>NC_054054.1:3248989-3886770 GCF_017639655.2 Falco naumanni | reverse complement strand
TCAACTGATACATGTCACAAGTTCTCAAGCAACTAATCTGAAAGACAAGAAATTACCTCCCCTACTTAAAGAAAAAAAAATAATTAAAAAAAGGGTTGATGTTCATTCTCAGAAGTATTCCTTTGGCCCTTCTGACATTTCAAGGATGTATAAATTAAAATTCAAATGCAGAGAACACTTCAAAGAACAAACCCCCAAAATCCACCATTGCTTTCTTACGCAAACTGAATGAAATACTTGGGAGTTCCCAGAATTCACTCTCTTTGAGTGTCAGATACCAGTAAAAAAGACATTAAGTCCTCAATTCAGCAAAGCATGAAAAGCACTTGCTTACACACATGCTTATTCAGCGAGCAAATCTGGGTTATGCAAAGGTGAATAAGTTACCCTGAGGTCAGCCAGGGTGTGAACTTCCACTCCGCTGCCTACGCTGCGTGTGCTCTTACACCGCAGCAACGCGCCCATCTGCCAATACCTGCTAAGACTGTTAAAAGCATACATCATACTTCACTCTTTGCTCACGAAGACAGGTTTCCAAACCAAGAATGATGCTCATCTATGGTATCAGATGCTCTTTCCTACCGTTTTAGTATTTATCAGTGCCTTCTGTTGTCTTTTAAAGCCTCATCTGTCCTGCTTTTCCCAAGCAGGAGTGCCCTTCACTAGCTCTTTTGTGGCTTTTCAATAGTGAACTATCATTTTATCTTATTTATCAAGGAAGAGGCACAAAAATTGCTGTATGTGTTCAACTACTAATGGTAAAAGGCAAGAAAGAAAATTAACAACTTAGGAACTCTGACTGGAGCCCTCAAAACAGATACCTGGAGTTATTCCACTGAATTTGTACTATTAAACTAAAAGGTTTGGTGGTGGTGGTGGTGTTTTTCTCCAAAGCACAAGCAAAATTTGTTTTTCTTTATTATCTTAAGGAGGTTGATAAAATGTAATTTAACCCATGGAATTGAGCTCCTGAAAAAAATTCTTTCCTGGATGTAATTTGATCTACTAGTAATTAAAAATAGTAGTATTAATACCTGTACATACATTTCAGAAAGATGTTAGCCATAGTTAGAGACACAAGCTAGATGATGAAATCACCCCTGGAAGTTCCAACAGGAAGAGGAGGAGAAAGCAACAGGAGGCAAGAGGAGGAGGAATTTGAAGAAAAGGAGGAGGATCTGGATAAAGGTAAGACGGGAAAAAGAGGACCTGGGGGAAGAGCACAGGAAGGTGAAAGATAGGAAAGAGTACGAAGACGAACAAAATCAGGGGGAAGTGTTCAGCAAAAGAATAGAAGAAATAAAAACTGGAAGAAAAAGAGGAAGAGGAGGAAGAAAAAGGGAAAAAGGAGTGGGAGAAGGAACAGGAGGAAGAAGTGGCTGGACTCAATGAACTTAAGGGTCTTTTCCAAACTAAATGATTCTACGATTCTGTTTCTTCCCCCTTTACAAAGTCCTGAAAGGAAAACCCAAAACACCAAAACCAAACCAACCAAAAAACCAAAGCCACCCAAAATCAAACCAAAACCCCCTCCTCATGTCAAGCTCAGACACAACCCATAGCTTCTTACACTGTTGCTCCATTATCAGTACCTGCGAAAACACTGGAAATCTAAGGTATTGATGAGATTTCATGAAAGAACCATAGTAATGCAACAGTGCAGCACTTTGAAGATGGCGAGGCTCCTCCACCGATAACGGAGAGAAGACTCTTCCCCTCCTCCAAGAAACAAAATGCTGATGCTTGATTTGATACAACTAAGTGTTTCCTTCCCTCAAATAAACATTTCAGGAGAAGTTTCACCATCTGAATCCTTCTACAAAATGAAGATTTTCTTCATGTTTATAGCAGACACATCAGAAACAATCCTCATAATAGGCTGGTATGAAAGTATTGATGTGCCCTGAAGTCATAAAGGGAGACTGTTCTAATATCATAAACGGCTGCAGGTAGAAATTCACTGAATAGCAAAAAAGCAAACCAGAAGCAACCATAAATGGTTCAACCAGCAGTGCATGACACAAAATCTTACAGCAACCTCCGAAAAAAAAAATAATCTGCGTTTTCAGGAACAAAAATCAAAAGGAAAAAGATCTGAAGAAAATAAAGAGGGGAAAAATTAAGCTCTAACAACTAGTTGTGTCACTATACCTGGAAAAAAAAATCTGCCATTTCGTTTGTTCTTGGCAGTGGGAGACAGTTTTACTTGCCCTTGGCACTCCAAGTTTGGCATCTGACACATATAGGGAAACAGTCAGGTGCACAATCTTCTTTGGCACTAAACAATCAAATCCAGCTGCCTTTTTACAGCATGTGTCAAGATTTAGCTGTTACAACAGCATATTATCAAAATCTTAGATACAATTTATTTATTCGTGAATGTGGTTTTTTTATTGACCCCTTGTTCTCCATTTACTAACAAAAGTCAGAAGGCAACAGATCCATGCTACTTCAGATACTACTAACACAGGCGGGTTACTTCTCCTGTAAAAACACAGTTCCAGTAGGACGTAACCCTTCTAAACCACATCTGGATTATCGAGATGATGCAGTTTAAATTATTATAAAGTGTACAAATATGTTTAAAAGTCATGCCTAATACACATATACGTACTTTGTAAACAAAAAAAGCTTCCTCACTACTCAGCTACAATTTAGGACCCAGCTTCTAATGCCACTAACAGGAATTTCGCCATTCAGTGAGACTGGAGCAACAGCAGGTGTTTCCTAGCAGAGAGAAGTGGGAAAGGCTTATAATGCTGATTGCATTACTTCAATAAGGCATACTACACTGATACACACAATGACATTTTGTGTTTATTGCATTTTATGTGTGCTAGAGGTGCCCATAAATTTATTTCCATTTACAGTTGATGAAAAGTCCATTTGTGACAGTCGCCTTTGATTTTCTCAAACTCTGAATCTGGCTCAAACAATTTATTGCGGGAGTTGTTTCAGTTACCAGTTAGGTAGCAGCAAGTTAGGAAAGGTCTGCAGCAATTACACTTCTCCACTAAACTTTTTTTTTTTTCCTTGCTTTTCTTTTGGTTGCATTTTTGTATGTAATAAAACTCACAATGAAAGGCTTCAGATGTTGCAACAATCAAGATAATCTTTGTAACCTGAGTTCAAATAGTTTACAGCTATTATCAGAAACGAGTGAATGATGCATTGCCCTCCTGCTGGTATGTTGACATTCCTCAGTTATTTAACATCTGTTGCAGGCATTTTCATGCTGGTAACAAACACAGAGTAACCGATATCGCAGAGCACATACAGGGTGTTCACATTCTCTCACCGTACAGAAGAGTTCTTTGTGTTTCTGCCCAGTGGGCTAATAACGAATTTAATTAAGATCTACATAGAACAGTTACTGAAGGAAAACAGCCCATCAAGGCATAGTTCAGGGTCTGCAACAAGTACAAAGGTTAGATTGCAGAAAATGGCATTTAGTATTAGCAAAAGACAAGCCCTTACCTTTCAGCAAGTGCTTGACTGGGTGTGCTTTTTACAGACAGCAGCTCTTCTTCAAGCCTCTTCCTTTCTGTTTCTAGCTGCTCTAGCTCATCTTGAGTACGTTTGCGTGGTGTAATAAACTGGAGTTCCTTTAAAAGCTCTTCTTTTTCATTGATTAACATCAGTTTTTCCTTTTCCACATCCAGTGCCCCAGGCCAGGCTTCAGTATCTAGCTTAGAGAGTTCAATCTTCAAGTTAGCCATGCTAAAACAAAACACAGCAGATTTGTCTGAGCCCAGCACAGCTCACAAATGCCAGGAAAGAGAGAAACATTAAGAGTATTTTGAAAAGTATCAGGATATAACAACATTTTCCTACTGAAAGCTCTAACTTTTTAATTAGTTTTGCTTCACAAGAATGGGACTACACCAGAAAAGCAAGCCACCTATCCAGTCCAACCTCAATATCCCTATTTGTTAAAAATGAATCGCTCTTGTTCCAACGCCGAGTTGAAGGAGAAGTCGTAATGTTAATAAAAGTTTTAGCGAAAGCAATCTGTCTGGTAACAGCAGCGGCACTATGCTTTACCCATCGAGGAGCACAATGGGTTTCTCCTAAGCTGCTGGAGGCCAGCTGCTCCTCAGAAAGAGCAGCGACCGTGGTGAAGGAACACGCACTATAGCAAGGTGCTCGCTTCAGCGGCACGCACGCACGCGGCTCTTCAAAGGCAAATGCACTGCTCTCCTACGCAATTAAAAGAAAAGATCGTGAGACGGCGGCTACCTAAAGAGAAAGAAGATTAGTAACTCAAGAGTTTGAGTTTGGGCAACTGCTGTTTCCGTCGTCGATGTCAAATCGCAGAGTTAAGACACCCAAGACTTGGTTATTTATACATCTTGTGCAGATCAAGGCGTATGATGGAAACAGAAATTTCCCTGCGTTATCACTGTACTATAGCTGTAATATAGCCCTGCCTCGATCGGGTTATTTCCAGCATTCGCTCTCCATAATCCCTCTGTCCATTGGCTCAGCAGCACAGCTTAAGAAGTGCAGGTCCTGCAATAAACTCATTGCCCGCCGGGAAAACCTAAAAACTCCGGTTATAGGTGCCACATACCTAATAAGATTATAACTTTCAGTCGCTTCCAGCCTTAGTCACACCTGAACCAGGTGCATGGCTAAAGATATGGAAGCTCTGGAACTACGTCAGAGCTCCTAGCTTTCTGCAACCTCTTGCTGGCAGGCTAGGAAAAACGCAGAGAAAGGAGAAGGCAAAACAGAAAGATGTTCCCATACAATCTAGGGCAAGAGGAAATGATCTGTTGCTTTTATTTATTTGTAGCTGCCATAGTTAAATACACCTAAGTCAGTTCAATAATGGATGCAAGTCTGTGCAACTTGAGCGTTACCAAACCATCTAAGGTAAGGGTCCCTGCTGTACTTCACATGCACATGATTTGGTACGTATAATCTTCCCGTAGCTCTGCCAGATTTCTGGGAAATTGTTTTTCTTCTTTCCGGTTTGTTTTCTGTGATTAACTAATAAAACTAAAAATGTCGGTTTTATTTTGCATCTCCAATATTAAATTTACAGTACATTAAGGCATTTATTTCTGGTCAAAGGTAAGAATAATTAATATTGAGTATAACTATCCCACTGCTTATGCTAGAGGCTTAAGAGGAACCATCCCCCTTTCTTTTTCCATCGGTGACATTCTCACTGGCACCTCAATATAACACAGCAGCTTTAAAAACGAAAACCAACCCATACTCCCAACAAACCCCTGGTTTGAGTCAGGGTATCTTCACAGAAAACCAAGGTAAAATATACAGAAATACTATCAGCAGTGCTACCATAATCAGATGGTGAGATGAAAAAAATGAAGCATTTCAACATATTTTGCAGCTGTTACATATATCATTTATATTCAACAGTCCTTTAGAGGAGCAGTACTCTGAGGGAAAACAACCAAATAATTTCAGATGGATAATGAAATGCTAAGACTTTCATCTCCAGGTCACTGGTTCTAGCTAACCTTGTTCTGAAAGTGGCTGTTACTGACAGCTGTTTGATGGCTTATGGGATGAGATGGTGGTCTCCAAACAGTTCTTTTGCTCCCTCTGCTACAGACAGCTCTCTGCTACTCTAACAGACACTCTTTTCAGCTGCCTTAGCAGACAGGCAAAGGACTAGATGGATATAAAAACTGAACCAGTCTCACACTTTTGAGGAAGTCCTTGCTCAACAAGGTCAACAAGGAATATTAGCCATATCTTCACCACATCAGGATAGGGCTGTCAGCATGCTGTATCACATCCTTTTGAATAACAATTGCAACTTAATTCAGCATAGTTAATGTCAATATTCTACCTCTTCAAGACATTCTGCTAAGTAACATAACATACGCAACATACAGCATTATCTGACAATTTTCAAGTGAGAATATTCTACCTCTTCAAGACATTCTGCTAAGTAACATAACATACGCAACATACAGCATTATCTGACAATTTTCAAGTAGAGAAGTTCATTTACAAGAGCCTCTCTTTCTCTTAGTTAACACAAAACAACTAAGAATTTGCACATTTACTATTTCAGAGATGGTCCATACTTAGTAAGTTATAGTGATGATTACAAAGGCCATAATAATTAGGGGGGATGTAATTAGGTACTGAACTTTATGTGCAAACCGGTACTTATCTTCATTATTCCAAGATCTGTACACTTTATTAAGTTCACCTAGTAGTCACAGATAAAACCAGTATGTGCAACCACTTTAAAGACTTTAATGCTGTCTTTCAAGGCATGCAGTTGTCTTATTTAAAGCCAAAAAGAATATTAATTACTGGGAAGTTTTCGGACAAAATTGAATAAAGATACCATTTAAAAGGAGATCATTTAACCTTGAAACACTGATGTTATATAGAACAAACAGTTATGGAAAGGTAAGTACAGAAGCTACTGAAATTTTGACTCATGTTCTCGGCTGACTAATATGCGAGCAAGTAAGATCTAACGCATCACTGCACTGTTTTTCTTCCCCCTTGCCCCCTCTACCTCCTACACTACCACCCCCTTATTTTTTTTAAGGTAAAAGTGGTAAACTGACTTATTTTTTTGATTGACAGGAATTTTTTTGTTCCTACAAAGGAGAGAGAAAACACAATGCTGGGACTTCTTGTATCAAGACACAGTCAGAACAGAGGATGATCTGATTTTGGATCAATGATGACTGAGAAAAAATGCCATCTATCTGCATCTAAACCACCATCTAGCAATTAATATTATGTACACAATGACACTGAGCCAAAATCGTGTTCAATACTGAACATACACAATAGCCTTAGCACGGTTTGATTCATGCATTGATCATATAATAAAGTTTTATGATCCATAATGAGGACGTAAAAGATTACTGTTGTTACTGGCAAGCGTGGTAGCTATTGCTCTGTATGAGAGGGGCATATATTTGAAATTAGGCAAAAAAACGTTGGTCGTGCAGCCTTCTGCCCTTAAAACCTAACTATGCCTTTACTTGGTATGTATAAGCTGCAAATTTCATTTCCTAGTTCTCTAATTAATCATGCCACAGTATTCAACTGAAATAATACTTAAATCTCAGATTTGATGCGGTTTAGGCACAGTTTTCACCTGGGGAAAAGTGCTGTTTTTTTATTTTATTGCCTTGTTTAGTTCTTTATTGTAAAAAAGGAACTCTGGGTGTGGAAAAACTTTTCAGATTTATACCCCCCTTAAATTACAAAGTACCTCCATAACAAAAACTACAAGGTTTCTGAACAACTGACACCTACCTAATTTTGTGAAAAGTATTAGAATAGAAAATAATACAACACAATTAATAGATTATTAATAGAAAGATACCCCCTGCACACTGTTTGTTTGTTTTTTTTTAATAGTAAGTCTTGCCCCAGTATTATGCAGCACTTCTGGTACACCAGAAGCTGTGTCATTCTAACCCTGAACGTTCTGCTTCCTGATGCCCATTCTTCAGGGCTTTGGCAATTCATCACAACGGCACTACTTTCACGAGCAACCTCTGCAGAACTTTAGTTGAGAGGCATTCCACATTCATCACTGGAGCAGTTCCTAGTTTCTTTTCTCCTCAGGTTAAATTCATTAAAAAAAAAACCCAACCCCATAGTCATAACAAGTATTTAAATTATCCAAAGTCCCAGAGGAAAAAAAAAAAAAAAAAAATTATTAAGCCTACTGAATCTTCACTGGAAGTCTGAAGGAACTCTAAAACTGAAGAGCCTTCAGTGGTGTAGTAAACTGAAATTATGATCCCAAAGAAGATGGACATAAATAGCCTGGCGACTCCTTTCAGTGGAAAGCCAGCTCGCTCTATTCCCTTAATCCTGGAACTGCCATTAAGTTGTCACTGTATTTTCTTTCTTAACACATTCAATTTAGCATTAAAGGTGAAGCCTGCTGTTCAAAAGCACCGGCTGCTCCTGGAAGCCTGCTTCTTGAAGGAAAAGAAACGGTTCCCAGTAACGCCGCAGGTTATTTATATATATGTGTATATATATATATATATATATATATATATATATATATAAAGTCCCAGCGAGCTGCCCACCAGATGTCAGTGCGAGCTCAGTGGTAGCGCTCCTGCACTCGGAACATCGCGAAGCCACTCACACGATTACCTTCTTTTTGCCTCTTCATATTGAAGACTTAGTCTGACCTTCTCTGCTAAATTTGATCTACTTCTTGCTCCAACCTGTTGCGGAAAAAAAAAAAAAAAAGTATTAGCCTTATTACTGTGTAAAGCTGTTCAATGAATCAACAAAACCTATACGCATAGGCTAGAAAAATTTAAACTTAAATAAACCCACGCTCACCGGCAGCCACGCACTTGCTGTTAAATGCCTAGTTGGGAATCTACTCAGATGTACGAAACAGTGCTGTTTTCTTCTGATCCAGTTCATCTATTTTTAACTACTGCACTACCATTTGTCCATACTCCAGGGTAAAGCAAGAGTGCTTTCAAAGAAGTCTTGCAGCGGTTGCACCCAGAATTTTGATCTCCTACTTTGAACTCCGCTGAACCCAGAATTTAGAACTAAGCCAGTGCATTTCTAAGTAAGACAAAAATAAATTCGCTACAAAACATAAACAAGCTTAGCTCTTTGTTTGGAAAACCTTGTACAATCTCTGCCTTACAAACTTAGCTCACAGAACTTCAAAGATGGTACCAAACAGAGCGCAGCTTTCTGTGTATGTAAAATATGCTGTCACAGAAACAGAGGTTTTAATGAATCCCTGAAAAAGTACTTCCACTAAGTTTTTCAGCTGTGTGAAATTAAATTGCACATTTAAGTTCTGAGATCTTGTTTCTGAAAATTAAAAACATCTTCATAATGAGTTAAGCCTGTAAGGTGAAACATATCCTATAGAAAGATCCAAAAATCACTGTCTACTTATGGTAATCTTCTGAAGGTACTGGAGCTATTTGATGAAATCAGATAGTCATAGATGCTTCATGGCAAATTATAAAGTTCATCTGAATCTTGAATTAAAGTTCAAGGGGGAAAAAAAAATCAGACAACTGACTCTATTATCTCAAACGTGTGTGTGTGTGTGTATATAGACACCCACACCCCTATCAGCAAACAATCGTTTGATTCCAGTTCCATTAACTGCAGCATTCTGATTCAATTTCTCTTTACATTTGACAAAATGGAAAAAAGCTCACCTCACCAGAAATGTCAGTCTGAGACCCTGTATCCAGAGTTTGTCTAGAAAAACACAGCTGGGAGTTTACAGAGCTGGAACTCAAGTCTGGTTCAGATGTCTCAGTGGTCTGGTCAAGACTGAATTTCTCTCTCAGCTTTGCAAGACTCTGTCCAGGAAACAGAAAAGGAGTTGGTGTTCCTTTGCACTTTGCTGTGTTTATACCAGTTTATCTCCAAAAGATGTTTACAGAAAAGACTCCAATATAACAATTCTGGGTTTACTTCATATTAAGCATCTATCCTTTGAAGGCAAGCAGTTGGTAGTTGATGCTAAGGGTGAACAACACGTGTGACAATGTAAAAACTACTCATATGGTTTTGTGTCTCTCTTCTTTTTGCATTTTATGATTTTTTTTTAAAATTTGTAAACCAATTAAATATTTGGTTGACTAAAAAAAAAAAAAAGATCTGCTTTCAGAAATGGCAACAGAGCAATTTAGATTTGGAAGCTTTCACTGATTTAGAAAACCATGCATCTCAAAAACACATCTCTCAATTCTGTCCACTTACTATTTTAAATTGAGGTTCAGAGGTAACAGGTGCATTGTACCTTACATATAAGTTCAGAAATCTGTATTCTCTGATGGACAGAGTGGCTTTTTGAGCTAGGAACGTCACAGGCTTCAGTTTCTGCGCCTGAAATTTTATTATAATACTAGGCTCAAAGAAATTTGCGAATCCCTTATAAATATAAAACGCAGAGTATTTATCATTAGGAAAATGAGTCATGTTAAAACAAATCCACACAGAACTTGGGTCAACCATTCAAACTACCTTCATTAAATCTTGTTTTTCTCTCTCCCCTGAACTTATCGCCTTTCTGATGGACTTCAATTCACTCAGGATAGCTTTGGCCTCACACAGTTCGTACCCGCTCTGGCCTCCAGACATTTTTTGGTCAATTCTGTGGAAAGACATACTATTAATACAGAAGAGAGAAAATAACAGTAACGTCTCTGCTGTTCTACTTCAGGCAGAAGCACAGTTAGAGAACAGAAGGTAAAGAGGCAAGAGATACCGTTTCCTGTAACAGACATGCAAAGAGGAAAAAGGACATTGAAGATTCCATTAAAATTTTCCTGGGAAAAACGTCACGCTATCTAACATACACACAGTGCCCAGTGAATTTCTTTTGCTGACATCAGGAAATCTCATGGAAAAACACTTCTGCTGGATTTTAAACCACCCCAGCTGAAGTACGCGGGCCTTAGCAAAGGCAGAGGCTCCACAAGCAATTTTAATCGATCCAGTCTTGAAGACATAATGGGCACAGAGCACTGAAGACTCCTACACACGCTACCAGGAGCATAGCATTATTGCTGACAACGCCGTCAAAATTCCCGTGCCCACCATAACTCTCTACAGCATGGGAGCTTTTGGGAACACCTGTCATACTACTAACTCTTTGTGATCCTCACAGAAGGCATGTTGATTATTAGCAGCACTTCTCTACCCAGACCCACATCGTGAGGTGGACAGACAGGCAAGCCTCTCTGTTCTGATCAGCCACGCACGGAAGAAACGTAACCAGCACCATTCTTGTCTCAGCTTCCCTCTCATTCACTCTAGTCCAAGGCATCAACCATCTCCAACAGCTGCTCTGCTCAGCCAGTCACCAGGCTCTCTTTATTCACAAAATCTCTGGATAATTAATACCGTATGTCATAGACCGGACAATTTATTAAATTCCCGGACTATCAATTATTTTAAAAACTGTACTTCGAAAATAACACAACAAAAAGCCCCTAAATTTAGACATAAAAATATATTTCATTTTAGTCTTTCCATATTTACTTCGAGAAGTACAATTTGTAAACATTTCTCTGACCTCCAGTTTAACTGAATATTTCATAGCATCATAGAAATGACTGCAGCTGTGCTTCACAAAATTAAAACCACATCCATCTTCACAAAACTCAAGCATTTAGCAGGGAATAAGTTCTTTTATAAGGCAATTGGCTTTCTGTTTTTATCATCATCCATCATCTTTGCTGGAAGACATTAACCTTGTGAGTGAGGAATGAACAAACATTTTAATGATCAGAAGTGATCTCGAGCATCCCCTGCAAGAGCAACAATTTGCACAACACACCTGTAACTTAGTCTATTTTTCTTCCAGTTTTGTGCACAAAGATACCAAGGATCTAAAGCGGTCTTTAAAGCTGTGAGCATGTCTGGTTTCCTTTTTCCACGTTTCAGTTTTTGTACAAATTAGAATTGCATTGGTCTAAGAAAATTACCTATGTGACTCAGCACTCAGATTCCTATTCAATGATATATTTGTTTCAGCCTGAAAGTTCTCCAAACTCTTTCATAGGTAGGCACGCACTTACTGTCTGACAACACTCAATTTCTGGTAACTTATCAGGTTGCTAAGGTCAAATAGATATAGGATATGCCAACAATTGGGATCATGAACGAGCAGTTGGGTAATACGCCACACGCTGCCGAGTAATATGATGTGCCACATTCAAATCACAACTGCTTTATTCTGTATATAATTAAGATGGACAAGAAGGATCTCTGACATACAAGATATTCCATCATCCTGTTTTAAATTAATGGGATTAGTACTGTTTGAAAGCGGCTGACTGAATTTTAAAAACAAATGTCCATTGTGTTTCTGTGGAATGCTGTTGACAGTTTCTGAAACATGCTTTGGATTCCTATCAAAATGGCTTGTGAGCAAGCTGCTTTAAAACAATACTTCATTGTTGAATTAATATAATAAAACCAGCATGATTGGCTAACCTTTAATCCTGGGACAGCAGCATGAGTTTTTATTACCTTAAGCTTTAGAATCAATAAGTCTTTCTTCTAAATTTTGCTTCAAATGAGATCTGATTTATGGTTAAGTAAATTCAATCAGCTACCCCTTTCTCCCTTCACTCCTCGCTAGTCTTTATATATTTAAATAACAAAGAAATCTTGTATTTATGTTTTAGTCAAAATGAAGGAGGACAGAGACTTGACTGGCATCCTCCTAAAGTGCTGAGGGTTTTCAGTTCCCAACTGACTTCAAACTCTTCATACCAGAAAAAAAAACATTTTTTCATCCATTTTGATATATCTCCGATCATGATTGGCCATTTCCTGGACCCCAATTTTTTTCTCCCACTTCAGAAAAATCCTATTATATAAAACTGAGCTATTAAAGTACACAGGCAATAGCCTACAAGATGTTTTGGTTAGAACTGGGAACTGAACTCCAGCATCTCAGCTCCAAACATCATCCTTTGCAAATCCCTTCTTTGCATTTTAGGACTCTACCTGGAAGATGGAAATGCACTTCCTTTTTTCCCCACCTTTTGTCCACCTTCCCTATATATTCTGCAAGCTTTATTTTTGCTTATCTGACAGTACACTGCCATACGCAGAAGGTCCTGAAAAAAAGGGTAGATGAATCCAGACGATACTACATTAAAGCCGCAACATTGCTTCTGCTACTGGGACTAGAATACTAAGAATATACTTGAACTAGTGTACTAAGAGCACACAGCTCAGCATTCTACTGTGTAAATGTATCCTTAATGTATGGGTACATACCACAATAAGGAAAACAACTAGCATTAATAAATTTCTATTCACACGAGTCAAGAAAACATGCTTGTTAGCAAGGCTTCCTCTCCAGCGAGTTCTCTGTGGTGACAGTTCCAGTAATGTTTCATATTTTACGGCCCAACTTTTTTAAGTCAGGAGCAGCAGGGAGTGCTCAGACTGAAAAAAAATGCATTCCCTAATAGCCCAACTGGTTAAATACCCAGAATGCTCACCCGGTTCAGCATCAGCCCGTTGGACACCAGGCATGCCAGCAACTGGAACAAAGAAAGTCAGTTCTCTAACCCTCAAATTGTGACTCATTTCAAACCCTGCACAGCTGTGTACCATTTATACCTCTGAGAAGAGCACCCTCCTCCATCTCTCACTCTCTCTAGCTCAGAGGTGGGGAATGAGGAAAGAAATACCTCATTACTTTTTCAAGTGTTTTAATTTTTTTTTTTTAAACATGACATGCGAAGCAGCTGAATTCTTCCTTGGGACCTTTTAACCACCATCCTTCTTTCTGCCTCTTTGCAACACAAGCAAACCTCGTGGAAAAACAAAGAGGAGGGGGAATAGATTTCTCATGTTAACCACTTGCACGATAGGTTTCCCATTTCTACAGATTTCCTGCTTGCTAACTACAACAAAGAGTTATTAGGTGCTCATTTCTGCCCCCAATAACTCTCCCATAAGATGGATTCAATTCCACGCCAAAGAAAGAAATCGGGCAACTGAATTAAGTCAGTTTCAACTATTTTCTTTTACTCACTGTTGCAGTGTTTCAAAGCCCTGTTCCTTGTACAACAGCTCTTGCTTCATCTGAGAGAGTTCCCTCTTCAGCTTCTTAACCTTGTGTGTTAAATCAAAGCAAGAGTTAGAAAATTCCTTTTGTTAAACAGCGTAACACATGGCTTTGAACAATTAATGTATTCTCTACATCAGATGAGACTAAAAAAAAAAAGAGAGTAAAGTGTTCTACTGATATATATTAAAAACAAAAGGATCTGCTCTCTTCCTGGCGTCTATGGGCAACATGCTTTAGTATTAAAGGGACACAAGCAGATTAAATCACATTCTTTATTTGTATTGATACCACACTGTGTTATTAAACCTGAGAGAACTTTAACAAGTAATTTACTTCTCACTTGTTAAGCATGCATTCCAACTATCCTACAGGGACATGCCTGTTTATTTTTAGGCTTATTATATTTTCACTTTTTAATTCCAGGAATCTCTCAAGTCATTTGCACTGTAAAAGACAAAGCGTGGACTCCTTTCCCCCCGCCATGAACCAACCATCCTTTCTTATAAAGCTTTAGAGACACTGGATCCCTAAATATATAATCCACATTCATTTAATTCAAAGACAACAATCACTAAACACATTTGGATCGCAAATATGTGTCTATTTAAAAGAAATGTCTCTGGCAAAACATTCCCCACTTTCCCTAAATATTCATGCTCAGTTGCTTTTTAATCTTAATATTGCTATTTCAGATGTTAGCAGATGTGACTACCCTCAAAATATTTATGAGCCAAGATCAAATTTTAAAATCCTCCATTTAATTTTTTATGACCCTAAATAAATCCCCTTAGACCTCCTACTTGGTGCAATTCTTTAAAAAAAAAAAAAAAAATAATAAATGTGGGGTTCCCGTGATGCCAGGTGACTAAAAGCACTGAGCATCAGCAGCTGCTGTTGCTTTCCAAGTGACTTCAAATGCTTTGTATGTCTAAAATAACCAGTGATTTGTGGGGTCTTCCTATAGGCTTGTGATGGATATTTAGGCATTTGGGTTTGTAGCTTCTGGCTAATGAATTTTCTGTGACAGAAATAAAATGTTTTCAATCTCCATTTTCTCCAAAGCAAAATCTGTTCTCTACGTGAAGTGTTTAGGTTCCGGCTTCTGGAAGCTATCATCACTAGTTGTTTTACTTGACAGAAAACTGTTTTTATTTTGACCATACTGAATAGTTAGCATGATAAAGAGACAATATCTCTAAGTACACATTCAGCACTCCTTAACTACTACTGGTTCCCTCACTGGCATGAAAACCCCAAGAATAATCTCTCAAGCGTTCTGTTCAAGATATAGAAAATGAACAGATTATCACCTCTATGTTCCAGGTGATGTGTAAAATATGAAAAAAGTCTCAACTTTTCTGAGAAACACAGAATAGCTAAACTTTTTTTTTTTTTTTTTTTTAAATCAGAAATGTGAATGTATAGGAATAGCAGAAGTTAAACTTGGTTTCAACTTAGAGGATTGGATCATACATTTTTCCTCAAGATCATCTTCTGAGTATCCTCTGCTGTAAATTCATCATCATTTCATTATCAAAAAATGCAAGTTAGGCACATTCCCCTAGAAGGATGTGACCTACATCATAATATAGACTCTGTGTTTACTGCATCATACTTGCACTAAACTGTTCTTGTGCTCCTTGTCTTCTCCTTCAAAACTTTCATATAATTCCTGCTTTTTCACAACTTTTCACTTGTTTTATCCTTCACCTCCTTCCTACTGCTTCTGCCCATCATCTTAAGGCACCTGACAGGCCTCTCGCTTCCTTCTCCTAACGGCACCTTCAAGGAGGCTCCTGTGCTAACCCCTTTCTACTCCCAGCACTCAAGTACTAGTGAATCAACAACACCCCCCTAACCTTATTATTTTATAAAGGTGCATCCCCTGCTCACTGCACGTGCATAAAACACACTGTGGTCACACACGCTTTGTGTTGCTTGAACTATCTTACCGATTACTAATTAAGACCCCGAATGGCCCCACTCACAAGTCTACTGCAGGATCAGGTTCTTCAATTTTAGTCTTGTGAAAAAGGTCTTTCTTCTCCTGCTTATTTCATTTAACAGCTGTCTGATTTCTGACATATTTTCTCCACGACCTGTTGTGCTATAAGCAATTCATGTATCCAAAAGGCTCCACGTGCATATATTAAGCACAGCTAACAAGGAAAAGGCCAAAGGCCAATTCAGAACTTCCTCAAGTGCTGAGCTTCCCCCCTCCAGCCACCATTAACCTGATGATACCAGTAAGCCTCAGCCACTGTGAGAGAGAGAAACAGGTTTAGTATAGCTGACCTAATAGTTCGCTAAACAATGTGTGAATTCTAACGAGCTGGCTGGCAGCTTACTAATGACTAACTTTGTTTTCCATTAAGTCCACACATGCATATACTGTAAAATGCCAAAAGGTGGCACGTAAGCAAGCATCCTCAAACATTCAAGTAAGGGTAAACTGTGATAACAGTCATACCTCTCTTGCCATCTTCCATGAAAACCACTTCCCAGCCCTAGCATCACAGGGCTCCACTTTTTCTTATCTCAATAATTTTCAAATCCAGTGGCTTTGGATGACAACACACTTTATGCTGGTACAGATATTCTTGGACTGCACCCTTCTAAACTCTGTAGACAAGATTCAGGTCACCTGTTTTAAGCACATCTGCAACTTGGACTTTGCCACGCTAATAAATCAGGTATTGGGAAGCAGCAGGATATTAGGCTCCTTGACCCCACGAAACAATGAAGAGAGGAGAGCATCTCCCAGAAAAGAATTACTGTGATTAACATATCTGCCTCTCTCCTCAGTGAGCAAATTGTAGATCTGCAGCCAAGAGGTGATTCAGTGTTTCTGCATCTTGAACCGGGAGGTGATCAGAGCTAAGTAATGGGAAAACCAGCACAGGACCATGTCTGAATTTCCCCCTTTGACTTGTAGGTGACTGTATTTAAATTTGGTCTTTTGTTTAGCTCTTCAACAGCGCTATTAATCTTCCAAAGATACTAGTGATCCCCTTGCCAAAGAGAACATCTGTTACTGCTCCACTTATTTTAGAAAGAAGCTCTCGCCTTGTCTCTTCATTCTTGTTCCTGACAGGGTCCTTACTGCTGTTGATTCTCCCTACTAAGTTTTTCCTCCCACCTCCTCCAGTGTTGAAGTAAGTTCTCTCACTAGCCACTTGCCCTTCTCCTTAAAGGATAAGAGACTACAAATTGAGATTGGTAAAGATGAAGAGGTGTACAAGCAGTCAGGAGGGCAACATCTGGATGCCAGTTGTTTTACACAGTGTATTCCATCCCCGATTTATACCGAGCTTTAAAATTTCAATGAGCTATTCCACAGCTCCTTGTAAACATTGTTCGGATTCCTAATCACAACTCTTCCTCCAGGTAAAGGAGGTGGTTAACTTTCTCAAGGCTTCTACGAGTGCCGCTCTGTGCAGAAACCGGCAGGGGGCAATGGAAGAGCTGAGGAACTGCGCTGCTTGTGCTGCTGCTGCTGCTGCTGCTGCTCCAGCTGCTACTGCTGCTCCAGCTGCTGCTGCTGCTGCGGATGTGTGCCAGCCTTCAGGAAGGCGCTGTGCTGTGAGATTTTAACCTGCATGGTTCGATCTCATTTTTTTCATTATTAACTACAAAAAGCCTAAGCTATCCATACAGCATTATATGCCAAAGCTTAAATAAATCAACTCCCTATACAGATTTTAAATGTCTTCCACACCATTTCCTCCTTATTCAAGATAAATTCACTAGAGACCAATGAATGTGTGAATGCAAGTTCTTTATATGGAGTCTGTTAGTGACCATGCTGAACACAGTTCACCGAATAACGGATTTTTGTTCACTGGAAATTTCAAAATGCAAACACAAACTTTCATTCTTGATCTGAACTGTTCCATTTTGATAAAACGGAGCGAAGTTTCACACCATTACTGAAAAGTGTTTTTTAAACCAACAGAAATTTTTGAGGCAGTTTATGTAGCCAACGGTGCATTTCTTACAGAAGAAAGGTGTGTAAAAGCAGTCATCTAGCTGCAGCTCACCTTGGCCTACTACTTTTTTATTTTCACCTAACAATTTTTACTCTTCCTTTCAAAAACAAAAGCATCCAAGTGAAAATGGTTATCAGATTTATTTAAACCCACATGTAATTAGAATATATGTCGAAGTTTCCCCAAAATATGTTATCTGAAAGTAACAGACAGAGCTTTAAAAATTCATTTAAAGCCTCTGAATGGTATTTAATGAGAATATCAAGTTTCAGTACCAGGGTACAAGATACATCTGCTAGTTCAAGCTTCGCTTATTCTATAGTCATAAACTTTGCACACAGAATACAAATGAATATGAGTTAAGCACTCTCACCCTTAATCTTGTAGTGGAGATTTCAGCCTTCAGAATGTCAGGGTCATACTTTGTGCTTGATGAGGAGCCTGAGAACACTTTACACGAAAGACAAAAAAAAAAAAAAAAGGAGAAATATTTAAGTACTTTTAGATCATCAATTAGTCCCTTCCTTGGTGAATTCTCATTGACCTATGTGTTGGTTTTGGCTGGGATAGAGTTAATTTTCTTCATTTGGATTTGTGCTGGAAACTGTTGATAATGCAGGGATGTTGTAGTTACTGCTGATCAGTGCCTACACAGAGTCGAAGCTTTTTCTGCTTCTCACCCCACCCCAACCAGCGAGTAGGCTGGGAGTGCACCAGAAGTTGGGAAGGGACACAAGCCAGAGCAGCTGGACCCAACTGACCCGAGGGATATCCCATACCGTATGGCATTGTGCTCAGCATATAAAGCTGGTGGGAAAAAGGAGCAAGAGGGTGACATTCAGAGTTACAGCATTTTGCCTTCCCAAGTAACCGTTACGCACGATGGAGCCCTTGCTTTCCTGGAGATGGCTGAGCGCCTGCCTGCCTGCCCATGGGAAGTAGTAAATGAATTCCTTCTTTTGCTTTGCTTGCATGCACAGTTCTTGCTTTACCTATTAAAGCGTCTTTACCTCAACCCACAAATTTTCTCACTTTTACTCCTCTGATTTTCTCCACCATCCCACTGGGGCAGGGAGTGAACGAGAGGCTGTGAGGGGCTTAGTTGCCGGCTGGGATTAAACCGTGACAATCTAAAACTACAAAGTACAGAAAAACATACAATATTTTTTTAAAAATATATCATTCTATAGAGTAGTCAGCATTGCAGGATGGCAATAATTAATGAATAATCAAAATTTCCCCTTTTTTTCCCCTGTCACTCGCTCTCCTCCTTTGCTCATCCCAGGATTCTAAAGCTGCACCTCATTCTCCCTGGCTTTCTATCCCCATTCTTCTACCTGAGCCATCTTGTGATCACCTCTTCCTGGAAGCTGTGATTTCTAAGGAGATTTATTCAGAAGTCTCAGAGGTCTGCTACTCAGTTCTTCCGCAGCTGTCCATGTTAATTTATCACACTATCTACTTCCAAGAGAGATGTCTGGCCAACAACAGGCCTCTGACGGCACTTTACTGCATGGCAGTTCCTTGCCCAACACTGTAACACGTATCCCTACTTCACCCCTGACCACAGCACACAGGCTACAAAATTATTGTATGCTATTCTTGTAAAGCAGAAACAAATTCCCTTCTTGGTCTATTGTAGATACCTGTCAACACGGTAGGGTCATTTCTGTACGCAGCCATGAAGTGCAAGAGATCCTACTTACTTTGAACCTAGATTTGGCAGAATTTTGTTCCGACAAACTGCATGACAAAATAGATTTCAGAGCCAACTGCTCTAAACCACAGCTCAAAGGAGTTCAGTTGTATCAGAGAGAAGAGGGTTCTCTCCAGCAGAATATCTTTGTATTAAATAATAATAATAATAAAAAAGTAGGGATGCTATCTCTAAAAAAGCCAGAGTACAAGGTGTTCATAGCAAACCTTGAAAACTCATCTTAAAGAGAAACAGGATCCCCTGCAAGGCACAGATCAAAGAAGGCAGATTGTATTCTCTCCAGTACTTACAGCTTGTACGAGAGCTTGATTTTTCTTTGTAGGCATCATTCAGCCGCACATACTCATCCAGTGCAAGTGCTAGCCTCTGTTCTTTCACCTGGTACAGTTCTTTCTGAGTACTGAGAGCATCCTGGGCTATCATAAGATAATCTTTTAACATTCTCTCTTGTTCTTGCCTCCATTGTTTCCTGGGATCTTCTATTTGCGTTGTTTCTTTATGGGAGAAAAAGAAAGGATTTAAAGAGACCTCTGCTGAAACCCACCGACGACTAAATTGTTTCTTTGCATGTAATCCACAATTATAGAACTCCAAACCATAGCTTGTCTTTCATTACTAAGCCAATGTTCAATTTTATTTAAGGTTTTCTTTGCCACAATAGCGTGTGTAAGAAACAATATTTAAGGGATTGATTGCAAAATTAGGAATTAGGGTGCAACAAGTAAATGCTTACTTAGATCATTTCTACACCTTCAACCTTGAATTAATAACATGGTGAAACTCAAGAAAAAACCTTATTTTTTGCATCAGAGTGTTGGGAAATAACTGGTCAATGAAGTCTTTCAATGACATCTTCAAATTTCTGAACAAAAATGTAAGTATTCTTAGCTATTACATTTTTTTTCAACCCTTCTCCTCCCCACTTCATTACAGACTTAGGTTATTCATGTTCTATAGTGGTTATCTCTCTCCTTTCCCTCTATGAAAATGGTTTTATCTTTTCCCCTGTAACTGAACTAACAGATCATTAACTCTCCAGATCACCTCACCAAGCTCTATCCCTATCCCTGCTAGGCATCTGATCCAAGATACAACTTTCTTTTATGGTCAATAGGCAGAGAGGGTCACCCTCAGAGGGCACTTCACTCCATCAAAGACAGGTGCCCAAGATACATGGGACTGAACTGGGTTTTTGAGGTGTCTACTTCTTCCCACTGACTACCCAGGTAATATAAATGAGTAGGTGGGAACAGACCCTTCATTCACAAAGGATTTCAGATCAACCTTTTCAACTCCAGCAGCTACACAGAAGGCAGACTTGCATAGAATGCATAGACAAGAGGATCTGACATAATGTAATGGTATATATTAAGAAAGCATGCGATGAGACCAATCTAATTGTAGGTTTTAAGATTTTTTTAATGTACACATGCAATAAGGAAGGGTTAAGGCTGAACGTTCAACCGTATCATTAATATTTCCTGACTTAGTTCAGCACTTTTTGAAGCTGTATAATGAATATTCTTCCTTTAAATCTGTACTAAGTACAAACACGTTTTCATCAGACATAGCCATGAAAAGCTTGAAATCTAAATGCAAGCATGCCCCACACTTCATTTTCTTCTTGAGCTACGTATTACAAATCTACATAGATCTACATAGATAAAAAGTAACATTCAGTACTGAAGTATTTAAGAGCAAAGTATTTACTTCAGAATTTTTACGCGAAAAGGAGGAGGTAATTTATTCCCTGGGTTAGATTTCTGCCACTCGAGTTCTCTGAATTGCTTTACTGGGAGAACCAATGCAGGGGGGAAAAAATGGGAACATGTGTCTGAAGACAGAGGTGGGGGGAGCAGGGCAGGGAGAACTGCAGCAGAACCAAGCTGAGTGAAAGCACTCTTTTCACCATCGTATATCAAAACAGATTTGTAACAGCAAAAGCAGATAAGGACACATTCTGGTTAATAACAATTTCCCATACAGAGTAACTACCAGTTTTTCAAACACCTGTTTGGGTGTTAATATCACATAAACCAGAAGACATGCAAGTAAAAAGAAGCATCCCATAAAACTACCCCTGGGGAATCCTAAACTGACCACGCCTATGGAAGTACTGATGCTTTTAAAACCAAACAAATACGCACACATATACCCCCCTCTCCACCATTTACAAACACAACCAGCTTTTGTATTTCTGCTTGGGAAAGGTATTAGATGTGCACAATGGATGCACAGAGAGCATAAATCACGTAAACCCAAGTGCACTGCATAAAAGATTAAAGCAGAGCAGCTTTATACACAGTTGGTTTTCTAATAACCCCGACAGGAACACTCTCTCCAAAAAACTAACTATAGCTACAGACACACACACACACTCACGTCCATGTTTATAGCCACCTGCTCTTTTTCACAAAGATACCAGGCACACAAAGAAGCAAATCGATACCTTTTCTCTCCTGAACGGTCAACACATGTCCCTATCTGTGGCCACTTACTGCTGTTGTGCTTTAACACACCTCCACATTCGCAGGTATTTACACAAGATAAGAAGTGCTGGTTTCCAGACCTGTCCTTTTTTGTGAAGCAGGATGAAGAGCATGAAGGAGGATTCTCATGGGTCAATGATCAAATAGGATAAATGCAGTTATGTTGGTTTTGTAGAAAAATGTAATGATGTGATTGTGTTTTAAGAGTGCAACCAGCAGCCACCAAATAATCTTACAAGATTGGAAGGTCTCATCTTCGAGCATGTTGTAGGTAATTGCCTTGTAGGTTTTAAGTGAGGATTGCTCAACATGCAGCCCAAAGACCAAATGGAGCCTGCAGAGTTCTAAAACGTGGCCTACAGATGCCCTGTCCTTGGGACTGCAAGAGAAGGACAAAGCTGATCAACAGCAGATTGTCTTGTATTGCTGACAAAGACAATCAAACATATTATTTTTTTGCCTCTCCAAGCTGCATGTGTGAAAAAAAAACCCCAAAAAACTATGGTTATACAAGCTAACATCTATTATACTAATAGTCATAAACAAGTTAAAGGTGACACCGTGTTTTAAAAATTGCACCCTAATTTTAGCATACTGAGGTTTGGGTATTTGCTTGTGTAGGTACATTGACTGGTCAAATTATTCTCAGCCAATTCGATCTGCATGTATTTCATTCTGGAACAAAAACTCACATGGGAAAATATATAAGCTGGAAAATGCAGAGCAGTACTGAAATGACTATGCCAGAATTGTTACTCAACCTTTACCAAGCAGAAAAGGCTCTGGAATATTTTTGATTCTAGGCCTTCTTAAATATTACAAAGTGGAAAACCCCAAAAAGCATATCACTTGTTTGGCAAGTTATTCATATATTTTATGTGTATGTACATATATATGTATAGGTATCTACACACACACACACACGTGTGCCTGTAGCAGTACCATATGCTTGTACGTCTATAATTTTCAGTGGTCACAATTTTAATCAGCAGGTTTACCCCACAGAGAAAAACAAAACAAAACAAAGAACTATGGATAATATTTCTGGTACTGTAAGTGCTTGCATTTTGAAAAGTCTGTTCATTTGTACCTTCCAAGAGGCAATACATTTTTCTGAAAAGCAGAGGTCTTTCAAATATTTATACTTCTCAGAGTAAAGCCTCACAAAGATAAGGGGTTTGTTTTCCCTTAGAGGAGAACGCTTTAAGCACCTGCTGTTAAGGTCAAACCAGTATACACAAGAGTATTATTGGGATAGTTACATGCATGTCATTGAAGAAATAGCTTGCCCAACATTTCAAAAGGAGATGTGAAGTCCTTCCTGCTTAAACCAAAGAGTGAGTTTTAAACCACAAAGAACATCCAGACATTTTCCTACCCTTATTATTCAACAGCTGGTGTAAAATAAACTTGGGCGATCTCATTCCTTTTTTAGGGCAGATGAACGTTTCCACTGGTGACTGCAACAGGATGCCTTACAACCTTGTCTGCAGCTGACAGGAACCATCCAACAAACAGACTGCTAGCCAGGCAGACAGGGAGGTGGTGTTTCTGCTGGTCAGGTGAGGAGTAAGCACTGATTATGGGCGCTAGACAGAATTTAGGGTTGGGGTTGTACCTGTTCTAGAAAATGCTAACTGGACTTCAACCATCAGCACTGGAGAACAAACAAACCACCCCGCTGGGCATGACTTCTCCAACACTTTCGGATAGTTAAATTCAAGAGTTCAGCTGTTTCTTGGAGAGAAAATGAAGAAGATAGACTGGCCATCATTTTCCATGGCATAAAGTTAGATATGAACTAAAGGAATCTCCTTAAAATGGATCTTTAAACAACTAAGAGTTGCACATCGGGCTCTATTAAGAGCACTGCTTAGGTTTAAAAGAATCTTCATCTATCAACCTCCTCTGTCCAATCATAATGTAGATTAACAACCCATAGTAACAGAATGAAGAAGGTGGTGGCGTACCTAACATTCAAGTTAGACACTTCTAATTTGCCTTGGTTTTAGTGTAAATTGGCAAAGTCACTTGCAAGTAAAAATTACCCAATTTTCTTAAGAGATCTTGATTTAAAACCAATTATTTTAACTTTAAACAAACTACTGCAAGTGTGTAGTTAATAAATTCATACAAAAATTATAACCAAGCAATTTAGTTCCTCCTGTTTTTAAAGATGCGAGTGACAACCCACACTGGGGGGAAAAATTCTGTGAGACAGAGCGCGCTTGTGGTCTCAGCCAGCGGAATCGCACAAGCGGCAGGACGGCACGCTCCACCCAAGGACGTTCCTGTGCGCCGAAACGATCACGGCTCCGTAAGGCAGGAGAGGAAGCTGCACTGGCTTTAATCATCCTGCTATTCATGAAATGCACTCTTCCTGGCTCACTGCCAGCCGGCTTCGATGCACTTAAACTCAGCCCAAACAATCATTCAAAGCCAACACGCCAGGGCTGACTTTATGCCTTGGAAATTTTGTTTATTCCTTTGACTCGAACTTGCTTCAAGGGCAGCAAAGCTATACATGTTCTGTGTGATTATACATACGAGATACATAGGATAGAGGCAATAGTCAGGGATGCCATTCTTTTTATTAAGCAAGATATTTTCCTATGTTTTGTTCCTGTCTGCTATCAGGAAGCTCTGCCAAATTTTTACAGTCTGCTTGAACAGAAGGAAACTATTACCTTATCAGCAGTAGATTGTATTTCCCTAAAATACATGAAATTAAAATCCCACTACTAAATCCCACGGGGAAGGGAAGGGAAGGGCTCCCTGACGCCCTACTGCTAGACATGAGAGAACTGGACATTTTACTACAGGCTTAACAATAAGTGGAAGCAATAGTTTTCCAACATGTCCCCTTGCCAAACAAAATAATAGCATCGACTGGCTCTAGAGCAACCCACATGTAAGCTGCCTTCAGTCAGACACGTTGCGTTTAAGCAACACAGAACAAGTACTCTCAGGGAGTCCCAGTTAAAAAAATGCCAGAGATGCTAGGTGGCTGCTTGGGAAGGACACACAGACAGCAAGAGGAGACAAAATCGTGACACTTTTCTCTTCAGGATGAAAAGTACACTCTCATCTGTTTAAACACATGCCCTTATTATTCCAGTTTGTAAATGCAGCAGAATCACCATTGCAGAAGAGACGGTATTCCAAGGGAAACTAGTTGACCTGGCTAGAAACAAGGACCAGAGACTTCAGCTCCCATGGAGGAGGGAACTGCATGTCACAGCTGGAGCTGCTGTGACAGCCCTCCTTCTTGGCAGGGACGGCTTCCACCACATCACCTCAGCCCCCATTCCCCAACGTTGCACAACCACATGTTCTCCTTTGCCCAGTCTCTGGTGCTCATGCAACCCCGCACAAAGCCTATGCAATGTACTAAACCCACCCAAACACTCAAAAAGATAACACGAAAGCAGATACATCACATTCTGGCAGGTCAGGTGAGTCGTGCTATGTCACCTAAGGTCCAACAAGCCAGTATAAAGGAGGAAGAGCCACCCAGCTTGGGAAGGAACTAGACATCCCTTTTTTTGGCAGCAGTAAGCCTACTCACAGATCTAGTTATCCATTAGAATGTTAAGTATGGATCTATGCATCAATACCATGCACCTTCTCCCTCACAGACTAACTTACAGGAAAGTTTCCCTACCAGGAAACGAGGGCTACAAGGCAAGAGACGGCCAAACGGCAGCAGCTGCCCCCTGAAAAGAGGGGCGCTCAGACCGACGCAGAAGCGTGCCGCGCACAGCCGGCCGTGCTCCGGGCTGCACCACGTCGCAACTCAGCTAGATGCTTTGCGTCAGGGTGGCGATTTCTCAGCGTTAAATGGCAAGTTTTCATCAGTTCGCTAAGTGATGAAAAGGTAACTCCACCACACCCGACATCTCTGGTTATCTTGCATGCTGACCGCAGGACTATTACCTCCAAGCACGCTGAACCCCACCTTCAAGAGAGCAACACAGGCCTCCAAGAGCTGACTACATCCAGGATCCCTCAGTCACTGGTGCTTCTCCTGAAGCCCAGTGGCTGTTGAAAACGTGTAAGCTAAGCCCAGATTCTTTTTCCAACGCCTTCGGTGTGGTAGGATTACGTCCTGCTCCACACGGATGGTTTGAGGAGGGGATACCTGGAAAGCAGCCTACCGCGTGCTGAGGGCAAGCCAAAGGGGGGCCACTTGCAGCAAAGGAGAACCCAGATTTCAATGGCATCTCACACCAAACTCTCTCAAGATGGCACAAACAAAGCCAACAACCACCCTTTGACATACAACATCAGAAGAGGAAAATAGTGTCTGACATCAACCATCGCAGGGTAACGCAAATTAGCTTGGTGGTGGGTGGTGAAAGCAATTTTATCAACATTACATAATCACTATGGATACGTTTATTCTACAAGTATATCCCACGTTCCTTGATAAACAAACTGGCTTTCAAATCTGCAGCACTTTTGCCTGCAATCAGACAAAAAAACACTCGGGGGGAGAAAAAAGACTGCAAATATTACTTCATCGTACTTCAGCTGGCACAACAAATATTGCAGGCAGCTGAGACGCAAGTCTTAATGAACAGCAAAGGAACAAATGCACTAGTACTAGTTTCAGGAAGAATAACCAAGTGTTATTAGACTGGCGTAAGGAATGCACTTTATTGCTTACATAACTAGAGGCTTTCTTATTCCTTTCCCCCCCCACACACTTTTTAGAATACTTACAATTCAAACAACAAAAAGAAGCAATTTGTACCCAAAAATTTGAGGAAGAATGCACAAATATTACATCATTTCACCCTGATATGTTTAATAGGTACATCAAGAATATCACATTACAGAGAGAGCAGTTTCAGTAAGACACTGAAGCCCAACAAGATAACACATACAATGTCTTAAAAATGATCTAACACATTAATGGATACTCAGAGCAAATCACATTCTAGCACGTAATAAGATGGAATATGGGTTCTAAAGAGAGAAGACATGGAGGAAAATTAGATTATTCAGAGTATGCTTGGAAACGAGCTCTCTACAGTTTGTTTCCTGCCATAGAACTTGCACACAAAAAATGCCTCCTCTCTTCCAGATACATTCTTCACTCTTCCATAAAATAATTCTGGGCTTGAATTTGAGTAACGAGAGAAAACAAGAATGTTTTCCAGCTATAGTGTGCAAGCATGAGCAGATTTCCAAGAAATATTTATTCAGAGATTTTTATGAAGAAGTACTGAACGTGTTATCCTTATGGCACATTAGTTTCCTCTACATATCGGGTAGCATATGCTTACATATCTTAAGAGTCAAATGCAGCAGAAACTCTGAGCTTTTTGCTCTACATTATCCAGTAAGTAGGTAATGTTCTACGGCTATGGCTATCGGAACTAAGACTTAAGAAAAAGATGCATGTATGATCTTTACATAAAAGTCAGCAGCTAAAATGATCTTTAATGCAGAGCCTTCATTGCTTGAGCCCTCCTTCTGTAGCCAGCGTGCATCAGATTACTCTAATCCCTTCCTACAGCCAGGGCACGATAAAGATACTTACCTATGAATAAGATTCAAGATAAGACACACTGCACTTGGGTTTTCACCATATGTGTTTGCTGACAGAAAAGAGTCTTCACAATTGTTTCCCAAACGCTTGCACGTCACCGCTTGCTTCTGATGGTGGCGGGTCGTGGGAACAAACAGTGCACGTTTATGATCACGATACACCATTCGACTCCCTCAAGCTAATGATAATTGCAGACTCATGGTGGGATTTTCAGATTTCTTCCTTGTTTGAAAATAGTTTGGCATACTTTTATAGATGCAGATGCACTAGAAGTCCCAGGCTGGAGCAGAGAAGAGTCAGTCTATCCACAAAAATCCCTCTGTTAGATAAACCAGTTGCACAAGCGTAAATTGGCATGAAAGCCTTTAAGATTACAACAGAAACAGAATACCCATAGTTAAAATATTGTATTGTAAGTGTCAAACAGTGTAGGTAAATAGCTAGGCTTTGAAATTTTAAGAAGGAAGGAAAACAAGAAGGGAAATCGGGACCTCTGATGAATTCTGTTCTCAGCTAAGCAGACACAAATCCCTCTACCTCTATGCTTCTTGATGTTTTATCATCACCAACTCAATTTGCTTTTTCATTGTGGATGGAACAGTGATAGAAAGCTGTCTCTGGGAACAGTGATAGAAAGCTGTCTCTGGGAAAGGTACATTCTTGCTTCCAATGTGGACAATTAAAACTAACAAGGGAGGAGCTGCAGAAGCAGAGAAGGCAGATGTCCAACACCGTTTTGAAAAGTGCTGGGGGTGGAGGGCAGGGAGAAAAATCATCATATTAAACAGAGAGTGGCAAAAAAGGAGTGATGTGATGGTCTGAAATACTACTGGGATAGGAGCAGCTATTCCTTCCTATCCTTATCTTTTAAATACCGTCATTCAGTTCCTTTCTGTTATCTTTGCTGCTTGACATTACTAACAGCAGAGTATGTATTCTATAGGTTAACTAGATCTATGTGATGAAGAAAACAACTACTTGCCTGGTTATTCCTGAGCCTGAAAAATAAGAACTGTAAGTAAAGGGGATAAGTTATTTAGGAATACGTAGGGTGTTGAAGGCAAGACAGAACTTCTCCCAGCCCACGATTCCCTCGGACTATTCATGTCAAGCCAAAAGTACAAGTTTCCCATTCTTGCTCCCGTTAACTCCACTGCTGTTCATCTACACATACCCCATGCAATGATCCAGATCAGAAAACCTGAGCAACTGGGGGAAGGAAGAGGAGGCGGAGGATGACAACTCACACCCCTCGGGAAGCAGACTGCTTCCCCAGTGCCTGTGTTTACTACATACACCCACACGATGTGGGGGCAGGAACCAGAACAAGCAATGACTGCTGCTTTAGCTGCCGCCACCACCTGAGAAGTGCACCTGGAAATCACAGCCTCAGAGTCAAAACTGCTTCCCGGCAGGGCGCGGAACGGATGAAAGTTCAAGGGTGTCATTTCAAATACCTTTAACCAGCGCTGCCACGAAAAGCAGCTGTCCCCTGTCTCTTCCGCCTGCCTATTCATTCATATCTCGCCAGGTCACCTTCCTTCTCTTGCTTGCATAAATAGGGGTGTGGAAACGAGAGCAAATAGCAACTTTTTTTTTTTTTTTTTTTTTTTTCCATACCAGATTAGTTTCAACTCGAATCAAGCTCCCTGATCTGATTCACTGTCTGGCCATGCAAATGTCCATGCCAGTATAAGCAAAAACATTGCAGGGACAGAACAAAAGGCCAGAGGTAGCAATAGAGCAGGACCAATTCTTTCAGAGATTGTATCAGCTTAAAAGTGTTTGCAAATAGCAAGCTCTAAGAGCATAAATATTTGCATCTCGGCCACTTAACACCTGACGTTGAAAACCTTGCAGAAGAATTGGAAAATTTTGAAACTTATGACTTTGCCTGTAGATACATGAAATAAAATGGAGTAATAGGTTCGCATTATTTTTAGTATTGCCTTCAGTTCCTAACTGTGTTATTTAGCACAATTAGTAAATGTTAGCAAATTAGCTGAAGTAGATGAACACACGAGTACATATAAGCAATAACAATTATAAGAGTGACCAGCGTAAGTGATAAAATCTTTGGACTCTCCCAAACCACAGTAAGAAGGATCCTGCACTAAAAGAACTCCCCGGTCCCTGAACACTAAAACCCATCCCTTCAGTCATCCCTCTAACAAAGGGCGCTACTGCACCACAGGGTAAGCGTTTAGGTTCTTACAGTATTAGCTACCCACATCATACGCATGTTCTGTCTTGCCAGATGGCCTGTAATCTGGTCTCCCTTGAAGCTGAAAGCATCACATTAAAACTCCTAATTGGGGTAATATATTCATAATGACCTCAGTTAGTGTTTCTCAAAGTGGGTTACATCACCCAAAAGGATCATGAGAAAGCTCTAAGGCAATCAGTAAGAGCTAGAAAAAAAATAAACTATATTTGAAAAAAAAAAAACCAACAACAAAACACCCTCTCATTAAAATATATAAAATTATAGAAAATGTGTGATGATAATAAAACCAAATTATACTTAAACATACTGACACCAAAAGAAAGTTCCTCAAGTCTGAGGGAGTGTTTTACAATTGTGGGCTGCTCAGAGGCAACTCTTATCCCCATGTGGAGAAGAAATGGGAGATTCCACTGGGAGTTAAGGAAAGCAGGCTTTTCTCAGATTTGTATGGGAGAAGGGAAGGTAAAGGACTAAGACTGATGATTACACAGATGGGGAAAATATTTTTTTTTAAAGAAAGATATTTTGATTCAAATACATTTTGAAGAATTACAGAAATTTGGCAAAATTTTTAGAACTTTGCAAGGTTCAGCCTAGCACTGTTTTCTTGAAATCTGTGGGAGTTTTGCTAATATCCATCTTTCAAGACAAGTGGAATTAAGTCCTACACGGCCACTAATGGAAATTCCATCCATCCTTAACATTTTCAACCTTGAGTTTTTAACCGAAAAGGCACGAACAACTGTCAGTAAGACCTTCTGAATTTACAGTCTATGGCACTAAGGTCCGGCCTGCTGCTCATAGCTTATTGGGTTGGTTTGAGAAATTTAACAAGATCAACCATTTTTACTATGATGGCTCCAAAGTTCTGTGGACAACCTGACACTCCATAGTTGTATCAGATGTAGCTTTGTCCAGATGCACACAGTAGGAACAACGCTAGAATGAGAAATGAGAAAGGGGCAGATAATAAAGAACTTGTTCAGAATAATTAATTATGGGATGCAAGAGGAAAGAATCGATGGGCCTTTCCTTAAACATTTTGCTGAACTGAATCCAGCCAGAAAGCAGTGAACATGAAATGTCTTTAGTCACCTCTCCCCACGTAACATAGGGGAGCAGATTTCTTCCCAAGGCACTATCCCTCAAGCTGCCATTTATGGGTCCCGAAATTCCACTTTATCCAACCTGTTTTTCCAGGCACCTATCCATTTCATCCTCCTCCTGGCAATGGGTACAGTCGTTCTCCCTCATTGGGCTTCTTTGTCCAGTAAAAGAGAGAATTAACAAAATTATAACTGATACAGGTGAAAGAGTAAAGGAGTCTTCCTTGTTCTAACATAGCCACTGTCCTGACAGACAATTTTTTAACGGTTCAAATCCAAAAAGCATATTCAACACATCTGAATCACTACACTCCTAATAAAGCAGTAAGATGCAAAACCTGCTTTCTGGAAATGCTTTCCCCCCTTAATTATTAGTGACCTCCACACCAGAGATTTCAGTAGCATCAAAACAAGACATGTTCCCCAGTAATGAAGTAGAAGTTTTAAACTCCACGTTTGGCATGTCAGACAATTAACCTACTTATAAGATTTTTATGCAGTTTACCTCCCAGCAACTCAAGAGTAGTCTCTTGACTGCACAAAATACAAAACTAAAATATACCACTTTACAAGATACGAAGCTTCACTGAAATTGCTACAAAGCAGCACATGTATCAATATAACAGGAACCAAATACACTACTGAATATAAATATATAAATATATAAAATATACCACTTTACAAGATACGAAGCTTCACTGAAATTGCTACAAAGCAGCACATGTATTAATATAACAGGAACCAAATACACTACTGAACCTGGATGGAAACCAGTTTAAGTACACCAAAGTCCAAAAAGTACATCATTTTGTCATCCATCATATGCATTAGCATAATGCAAAGAAATCTAGCTAATCACAGTTATTTGTCCCAGCCACAGACACACGTACAGATGGATATACACAATTCTTCTCTATCAAGTGGAAGCAATGATCCAGATCAGAAAAGCTGAGCAGCTGGGGGAAGGAAGAGGAGTTTGTAGCATGTTCAAAGTTTTCAAGAGAATTTCAAGACTATGCTGTGCAAGCCTCAGCAACTTACATGTGTGTAAAGCAGAACTTCAAGCCATGAACAGCTTGTCATATTCAGGAATTCACCCTCAATGCACAAAAATAGCATTTCAACGTAAGGAAAGTATTTAACCTCTTTCTGGGGTGGGGGGAAGTAGCAAAGCTACAAGACTGAGATTTTTAGAACTGATTAAAAGTTTTGAGCATGCATGAAATAAAAGAACATTCCTATCAGAGCAGTGATCTGAAAGCACTTTCAAAACACCCAGAAATGCGGATTGCCTGTCAAAATTTTATAATTTAAAGTTTTATAATTTTGGCCAAAGCAGAAGTTAAAGACGAGTTTCCTCTGATAGCAGCATTTAGATTCAGAAGCACATTCTTTCTCCACCTTTCGAATCCAACCAAGCATGTCCTTCCTTATTTTTTAAAGTTCAGGAACGTTTAACACCACATATAAGATCGGAGGACATGCGCCGTTACTTCAAAAAAGCAGGGTTATAAAAGGCCAGAGGTTATTCGGTGGGATTCAGTTCAAGGTTAGGTGTCTACCTGCAAGCCTTCAATAAGCACTGTCTGACTAGACAGCTATCGACTACAAAAGTAACTTAGCCATCTCAGGGTTGATTCGCTTGCCCATGTATTTGAGGTGCCATGGGTAATGAGCCTTGTCTCCAGCTTTTGCTCCACAAGGCCATTGGTCTCTGACCGTCCATGCCATATCTACCGACCTTGTGCGGCTGTCTCTGCTAACCTAAAGCATCTGAAATGGCCATAGACACCTTACTACTTTTTAAGTACGTAGCACTGCTAGTACAGATGCAGCCGCCTACATTCAGGTGTTAATCTCAAATAGAATCTCTCCTATTACGCGATTAAAGACAATTTCTGAGAAAATAGAAAAAGGGATCAATTAATATGGAGTAATAAAACGCAGAAAAAGAAGACAAAAATGCTTTCAGGAACATATTCATGTCAGTAAGCCTAACAAGCATTGTATCTCAAATTTTGCTATAGTTTTGTATGGTTTAGACGTAATTCCCATGCAATTAAATATATAAGTAGAAATGGATTTAGTCATACCAGCAGATTTTCTTGTAAGCCTTTTGAAGCCAATAATGTTCTACCAAAGGGCAAATTTACCCCAGTATTTTGATTCCTCGTTCCCTTTCCACTTACCACAAAATATAGCATTACTTATAGCCTGAAACATATTCTGGAACATTCTCAGAACTACCCTACATTTGCCAGATCTCATATACAAGTTAAATACCCCTCGCTCCATATTACCTTATCCACAATCGTTCCTTTCAGTAGTTAGGCTGAATCCAGTTTTTGTTACTCATATAGCTGCCAAACGTCCTACACTTTGCAGATGCCAACAGATGTAAACCATCTTTATTTACTACATTACGTGGACTTCTTCCACAGAAAAAGTCATATGAATAATATTGAGCCAGCTATAATACATCTGCAACCAACCCCCACAAACCCATGCACACAAATGGGATAATTTCTCTACTGGAAAATCAGAAGTTGTTACTTTTAACTACGCTTCACTTATAATAAATCTTTCCCTACTCCCAGTTATGCTTTAGAAGATTCTCAGGAAAGTCTAATCAAGAGAAGACTTCTTACATGATCAGAAACTGAGAAATACTTACGGTTGATGTGATCAATATAGTATACACCAATCTGAGGATCATATGCAGCTTCCCATCCCCATGGCAGCTCATCCCCAACACAATCCGCAAATGATAAGGGCTTTGTTAACCTATAAACAAAGAAACTTGTTAATGGTAAAGCTTTTCTCTCTTCCATACATATGTTTTTCATATTAATTCCTATTATGACAGAAGCTAAAGAAAGATAGCAGGGAGAAAGGAAAGCAGGTTGTTTTCTCCCTCTTAAAGTTTAGGCTCTTGACTTTTTTCCTATTCCATCCTTCTGAATTCATTAACTCCAAGAACGTAATACAAGCTGTTGCAAACATTTTTCAGTACAGCCATTCAAATGAGAAATTCACTGCAACATCTTTAAAATTTAAGTTTAAAATTAAACAATAACCAATAACTTGTAAAAAAAAAAAAAAAAAAATCTACACTTGTATTTGTCCCCAGAAGAACTGGACCCTTCAACTCTGAGTCTGTGATGACAGCACAAGATTTTAAGGTCGTCTTTTCTAATGACCACAGACAGAAAACTCAGGAAAGAGAATACAACCACCTAAGATGCAGTTAGCAGCACTTACCAATCCACGTACTTGACTAAAACAAGCAGCAGTGTGCATACAGTAGACATAAGTAACATTTAATGGCCTTTAGATGTTCAGATGGTGCTTTTTCACAAAGTTTTTCATTTTAATAATGGAGGCATCTATTAGTTAAAAGAAATAGATTTATGATGATAATGCATGGACTGTTTGCCAACTGAGGCTGAGCAAAGCTTGACATCATCTTTTTTGCCTTTTAAAGAAAAAAATAATAAAATTAAATGAGTATTGAGTTTCCTGTTGATAACCCACAGATAAATGTCATATCTGATATACTGAGATACTGAATAGGAAAAACAAGAGATTTAAGATTTTATTGTCACCATAGCAACAATATGATTAGTATACATCCAGAGTTTGGGGAAAAAAAAATAAATCCTCTGAGTAAGATTATCAAGAGCAGTTTGTGGGACACACGAGCATCAGCTCCTTTACTCACTGCTGCTTAAATTAAGTTCTATCACCTAAGACTGTTTTTTCATCTCATCATTAAAATTACATACAAATAAAAAGCTAAGAGTCTAATACACATATGATTTTTTCTGTTTTGGTATGTTTGCTTCAATTAGTTTCTGACCAAAAAAAAAATAAAATGGTTTATCAAAGTTTTTGTGAGGAATAAAAGAAAATAGTACATTTTACTTTCTACAAAATGAATTAGCTTTTTGTATAGAAAACATCAGGCAGAAAATACTTTACAAAACTGTAGAATTAAATTCTTTATGCAGCTGAGAAAATAGAAATTTGAGCACAGGTTTGATTTAGAAAACTTTGTCCCACAAATACATTTTTATTATTGATGGATCTGACCTACCAATTCTTCAAGTAGCAAAACACTTCATTCCTCTAAACTAGGGTTGCAGAAATTACAAAGAACCAAGCTCTTAGGATCCAAAAACCTTTTGAATTGTGATTTTTTTTTAAATTTTTTAAAATTGTAAGCATGAATCTACTTTCTTATATTTCTCCAAAGTTCACACATAATCTTATGAAGGTTACCAGTGCTTAATTTGAGGTCCTGAACACATTAACATGTATAAGGCAAATTTGCTAATTTATTGCCACTTACAAACTGCTATGAAAAACAACCACACGCATCTAAACCTATTACAAAAATCTGGTGAGACCACCAATGTGATACTACATCTGGATCACTAGGATATAAAATATGGATTCTAAACAGTACAAGCAAGCTGTGAGAAAAGTTCTGTTTACTGGGAGACATTCTGCATGAGAATGGCCAGCCACAGACACTTTTCTCAGCAGAGTGAGAAGGTAGAGCTTCTGTAGTACCTGTCCTCCTCCTCCTCAGCTGTAAGCCACTATATGCTGCCTCACGGTCCAAGACCTCTTTTTCGAAAGGAGATCTCAAATGGATGTGACCCGTCCTCCTCACTACAATGCAGGAGAGCACATCCCACTGAAGCTGACTGGGGCAAACTCCCCAGTGACCTCCAGAGAGACTCCAGGTCCGCAGCAAGCCAAGCCTACCCATTCTATCCTTTCCCAGCGCCAACATACAGTTTTAAATCCAGACGCAGCACTGCACTGAGCGAGGCTGTTCTGAGAAGACCTGCCACTGCTCCTCACCTTCCTCCTCCTCTCAGGGCAGCAGAAGCTGTGCTGCTGTGGCCAGGATGGCAATGACACAGCTCAGGAGGCAAACAGCTGGCTCACAAAGCGGCAGCTGCCCAGCACCGCTGTATCAAATACACCTGCCCAAACGCTACCTCCTAGCAACAACCAGCATCACTTCAAAGGCAACCGTTTTGTTTGCAAACAGTAATAGCTAGGCAGAAAGAGACGGCTCTCAGGAAAGCAGGAGAAGCTTTTTAAAGCCAGGATAACACACACCACCACAGCTTCAGCCCGGCTGTCCACAGCACGCCGAGGACTGAACACGGGGTAACCGTGCCAGAGAGTTCCCAGGCCACTACAGCTCAGAGGATGCATCAATCATGTAGAAGCAGCAGCCCTTTGGTGAGTTCGGTTTGTCGTGTGAACCTGTGCCAACTACAAGGGCACATCTTGCTGCGAAGAAAATCCTGCCTCAAATTAGATTACGTATGTGGATTTTCATAAAAGACCTTAAATTGAATAAAAATAAAAGTTCAACATCATCCTTAGCTTTAACATTATAGCATTAACTCAAAATACAAGTCTTGTAGTTCAAGTAGAAAAAATACTTGAAATACCATATAGCAGGGTAAGGATGATAACAAAGTTGTATAAACATGGCCAGATGGCCTCTAATAAATTCATTTAGAACTCTGCATAAGCATTAATTTCACCAAACCTCTGCAGGAAGGATATAAACCCAGTACTAGCCCGTCTTTTCATCTGCACTCCACACCAATTTTCTTTTTAATCAAATACTGACTTCTTACTGTTATAGCACATTCCGTAGATTAGACAGCAGACCGCTCTGGCCATGTGGATGTTCTGTCCAGGTGTTATCACTTGTCAGAAATCGGACACCGTGAGAATGAATAGCAACCACCCTCTTACCCCAGACACTCCATAAATCAAAGCCACACTAAAAAACTGTGGAAAAGTACTTGGTGAACCACTCTGGACCTTGAACAAAAGAAGAAGAGGAGGGAGACAGAGGCCCTGAAATACAGACAGTACTGAGCAAAAATGAATTCTGCTCTGCTGGATCATGCTTGGACATTGCAGCCTTAAGACCTGAACTATGTCAGAAGAACTGCTCCTGAGCAGATTTTTTAAACATGAAAAGGTTTGTGCATAACAAGATCACAATTACTTAAGAGTCTTACATCCCCGCAACGTCTTTTTTGTTCCAGTCTTTTAATAGCACAAGATTTTTAAGCCCAACATGGACTTTTACAATGGAGCAGAAATCAGCACAAGGTGATACCCAATTGATTAGGGATCTCATAACTGTCCCAACATAAAGAGTATTTGCTTTCAAAATAGGTATGGCAAATGGATGAGATTAACATGACATGAAGATAAGTAAAATGCAAGAGAAAATTTTCAAGACAAAAGCTGAAAGCAAAGAGAGTTACGAGATATTACTGGAAAGGAAATAATACCTAGGAGCATGGACTGAAGGAATCTTGTCTGCGTGAAGATCATTATCTGTGACATAATAACCTATGATAGACAGACTGCCGTTACATTCATGAACCATGACCCAAGAAAAATGAGGTTTATTGCACCATAATAGAGGATTAAGTGCTGCATCTCAGGACACTGATATTCTGAGGTAGTTTATAATACTTTTTCAGTCTTTTTTTGTAGTCTTCCATTTACACGTTCTTAAAAGAATGCCAATACTCTAAAAAGGATGGCTTAAAAGTCCACATTAAGTATACTATGAAGTTCAATTAGTAAACAAAAAGTGGGATTTTTTTAAATGCACATCATTAAGCAGAAGTATTTCCACCTATAGGCACTTTTTTTTTTGTTTAACCTTACAGAACTCCTTCCAAGTGAAGACTAATTTATCAGCCTTTAGCTCACATATAACATTTTTATCTACTCAACCCTATATGGCTGCAACACTCCCATTTCAGCATATGGATTAAAATGTACTCCCTGGATCAAAAGAACAAGAAGCAGGCAGGCATGTGTATCAAGAAGTGGCTACTCTTAAGAAAACCAGGAAGTGTTCTGTAATTCCATTATATAAATAGAATATAATTATGTTACTGCCAGTCACTTCACAGATGCTCTGGGAAACCTAGGAGACAAATACAGTTTACAAATTGAGAAGCTGTATTACCACCTCAAATCCAAATTTTTCTTTAAAGTTTTCAAAATATAAAGTTATCCAAGATCTTAAAATGTAGATTCTACAATTATATATATGGTATTATTAACAGTTAATATTGCACCTGCAGCCATGCCTGGAAGTCTGTATATGCATCTAACATTAATGCAGAGGCTGATGATACTGCAAAATGGAACTGTAGCTACCGACTGATGGATTGTCAGTGCAATGTTGTTCCATTTGGACAACTTGCTTGCTTGATGTACTCCCTAGACCACAAAAATACATAGAAGAAAGGTTCCTTCCTAAGGTCAGGGTCCACAAAAACCAAGAAATTTACTACATATACTAGTGAATGCTATCTTTCTGTCAAGATATGGACAGCCCACAGTATTTCACACCTCTGTGATCTGAGATTATCAATGTGTACATTCTTAAAAATGTGTATGCATACGTATGTGTAGACATATATGCATAAACACACACACACGCTATTTTTAACACATTGTTCTATGCAAGAGTAATGCTACATTCTACTGCATACCTTCTCAGAGTTGTTTTTTCTCCAAAATCTATTTGGGATTAAATCAATTGTAACACTGAACCAGAGGTTATCCATATTATGATTCGGATTCTACTTTATCAGGACTTCATTAGGACTCTGGACTTTGGTCTTCGCTCTCTTCCAAACTCAGCTGATACCAGCATCACTGACCTCCTTAGCATACTCCCGAGACCTGTTTTTATCCATACTCTGAAGGGCTATGTGAGAACAGCTTGACATTGTTTGCTTAGATAGAACTATTTGCATCAATTTTCTCAGGGTAATTTATTGTGATTTATAATATATGTGGTATAATATAGGGTGTGTGGAAGAGAGAAACGTTACAGTAGGCAGATCTCAGAGAACTGGGGCGGGGGGGGGGGGGAATGGGACGCAACACAGAAAGGCAACACACTCCACCCCACCCCCCAACAAATCTGAGACTTCTCCTCAATTAGAAAGGAAGCCATCGCAGGTTGGTAAGAGGTACATAAATACCTGAGCATTACGAACAGGTTCATCTTAATCTCTTTCAAAATGACTTCCAAGAATACCTCCTTTGCTGTGCTGCTCTTGACCTGCAGTCAAGACTTGGAGTTTTGAACTCACTTATAACGAGGATCAATGCTGAACTTCTATAGCAACTTCAATATGCATTCAAACTTTCACCAAATCCCAATTATCCCCTACCCAAAATGACATCATGTTCTTTGCCATGTAGCAAGGTCTTGTGTGACGCTTACGTGAAGTGCTGTGCTGATTAAATTTCACACCCACTCGTTCTCATATATAATGATGTATGTTATACATTATTTTTTCTTAGAATGCAGTACTTGGTAGCACTTTTTCTAGACAGAAACTGTTCTGAAAAATATACCTCTTCTCCACACTCCAGGAGCTGAGAAGACAAAACATTAAGTCACTATTTAGATGTGCAGCAATGAGCATCTATTAAAACGTAACAGAAGAAACCCAATGATACATGCACACTTTCCTGGAAACTGGCTCGTTTACCTACACGTGCCATTACAGAAGGGTGGTTACAGATGGCTTACTGATAACACAACCGTAACACAAAAGTTTCCTCTGAGCGCTTCCCCAAAAATATTTTCAGTTAGCACAATGATACAGAATAGGAACACATGATCAGCATCAGCTAACTACTAATTCTGCAAAAGGATGACTGAAAGTATTTAATTCTTATTTTGATCCAGTAGCTCAAGACCAACAAATGTAAAAATTCAAATCAATTGATCAGGTAAAGGAATGTATAAACAGAAGAAGAAAAACGTTCTAAATTCTTCGCTAGAACTGGAATTCTAGCGAACTGCTCAAGCTGGATCCTAAAATCAATTCAATTCTTACCCAACTTTCCAGTGCTATAGGCATTGTGACTTTGGAGGATCTATAAATGTATCTTCTAATCCCATTCCAAATATCCTCCCAAACATGGATTTGACTCAGTTCAAGCACCCAAGATAGATTTCTTATATAAAACTCAGGGGTGCAATTAATCTCTTTAACTTCCAAAGTTAGTTATCTAACCTGAATTATTCCTTTAGGTTCCCTAGAAAAGCTGATTCAGCATATCTGTTTAGATTGAGGATGAATGACATTGAAGGCTTCCCTCTTTTTCTAGTGGCTACAGGAGGGCTCTGAATGCAAGGCTCCTTTAGCCTATACAAGGTAACTGAATTTAAGAGGGATGAATACTACCCCAGGAGCAGAGTGCATGCAGAAGAGCGAAAAATACCAAGCTGTAGATCCACATTGCAGGTCAGAGTTAAAGTGAGGCATTACTGCTTCCTATGGCTGAGGTCACTATCCATTAACAGTATGAAAGTCAATTACATAGGGAAGACAAATCTCTCTTCTACAAATTACAGCAGCTGAAGCCATAGCAAAATGGATTTATTTTCTATTAATAATACTGCTGTCACTTACCTAACTTTAAAAAGTGGTAACTGGGCCATTTATCTGTAAAAAGGGGCAGAATTTGCATGCCCATAAAATACACTTTTGCCATAATCTTTGCTCATTCAATTCCAGAAACTAGCAAATCCTATGCACAATCTTTCTGTCTTAAAAAAGCTAATTCACGAGTCTGTTGACAGGATTTCAGCTTCTAAACATCATATTCTTAACTCAGGAGGGCCTTCTGTTCAGGTATCAGAGCAAGACATTATGTACAACCTTTGCATTGTTGAGGTACATTCTCTTTTAATAAGGGTATTATTAAGATATACTGACACTTTATTACAGGTATTATGTCGAAAGAGTAATTAAGTGGACACCAGTACCACATTAGTACACACCAAACAAGGAGTGGCACGGTGGCAGCTCCTGCTTTAGAATAGTGGTGTAAAATAAATAAATACGCAAGGTCATGCATCTGTTTACCTTGATCACAAGATGCATGAAAGTTAACAAATGCCTGTGTTTAAAAGACAGCAAACATGCACGTTACCTTTTCTACACCAATACAGAATTACTAAAAGTAGTTCAAACTCAAATCTTTAATTATGAAAAATTCTCTATAACATTAAATTACGCTGCTTTATGCCTATAGCCACTAGCATGTACTGGATACTTAAAACTAACAGCAAAGAATAAAGTCACAGCAGAGTACACACTTTTAGGAGACAAGGATTTGTTAACTCCATCAGTAAGTATTTCCTGAACACATTTAATTAATTTTCATGTGTTTTCCAGATTTCAGATCACTTTGTTCCTGGTAATACAAAAGACAGGTAAACCAGTCAAATTTGTAGAATGGAAACTTGAAATATGTGGGCACTGATTCTAATTTTCTAAAAAACTACAGAGGTATAGTATAATGTTTAATAGCTTGCAATTTCTATCCTATGATTCTTTTAAGCCCTTGAATACTGATGACAGACAGCAGGCCTTAAAGAAAGATACTTCTTGGGTTTTGCAGGGTTTTCTTGGTAAACAAAAATGTATACACATGTAAATACAGGCTTATACTAAGAGACATACATAAGTAAGTTCACCACCTTAAAGCTACGCAGAACAGCTAGACATTATTTGGGTAATGTACTACTGGGATAATGAGCTCTCACAACTATTTTACAAGCTCAGAAACTTGGGTTTCCAGTACTGAATTCACACTGACAGTGGTTTACAACATCCTGCATTTACAAATGAGCTCTCAGTTCATGTAGATAGGACTAGACCACATTCAATTATGTTTCAGGGACCATCTAAGACTTTGAAAAATACAATTTCCATTAAAAGGCCCTCATCTAGCTAGCCAGCAGCCCAGGTGAACACAACATTGTGCTCGAAGCACACAAAGATCAAGCAGAAACTCAAATCTAGTATCTCATCTTTTTCCATGCTCATAGGGTTTGGGGTTTTTTAAACCTTTTTGGAGTACTGCGTAGCAATTTCTTCTCTGTAATTTAGGCAGAGTACTCAAGGCTGTTTTGAAATGCTTTGCTACAAATGGTAGCGGGCTGAACAGTGTCTTAGCTCCCAGTTAGCCCTCCAGAGAGACAGCTGCATTACTAATACCATGTGAAATGGCAGTATCAGCCCATCATCAGTTCTGACTGCTTCTGCCAAAGGGTCTTGCTGAAGACCAACTCAGAGTTTCATACACTGTACCATGGCACACAACCGTTCACACTATTCAGTTAAGTACCGCTTAGAAATAACAAGCTGATAACTCACCAGACTGGTGTAGGAGACAAGCACTAACTACAGTAGAGAACTGTACTCCATTCTGCAAATGTTTTCCAGAACCACTACTCGATTTAGTTAAACATTTAACTGCTAGGATAAGGATGAAAACAAACCAACTAACCTTTCTGCAACCCCACTACAACAAAAAATCCTAAATTCAATATTTTTATACATCACTTACTAAACTTGTACAACATCAAAACCCATCAATCTGACAAAAGTTCTTAGCTTCCAGTATCTATTATGAACATAACCATTTTAAGGCACTATAGACATGTATTTACTAGAAAAGATACATTCCACATAGAGCGCAGGGAGTTCTTTAAAACTAAAACCTACTTACAACTGCAAAAAAATTGAGTCTACTTATTTTAACAGCAGCACAAGTAAGTCTTCAAAAACACAACCTGATAATAAAAATAGCCAAACAAAAACACCCCTACAGAATCAACACTATCCCTTTAGACAAATATAGGACATATATTTGGGGGGTGGGGGGTGTTGCCTTAGAGGGGCCAGTAAAATCTGCAGAAGTAGTGAACCAAACCCAAAACCAGGAAATCCACCAAGTAACTGTAGGGGCGGCGGGGGGGGGGGGGGGAATCAAACCAAAACAAATTTTAAAAAATAATCTTATATGGTGGAACACAGAGTTTTACCCCAAAATACCTTCCTGCTTCACTCAGGAGTTTTGCAAGAATCCTCTAAAATTATCAGCAATCAAGTGCTTGCAATATATTAACAAAAATTACCATCCTTTTTATTTCTTTATTTTAAAAGACTTATCTTCAATGCTCAGAAATCCTACACGTCTGCAAATTCCCTATGCTTTATGCCATACAGAAAAGGATGAAAATTTTCAGGTCCTCTAAAGACCTTGCCCGTTTCCTCCACAGAAAAAAAAACACAAACCAGGGTGTCCTTTTCACACATGTGTGCACACCCAAAAGGAAGCAAGGGAACACGCAACACACAAGATTTCAGTACAGGAGACAGAAGACAGGGGGAGGTGAGCACAGAAGGAATATGCTGCCTTCCACCTTATGGTAAGATGCTATGTGCATGTTAATGACTGCCATAAAATACATGGTAACAGCAATCCAGCAGCGCATAACTGCCTTACAAAGGGGTTAGCATTAGCTCAATGTCAGCTCACTGTCCCTTCACAGGTGTTGCTGAAAAGGCATATGAACTGAATAGCTGAGACCCAGAAGGAGAAGAATGGTTTTGGGAAGGAAGGGACCCACGCCCACCGGTTGCAGGACCAGGTCAAACTGCCTGCTGGCATGGGTTTATTTGTTTCCTTTTCCTTTTGATTATGATAAACTGGTTTTGGTTTTTCACTCAACAATTACCATCAGTGAAGAAAAACCCACCCTCAAGACAACTATATATTTTGCTACATTATTTTATCATTGAAGGTACTGAAAGAAACCCAATACTTACGTGGAAAGGAGAACCAATACTTTCCAGCTCAGCATAGTAGCTATTTGTGTTTGTAGGGCAACCCCCCCCCCCCCAGCCAAATCACTACTTCTAATTTGTTTACCCCTTCACCATTGCCAAGTTCAACGCAAAGATGACATTTTGAAAGGTTAGGGGGGGAAGGCGGGGGGGGCAGAGCAGTGGAAATGGGTTATGCCATGAATGTTTCCTCCTGCGTTTTTCTTTGACACAGCAGTTGGTCCTGCACTGGCGTGTAAGCACTATAATATTAGACACCTGGAATGTGAGGAATGTCTGATAACCATACCCTAGCACGGGGATAATTCCACAGCCATAAACCAACGATACGACCTTTGAGCCTTCCCCCGGAAAGCTCAAATGCAGTGACATTATGAAAAGGCTATTATGTGCAGTGTTGCTATAGGTTATTTGTATATACATGACCATACACTGTTGATAGAGGGAAACCACGTTGTTATCAATTGAGTACACAAACTTACCTATTGGTTTTAATCTAGGTCCAAAAAAACCATGATCTTTTTCCAGTAATTTTAGCGTTCCCAATTCCTACAATCTCTACCTGCAAACATGGAAATGTTTCCTTTACCTGCCCTGTACCACTATGCTTCTCATTTCATGCATTTGTTATCAAGCCATTCCTCTACAGTAGATGTATCCTTAGAAATCCGCAAGTTAAAGAAAAAAAAGACAGACACATACCACCCCACCAAAAAAAACCCCCAAAACCTACCAAAAACAAACCCAGCCAAGCACTGGTTTGTGAAAAAAGGCACAAACTCTGCAATAATGTCCATATGCAAACAGGAGCAACATCTGTCCCCAAAATCTTACCATTTAATTAAAGCTTGATATAACAAACAATGGGAGGAAAATATCTGTAGATTGGAACACTTTATTAGAATAAATCAAACCAGAAACACTTAGAGACTTATAATAAATATGCAAAACATTTATTCTGTTATTTTGGATGGCTTTCCAGCTTGGTTCTCTGTCAGGCACGAAATACCAAAAGCAGGCTCTGTGGCTGATGGTTAGCTACTAAAGGGTTAAATATGGGACATTTCTGTAGTGTGAAAATTAAATCTGGGAAAGAAAAATGCGTTTCAAAGAAAGAACACAGTCAAAACCAGAAAACAATCATGATAGTTAATGTCAGCATTAAAAGATTTTCCCTCTGCCTAACCTTTCCCCTTCCTCTTCTCTGTAATTTCATACACACGCTAGTCCAAATCACCCCACTACCCACCTCATCAGCTACAGAAAATTATTTTGAGAATTTTGTTCTGTGAACTCCCCTTCACTCCTCCTGCAAACAAATGCCTGCATTGCAAGACACCTTTGGATTTATAGAGAGGATATTTAAAGACTCTCCTCGCCTAACTCTGCTGCCACTGGAGTCAGCAGGAGCATTACCAATTTCAGTAGCTGGAAACTTCGATCTGTGACAAGCACTTCTGAAAAGTACCATCCATCTGAACATCTCAAATAACCTCACAAACATTCAACTTCAGCACTGTGAAGCACTCCAAGTACACAATCATTCCAGAAGCAGGGAAGAGCAAACTTGAGTTAACTGTCCAAGGTCATTGCAATTCAGTCACAGACCTACAAATTGAGCCCAAGGGGAGAGAGCACCCCATTCTGACAGTTATTCTCAATACTGAATTCTTCATGTCCTAATTTCTCATCCAGTCACTTGCTCTGTAACAATTTCTCATGGGTACTTCATGAAATCATTGCATGTTTTGCAGTACACTGCAGCTCCTGTTGCAAAAAGCCCGAGTTAAATGAAGAGCTCAGATGGTACACAACCACTTGGCTAACCTCTGGACACTGGTAAATTCTATTTCCTGATGCCACAGAAGGAGGAATCTTTAAAATGTGTTACGAATTTTTTACTTTGAAAACAAACACACACCCTCCACTGATTTTATACAACTTCAAGCAACACAACATTAAAAAAAAAAAAAAGGAAGAGGGAATATATGTATATTTTAATATTAATAAAACACCACTTAAAAAAACAGTCTGCCAACCCTTGCTGCAAACAGTTCAGAAAGTTCCTTCAAATCATTTCAGCTATGGTTTCATAGAAGACAGCCTCTGGAAAAATCTCTCCATTCTGGACAACAGTGTGATGGAAGCCACAGCCTGACGTGTATTAGTAAAACTGAAATAATGAGTAAGGGCTGTAGCAAATATGTTTGCTTCATACAAATCATACAGTTCATACATCAAACTTAAAAGTGCAATATGCTGAAGTGTCAGGGTACTATAGAATTACAGTATTGTAAAATTAGAAGAAGATTTCAGATATATGTTCTGGCCTATATTTTAATTTCTCCCACCAATTATTTTAATATTGTTCTCTAGTTCACAATGCTTTATTAAAATTAAATTGCCTTTCTTTGTATGTTCCAAGACACTCCCAAAATAGTATTATATTAAACAAAATCAACGCAGAGTTCCTTCAGCACCTCTAGTGTTTTTACATTTCTTTATTCACAATATTAACGGAATTCAAGTTTTAGATTAAATTTACTCCCAGTGGCAGTCTGAGGAATGGGAAATATGCAACAATTATCCAACAGGAAACATCTAAGTGTTCTGCTGTGACTTCCTTCCCACACACCCACTCCCAGAAACTGCCTGAAAATAACCCACCCCAAAACCTGCAACAAATGCAGCAATTTTTCTGGTAGGAACTAGCAGGAATACAGCACCTACACAGTTGGTTGCAGCATTGCTTTCTATTGAAAAAAAAAAAAAAAAACCAAACCAGCTTTTACCTCTCATGTCAAACTGACTAAACATCCTTCAGGTCAGATATGCTTTTTGGTTCCTAGAAAGGTGACGTTCAAAAAGAAAAAAAAACACACAAAACAAAAAAGAGGGGAAAAAGAAGGAAAAAAAAAGGCAACACCCACCCACCCCACCCCCCAGAAAAAGGCATGGAACACTTATAAGCCTTTCCTCTACCCTCAACATACAGTTGCTTATCACACATTCCTCTTTAGCAAGTACGTCTAGCACAAACAGTTGTTCAGACCAGGGGAAATACTTCCAAGGCAGTAAATTTGTGAAGATTGCTGAGGAGTTTTGTGAGACACTCTAAAAGGGAACCTGGAGCTGTCAGATGAGCTAGTGCTCTACCTACCAGACTGGAATACAGCTGTCTACCTTTCCCACACGTGGAAATGCACTCCCTTCAGGTTTATTAGCAGTTCACAGCACTGATTTAAAAAGATTATTCTAATCCAGGTTAAAGAATTACTTCAGAGAACACAGTACATATTAAAACCTAGTCCCTGGCTGTGGCTGCTAATAGGACAGAGTAAATAATCATCATTTCTTCAAATAAGCATACAAACTTTAAAAGAACATTCACAATACTCCCATGAGTAGCCAAGAGCAATCTTTTACCAGTCCTGTCTTTGAAGGTGAAAGCGTATGTGAGAAGGGGAAAGAAGACGAGAACACAAGAATGAGGTTATTTTGCACGTTTTCAAATTCAATTGCTTAAGCTAATGCTTAGAAACTCAAAATTACGAAAGGAAAGAGGTTATGCACAAAAATCTGTGACAAGATTTTGTACCACTGAATCACTTTTAATTGGATTGAGAGACATTAAGTATTTTCGCCAACACCACCGAAGAATTATTCAGCTTCTTGTGGATGGCTCTTTGAATCAGCTCAGCATTTAGCAGAAGCCAAAATGCCAAACAGCTTATTTACAAGTTAAGAGGAAAGAAATATAAACCAAAAAACATCATCATGTAATTTCTATAAAGCTATTGTGTGATTACATTTTAATACTGCGTTCAGTTCTGATAGCCCTGTACTTCCACACCACCACAACAGCTAGAAAGTAAAACCAGACAAGAAGATACAGAGAAAAGAGCGCAATGGTGATCAGGGTATAGAATGGAATGTAATGTAACTGAACGGATTAAGAGTATTCATTTCTGAAGTTGCTTACAGAGCGGAAATATTATATACAAGGAAACGATCAGGCAGCACTTACTCTCCATTTCTTACACTACAAGGAGGCACACAACGTACGGACAGCAGGCTCAGAACAAAGTTCTGCACAACACACAACCATCTCTGGACCTCACTGCCACAGCGCTTTGTTGAGATCAAAACTGTAATTGCTTTCAAAAACACAGTCCACAAATAACACAAAGAATAGATCCACAGTGAGAGTAAACGCGATATTCCAGATGCAACCACTTCCCTATTGGAGCTTCTACTCTAAATTCACTCTTCTTCTAGCACACGCAGAAAGATTAACGAGATCTGCCACTCCTTCCTTTCCTGAGGCTCTTAGGACTGGAAATCAGAATGCCAAAGACAGAAACCATGCCAGACACAGTACTTTGTCTTAAAGTAAATTTAAAGAAAAGACTCTAGCTACATAGAACCTGCTGGCCTTTATATTAATGATTAAAAAGACAAAAACCCCAAACAAACACACAAACAAACAAACAGAGAGGTGATACTTTTCAAGGTAGCTACTAAAATAGCAGCATAGCTCAATGGTACGCCACCGACTTTATCCTTCGGCAACAGAAAGGAACACATAATAGACAAATCCTAAGACTTAATTTACAAAGTGAAAAGAATGTTCTCCCCAATGGGAGGAAAAAAGAAAAAAAAAAAATAAAAAAGGATTTTGACTTTGTGCACACTTCAAACTGGACCCCTGTTAGAATTCTTAAAACTGCCTCACTAACTACAGAGATCATGGAGCTACTGCAACTCATAAGCAAAGGTATCTTTGAAGTCCCTCTAATTTATTATTTAATAAACATGTAGTTATTTAACAGTTTATAATAAGTCGCTAATTTTTCCTAACTTTTTTCCTAGTCATAGCTAGTCTCCACTGACTGAAAACATGGTATCAAATCTCTTAATCTATCCTCGTCTTGTAACAGCAGCCTGCAATCCAGGCTTGCCTTCTTTTGGGCTAGTGGTCAACAGGTTGTATTCCACCCGGAAGCCGGTAAGATGCAGATTATTGGAGGGACCTGCCCTGTTTAACATCTGTATCAACCCATAACATCTGATCTGGAGAAGGCATCACAGTGCACTCTCATCAGACTTGCAGATGACACCAAACTGGGACACACACACAATCGACACTGTCAAGGACACGACCGCCGTTCAGAAGGACTTAGGCTATAGGAACGAGCCAGCCTTCTTCAGAGATTCAGCAGCTCCTGCACCCAGGAAGCAAATGCCCCTTACAGCGATACAGGCTGGGACTGAGCAGCTGTGGAGCAGCTCTGGGGTCCTGGTGGGCAGCGAGCTGGCAGTGATCCATTGCCCTGGCTACAGAGAAGGCCAACAGCCTCCTGTATCAGCAAGAGCACGTCCAGCAGATGGAGGGAAGGGATTACCCGCTCTGCTCTGCACTCACTAGACTGCATCTCAAATACTGCATCCAGATCTGGTCTCCTAAGGCAAGAAAAACATCAAGAAATGGGATCAAGTCCAGGGGAAGGCCATCACGATGGTTGGGAGCTGGAGCACTAGCCCTGTGAAGACAGGCTGAGGGACTGGGGTTTGTTCAGCCTGGAGAAAAGGCAGCTTCAGAAGGATGCAGCGGCAACCTGCCCCTACCTACAAGGTGTAAGTTGAAATAAGTTCAGCCTTTATGTAAGGGGGGGGAATTTCACCACAAGGACTGGCATGTGGTGGGACAAGCTACTCTGAGAAGTTGTCCCTGAGTAACTCTGTTCTCAAAGCTAACCACGCTTTTTACATATACTTATAAAATCTTTGCTATCCCCACACTTCCAAACCACGTGTGCACACATACCTCTGTACTCACTCCTACTTTGCCTTCATTTCTTGGAGCTTAGAACTCCATCGTTGTGTATCTTGACTACGGAAAAAAGATCTTTGTTTTTTCCCTATATCACACCAAATACTCAGGTTCCGTAATGGATCTAACCTGGCTATCACAGCTCTGCTCTTCCTCCATGGTAGGCGTTCATGCCCCTTCTCTTTTACTTGTGCTGGCACTCATCTGACTGCATAGTAAGTCAAATCAAAGAACAAAACGAGTAGGAGAGATTTAAATTTTGTAAATTTTTTTTTTTTTAAATAGTTTAGCTGCCTAACCAGTTTATCACTGGTACAAAAGTCCATGCAAGAGAGGGTTGAACCACTTGCAGTCCCAGTTCAGGTTGGTATGAACCAGTCATGAAACAGAGTCCCTAACAGATACTGAAATCCTGGTTCTTGATGGAGATCACAGGTAGTACTGTAACATACGTGATTACTCCTCCTCCTTACAATTGAGCTATTAAAACAGACAGATAAGACTAAGCAAAATTGGAGAGTTGCTTAACTACCTTATACAGTTTTATGAGTTGAAAGTTACGAGGTTGATTTTGGTAGGTTGAGGGGTTTTGGACTAACAACCTTAACTGGTTGCAAAGCCCTATTTTTGAGAAAAGGGAAGAAATTACAGAGAACAGCATTTAAGAAATGGAAATGGCTGTGCAATTAGGAAAATTTCTATTTATTGCAATACCTTGGTCTACTGGCTACTTGAATTTCAAAGCAGAACAACGTGCACCAGTGAGGTGCCTGATCCTGCAAAGGACACACAGCTTCACAGAACAAGCCAAGGAAACTTCCATGTGCATCCTCCTTCAACATCAAAGTCAAAGGCAGGCTCGCCATTGCCTTCAACAAGGCCAGAAGCAAACTTTGTAGGTGATTAACACTTTAGTTATCTGAATTTTGTCATGTTTGCCGAATTAAAACCTGTAAAATATTTTGTCCTTTGGTGAGAGGTTTTACTTTGCCATTTTTACTTTTTTTAGCCAAAACTAGTAATTCCTTAATAAGGCTCTAGTAAGGAGAGTTTAAAAACAATTGCTAATGACACTGAAAAAACAACAATACTGTCTCAAATACTGAGCAGAGGCACTTTCATAGAAAACAACACCTAAGCATAAACAATTGATTAAACAGTAATCTCCCACGCTGTATATATCTTTTGTACTGGAAGAAGCAAGCTGCCATATAAGCAATGTTTCAATAAATTCAGCTGACTAGAAAGCTGCAATTTCACAGACTTCTGGAATTTCTCAGACACAGTATTTTTAAATGATTACTTCATAAAAATCACTAAGTATTTTGTTAGATGTAAAGTTTTTATACAATTCGAGTAATGAAAAACCTCAACATCAGCTCACACAGTGGAAATACACAGTCAGTCCTTTCCAAGATAAGCACTACATCTCCACTTGCCATTTATTATACTTTTAAACTGAATAGAGAAGATTGCTCTTAAGAGATAGCCCAGGTACAAACCTCTACTATCCAATTACTTATGTAATCTCTTTAAACTTCTCCATGGAAGTCTCCAACTATCTCTCATAAATCAATCTACATCAGTTGCTTTTGTGAAAAATCTTTAACATAAATATTAATACTGTGAGATACTATTTTTCCTCCAATTCTACACGATATCCTTAGGTTCCTTTGGGAAATTACTTCATGTATCATTCAAGCTTTTAAAACAAAACATATCTGCTTGGAAGCTAGGCTTCTGACTCTCGTCCTATAAACATCGGTCATCTAAAACAATTACCAGAAGTATTGGAAAGCTTAAAAGTACGTGCACTGTAATTAAATAGCAGTCAAACTTCTAATCTGTTGAAAATGCCATTGGGTGCCTGCATGCATTTCAATGCTCTACAGTATATTAAATAAAGCAATGAAAACAAATACAAGGAAAATTAACATTCAGTCAGAATATGTACAAGCATGGAGTTTGACCTAACAAGAGGACAGATTTTCAAGCTCACAACAGTCCAAGCAATTCTTTTTTAGCTTATCTGCAGGCACTCTGCATGGCTAAAGTTCTATTTTAGAAAGTACGTGAAAAGGTTAGGGAAGAAAGAGAGGACCGTGATTATTCACAGTCCAGCCAAAATCTGTTTTCTGTGTTTCAGACTCTGGGGATTCCATAGTAAATTTAAGAGAAAAAGCTGGAATTTCCTGATCTGGCAGATATAACCTAGGGTGGGGGAAGGATAATTCTCAAAAGAGCTTTCAAATGTGGGCTTGGAATTTTGCCGGACAGAACAATGATTGATTTAAATCAGCCATAAAAAGAGAGATTTGATCTTCTGTCAAGTCTTTGAAATGCTAGAAGTTAATAGGAATCATCAGTGCTGTGTGCTTGTTTAATGAAAAATCCATTCTTCTACATTTAGTTCTAAACATTTATAACGCACTTATGGGCTGATCATTTCATGCTTTCAGTTGTCCAGTACACCAAGTATCTCTTCCTGTGCCATGCTATGAAGAACTGAACTTTTATAGGCAAAACCAGTAAGGAAGGTAGGGTTTTGCAATAAAATAAAGCACTTGCATTCCTTCCTAAAGGTGATTGGCACAGCTTTTCGCTGACTTTTTCATTATACAGTAATTTTATCCTCTCCCAACCCAACTCATGTGTTTCATCACTTTTTACACTGAACAAATAGCGGACAAACTCTGCTCTCTATTGGAAGCCCAGGTGAAAGGGTCTAAGTTCTGTCTTTTTTTCTGACTTCACTGCTTCATGCCAAAGATACAAAAAGCATTTCATTTTGCCTGTCACATTTTCCCTCCTTCACCTTACTCCTTTCTCTGTGTTAAAATCATTGTATTTCTATCACTTGTATTTACAATAAACAGATTATAACAATGTCTCTGGTTTGGTTTACATAAATGTACATAAATTGCAGTATCACTTGAAAGAACGAGAGACGTGCACCAAACAATACCAGAGCAGTCTCTGGGTACCAGTGGAGCAACACTACTGCTCATTTCTTAACATTACAGTATTTCAACCATTATTAGCATTTCTGCACCCACACATACAAGACACCCTGTCTAGAAGTGTTTTCTGGCTTCGAGAGTCTAATCGTAACAGCAGACATCTTCTATCTGGAATCCTAGAAACCACAGAAACCAGCCCACGACCCCAAAAAACACACAGAGCCACATTCGGTTTTGCTGATGACATCTGGCTTCATTTGACCAAAGCCTGCAGAAGAAACGCATAGCCTCGTGCAGCGGAGATGAACAGAGTTTGCAAACTTAACGAACAGTGTTATCTTCTTGTTTTACCATGCCTGGGTTGTTCTTCTTGTTGTCTCTCTACAACGCCAGCTGCTGGGAGATAGGCAAGGAAGCAGCAGCGCTTGGTGACCCTCACTGGCAGCCAAAGAATTAGTCTGGTTGATGGAGCGTGGCAATGTACTGTGCCAGCCGAAAAAAGCAGGCTAGAACATTTTTTGATCCTTTTACTGGGCTTCGGGAAGACAAAATCTCTTCTTTTCACAAATCCGACTAGGAAGCTTAATTGGCGTCCAAAGGGCCTTTACCTTATTGACACTCACTATGCTTAGGCTATGATTTAGGCTATCCTAAATACTTGTGAAAGGGCTGTAACTGACAGTGTGCTGCAGTATGGATAACTGCTTCAGACAGAGAGGACATAGGCAGAATGATCCATGTGGCGTGATGCTCCCGTGACACTCCCATTAGGCAGAAAGACCATTAAGTGTGTCAGTAGAGCGGAGTGGGACAGAGTATAGCTTGCAGAGCATGATTCACAGTCACTAGATGCAGAATGAGGTAGAGAAGTCAGAGAAATACCTCCGCTGAGGTATGAGGGGATGTCCGTAGCATGCAAACTCCTCCCTAAGACAATAACAAGAACTGAAGCACCCCAACCCTGGCCTTCGTATCTTTGTTTCCTTCTGTTTTGCTTTCTCCAGCTGCTACATGCCTCAGCAAAAGAAAGCAGAAAGGGGAAAGCAATTTCCAAGGGCAAAGTTAGTGCAAACCACAGCTAGGGCCCTCTGAACTTGGTTTTTTGGCGATCTGCAAAGGCAGGCCTGGCCAAGCCTGTCTTTGTGGCCCAAGAAGCAGAACTAACATGAACCGTACAGAGCAAATCATGCTCCTCCTGCCAGTTGCTAACAATCCTAGTTGTGGTGTTAAGCTGCCAACAATCTAAATTGTATTGTGGATTTCAGGGCACTGAAAAATGTTGCGTTCTTCTGCTGCCATCAGCCTTACCTACCTTTTATTTATTCCATTCTATCATTACAGATGGAGTGATACATTTGAACAGGCTAAGACCCACTCTTTCCATCACACTCCTATCTTCTGCTTAGTCACTCAAGTTATTTTCTGAATGAAAAGAGAAAAGATCAAATGCTATGAACAGAGGGCACGGAGGACATGGCAACTGAAGCTGGGAACTGCTGTTGATAAAAATCTGAGGAATTTATGGAGATTACAGATAGTCTTTGATTGGTTAAATACTTCTAGCGATAGGCATACCTCTCAATGCTATCCGAAGGACAACAATTAGATTTTGCAGGAATTTCTAAAGCATTGTTTCTTTTTATTTATTTGTATGCTTTTCCCCCCAGAAAATTTTCAAAGCGTTTCATTTTCCAAACTGAAACCTAGATTTTCCTGTCGCCTTGGGTTATGGCAGTTCAGGAAACAGGCCTAGGATGTTCAGGTACCTTCAGGGAAGATGGCTTTTCAATAGCATCAAGTCATTCTGAGCCAGGAAAGAGACTGGAATCAGATTCTTTCACATTCCAGACCAGTACCTTGACTAACAAGCAATAAAATCTTCCCAGTCTTTTACAATCCCAAAAGGGCCTCTGACAAAAATTTTTCATCAAAACAGAAGAACGGAACATTTTATACAGACTTATAAACACTGCAACTTCTGGAAAAAATTGTTTATTCAAATATTCCAACCAACTTCAACTGTCACTTTGTCTTACAACATACATTTTCTCTCTTTTCTTCTGCCTGTCTTGTTAGTGACAGTCCAGTGAAATGTCCTCCTGTGGAAAAACAAGTAGCACACTACTGCCATATTGATATTTTCAATAAAGTTCATTAAAGCAGTATTGCTTTCGTACACCACTATTATGGATGTCACTTGGAGCTTTCCCTGTGACAAATCTATCTCTTACAAATTAAGGAACTTCCAGTCCATCAGCAACTATTAGTATAATAATTATTCATTACATAATTTACAACTTCCAGTGGAAGAATAATGCAACATGAACTGCAACTTTATAATTTTTGAAAGAAGTATCTTGGTGTATCTTAGCTTGAAATGACACACATTTTTTTTTAAACAAGAAAAGAATTAAAGATAGAATTACTATTCTTCCTAAAATTGCCAGAATCTAAGAAACAAAGCAAACCACGGAGCACAAAGAAGATTAGAAAATGCTAGGATCATCAAGAACCCCATGTAATTTAAAGGCAGCTTCAAGATAGCCCCCAATCAAACCAAACATGCAGCCAGCAGGCCAATTCTTTCAAGTATTCATCCACAGGTAGTAATTTAAAAAACAATCACAGTGGTGAATAAAAGCTGTTATGATCTATGAAGTACAGCAAGGTGCCACTCAGGAGAGTTGTTTTCAATCATCCATCTCTGAAAGTGCCTCCTGGAACAAACTTTAAAGTGTGTCCCTTCCAAAGTCACATTTGAAAGAACAGAAAAAAAATCCTAACCGGATGCTTCTAGTACTAGTAGTAGTACCACCTTTAACATTACATTGCAAATAACATAGCCCATAACACAGGTAACTTTAATAAACCAACCACTAGATGTAAAATACATTTTCCTCATCAAATTCTAAAATTCAGGTTATTAGAAGTACATGCTAACTCCTGGGTGTTGGAGATCTATATTAATACCAAATAGAGCAGAGCTGGTCTTCAAAGTGAGAAAGGAATTTAATTTCTATACTTATGCTTCTAGGACTGATAGCTAGAGCAAAAGGAAGCTTTAGACCATTTTATAACACTACTGAGGTGGACAGTGGTTCCGTTACTGTAATTATACTGCAAAACCTCCCAGTACCTTCATAATTCCTATTCCAATATAGCACATTTCAGTCTCCTTTATCATTGCAGCTACTTGATCATCACCTAATTGTTCCATTAAAGGCACAGGTGTTTGGGATTAAGGACTTCCTGTCAGTGTACAGTAAGTACTTTCCTTGAATTTAAACAGATTATATCAACACATTACTTCTCTGAAACTAGTCTTTTTTCTAAAATATGTTGTTTAGTTAATTTGATGATTTAAACCTGATAAAGCCACATTTACCCACATATGCCTAGTAAATAATAATGAAGGAAAGGCCAGTTATAAAATGCTGAAATATTTCTTTTTAGTAATAGCAGGCCAAAAAAAAAAAAAAAAAAAAAAAAAGGTAATCACAGAATAACGTACATGGGAAGGAACTTCTGGAGGTCATCTGGTTCAAGATGCTGCCCAAAGCATGACAACTCTGAAATCAGACCAGGTTGGTCTGAGTCATGCCCAAAAGCACTCAGGGCAGCCTGCTCTAGTGTTTACCCACAAATCCCAGTCTACACTGCCAACTTCTTTTGAGTCACAGTAAATCACTGCAATTCCACTTGCAGTTATTTTTAAAGCTCTTCTGGAATACAGATTATATATTGGCCCATCTGTTTCAATATAATGAACAGTATAAATTCTACCTCCACTTTAAAACATTGTGGTTTCAATTTAAGAAAAATAAACTAATTTTCATCAGTTGCTTGCTGTTACTTTCACATACTTCAAGATTTGTATGCAAGACTAAAGTCAGTATTAATTCAGTACACATTCTGTACCTAATTTATCCTTAGTCTCCACATCATCCAGAGATTACACTTGCACAAGATAAACTCTTCAGTACCAAAGCTTAAGGAAAACGATCCATCTTCACAGAGTTAAACAAAAAAAAAAAAAAAAGGAGGTAAATTCACTTTTCACTGATGAAGTAGTACTATATGCTTTTCTTGCGATATGACCTATAATGGGATTTTTTTTCATCTTTACTCTTGCTTATTTTAAGCCTTTCTACTCTGGTTCACAGCAGAGTTCCTAACAGCTGGGAGGAATGTCAAACAGAAACAAAAGGTGGAAAGGGAAATATCTTCAGCCTTTACTAGCACAGAATTTTCTTCACAAAATCAAAACTACAGTGTCTGCTAGTCTCATTTCTCTCTTTCATAAATTCATCTAAGCATCAGACCACCCAAACTGACAAGTGCCAGCTGAATACTGCCCCATTCATATCATATCATGAACCATTTTATTCTCTCAAAGAAAATTATTTTCACATGAAAATCAAATATATCTCAACCAGATAGCCAAAGCTGAAATACAGTAACACAGCAATTTGTTTCTCTGAAATAGAACAGTGAACATGGGTTTTGTAAAATTCTGGGTTTGCTTCTTTTTATCACAAAAAAAATGTTAAACAGACTGTCGATTATATAGATTCTCTGCCCACTGTCCTTTCTTCCAAATTAATATCTGATTTCCATTAGCCGGTATATTCTTGGGATATTTCTACAGCAGATCCAAAGGTCTCAACATTACAGATAAAAAACCTGTCCCTAAATTGCCTAGCTTGGACCTTGATGAGCTTATCTGCAGCAGCAGGAAGTTTATTTACCCTCTTTATTGATTAGCTCAGAATCCTGTGAGTTCAATGTAGACATTCTTGAAAAGAAATAGATCACTCGCCATAGGAATGGGCAGTTTGAAAGATTTTGCCGTCCCAATGTTCCTTTTTAACTTCATCATCAACCAATGTCAGGCTGACTGACAGCCAAAGGAGATACCCTGAAGAGATAGGATAGCACTTCTCTGAGGAGGAAGGTCGCACTCTTTGGCTACATCTCAACTGGGAAAGGTGGGGTTTGGGAGTGCTTACAATCTCCTGAGTTGCCAGGCACTCTGTAATTAAGGAAACTTGGTTAAGTACCAGTCCCACCTCTCAGTGCTGACTTCTGGATCAGATGGGCCAAAAGAGAGCTACGACCTATTCTGGTTAGGACTACAGTTCAGGCGACTGTGAAACTAAGTTTCCAGGGTATGTATGTCCTGACGCACATACTTCTGTTTAGATGTAACCATTCTTAAGTCAGGACCAAACCTCATCTTGGCATTAGGAGCCACTGTAAGAAGGAGGAGCTGCAGAAAAGATTAGTATGAAATCTCTCTCCCTCTAACTCTCTCACCAAGAGTTTAAAACCAGCTAGTTCAACAATTGCTAGAGATCAGAGTATTCACATGACACGAAAGGTGGAAGAAGAGAGCCCAAGAAAGATTATAAACATTGTGCAGTGGAATACCTCCAGAGCTTGCTATCTAGCACAAAGAATACATCTACAGGACAAAAATATATCAGGTTTCACACATTTCTCTGCTTACAATATCGTTTGCTTTTAATAAAGCATATGCACAGGTGACTTCCTGTGGAGAGATGAATCCCATGTATTGGTCTAAAAAGCTGAGAAGAAGTAATGTTTCCCTTTAAACTTACTACCCTTCAAAATTTTTGCAAGTATCCAATCATCTTGTGTTTAAAGTTTAGTATTCCGTTCTTACAAAGTTTTTCATGTAATCAAAATACCCCCATCAGGACATCAGCATCATCAAGGCCACATGAAACCTTTCATGATAACTGAATATTACTGTGTTCATCACCAGTGTGACATCAGGTTTAAACATCACTGTGTGTTTTAAACAGATGGAAACTATCCACACCTGAGGGAAAAAAAAAAGAGAGCGTTCAGATGAAGTTCTAATACTGGCCATTAAAAGATGATTTTTTTTTTTTAAAGTATTACAAAACAGCTATTTATGACAGCTTATTCCCCAAAGACCTGTTAGAAACCTTATCTCAATAAGTAATGACAGTACTGCCACAAGGAGGGTCCTCTGATAAATACTGTCACCCCCTCAACACCAGACACCTGCAGTGAAAGTGTTTCACAAGAGCCTCACACAGCTGGCTGAAGCTGCTTAACTATCCAGTACACCTGCCAAATTGAGAATAAAATTAAAAATGAAGTGTTGATCATGGGAAACTGCTTTGGTTTTCCTTTTATTTTTTTTTTAAACTAAATACTCTTCATACATTTTTAAAACACCAGCCACATTAGGTACCACAATGACGATGTCTAGAAAGAAAATACCTTACAACTTTTCAGCAAAACCTGACTGACAAAGAAAGGACATGAAACATCAAGAATAGGAGGTTCTAAAGATTTTTAATACAAAACCCTTAACTGTTCTGCATTTGTCCTCGAAGTTTATTTTCTGGCCAAAATTTTGCCTGGAAAAATAAAATTTTGATAGCTTTTATGTATTCTGAGCAAATGGGCCAGCCAGGTCCTAAACACAAATCATCAGCCCACCACAGTACAGAAGTCCATGGCTCATTTTAGGTCATTGTAAACCCTACTAGCAAGCGAGGCGCAACAATAACGAGACAAGCAAACAAGAACATAAGCAAGAACCAAAAAGCCTAGTCTGTATCACCATAATAATGTGTTTTCCTGTAAGCAATTCACCTTCTCCACCATAGCATCGTTAATTTAGCTAACACAGCAGTGTAACCAATTAACAACTCCTTAGCAAACCTCAAACTTCAGTTCACTAAAGTCTTTTTCTCAGAGTAGATACAAAAAGAGGGCCTAGAGATTATAAATAACAGGAAAAACAGAAAAGAACATGCAAAGCTCAGAAACTTGAGAAATCATCTGTTTACTGCGTAAGTTCCTGTGTATTAAGCCTTACTTACTGCAGTAGTAAACCACTGACAGCACTAGCCTGGCTAAAAGGCTTATGCTGTTTGTGTGCTTTGCCACATCCCATAATTTCTCTAGTCATTTGAACACTATTTCAGGAATGTCCTGGAGAGGTCTCGGATGATTATTCACAGCCATAGCATTCTACTATTCACCAGAATGATTGTAAATGTGTTAACAGTTCATTTCAAACATTGCAATACTCACAACATGACAGAAAGGGGTCTTTGCTCCTTGTCAGATTCCTGTCTTGAATTGCATCCTCTTATGTACAATCATTTACTACTGAATGCTTCAGCAAAATATATTTTAAATATTTAAAACATCCATTCCAAATGATCCTTCTTCATGCTGTAAGCCACTAAAACACCACCTCAGCCTGCTGCTTCTGTGCAAAACAAAGCTGGCAACTGCAAAAGAATGTGGGAAATACGAGAAACTTTGGCAAAACTCCTACTGTCCAGGAACATTAAGATATGGAAACACAGAAAAAAAGACCTCAGTTTCTGGGGCTTCTCTATAGGTCTACATTCCAATCCAGTACATTAAAGGAAACACTATTATTTGCTTCAGAAGGGTGAAATTCAAGTCAGACCCTCAGAGATCTCATCTGAGCAGTATCCTGTTTTCTCTATTTCACTCCGACTCCACGGACATTCCAATTCCAGTTTTGGCAGTTTGTCACTCTGTTCACTCTGGAATTTAGTACTGAATAGTTTTGTGTCTTAAACTCATACTGTAGCTTATTTTGCAAATGTCTCTGACAGAAGCCCATAGCACTCCAAACCAGAATTGTTCACCACTGTACAATTCCATCCAAACTAAAAAAAAAAGGGGGGGTGGGCGGCAATGGTAATTGCAGGTCTCTGCACTAAAAGTCTCAAGCAACAAAAATAACAAAATACCATTTAGGTCAGATCCTGCAGACAATAAAACTGTCCATTACTAGAAATGTGATTAAAATCAATGCAATACCTCAGGAAAAAAAACCCAAACAACAAAAAACCAATCACATGTAACACTTGCAAGGTCATGCTTGAAAATTTATCACAAATTGCTGTACAAGATGGCATAAAACATTAAGACAGCACTGACAGAATGAGCTGAAAAGGGCTTGATTTTTCTTTTTTGTGAATACACTGAATATACACTGTATAGGTCTTGGGAATATGGGGGACAGATTTGATGGACAGTGGGCTTAGGAACCCCTGGGAATACAACCCTGAGGGTACATATGGGACTTAAGGCACATCCATGACCTAACTTCTATTGAAGTTTTAACATCAAATTAAGAACAGAAGTAATGTGTTAATACGTTCCTACCCAGACATCACTTCCTAAAGAAAATAAGCTACTAAGCTCCTAAACTTCTAAAGGCTCCTAAGTTTCTCACAGGATGCTTGCCATATCTCTGTGAAGATAATTTAAAAAATTAAATTACATTATTTGGTGCTGTACCAAGAAATTATGTATACAAAGATACTTCAAGCTGAGTAGTCACAATGTAACCCAAGACAGCAAAAGTGTTTTAAAATGTAAACCAAGCCCCAATTAACAACACACATTTGACAAGAGAAGTACAAGTACACTTAACGGTGGATCATTTATCGAACAGAAATATCACTTAGCTCACAAGGAAATTTTGTATCGCACCCATCTCAGAATAAAACACAAAAGATTTAATATAGGTCAAAGCAGCTTTATAAGCAACAGTAACCACAGATTATTTCACAGAAGCAAAGTCCACTAGATTCCATTACATGTCTCACTTTCCCCATTGCCCTCCCAAAAGCAAGAGAAACATGCAAATGTTCCCTGCCTTGTTCAGCTCCCAGCTACTCCGGCCTTACTGCGCTATAAACCCTTCCCCATGACAACTGGTCTCCACTGGATCTTTACGGACAGAAACCAAAACCAGCACCCCCTGGTCAGGCTCTGCACTGGTCAGGCTACAACTGGGGAGAGCAGCAAGCACCTAGAGGTCTTACGCAGCCAGAACAGCTCATGAACAAGAATCAAATCACAGGATGAGACTGTAATCATCTGCTACATAACAGCATTTTAAAAATCTAGTTCATTTGCTAATAACGGTATTTTTAAAAATATCTAGTTCATAAATCTGAATTGCATCTCTTTCTTTGACGCACAGTAACTGTTTATTAACAGACATTTTGTACAGGGTTATTTCTAACAGGAATTTAGAGTTTTCATAGAGGCATCCTGTTAACACCGGTGAAGAGGCAGAAAGCTGTAAATCTACATAAACCTTTTTAGCATAATCAAGGAAATCTGATTTAAGAATGGACTAGGCTTTGAATAAGAGTACTCTTTCTCAGTCAGATCATCAGACCATGAGACAGGCACTTCTGGACTAGACTACAGTTCATCAATCCACAGGGTGAAACAAAGGAAAAAAATCCACCCCATTGTTTCCTCATCAAGAGCAAATAAATGTCTTTCCCTGACAATTTTCTGCAGTCCACCACAGACAGCGAGCGAGGCTAAAATGCCCACTTTTTCAGCTGAAGTGGGCCATACCTCCTCTCCTGGAAGTTTTAGAGATCCACACAGCAAATCACCCTATCCTCCAATGACCATAAGTGTCCCAGAGAGTGACAGGCAGAAGCGACCAGAATTGTTCCTCTGCAGTGTGATCCCAATAAAAACACTGCCACGCAGCTATGTGACAGGGGACACCTGTGCTTTGGTCAAACCCTGTTACTTGACGAGGTGTTACTAAGGCATACGCCTGCCATCTATTAGCTAAAAGGCAGGCACCATTCGTCATGTGTCAGGCGTATTTACTGCCATATGGCATGATGTGCTTGTACACAATCTGCAGAATATCAAAAGTTCATCTGCCACATGATTAAAAATACCTGCATCTTTGTCAGACATTCTCAGCTCTACGAGGGAGGTAAGCTCTTAAGTGCGAAGGAGTAAGAACTCTTCACAGGTCAGATCTGGAGGCCATAAGATATGCTTATGTGGACAAAACTGCAGGTTAGCACTTAAAAGTACTTTAAAAAGAAACAGTAAGCATGTAAAGTACTGATCCTTCATTAACAACACAAGAAAGTTGCTAACACAAAGAGAGCATCCTAGCAGGATGTAGCTGAAGTAGATTCTTCTAGATCTTTTCCTCTATACCAAAAGTTTTTTTTAAAAAATTGTGTTTCTAGACACTGAAAGCCTGATTATCAGGACAAACAGTATATTAATGGAGGGCATCCCAGTACGGTTGCTCTTTTTGTTTTTCAAATAAAGAATGAAGTTTCATTTAATGAATTGAGAAAAATAACACAGACATACCAAAGCAGGTCCAATATACAGTATTGCACAGCACGCAGCAAGATATGCAGAAATTTGCTGTCCCAAGACAATACATCTTTACATACCCAAACAATGACTTTGAATACAGCATGTTTTGAGTTGATGAGATAAAATTCCTTTTCTTCACACACAAACAGTATGCAAGTTCAAAGGATAGCATCTGATCTTGTCCTATGAGATGCAAATGATTGTTTCAGTTGACAGAATACATTCTTACCACTGACAGACTGCCTCTAGCCCAGAAGTCCTAACCAACTAAAACAATTCCAAAGGCAAATTAGCCTTAAAAAGTATACTTACACACACAAAAAAAAAAAAAAAAAAGTGGGGGGGGGGGGAAGGAATTTCTCCCCCAAAAAGCCCTTTCATTAGCCTTTTAAAAACAAGACCCACAGATTGACTTCACTGGGTACAAACTTCATTATCACTAGTGATTTTGCACAGAAAAAGTCACTGTGAAGAGCAACAGTATTCAGCAACATTCAAAATGTGCTATTTAAAAAGACCCCAACCCTACACCCACAAAGCAAACCCCTACAAAATATTTAAACAACACAAAAAAAGAAACCTTAATTATTGCATCACTACTCTTTTTAGCCACTAGCTGCTCCTTCCAAATGAAAAGCAAGTCAATCTGTCCATACGGATGACTCCCTCAAATACATGAAGACAAATGGCTCCAGTTTGCTTCACACAATAAAACATTCAAAGTCTTGAATTACACCATCATTCTCGTGAGACACTTTGCAGCAGAGTCTAAAACTTATTTAGGAATAGTTGGGGGGAAATGCACCAAAGTCAAAGAATTTCTGATCTACCTTCATACACAGTAGAAATTAGCTATTCATAAGCATATTGTCAACAGCAGCACATTCCTGGAAAACAGGATCTAATTCTTCAACCATGCAATAAATTTCTCTTCAACAGGATCTTCACAGTAACAAACATCTCAAAAGTCAGTAAAAACTTCGTAATATCATAAAGGTTTCCTGGTGACAGAAAACACGCTTAGGATCAAGAGGTCTGTGGCACTTGTACGGCTGGTTCACAGCAAAGCAAAGGTGAACAAAAAGACACACAAAACCAAAGGAGAATCCCAAAGAAAGAAACAGACACCTAAGATGATAGTTCTATGGCAGCTAGGCTTGATCTGCATCTTTGTTTCTACAGCATCACTCTTCTCTTTTGCTCCCAGCCCTAGACTTGCCTCCTGCCTCACACCAGCACCAGTATCCATTCAGTGACACAACGAGCTGATTCTGCTGGAAAACAAGGGGTTTCATTTTAGCCAAATCACGTCCTGGGGTCAGTTTACTATTGGTGGCAGAAGACAGACAGGTAAACAGAATGATGAGACAGTCCAAGCTTAAGTGGGCTGTGTTACCCCTCTGCAACCCTTTTCCACTTCCCTTACAAGTTGCTGTAATAAGAATTTACATGTCCCAGCATAACAGTTATGGAATCTTAGCATTGTTTCTATTCATGCCTTTCTGAAAATGTGTCACCATGGAAATATTACTGTATGTTCATCCATTTTCAATCTCTTCCATGAGTATTCTTCTAGATTTTAGTCATCTGTGTGATATAAACATTGTGAAATCTCAAATGCCTGTAACATTTAAGGCTAAAAAGAAAAAAGTAGCAAGAAACCCAAAACAAACCTATTTCACAAAATTCAACTTTTCTCTAGATGCTACAAACATCAGTAAGTAGAAGTAGAGAAATCGTTTTACCTTATTCTAATAACCTTGATAAAATTCTGTGCTTTGAATGTATTAACTGAAGGATTGAAGACAAGTTATTTAACTGAAGAGAAACAGGAACTCATAATGTAATCTGTACAGTTCTCTGAAGTTGTAAATAATTTGTTCTATTTGATTTATATATTGACCCTTAGCTGCAAAAAATGGAAACTTCTTTCACGGCCATTACTTCAAAGTAAAGCCAGTTCCCCTCCTCTGGAAATGTTAAGACAGTTCTGAAGTATTCCTTGACTCAACCATATTGTAGTAGGACAACATCTCTAGCAAACAGCTCGGCTCCGTTCATTTGAGAAAAGGTCTATTCTCCTTCATCTGCATAAATTCTCATTAAGGCTAACATTGTGGATGACAACTACAGTAATACCATCTTGTAAGTCAAGATAAGTTTTAATCGAAAGAGCTCTGGTAGGCATGTACTACAGACATAGGTCTGGATAAAACCACAGTCTAGACCACTTGCCCCACTTTAACATACCAGGTCACAGTCCTTGGCTTTACCCAGTGGTACATACTTTGCACACATAAGCAAATACTCCATAGCATTTCCTGGCTTGTTAACTTCACATGCTCTGAGATGAAAGATACAGTGCAGCCCTATTACTCCCACAAAAATAAAGAATAAAAGTGTTATCTCAGAGTTACTGTAGCCATTTTCACTAATGCTAAAATCAACAACACATAGCCCCAAGCAAATGACAGACTGGTTTAAAAAACCCCACATATACAATCACTATGTATTTTAACACAGTCTGATGCTATCACAGCTATATTAGCACTGTAATATTAGAATTCTGCTTTACACTGGATAAACAAATGAAGGTGTCAGAAGTTCAGACACAGCTAGTCTCTCATTGCAAGTTCAGTACTTGCATCACGGGTTTTATTTTGAATGAATATACATCAATTAAATAAAAGCAGTTCCCAACCTGTCACTGAAACCAGAACGAGATACCAGACAGTTTCAAAGGGAATATGCACATTCCTGAGCAGACTAGGAGACAGGAACAAATTATGTGGAATTAGGACAAAACCCAGTAAATTATACCACACGATGAAACGAGGCAGAAAAAGATACTTGGGGGGGGGGGGGAAAACCTGTCGTCCTATCTCACTACAGGATTATTGCAAGTTGTACACCTTGGAGTGTCATCAAATGATCCTCTACTGATTTTACAAAATAGGCAGGTGATTATTTCTTATCAAGGTTAGAATTTCATAAGGTACATTGAGGCAATCATTTAACAGCTCCATGTCACAGAAAACACTGTTCCCTCCTCAGCTACTAGCAAACAAGGGAGATGCAAGGGAAAATGGAAGGGGTATACGAAAGGGAACCCTTCAGTGATGGTTTACCATTAAATTCATTCCTAGCAAACAGCAGCCAAAAGAAAGGATCTATCAGATAGTTGCTCTAGCTGTACCTTAAATCAGCAAGGTTGAGATTTGCACTTTAAAACAGAATTAAGATCCATCCCTTTCAAAACGTAATGACTAACACTCCAATTTAACATCATTATTCTTCAAAGGACAGAGGAATCATACTCCTACTTGTTGCCTAAACTTTGTTCCCTTCCACCCACGCAAAAGTTTTAATATTTCAGAATTTTCTCCTATTTTAGCTGAAGTCCTGCAATTACCCATTTCACACAAGACTGTACTTGCCTCAGACACCAGACACTTCAAACAGTAAAAGTTAATTCTACTCATCTGTCACAACAGAGCTTACTACTATGCAAAAAAGAGTTGAACCAAACATATTTTCCAACCTCTGATGATGCCTCCCATCACGTTGCTTCATTTTCTGCTTGCCTCTTATTTGCTACCTTTAACTTTTACCAGCACAGTAATTTGTAGGCCTCCTATTTCTCCGAGTCTCCACTGTGACTGGAAGCCACCGACCATGCACCCCTGAGCTATGATAGTGCCCAGAAAAGAGACAGGATGGAAGTCCCCCTGCTCAAGTAACTTCAGCCTCAGCATCATTCCTCCTCACAGCCTCTGCTGTTCAAAGGACAAGAATGAAAAACTAAGGAGCAAAGTGCCCTTCTTTTTCTAAGGGAAATTAACACACAACATTTAATTGCTGCAACCTAATAAATGTTCTAATTCAGACAAATCTTGCATTTGGATTCTGACTGCATCTGATTACAGAATTCCATGAGAAAAACCGTAGTGTTTTCACCTCCCCAAAAGATGAAAGCAGCAATGGAAACTGCATTCCTTCTCCACATCACCAAGAAGGAAACTCTTTCATAGTCTCTTAACTCAAAGTTCTCTGGTTTCTGCACATCTGATGCTTCTCAAGCACTTTTTTGGTTACAAAGTTAGCAAAAACTCCAGAAACATTCTAGCAAAAGTATACTAAAAACCATTTCAAATGTACAAATATTGTAAACAGATTTTTCTCCTCAGTGGAAAGAGAAGTTAAAAGTGGGCAGAAAGAATGGACAGTTTTGACCATTGGACATAAGCAGCTCACTCCTTACAGCTCTGACAGGAGTGCAGAGAAACATTTAAATAAGGATCACTTGTAGCTTCAGAATTTGTCATGTAGGACTCATTTAAGGCAAGCTATGAAGAAAAAATTATGTGTGTATATATATATACACACACACACATTTTGAGTCAGCGGCCAATTTACTATGAAGAAACCAAGATACATGAAGCCCTGCATTCCTGGTGAGAAAACCAAACACCATCCAACTGCTTAAGAATTCAGAGTACTGAGATTCCTGTCTCCTATTCTGCTCCTCCTTGATGCTCTACTCTTGGTTCCACTAAGGGATATAACAAACATGAGGCCTACTTAAAACATGTTGAACAATGGAAAAAAGAAAAAAAAATCCTTTTCAAATTTCTGTGTCCAGTCCAAGCCCCCTTTAATTGTCTATCAGGAAAAAAAACCCAACAACAACAAAAAAAACAACAAAAAACCCCCACCACAAACCCCACACCAACACCTTACTGTAACTCAGTATCCCTGGAACTTGAAAAGAAAAGAAAGAAGAAAAGCATCAATTCTTCTAACCCTTTCTCACCTTTGCATCTGGCTCATCCTCTTCAGTCCAGTTGTCTTTTTTGTAACTTTGTCAAAAAGTAGCAGGATACAATTGATATTTTGAGCAATTTCCCTTCTTACAATGAACCAGTTTCAGAACTGTCAAGATGAGCGAGTTCTCAGTTTGCTGTAGCTTGGAGGAGTTATAAACAAATAACATCTATATATTTAGTGAGTGAAAACGTTACTACAGTTCCCACATTCTTGCCTTTATGTTTCTCACATGTTATATCTTACTAAAGTGCTCTCTCTTTTGGGCCACCAGTCTTCAAAACAAATCAACACAGTATTCAGAGAGAAAAATCACTGTTGAATATTGCAAAACATCAAAAACCTCTGAGCTTCCACAACACTCCTAAAACACAACAAGCCAAGTCACTCTTGCCCTTACAAGTGTGAGATTCTCTAATGTCAATGGGATTACTCAGATAAATGAAGTGGGCAACACTGAAAACTGAGCCCCAAGCTTGAAGTTGATGGGAGGTTTCTTTCACAGCTGTACACAAGGCTATCATTATATTAACAGGCCTGCACCACATAAGCAGTAACAAATACACATACTATCAGAACAGTCTAGAAAAGCACGAGAGAAAGCATCACCATGTTTACAAAAAAAAAAAAAAAAAGGGGCAACTCCCCCAGCATCTTCCAAGAAGCTTCAAAATATGGCATTTTCAACTGTCAGTTTACTTCTAGACATGAATATTTCAAACCAGTAACAAAGAGGTTCCTAATTGTACTCAAATACACCTGGCAACCAACAGACATATGGCTGATGTCTCACAGCACTAGTCTTCAGTATTTTTATCTTCTAATTCAAAGAGGATACAAATGATTTTAAAATACTGAGCGTGACTTTTCTATGTAATCATCCAGGGAATGCAGTCTAACAACAGCAGAAGGAATATTGTCTATAAAAACTTACCCATTCTACACTTGCTTTGCCAATGAAAAGTTTCAGGAACCCATGTACTATAATATTCCACAAGTACATTTTGAAAGCTTTATGACCTCCATCAGAGAAAATAGCTGGGGGGGGGGGGGGGGGGGGGGGAATAGTCCTAAAGTATCAATAAAGAAGGGAAAATGTTTTCAGTCTTTCTGTAGAATCCATTATCTTCATTTTGACAATTTAAGATAAGTTTTAGAAACAGCATGAATCCAGATTTTGACATACTGACAAACTTGGAAGATCACTTCTCAATTTTTCTGACAGCAAGCCCTAATTATGTCCTGTATGGTTTCCAAACATATATTGTCTAAATACTTGGAAGACATAATGGAATCTAGAGGAAAGTCGTCACAGGACTTTCAAGCATTTCACCTTCACTTTTCCAAACCAGGTCAGCAATACAAATACAGACCGTAGATACAAATACTGTAAGCTGCACATTAAATGGGCTTGTCAGTCTCTTCTGTGCAAGCAATTCAACTTCACAGTTGAGCCACGCACACTAAAGCATGGATCCTCCCAAGCACCTAGGGCAAAATCCCTCTTTGTTTGCTTTGCATGACTGACACAGGTCAACAATTATTAAAAACACCACTCTTTCTTTAAAAAAAAAAAAAAAAAAAAAAAAAAAAAGGTCTTTACTTCCTTAGCTCTCATTACAGATTATCAAGTCTCAGGGCTTGATTTCTCTTTCAGCAGAATTCATTTCAATGACTTCTCATTGGTAATTAAGCTACCAATGAAACAATATTTACCCTATGCCTATAGGATGACAAACACACAAGTGTTACTCCGCTGTCTACTCTGTTAGTGAGAGTGAAGACTCAAATGTTTACCACCGAGCATGAATACTCTTGACCTTTTCAGGATTACAGAATGTGTAAAAAAATTTTTAAATTAGTATACTCACAAGGTGGTATTGTAACACATACACTTCAATGTCATATTTGGCTTTCCCTCAATCATACCATCTTGTCTTCGGCTTTACAAACACAAATTAGAAATCTAAAACTAAATAAAACTTTAAACCCAATATTTCTAGAGAGAGTAAACCCAATATTTCTATAGAGAGTAAACCCAGAAGGTTTTACTGTCTGCAGTAAAAAAAAAAATAACCAGCTAAGAAGGCCAGGTGCAGTAAACAATGCTGTCCTGTACACCTTACCACCTCACTAATATTTACAAGGTATTTCACATGTTTTGAAGCACAAAGGAACGTAAGTATTAAGTTTGCCACTACTGGGATTTGCTGTTACAGCAAGAGGGGCAGGAGTAGGCCTAACAGCACATGATGCTTGTCAAAACCCTCCCCACGCAACCTACAGCCTGCAAGCTTTGTCACGGCTACCTTTCCTCATTTCACCAGGGAAACATAAACCAAGGCCTTCATTTATAATTTACTGCAGCTTGTTCCATAAATTTATAATGGCTTTTAAAAGTTTTCACTAAGTAGACTGCACCGTTTTCAACAGCAACGTTGTATTTCACAATACACGCAAAGTTTTGGTTTTTCAGTTACTTTTCAGGACCACTTCGGACAAAACACACGTTTTACAAGAGGTCTCACGGGCGGCTATCACCCACTACCAGAGACAGGCACTGCAGCCCACGCAGAGCGCCAGAACCCGGCCGAGCTGAGCGAGCGGCCCCGGTGACTCCGTGCGAGCCGCCTTCCAGCCGGTTACCGCACCCGCTGCGGACCTTCCGAGGCGGTTTCGCCCGTTTGCAGCGCTCAGAGCCGGCCGGGGCAGCGAGCACCCCGCGCTGCGGCCGGCGGGGCGCTGGGAGGATCCGGGCTTGCCGCGGCCTAGCGAGCACACGAGGCCTCCCGCAGCCCCAGCTCCTCTCCCCGGCAGCGCCGAGCGCTCCGGCCGGGCGGGCCGCGGGGCAGGCGCTCCCGGGACCGGGGGGGGGGGCCGGGCCGGGAGGGACAGGCGTCCGCGATGCTCCGCCAGCCGGGAGGGAGGCGGCCCCTCTCCGCGGCGCCCCGGGAAGAGGGTGGCCGGGAGCCAGCACCTCTGGTTTAGGAGGGACTCGCAAACTTCTGTACCTGCCGGGAACTCCCCAGACGCCAGCGACCCCCGTCGCCTCCGGGAAGAGCGCTACAGGCTCCACACACGCCACACCACCTCCCCCCCCCCGCCCCGAATCAACTCACGCAACGAGCTTAAACACAGGCTGCACCCCTGCCGACGGGCAGGAGGGCACGGCGTGCCCGGCTGCGAACAGGGGCTACTCCTGCTTCCCCCGTCCCGAGCGGGGGACCCTCCGGTGCAACTCTCCCCCCCCCCCGCCCCGCGATTGCCTCAGCGGTGAGGGGCCCGGCAGCGCCGCTCCCAGCCCACCCCCCCACCCCGGGCCTCGCCACCCACCTGTCCCGGGGGTCGATCCAGCTGGTCTGCTTGGTGTTGTGGTCGATGTAGAAGACTTTGCCGTCGTAATCCCACGCCTCCTCCCAGCCATCGGGTAAGGGGAGCTGCCCATTCCCCGCTTTCCTAGGCATGGTCGGGCGGCGGGGGTAGCTGCTCCATAGGGACTGAAAGAAAGACGGGAAGCGGGAAAAGCCCCCACCGCAGCCGGGGGGACGGGGAAGGGGCCGGCAGCGGGGGCTGGGGGGCACGCAGCGGGCCGCTGGCGGAAGCCCGGGAAAGCCCTGCTCCGCGGCCGGGTCTCAGTCCACCATGCCTGGGCTGCCGCCTCGCCCGTGCCGCGGCAGCCCGGGTCAGGGTTGCCGGCGGAGCCCAGCTGCCGTCTGGGCGCGGGGAGCCCGGCTAAGCCCCAGGCGGCCGCGGCCGCCGCTCATTAGCATGAGATTAGCATCCATCTCATCTGCATGCACATTCCTCCCGCCGCATTCCTCAGGGTTAACCCTGCCGGCGCTGCCCCCCCCCCGCCCGCCGGGCTGGGCAGGCCCGGATCGCGGACCCGGGCCACAAAACGTCCCGCGGCGGAGCGCGTCGGGCAGGCCGGAGGGCGGGGGGTACGGGAGGGGGGACAGGCGGCGAGGGGGTCCCTCCCGCCTCCGATCGAGCTCTGCCCGCTGGCGCGCAGGGGCCTGCCCGGCGCCGGGGGTGCGGGACAACCACCTGAGGGGGAGGGCGACCTCCTGCCGCCCGTGCCCCCGCGCCTTCAGCTCCCGGGCGCTTAAGCACTCCGGACACGTCCCCGCAGCCCTTCTGGGTAGGTGGGAGGGCACGGGAGCAACCCCCCCGCCATCAGCCGCCACCACCGCCCGCCGCCGGGGGAGAGCGGCGCGAAGGGGCTACGGCGCGGCGGGGCGAGTGAAGCGGCGTCCCGGCGTTAGGGCTGCCGGTTGCCCGGCCCAGCGTCCCTTTGTCCGCCAGCTTGCTGCCGGCCCCGCGTCAGGTGGGGGATGCTCGGGGGCCTGGGGCACGGGCCCCGGGCACAGGCGGTCCTGCCCCGGGCGGCCTGGCGGTGGGGCCGAGCTCCCTCCCCCGCCCGCGCCGGTGTCCCCGGCCTGGCTTCGCGCCCTGCTGAACTCTGCCGAAACTCCAGGGAGGCCCAAGGGTTCCTAAATGGATCTTAACATTTAAAATACCTGAGTTCAAAATTTAAATTAAAAAGGGAACCCTTCTTTAACCCTAGAAGTACCTAAACTTGCCGTCTTTTTGTTTTCCCTTTTTTTTTCTTTTTTACCAGAAGCACCAGTGGAGAAGAGGCATACACCACTGGCGCCCTAAACTGTTCTGGCCTACAAAGCAGGCAGCTCAGTCCCATCAAGTATAGAAACCAGGTGTGAATTACTTGTGCGTTTATCTTAGCTTGCCACAGGAGAAGAGTACTCCGGGCTGGTTACCATGGCTCAGCTGATAGCAGGTAACTTAATGAGCTCTGTTAATTTGCATGTGTATCTGATTCCCAAGGTTTGGCACCAGAAGTAGAGCACCTATGGGGGAATATGACTCTTTAGTGGCTAGGACTCCTAGGTAACCCGAGTTTTAGTTCCCGTTTCCTAGAATGTTTAATTTCATTTCACTTAAAGCTACTGGTTTGAAGTAACAAAATTTTCCTGGGAGAGGAAATCTGAGACCTAGAACTGTCCTTTTATTACTATTTTTTAAAAAATCTGTTTGTCTATTCCATAATGGCGATCTTTAGCGTTCAACTCTATGAATTAGTTTTCTGAGACAATTTACACTTATTAAGTACTGGACTTGTTCAGTGTATAACAAGTTCTTGGATTCCACTTCAGAGGCCACTTATCTGACAGGTATTGCAGTAACTAATTTACAGGTATCCAGGTCCCGCTGTTGCATCTGCTTCTGAGTAGAAAAAAGTACCAGCAAGATATGATTTTAATTTAGCTAACTGCCAGTCTGGAAGAGCTAAGACCTTTTATTATTTTAGTCATTCCACTTATTTTCATATCTGTTGTATTAAGGTGATGTGCAGAAACTGCATACATGGAGTAAGTAAGGCCTTGGTAGTTAAGAGTGGAGAAGAACTGAGCTGTCCTAACTTCAGGATATCTGTGAGAGTTCATTCACTTGGGGAAAGCAACAGGATCATTGCCTATTAAAGTGACACTCGTTTGTTTTCATTGAGAATATTAAGTTTCAATGAGCTGATTGGTTTATAAAGTCCCATCTTGTCTTCCATCAGCATAAAGAAGCCCTTTTACTATGAATTTACATTTGTTTCCCTTTAAATAGTCTACTCAATTTTATAAACTTGTTGATAGGTGACATCTTACAGGGAGAAAGTACATGTGGCAGTTGTAGGACAGGATAAACTGGATTTCCTTTTCCCTTTTAAAGTTCAGTTTGTGTTATCAGTAAGACATTTTGTTATGTAAGTTGATAAAAAGCTATAGAGGATATACTTTTCTTTCTTAAACTAGCTGCCAGTTACTTACCTTTGGCATTAACAAGGAGCTTTTATAAGAATACAGTCTTCTTCGCACTGACAAAGCAGACCTGTTATACAGCAGCAGTCCTATACTCCTGCTCTCTAAATAATCCACACAAAAGAAAGCATGAGATTAGAAAATCTGTAATAAGACAAAACTGGAATCTCGCTATGTCAGTACTTCCCCTGAAATTAATTATGGCACTTGAGGTAATACCTAATTCCTATTCTGTGTCACCACCAAGGCAGTCAGAACCACATCTTTGATCCATGTGGATGTGCATCTGATTTATAACTGTCTTTACTGCGGTAAAACTTCTCATCTGAAAACATCAATGTTTTCAGTTGCACAAACAAATGGAAATTGCAGTTCTTAATTTTTGGAAATTAATTTACTGAGGTCGTTGCATCATTGTCTAATTTGTGTGTATATGTTTGGGTGTGCATATACAGACGTGCTTATGCTGCTGCATTGTGTTATGCTCTCCCCTTCCTCCCTCCGTTTTCCATTGTTTGAGTACCTCATTGTGTCTGTATTTATAGTTAGAGCCTACAGTTTATGACTACTTAGAAATTACAATATCTGAAGTCAGACTGACAAAAAGTAGGTAATATTTGCGTAAATAAATGCCAGACCTTTAATATTACCAGTAAGAACATTTAGCTTTTTGAAGGACTGCTATTGTTGTATAAAACAGAATCCAATTACCCTCTTGTTTTTTGCTTTTTTGCAGTTTGGATTGGTAGAAAATAGTTTCTTCTGCTATGCTTTAATATTTTTTGGTATGTTTTATACAGGAAGGCAAAACAGGTGTTCGTAAGGATTCTTTCTAGCCTAAAATATGCTTTAAATTCTAACGAAAAGTAGTTTTTTTCAAGTATACCTCCTACATCTCAACCGATAACCTGCCTAGCACGTTGTGCTGACATTGTCAGCTGACAGCATACCACAGATTGTTTGGCTTAATTGCATAAGACAGCATAGTTCAGAAGATGTAAGCATGCTTTATTCAAAACACAGAAGGGTGCATATGAAGGAGTTGTCCAAAAGCACGGAACAATGTAGCTATGTCATGACTTAAGTATTTATCAGTAAGTGTGATAAATAACACGATATGCTTGATGAAAAGGAGTTAATTGTTCCTCTCTTTTGCTTTGCATATGCATGTTTAACCAGCCTGGAGAAGTTAGTGTTATAAGTAGCACATAGTTAAAGGACTGAGTTAAAGGGAATTAGAGGTGTAGCTATTTTGTGTCCTTTCTGCTTGCTGTTGTCAGCTAGAAGGGGAAAAAACGTCAAAGTGTGAAAATTCAGAACCCGAGTGCAGAAGTGGTTGAATCCGGAAAGGGGGTCTGTGCCGGCAGGTGGTTGTGCCCTGTTACATAACAAGAAGCATACCCTATTCTAGTCAGTACTCATGTAGTTAATCTCCTGATACTCTTTGCTTGCTGCTTCTTTCACAGTAAATCTGTTCCTGGGACTGACTGTGATCAAAACCGGCACGTTTGTACCCTGTCCTTCCATAACAAGAGACTCCCTTAACTTAATGATCCACTAGAGTGATGTCCCAGAAGAAATTTACAGCTGTTACAGCTCTAACTTGTACTACCCACAAATGGCTCTGAATCAAGAGCCGCAGCTGTCTCCCTGAAAGTCTACAGTTCTGTCTCCACTGCTTTCAAACAGAATTTGAGTGCAGAATGAATTATGGAGTATGGTGACAGAATTAATTTCTCAAAACATCTGACAAAAATGGTAGAAAGTATGTATTGGTTATGTTGGGGTTTTTTTAGACACTTAAGCCACAGTACACAAAACAAGTCTGACTTCCCTCATATACAGCTACTGTAGAACTCTCAAAAATACTATTATATATAAAATATATATTCAACAACAGTGAATTTTATCTGACATCAATATTTTTTTAAAAAAAAGCACCACCAAAAAATAGGACTCCTTTATGCCGTGAGATTTTTAGTTTTAAAAAGGGTTTACATTACAAAGTCCTGTGAAGAAAAACAGCGTACATGCATGAGGGACGAAACGAGGAGTGCTACTTTTACTGTTGTCAGCTTCTGATGCACGTATACATCTGAGAGTAAAAGACCTTCGAATAATACTGTTTCTGGTTGCATTTACGATGAAAGTCTGCAGAAGCAATGGAGCCAGATAATGTTTATGCTCATTCAGCTTTTTTCATTACTCCAGAGCCTGCTCTTTGCACTTACATTCAATTGGACAGCTTGCTGCTAAAAAAAAGAATGTCCTACAAAGACTTCCCAGAGTGTCAGTGAAAACGACCATACCAGGTTCTGCTTCAAATGACTATATGCTAGCTTTTTTCCAGAATTTTGGCCTTGTATTTGCCTTCAGGTTCATCTAGGAGACAGTAATGAGTAGTTGCGCATTTTGAGTCCTTGCAGATGTAATTCTAACCCTATAAATCTGAAAATAAGTTCACAGAACAATTTAAACTGATTGTTGTTCTACCCTACCCTAAACTTTTAATCAGACTAGAAGTGATGGGGTAAGAGCTTTGCCTCAAAGATAACTATGGAAATGTGTGTAACATTTTCATGGTAAAATCTTCTCAAACTCATCCCAAACCACTCATTAAACTAACTTGGCATTCAGTTCTGTTAACTCTTATTCATACTGCTGATATTTCTGGGGACAAAGAAAGAAGAAGATGGAGAATTTTGGTTGTTTCAAAAACCCCTAGGACTGATGAGTCCAAGTTAGCCTCTGAGGCGTATTCCCACAGAATTTCTTGATGCAGTCTTGGTACGTTGTCTTGGTATTACATCTCCCATAGAAACAGTCTCGCTGTATTTTTTTAAAGGATCTCTGATACTTGTAGAAAAGTTAAATTTGTGTACATTTCATCATATCTATGGAACTGCGGTGTCTAGTCACTGCTGTCTAATGGCTTTGGAGAACTGCAAAAGCACACCTGGTCAGCCAAGAAGGTTCCCAAAAGCCAGGACTTCTGTTTTGGCTGCGCATACGGCAGAAGCAGGCCAGCAATAGAGGGTCTCTGCTCATCGGCAGGAAGGGAAGAATGGAGGAGTTTCTCAGTAAGGGCTCCTTTGGTGGAGAGCAGCGATTAATTTCCTTAACTATTTAAGATACTCCAAGTAGTATATAAGTGCACAGGTTTACAGAGCTAATGCCTTTAACAGTCCATCTCTACTGGTGCAAGGAGTGAGTACTCCCATTGCAGCCAGAAGAAAGCACTTAATATATGTCTGCGATGTTGTATCTAAGGAGGGCAACAGATGTGGATGAAATACAAAAAGGAATGTTTTAGCAATGACATCCTGAAGTATGTTTCTTCTGTGTATCACCCATGTGCTTTCAGAAAGTCAGTGCAGTAAATGAAGTAGGCTGGACTAATTGACTGAGTATTTAACACCTGCATTACAAAAAAAAATAATGCTGTGATATGGAACCTTTAGCTCCTGGTTCCTCTGGCTAAGGGAATCTTTCTTCTAAGAAATTAAACATCTTATTTAAAACACAGAACAAGTACAAACCTGCCAGACTATAATATGAAAAAAATGCTGCTTTTCTCTTTTACCAACTCATCACTTCTTCTTACCCCTCAAAAAAGTACAGTTTCTTTGCATGAATGCAAAGTACTTTGATGTCTATCCTGGCCAGCAACAAAGGAACCTCAATTCCATCTTATTGCTAACTAAGGCTAAAAACCACACTGCAAAAATAAAATCTAAATCTGTGCAACTTTATAGAAAAATGGAACTGATGCATCAATACCAAGATTTAGCACTTCTGCACTGCTAGAGATGTTGCTGAATTGTATGAATCATCCCATAGCAATTTTAATTCTAGTGTAGTTATCCAAACCCCAGAATCCCAACATTTGCACTTTCTGGAGGACTGAAAAAAAAATGGAAGAACACAGCATGAAATTATTATGTCCCCTTTGCAGTGGACATATAAAAAAAAAAAACAAAACAAAGTGTTAAGTGATTTGATGGAGTAAAAAATACCTAAATGAAATAGTATAGGGATTAGGAAACAGGATGCTTTCAGCTCCTGAGCTGAATCTGTTGAACTGCATTGTGATATTTTTATTATTTCAATATGCGGTCTCAGAAATACTTGAGGTAAGTTTTGTTATCACAAGGAAAGATTATAATTCATACAAAAATTCCTTTTATTGAGTATCTCATTTTCAGGTAAAATGTGTATAAAAGTTATCAATTCCATATGGTCAAACATACGGTATGAAATACTTGTGTCCACTTACAAGACACATGACAATATTTCAACAGCTCTCTCCTTTGAATTTCATGGTGGAGAGACATAACAAAAGCATAAATTTTAGTTAGCTGTATTTGTATTTTCAAAAATGAACTACACCAACAAACAACCTCCAACAGCATAAAAAAATACACTGAAGAATAATTAAAAGAAAATAATACAAAGCTAGGCAAAGTCTGCAGAATTTAAGTATTAAAACATAATCCTTGGACTATGGTATGTCAGAGCTGTCGCTGAAAATCAGCTGTTCTGTAAAGGTGTGAATGTAAAGGCAAAGGATATACAGTTGGTGCTTGTACCAAAGGAATCACAGAATCACAGGATGGTTGAGGTTGGAAGGGACCTCTGGAGGTCATCTTGTTCAGCCCCCCTGGTTAAGCAGGGCCACCTACTGATGGCTGCCCAGGACCATGTCCAGACATTTTTTTAACATCTCCAAGGATGGAGATTCACAACCTGCTCCAGTGCTTGGTCACCCTCACAGGAAAAAATTGTTTCCTGATGTTCAGAGGGAGCCTCCTTGTTTCATTTTGGGCCTGTCACTGTACACTACTGAAAAGAGCCTGGCTCCCTCCATCTTCTTTGTACCCTCCCTTCAGGTATTTATCTAACACTGATGAGATCCCCCTGAGCCTTCCCTTCTCCAGGCTGAACAGTCCCAGCTCTCTCAGCCTTCCCCCGTGTGTGAGGTGCTCCAGTCCCTTAATCATCCCTGTGGTCTTTAGTTGGGCTATCTCCAGTATGTCACGTCCATGTCTCATGTATGGAGAAGCCCCAAACTGGACCCAGCATGCCACGTGTGGCCTCACCAGTGCTGAGTAGAGGGTCACCTCCCTTGATGACCTCAGGTCACCAAGGATCACCTTGGCAATACTGCTAATGCAGGCTGCTGCTGGCTGCCTTGCTGCAAGGACACTTTGCGGGCTCATGGTCAGCTTTTTGTCCACCAGGATCCCCAGGTCTTTTTCTGCAAAGCTGTTTTCCAGCCAGTTGGCATGGAGCACGTACTGGTGCATGAAGTTATTCCTCCCCAGGTGCAGGATATTGTGTTTCTCTTTGTTAAACTTTGTGAGATTCACTTTTGCCCATTTATCCGCATCTTTAAAGAGCACGAAAGTGTGCCGCGTAATTCAAACAGACCAAAACAAAGAAACTACTACGCTGCAAACTGGCTTCTTGAACTCTAGGCCAGAGGTGCTCCTGTAAGCGAGCAGCCAGGTGTTTAGCATCAGTGCTGCTTTCCCTTTAGCCTCACTAGACAATCAGAACAAGAGATAAACCTCCTCAGGACTGCAGTCTCTGCAGCCTTCAGCGGTATTGTGGATATCGTCACTCACAAAACACCTTGGTTCCTCTACGGAAGCATTAATACATGTTTGTACAACTCGATATGCCACCTTCAGCAATAGAAATAAATAAAAATGTTCTTTTATACGAAGAAGAAAAATGGTGTTTTCAAACAGTGGCCCAGAAACTCTGATTACTTAACCATCGATACCTTTTTTTCAGAACATAACAAACGTGAAAGAAGTATGATACCCTTATGCAGCAGCCTGCTTTCCACTCCAGGAACTCAGAAACAATTAAGTTGGGCTTGCTTTCAGATTGCAGAATTAGGCCTTTCAAACCAAGGAAATAAAGTGGAGTGTATCTTCAAAATGTAGCGGAACAAGGGTTGGTTGACCTACAGTTTCCATCTACTTTCACCCCATATAGTTAAACAAAGATTCACGGTAATTTTTTGATACGTTGCTGATGGGGGTGGGGGCAGGAAGGGTAGTGTCACCTTTTTCTGTGGCACATGTTGGCTCCAGCTCTTTTCCTTGCCTTCCCCTTCCCACCTCCTTTCTTACACCTCCTCTCTCAGATGCTCCTGTCGCTCTGCAGCGGTCAGGTCTGATCTGCCAGGGCTGGGGCCGCAGCAGAGCTAACACTAACAGACCTGGCTTACTCCATGCAGCTGGTGTGTCTCCGTGCTGCGCTCCCCAATGTCTGCTGTCGTACCTGTATCAACCACCCTGCTCCCTTCGGAGCATCCCACATACCCACTCCCTGAACACACTTAGTGGCTGTAGTTGTCTTCGTACCCGTTGCCGTGATCAGCCAGCAAAGGACCACGCTGCCGACAGTGACATCTGCCGTTAGAGTCAGTGGCTGGGGTCGCCACTCAAACCACCCCACTCTTGTGAGACAGGAAAAATAGGGTCAAAGCCAGAACAGGAGTGCTGACCCCTGGATTCTGCTCGGGAAGGGCTCTGGGCGGAGGTGAACGTGCTGCTGAACAGCACCAATAGCCACACCAGCAGCTCCATTCGGTGAGAGGTGGAAGAAGCAGCAACTGGAGGTTGAGAGCCCTTGTCACCCCTGGAATTGGTTGTAACCCCTGGAATAGGTGTGCCTTCTACACTAGTTACAGGGAAAGAGCCGACCTGAAGTTACATGTAACATCAGTAATCGCAGGCACCGCAATGCTGTTAAGAGAAAGCAAAGATCTGGCCGATTAAATAATGTATTTTTTAAGTTTTAGGTGGTTTTTGCAGATCACGAGCAAGTTAACACAAGCTTTTCTTTTGTTTTGGTAACAGGAGGCAAAGAAATGCACTGAGACAGGTGAGAGGAAGTTAGGGAGTTGTTTATGAAAAGAGATTTTCCTGAATCAAGTAAACCCTTGAAGGAAATAATGTTTCAGAATAAAATCTCAAAAAGCAAAAAAATTCTCAAAAGCAGATGTATGCACATTTTATGTACATAACACCACATGAAAGAGTAATACTTTTCTGTATATATATATTAAGAGATCTTTTCTGATGTATCATCATAAATGAGTAAAAGCTAAAACCAGAGAAAACTTGTTTGCTGTAGTGAACCTGTAGTGCTACTCCTGCCCCTTATCCTGTAAGGCAAGAAAGAAAAAGTAGCGTACACTGCCTTTTAATGCAGCAGAGGCCATTCACCAGTCATTTTGTTTAAACTCCCCTCTCTGGGAAGTGTATGAAATATGGAATAATTCCAGAATTCCACAAATGTGGAATACACTTCTCCAGCAATCTCATTTTAATAACGTATTCTAATCCATTAAACTCACTCTGGTGAGCTTGCAGTGAACCATGATATTTCTAAATCAAAATAAAATCAAAGGCCTTAAGCCAGACCGCAGAGCTAAAATTCTTTTTCATATCCCTTCACTTTATTTACAGAGGATTCTTATGTTCAAATGTAGCAAATCAACATGACAGAATAATTATGATGTCTTGTCATGTCATATTTTTTGAAACAACGTCAAATACTGAACCGAAGGACCTGCAGAAAACTAATAGTAAAAAACCCCAAAGCCAAACAGTGATGGATGAAAGACAACTCGTAATGAGCATGTCAAAACTTTGTTTTCTCTGCTGCTTTACCTGACAGTTGATACTTCTGCAGCACCAAATCCTGTTAGTGCAATGATTTAAATCCTTAACATGATACCCTATTTGATCTGCCACATAGCTGGGTACAGGGCAAACTGTCAATTCCAGGGTATGACGGGGCTTCTTAACCTCTGCAAAGCCTTGCTTTTCCTGACCAGCAGTGGGATACAATCTACATGGATTGTTACACATGATTTTTGAGATGTGAGATTGTCTCAATGTGTAGCTAGGCTTTTTCATATTTTTAATCTGTCTACCTGTATAAGCAAATTGTTCTGGGACAGGTCATAGCAGCAGACTTTCATGAAAGCAAACGCAGAGCGGGTAGAAAGAAAACTACATTGCTGAAGTAAGCAAGGATAATGGAATAACAAAGCAAATAGAAAAAATAATTTTTAGAGTTGCCTTTAAATGATTTCAGGAAACCCAAAGAGCTGAATGTTAGTAATTGTTTTATTTTTATTTGAAGCAAGTCAAGCAGGTGATTTTTGCATCCTTTTCAAATACTGGATTTTTAATTTTAGTGCTCTATACATCCCCCAATTAAGCATATATACAGGAAAGAAGTAAACATTTCCATGTCAGAATTCTTCGCTCTTGTATTTAATTAGATGTGTTTAAATCTCATCTTGCACAAGTGGAAATTACTATTTCTATTTTGCAAATGTACATAATTTGATCAAATCACATCTTAATCTCCTCATTGGTAAGTTTTCCACTATAAAGCTCACTTTCCTTTAATCATTTTAATTTGTCTTCTCTGTATCCACTCCAATTAAAGGAGATCTTTCTTCAGTTTGAAATACCAGAAACAGAACTAATTCCCCAGCAACAGTCACACTAATGCCAAATATAGGGATATGTGGCAACTATACACTTCTGCTATAGTTTCCACACTTTTTGGCTACAGATTGGATTAACGCTGTCTGCCACAGCCCCTCACTGGGACTTGTGTCCAAGGAGTGCTACTGTGACCTAAACTCTTCTTCTGTGACAGAGATTCCCATAACTAAGACCACTGTCCTCAAAAGATAAGCTGTGTAGTTGTTTCCCGGATACCTGACTTTATATTTTTCCTATTGAAACCCACTTTTGGCCATCTCATTGCCAAGCTCTAATGCCGGACCCAGTTCCATCACACCTGTTTTTTCACAATTTACTCTCAGAGCAGGAAGTTCTATCAGCATAATTTATTAATACTTAATGTGCCTTTTCCCCAACTACAAGACAGAAATATTACTTGAGCATGTCTGCTTTTTTTCTGCATTATTTCTAATTCTGTTGTTGCCATCTGTGAATGGACCAATACCTTTGGTGATACCAGATTGTGAAAAGCTAAAGTACACAAAGTCAAAATACAGGATTGAATGTAGACCTGTCTGTTTGAGTTCTGATGCCATCAACATTTTTCTGTGGAAGTTGATACACATTTTAAGGTTCTCCAAACAAAGGTTTGTGTATACCTTTATTTTACCAGAGTCCATTTGGATTTAATTAATGTAGCATTAAAAATAAAAAGGGATAATTTTTCTTTTTTCATAATTTTTAGTATAATCTTAATGCCATCCATTACTCTTAAAATCTATACATTTTATCCAGAAAGGCTACACAATTTCCTATAATTTTAAAAAAGTGATGGCTAATAGTTATAACAACAACAAAAATATTATTCAAGACCTTGCTTCAGCACTACTGCTCTTGGTTTATGTCATTGGTACCTTATTTCACAATGTGTAATTTTATACTAGCTGCAAAATAATTTGGACTATCTATTTATTAGTTAGTCTGGAATTGTTTTGTAAAGATATAGTAATTACGGGTTTATAAGGTAATTTTGCAACCCAGGAAAATACACTCAACCCCCCCTGGGCTTAGAGAAATCCAGTAATCTTGAGTTTCTTCTGCTAAGGTCCCCTTTGACATATTAACAAGTCTCTTGAACACTTCTAATTTCCCATCTATTCCTAGATGGCCCTTTCTGTCCCCAGCCCTGAACCCTGCCCCCTTTCCAAAAAATCTCAGTCATCTGTCCTTTGGGGACAGCTTGGTAATTGATGCACTGATAAAAGTTTGTCACTTCTGCTGCTGCTCTAACTCTTCCCCACCTGCTTGAAAGAGCTATAGTAACAGCACCGAAATGGACATAACCCCTTGCTGTAGCATATCGTCTTCTGCTATTTGTGGCTCAAATTGATGAACACATACTGCTGTCTGCCCCAGGGGTGTTTGAGAGGGACCTTTTGGAGCCACTGGATTGTGACATTGGAAAGCAGCAGACCCCTTTGGTTTCTGTAGGAGCAACACCTGGACCCCTCCTTCCTGCTGGGAACACTAGGGACAGTATGAGATATTTTGTGTCCTGGACTGTGGAAAAGGGCAGCTTCTGCCTCAGCAGCCATGCTGCATTGCTTCACTGAGTGGACCTGGCTGATGCCATCCTCATCCTCCCGACACCAGCACAGTTTTAAGTAGAGAGGATGCTGGGATGTCTCTCCCCTCTCAGCAAAGCAGATCAATAGAACTTTTCTTATTGCTCAAGGTTTCATGTTTCCTACAGCCGTAGGCAGACATTACAGCTGGCGTTAAGCATATCCAGGTCTACTTTCAAACCACTAGCTTAGGCACTTGAGAAATACTGATAACCATCTGATAATTTTGAAATAATAATAATATGACTCTGGAAGGCTCTGAAAGTGAGTCTCTGTGTAAAATGTATGTAGGAAAGGGATGAATCAAAACCAGTTATGTTAATACACTATTATATTAATAAATCAACATGTTCATATTATTATACCCAGGTTTATATTATTAAATCCAGAGGGGAAACAAGTGTCACAAAGAGGTGAACAAAGGGTTTCTCCTGGCAGGATGAAACTATGTGAGCTTAAAGATCCACGGTGTTTCAGAAGGCTTGAGGCACTTTAAGAATTCAGTCTTTCTAACTGCCTATGCGTAAAAGATGAAAATCTTCTGCATGCTTAGATTTTAAGTTAACATGTAGATAACAAGTCACATATGCACAGGTACAGTAGAGCGTTTGGGAGGGCTGAATGTTGTAAATTAGGAGAAGCTTGGAAGCTTAGCAAAATACAACTTTAGGTTAAGTAGCAAAAAATAATGGTATGTGTATATATGTATAATCTGAGAATAATTTAGGTTTTGCTGTTTCTTGCTAAGAATGATACCTTTAATCTCTTTCTGCATCTGAACACTTATTTGACAAACATAACCACAATTTTTTTCATCAATAATACAAAAATAGTGCTTCAGATAAAAATATTGTTGTCATGGGACAAAACTGTAGGTAATATATGCAGAAGTTACAGTAGCATCCAGAAGTTCATATTTTGTTGCCATTGTCATTAGGGAAAACCTTTATTAACAGTTCGCATTTTTTTCCTCAGCAAAGCGCTTTCAAAACATTTGCTAATTAAAACCTTTATATCTTTTAGACAGTAAAAATGCCTTTTCCAACCTGCAACAGCTATGTAACTTATTTTATTAGTGGTTTAGTAATGAAGTCAGATAAACCTTTGATTTAGTAATTAGCATTTATAGATTAGCTGCTGCCTTCAAAGCACTTTGCAAACATTAACTAATTAATTCTTGCAACTCCCCTGTAATTTGGGGAAACAGGTATATTCATACACCTTTGCCTATGGTTTACGAAAGAAAGTATTATCTCAGACATTTTATGCAACAGAGAATTAAGACATATAAATGAAGTTATTCACCTAAGTCCAGAAAGATGACAACGTTGTCCGAGTACTAACTAAATTATTGTTGTGGTTTAACCTGGCAGGCAGCTGAACACCACACAAGCCATTTGCTCAGCTCCTCGCCAGGTGAGATCAGGGAGAGAATCGGAGGCGAGGCGGGGAAGTAAAATTCATGAGTTGAGATAAAAACAGTTCAATGCAACAGAAAAGGAAGGGAAAATAATAACAACGAGGATGACAAGGACAACGATAGAATTGGGATACACAAAAGAGGTGATGCACAATGCAATCACTCACCACTCACTGACCAATACCCGGCCAGTTCCTGAGCAGTGGCCCCCAGCCAGCTTTCCCCCTAGGTTATGTACTGAGCATGATGCCATATGGTATGGGGTAGCCCTTTGGCCAGTTGGGGCCAGCTGTCCTGGCTGTGTCTCCTCCCAGCTTCTTGTGCCCCCACAGCCCTCTCGCTGGTGGGGTGAGAAGCTGAAAAGTCCTTGACTCTGTGTAAGCACTGCTCAGCAGCAACTAAAACATTATCAACATTATTCTCATCCTAAATCCAAAGCACAGCACTGTACCAGCTACTAAGGAGAAAATTAACTCTATCCCAGGCAAAACCAGGACAACTATTCTCCTCATCCTCTTCTGTACTCCAGTCACTCTGCTCTTTCACTGATTTCTTCTGGAGGGGTCCAGCCAGGTCTGCCCAAGCAAAGCAAAGCTTTGGATGCTGAGCAGGTCCCTCCATCTTCTCTTTACTCACTCGTGGTATGTGCATACCTCAGGGACATGTGCGGCAGGTGTGGCAGGGGAGCCAAGTGTTAGACTTAACAGGTGTCTCCCAGGGATGCTCCTCTGGGCTCGCTGGCCTCACTAATGAACTCTGCCCACCTGGCCTACCTGGTGCTATCTCTCCCTGGCCATCGCCATGATACAAAGACAAAATTATTTTTTTAAAAAGCAGTATTCTCCTGCTGACAGCCTGCTTTATTTCTGCCTTGAGTACAACCTGCTACAAGTATTTATTATTGTAAAAGAGGAACATTGTTCCCATTCCTTCCTATGGGTTTACTGTTTTGTTGCCTACAATAATATAGCTTTCCTGTCTACTGCAACCCATCTAGCTACAATGTTATACTGCATTTTAGCCATATGATAGATAATTACCTCTGCTTATGCTGCAGGTGAAATGAGTGAAATGAGCTGCGAAAAGGCTGCACCCATGGCGCTGATATCAGAGGACAATGAGGAATCATTTGCAGTGTTTCGACTGAGCAAAGCAAGTAAGTTTTCTTGACTCACAGGCTTTAGGAAATCTCCTGAAATTAAGATACTTTTTTTACAGCCAATAGAGGCCATTAACAAGATTTCAAAATTAATAACTTGTTTTCACTGAATTTAAGAATTCCATCACGTACAAAGGCCCAATTATTTATCATGCTTTGTTTTTACTAAATGTTGGGAATTAACATTATTGTGTAAGTTTTGTGTATTTTGTAAGTGTATTTTTGTTTGATGAAATAGTAAGCTAGATATTAATTGTATCACTGCTGTTTCTTTTCAACATTTAAAAAGATCTAAGAAACTTCGGGACATTTTTAGTAGCTCAACTGAAGCAAGTGTTCATACATCTTGGTGTCTTCTTCTAGCAAGAGAAACAGAGTGAAAGAGCAATGGAGAGATATCTGTTAATGCGTACTTCATCATCACATTCAGATAAACAATACAATTAAATAATGTAGGAGATTTGTAAAGATTAGAGAATTAGGAGCTAAGCATTCCTTGGTGATCAGCTATTTGTTAAGTATTGAAGAGTAACTTTTTGTGATTCTGTTTCTGTAAGCTGAGTCTGTCAAGTGGAGACTAGTAGAAAAGAGAACAGTGCTGCATTTTGTATTTGGTGTGCCAAGCACTATTTCTCTATGGAGATGAACAGATTTTTTTTTTTTTTAATTTGCTATTTTATTGTATTTATAATTAGCCGTCTGGAAAAAAAAAAGTTCTCTTTTAGCATCTGCAGTGATGCATTGATTCTTTCATTACAGCAAATACACATGACCCCCGGTGTTCAACTGTAAACAATAATAGTTACTGGCTTCATTAGGAAGCTAGCAGATGGCTTATAAGTTCTCATGGTAGCTTTTATCCATTTGAGGCTTGCAGCATGCAAATGTTTGTCTTTTAAACAGGATAAAACAATGTAAAAGGGGCTCTGTGCTTTGTTTTTATTAGTAGCAATTCATTTGTATTGCAGATTTGAATCTGAGTATCTGAGTGCACTGTCAGTTTTTCCTGGCTGCAGGTAAAAAACTCTCTGGGCTTTGCCTCTGCTTCTGTGGCATTTTCTGTACCAGAAGAAATGAGGTCAAATAGCACTTCTGATGCTTTGATAGAGCGGTCCCCCTTCCCCTTCCCCTTCCCCCTCCCCCCTTTCAGCAGAGAGGCAGCACTGCCTCTAATTTACCCTACATGGACTGGGGATCTGACCATGGAGATCATTGGTGCCATTTTGTAGTTCCAAAATGTGATTTACCCAGCAAACATTTTACAAAGAAATGGGTTTGTACAGTTTGGGAATACCTGATGAATAACAACTCATTTACTGTCATCATCAGTCTGGTGCTTGCAGTGTGATGAACTTCAGGGTGCTTCTCAGATAGGCTGCAGGCAGTTGCAATGATTGTCAGACATAACTGCCACATTTGTTACTTAACTGGGCAGAGCTATCTGAAGAACAGTTAATCTTCAGTAAAATTTGGTAAAGCACAATAGGTCTTTTAAAGCAGAACAGTTTTATTTTAGTGTGTGAGTCTTTGGTGGCTTTTCTCATACTTCTAATACAGCCCAGGCTATCGTTACTATTTTCATGTACTCAATTTTTTGTTGGTAGCTGGAATCAAGCTACATTGTCAAGAAATGGAAGCAGGGGTTGTCTATTAAATATGATGTTAAATAACTTCAGTTCTCTTTGAAAGCACAGACCCGTGGTGGTGCAAACTCCCTCAAAGTGTTGCACCACTGTCTTTCAACTGGATTTGCACACGGAGCAACCCATAGGTAGTTCATTGTTTATGTTCATGCAGTATTGACTGCTCATGGTTTCTTCACACTAAGGCATAAGCATGTGACTGGTTGATTTTTATGATACAAATGCCTCTCTTCAGACAGAAATCAGCCATTTCTTTCAGAAAGGACCATCAAAAAAAAAGAAACTTTTTTACAGCAGAAGTCTTATTCTGAGGGCTTACATGAACCTGACTGCTGCCAGGGTCCTGTGTTTCCTTATCGTACAGTAAGGGTATGAGTATCAAATTAGGGGGCTTTTTTGAGTAAACAGTGATCTAATTAATCTTCAGGGTTTTATATTATATTTCCATGTTATATATTCAGTTTTAAAGTTCAAAATTACTTTTGTTTGGAGGGACATCTGTATCTCCTGGAACAGATTCTGGAATTTTGCTTTCAAAGCATGTATTTTCACTTTTTACCCTCTTTTGTTTTATTTAAAATAGTATTTGCATAAAAAACTTTCTTTCTTCTAAGCACATCTGCTCTTGCTTCTACCTCACCTGAAGATCTAACCCTTTGCATGTGACATCTTCAATGAAGAATAAGCAGCAGGAGCAGATGAGCTTTCAAGAAATAAAGATCCTATTTTCATGCAAATGTACGAGTAATTAAAAACGATGGGAGGAAAAAAAAAGGCAACTCAATATTCAATACCTTCAAATTTAATTTGAAGTATAATAGTTTTAAACTTTTGCATAAGAACTCCCAGACTTTAAGTGGTTTAGTTTTAAGTGCGGTAATAATTGTCATTCAGATTAATGGGTTAGTTTTTCTTATCAAAAGACACTTTTAAAATAAATTTGGGAGTAATAGTAAGAAGGTTTAAAGATATTTTTTTTTCCCTGTGGTTTGAAATAAAGTTAGTTAAATTCCTAAGTAAACTGAACTTCCGTTCAAGTCTGCGGGTTAAGTATAGCTATACTCAAAAAGCCAGCCTAAGGCCTGCTACAAGCTCCACATGGCTTCCACTATGGAAAGCATGCCAAGCTGTACCTTCAGCATTTGCTGTTGCTTCATTAACCATCTCACTTTCCCTGAAGGAAGCATTTCACTGAAAAACAATACTGAAAAACAAAGACTGTTTTTATTAAGTTTTGCCATTCCTTATTAACCACTTAAAAGCTTACAAAATCAGGAAGGGGAAGATAATTTTTGGTAGTAATGCATCCCACAATTCTATCCTTTTAAAACCACTGCCAAAATTAGGAGAGTTTTAACATACACCTATTCTGTTCTATTCTGTTCTGTTCTATTCTATTCTCTGTCTACAGTAACACAGAGTTTGAAATTTGAGCATTCTCTATTCTCATAACAAATTAGCACAGTTCACAACAAAATAAAATCATTGCCTAAACATTGGACCTAGTTTCATTCATCTTCAAAGCTGTAACATTGCAAAGCTGGACTGCATAAAAAACTTTTGCCATTTTATCCTTTGCTATTTAAATTCATTACTCATTATATAGAAGTAGTCACAGCTCCCAAATAATAGGTGCACCTTTATTGATTAGCAATGTTTGTTTCTGATGGGTTCGGAAAGGATGGGCATTACATATATATTTACACACACACACATATATGTAAAAACAATGGAAAGCTATATAATTTAGATCCCACAGAATAAAGAAGTGAGGTATTGATGATTTATTGATTACAGCTTACATTTAGAAGAGAAGATACAGGAGCTGATAAATAAGGTAAATATTTTTAAATTCTGCCAGTAATAATCTAAAGGGAATATTGTGATTTGCAGTAATACTTGGAATAATTCCTTCACTAATGCTGGCAACTAGAATTTCTTGTACAGCAGGCTGAGGTATGGCCCATGGACTTCACGGAGATTTGGTAATGCCCCACCCGCATCAGCTATTTCTTCCTTCCTTTGCATTTCTGGCTTGTTTTTTGGTTTTGGTTTTGGTTTTGGTTTTGTTTCTTCCTAGTAGAAGGAGGTGGACCACAAGAATAAAGCGACACAATTTTATGGAAAACCGTTACTGTAAATGCTATGAATAAGACCTACCAGTACATTTCAGTGCTTCAAATTTCAGTGGAATTAAGAAATGGAGGAGGCTAATAGAGGCTGGGTGTAGCTATAATGGGTATGGCAACCTGTGCTCTATTAATTTGTTCCTGGATAAGATTTACTCAAATATTTTAGCTTTACTTTCTTGCAGACTGTTGGAACTTCATCATAGGTTTGCTTAGCTGGTGCCTTAGGCAGCTACACCAAGTGTTTGAATTTCTTGTGATAATGAACAATTAAAACTAACTGAAAGCGCCTATATTTTTATAATTGATTTAGCAGGTGATTGTCTCTCAAGATGAATGATTCCCCTGTGCTCAAAAAATAATGTTGTCAGTTGATGCCTGAAGCCATATTATTTTTATTGCAAACATCACAGATGAAACATAATTTTTGTCAATTATTATTTGAGGGGATGAAACAGATTGTTCATAAAAGTAGAGAACATAAAATAAAATTTTCAAGACCACCACATAGACCATAGCTGATGACCATTTAGTTATAAATTAGCTACCAGTAACTACATTTGATATATTAATTCTTCTCCATATAGAACATAAAGCAAGGAACTCACAGGAAGTCTTTTTTTTATAGTACAGTAGTAAGATTGCTTCCATTTCTGCTTCTACCCTCATTTCATTTTCATAGCTTCATTCACTATATGCCTATTTAAAACATTATTATATTTATTCCGACCTATTAGAAAGACTTATAAAAATATTCTGGATGTCTTAAAAGCTTTGTGAAAGATATAATTAAATGGAATATTGTCCAGAACAGGATCCCAAGAAACTAATCACAAATGTATTTGGCCTATTTGTATTCATCATTGTACTCACAAAGAGTAAGAATAATACCACTGATGCCAGTTGTGCTAACAGCAGATTATTCTGTTTTGCATGTTCTACCAAAAATGGCCATTAGTATTGTAAAACTGAGCATTCAAAAGTTAGAAACTGACAATATTATGAGAAGAACCGCTAGGAGATTCCTTTAAGGAGGGAAACTAGGGATAATTTGCATCTTAATGTGTGGATACAAAATCTGGAAATCTTCCAGAGGTGGATATCTGAATGTCTCGGAGGAAAAATTTTATATGAGAATATTAGATATGAAGTATAAATCTGAGATTCATCAGAGAGTTTGACAGCGCCTTTATATTACCATCACCCAGAAAAATGATGGAAATATCTGAGATATGTTAAGAATTAAGAGGGGACAGTCATAGACTAATTCAAGAGAATCATAAAAGTAAACCATAAACACACTCCATATTGACTTAGAAAAATTTAATAATGTAGAGAATCTACAAAGACCAACACAGAACAGGCCAGCATGGGAGAAATTAGTTCACCCCCTTGCTGTGTGAAGGATTCACATGGGGCAAGGAGGTTTATTTTCTTCTCAGTACCATGATCCCCAGCACAAAAACCTCTCAGAAAGGATCCCCCACAATCACTGCTTTCAGTCCTATTTTCTGCATAGGCATCTGACATCAGTAGGAAGGCAGCTGTATTGCTCTAGGTAGTGAAGGTTAGAACTCACTGAAAAAAGACCTATTCTATTCTGTTCTGTTCTATTCTATTCTGTTCTGTTCTATTCTATTCTATTCTATTCTGTTCTGTTCTGTTCTGTTCTGTTCTGTTCTGTTCTGTTCTGTTCTGTTCTGTTCTGTTCTGTTCTGTTCTGTTCTGTTCTGTTCTGTTCTGTTCTGTTCTGTTCTGTTCCATTCTATTCCATCCTATTCCATTCTGTTCTGTTCTGCTCTGTTCTGCTCTGTCCTGTTCTGTTCTGCCCTATTCTGTTCTATTCTGTTCTATTCTATTAATTTTCTTAGGCTGCACTTACTGTCTTACTTACTATTCCTTCCAATAATGAGGTGTGATGACTATCCTCATTTAACCTCTGCCCTAAGAAAACTAGGGAACATACAGGCATCTTTTGGTTTTGCTTTGTTGAGGAGGGGTCTGTTTTATGGTTTAGCTGGTCTGGCACACCAAACAGAAGGTAGTAACCCTGTATGATAGTCTTTTCTTTCTGAAATAATTGATTCTATATTTTTTTCTTCCCCCTACCCTCAGTCCCTCCAGAATTTTGTCTGTCATACAAGTTAACCCGTCATAATATAGTAATCCTGATAGAAGCTGACAAAGAAACAACTCTGTCAAGCCATAACCTCATGCTGTTCGTCCTCTAGCTTTCAGTTAGCTTGGCTTGAGGCTGCAGAATACTGATGTCTCAGATCTTGACATTTCAAATCTATGAAAAAGCAATATGGAGAGTGGAGAATGAGTTTTATGTGTACAGAATTGACTCAGAGTCTCAGAAGATGAGCAACAGGTTAGAGTGTCTAGACAGCTGCAGGTTTCACGCTGCTTTGCTGTAGGATGAATAACAAAGCAAAATCATCATCTAGCACAGTTCAACAAAGACAACTGCCTGAGGGCAAGCATTAGTCCCAGATGCAAAGATGTAACAATCCACAAACAGTCCCTAATTATGGACCAAGTTGGCCACTTACCGTTTTGAATTTTCAGTCAGAGTAGACTTAGTGTAGACTTTAGTTATATCTTTCACAAAGTAGACTTAGTGCCTCTGTGAGCTCTTCATGTAGCATCACTTATTTCTTTGCTTAAGCTTCAGCCAAACATTTATGTGTGAGCTGCTTTTGTCAAAAGAATAAACCATCTCGATGCTAATGAGTATGGTCAGATGCGTTGAAGTGTAGCTTGCACTTGTCTTAATCTTGTCTGACTGGTTCTCCTAAAGGCTGCATTTGGAAACTGAAAAGGCAGGTGGAAGACTAAACCTCCATGTGACTTAGGTAAATCAAGGATTTGGTAGCAAGAGCACTGGTTGCACTCACGGCTCTTGAGTATGCACCTTAAGGGGGAATTCACACTGCAACACTCGGAAGTGCAAGGATATACAGAGCAGTGATGAATTTAGCATATACTGCACTAGTTAGAGAGTATAGCAATGAAGAACATCACTTGGTGCTTAATATAAGCATTTATGAAAGACCTTTTTTTTTTCGCTCAAGTATCGCAGCAGTCTTCCAACAAGTGCTGTCCTTTACCTGTATATTACCTTCTGATTTTCTGAGAATAACTGGAAGATTCTTGGAGAAAGAGAAAAATTCATTTTGATATTTTGTCAGTCGTTAATATGCCTACAGTTCAGTGCACAAAAACAGCCAAACAAGTAAACTGGTGGGAAGAACTGTTAATCTGTGTCTTCCCGGGACATACTCAAACTAATATTCTAGTTTTCAATTCTTTTCACATTCCTTTGTACTATGAGTCTGGATTTAGCATTCTTCATGTTCTGCATATAATTTTTGTCCTTTCTAGCTACTGTCAGGTATTGAATGACTACTGCATTTTTGTGGTATTTTACATTCTTACCAAATGGTTTTAACATAATGTAATATAATAACTTATTTAGTTACCTTATGTTTTAAACTTTGTATTGAACACTGCCAGGTCTTTGACATGTTCAGTACAGCCCATAGCATAGGGCATAATCTTTGTTAGTTTTTAAACTTCCTTATGCTTACTTTTATAAATTTTAAATTTTCACTTCTATGGCATATACATATCCACTTTTCTTCCGTTCAGTTTGAACTATATTCATGTTCATGACCAGCTGTATTCCTGACACATCAAATTGCACACCCTGAAGCTCTGTCCAGTTTGTTAGTGTGATGAAGATGAGAATCTAATGCTAAGCTCTGTGGTGCTTTGTCATTTTCCTTTTGTATTTATGGTCATTCCTTGACCTTGTAAGCAAGCCAGTTTGTTATCCAGTTGAGTATTACTTCCTTACCTTCTTACCCAATTCATTAATAATGTATTTGGTACTGGATTAAAAGCTTCCTTGGAATCCAAATGAATAATGTATACTTCTTTACTCTTGTCCACTTTTATTTTCATTTCCTCAAAGAAATTAAGCTAGTTTATTATGCATTGTTTCCATTTTGATAGTCTTCACACCAAAATACTGAAGATTCTATTTGCATGGAAAGTTTGGGCAGTTTACCAAAACAGAAATGTTCCTCTTGTATTTTTAAATACCTGTCACAGTGCCATAAGCAATATTTAATATTTTACTGACAGTACCTAAAGCAATGTATTTGGTACTGCACCCAATGCAAAAATATATTTTCACATAACAGAAAAGGAACTACAGCCTAATACAGAACAAAGTAGATTCCATCAGGAAATACTTTAAAATGTCATGAAACATATATTTTACACACAAAAATCTGCCAATCAAGTTTTTATATCAGTTACAGTTTCATAAAGTACCCTGGGGTGCGACTCTGTAGCAATGTGAAGACAACAAAGGAAATACGAGTCTGCAAAAATGTCACAAACACATTAAATCTAAAAAGTACCCATTAAATTTGATGGAAGAAGAATTACTGTTCCAACCTATTAGACTGTTATATATTTGGAACTGGAATTCCTTTAAAATTCCTTGCCACTGAAACCCCTATGAATTCTGTAGGGATTCACGGTGAAAAGAAGTCTGATTTGAGACTTCTGCCATATGCTGTTCTTTTGACTTCACTGAAAATTTTGTGGGCATGTTAAGGGAAATACAGACTTTTGTTAGCAACACATTTTTTTTCTTATACTTCATTTTTTTGTGCTTTATTAATTGATATCAATTTTAAATAAGGACAAAAAATACAGAAGAATGTAAGCATCTCTTTGGCTGTGTGAAATCAGAAGAACGAAGCCCGAGTTTGTGACTGTCCATGCAGAGAGAACATAGATGTGTTCTATATGTAAAGCATGGTCCCATAAACTTGACCATTATAGCCAACTTCACAAGTTGGTAGTCAGCCTCAGATTCTAGCTTAGAGGACTAGTTCTCCAGTCATTCATGTGACTTAATGCTTTTACCACACTGGCTGACCTGTCCTGCCATTGCGTTTTGAGAGTTTCTTGTCCCTGGTGATTGTCCATCATGACAATTGGTCTCTTGGACCACGCAAGCCCAAAGCCTCCTGAACTACACTAGATGTAGTTGTAACTGTGGGGCGAAATAGTGAAGTGACAGAGCTGACATCTCTGTCTACATAATCTTGGACCAGTGGGTATCCTTCCTGGCACGTTCTCTTTCACCCCCTTCAAAGATGAGACATTGTATTGTATCTTTAGGGAGGTCACTGATCTCTGGGACTGCAGCAGTTCTTCACCACAAACCTTTGTCCCACTAACCATTACTTTTATGCTATCACTGGCACATACTGTCATCTCATTATCGGCTCCCTTTCCGAAGTAATCTATGGATATGCTGAAGAACATATCTCAGGCAGACCACTTGTGACCTCCTCCATTATGAAAACCGACCATTTACTCTGATGCTCTCTTTTTCATCTTTTAACCAACTATTTATCCATGCAGGAAGCTTCCCTTTTTAAGCCCTTGTTCTTTAGATAGGTTCAGGATCTCCTAACCTAATGTTGTCCCTAAGGAACCTCTTAAGGCCTGACCTCTACTCCCACAGAGTTCACGTTCTTACTCTCAGTCCCACCATCCCTGTCAGGATTGTATTGAAACAAATCTTAATCATAGCCTAGCCAGAGCTCAGGTTCAAATGGTGGACTTGACACTGTTAGGTTTATGGTTGGACCCTATGATCTTAAAGGTCTTTTCTAACCTAAATGGTTTTATGATTCTCTGATTCTAAAAAGAGCTATATGGCAGAAGTCTTGGAACTTACCTGTGAGAGGTCTTTTATGCTTTTGTAGACATTTTTGTGCATGTTGAATCAAGAAGCACACTCTTTTCAACTGCCTTTTCTGAACTTTGTTGAAGGCTAACAGTAGGCTTAGGCTGAAGCCTCGTAGCATGCTTAAGGCCCCTTGTATGATGTTCTCCCTGGGAATCTCCTGAACACCTGCCCTACCTTTCCTCGCAGTCCCTTTTCTACCATCAGTCTCATCACCCCCTGTAAGCTTTCTGGTTTTTCAAACCTTGGCCCTAGCCCTTAGGACTAGCCCTAGCCTGAGGCTGGATTCATGTTACATTCAATCCCGTTACAGGCTAAAGGGGTCATGCCTTAAAAGAGGATGTAAGAATGTAGTGTTAGTCCCGTTAACGTTTTAATAATCTAATGGTACAAATTACCCCATTAATACAGAAATAATACATTAACAATAGTTAAAATTGGTCTAGATAAACTTCTTTGTTTCTACTCAGTTTCTCAGGTGCTGTGCTCACCTTCTGCATGTCCCACTGGCCCCTGTGGGGGGGTCACAATTACGAGTCATTGGCCTCCTGTGTCCTGTGCTGGAAGGAGTTTGATGTTCACAGTAGGAGTTTCCTTCCGCTCTATTCTGAGGTCTGCTTGGGTTTTCTTACTACAGTCTGCATCCTTCTCCTTGATAGAGTCTGAAATTTGCCCCACAGCCTGTCACAGCCCCTTTCCATGTAAAAAGGACCTTTACAATGAGACAGTTAGGCTTTTCTCGTATAGAGTATCCACAGACCAAGCTCAACCCAGTTAGGCAATACCCACTTAAACACTAGATGATTGTCATACACTGAAAAAAATAAAATTAAAATCAGTTCAAGTCAAGCCCAGCCCAGACAACTCCTGAGACCCTGTATTGTTATTTCCTCATGTATTTTCCCCAACAGAAATCTAACTTTTCCCAAATAGATCAGATCTATCCAGGTGTCCCCTAATTCTGTTATTTGTCATAGTTTCTAGTAATTTGCCCAGTACACATAAGACTTACATTCCTACCATTCCCCGGATTTTCTCTGGAACCTTTTTAAAGAATTGATGTCACATCTGCTGCCTTCCAGAAGCAAAGCAATTTTAAGCAATAGGTTATACCCTGCTGTGAGTAATTCAGCTCTTTCGTCCTTGAGTTCCTTTAGAAATTTGGAGTGAATACTATACAGTCCTGGTGATTTTCACTTTATCTATTTATTCCATAATCTCTTCTACAGTAATTTCAATTTCAGACTGATCTTCAGATGAGTCCCCCGCCAAGAAAGGTTCTGATTTTGGAATCTTCCCAGTTCCTTCCTCAGTGAACACCAATGCAAAGGGTTCACTTAGCTTCTTTGCAACGACCTTGTCTTCTCCGAGTACACTTTTATGTCCTGAAAATGAACTGGCCTTGCAGATTCTGGCAAACTTCTTGCTCCTGATGCGTTTGGTAGAGAAAAAGATTATTAATTTTGATTCCTTTGTTAGTTATTCTTCAGATGCTTTTTGGTCTGCCTTATTATGTTTTCACATTTAACCTGCCAGAGTTTGTAACTCTTTCTTCCTGTGTCATTTGAACATGACTTCAGCATTTTCAAAGATGTATTTTTGCTTCTAACAACCTCACTTACCCTGCTGGTTAGTTACGCCCATTTCCTTTCACCTTTCTGAAGTCTTTCTTAACAGAAATTAGGTATTTCTACTACAGTATCCTTAAATAGGTTCCTTGGTGCCTAGACAGAGTTGGGACTCTGAGCTGCCCTTCACTTCCTTTTAACAATCTTCCTCTTTCTTAACTTTGTTACTTTTTTTGTCATTAAAACAAAACTGTAGGGAAGAAGTGCCTGGATGTAAGCCCGGAGCTGTTCCTTGACCATGATCTAGTCTAGATGTTGTCGTAGGAGATTCCTGGCATGATTCCATTCCTCAGAGCTGCGTCTGTAGAGAACAAAGAAATGAAGATGTGGGGAGATATGGGCGGATATGTGCTTGTGCTGTTCTAGGACTTTCTGTGTTCTTAATGTGACCTTGCTTTTTCCCCTGCTCCCATGGATAGTTAATTCATGCAGCTGCCCTGTGCTTCTCTCCTTTGTACCACCATTGGTTTTGATGAACAAGTGTCCCTACTTGTATCTTTGTGGCACCCTCACAGACATTTTGGGACCATAGCAGTGGGGAGTGACTGGACTTTTCTGACATTGTATCTGGAATGACGATGGTAATTGGAGTGATGCTCTACACGGTAAAACTACAGAGAGTAGCATGTGCCTCAAGCTCCCCTGCTAGAGCAACAGGGAGAACTCTTCACGGTATCTGTTCAGTGACATAGCTGTTTCATGAATCTTGCACATGTAGGGTCAGCAGAACCAAAAGGAATGGCTCAGTACCGAGGCCTCTGTGCTGAAATCAGTTGTGATGAGTGCAGTGAATGATTACAAGATTGCGCAGAAGGAAGTTGTAGGGCTCTCCTCTCATCAGCCTCAGGCAAGGGACCTTGTATGCCTTGGGTAACATATCCACCAGTCAGGCTCGTAGGAAGGTCCACTGCTTAGGGTGGTGGCCTGCTTCTCCGAAGTATACTATACCTTTGGGTACAGAGGAACTGACCATCTGGTCTGGGAAATCTGTATCATGGCTAAGACAGCTCACTTATGGCATTCAAAATCAATGACTATTCAAAATAATGAGATGTGAAAATAACAACAGGCTGGGATTCTTCTCACTTCCTTTCTATGGTACTTTTTCAGGCATCAGTTTGTTCTAAGGTTCTTTACTAATGTTTCTCTGCAACCCAGTCCAGAAACCCTTCGAAGAAGAGGTAAAGCTGAGGTGAAGCTGAAATGATTTCAGCTTTCAGCTGAAATCCAAAAGTTAGAACTTTTTTCCATGCCATGGCACTTCCCAAGTGATAGAAACCAGCAAAAAAATGGAAAGCTTGGATTCTGCCTACCACTTAAAGTTAAAAAAATATTGTCAAATGTGAAAATAAACAGGTAGGGTTAAGGCATTCTGACATATTCCAAATTTGGCATCAAAGAGACAAGCTTGTCACAGTGGGCTCCCACAAAAGTTGAGGAGATAAGATTCCTGAGGCTTTAATCAGCTTTGGCTGATCCTGAGCTGTCATCCAGTGGTTTATATACCTGAAACATATAGTCATGGTTACAGTATGTTCCTCCTTTAGGATGCACAGATCTCCGCTCTGCAGAAAGTAAAGCTCTTTTGTAAGATCACAACTAAAGATTAAGATCTTGCATAGCATAAATACTGTTTTTTACTTATTTGCCCTCTAGCAGTAAGGCACCACTATTATGGGTGGGATTTCTCCTTTACCAGTACACTTGCTATATCCCATTTCCAGCACTATCCATTTTGAGCTATAGCTATCTCGCTTATTTTTGTTCTGTTCATTAATATTTGCCAGCGGGTGGTCATGAATACAACAGAAATTCTGCACAAGCAGTCAGTACCTCTGACAGGGTTTTCTTGGTCCTACTGCTGTTGAATTATCAGGAGAATAGAGCAGAAAAACATTTTTAGAAAGCTGTGTTTGATGTCAAGTGGAAACAGAAGACTACCTCCATCAAGCAACCTGGCTTTACTGGGTACCTGATGCACTACAACTAGCTAAATATAAATAGCTTTATTAATATTTCTCACAGCTTCAGGCTTTGAGAATAAAATCATTAGCTCTTATGGACCATAATAGTTCTCATATAATCTGCAGCTCATTTCAGCAGCCATCAACTTTCATTTGTCAGCTCAGAAAAATTGACAAACTCAATCCAATGCCTGTTATTGACTGCAAAAGCTGCTATTTTCCTGGTAATTATCTGAGTTCATGCCATAAGTCTGAATTTAAATGTATAATTCAAATTCTTTTGAAGTTATATGAGTCTTAGCTGTTTCATTCCTCTGCATTATGCTTGACAAATTTAGGTCCTATTTAACATTTCTAATTATTTTTTTTTATCCTCAAGGAAATCATACTTGTCAAGCTATTCCATAAAAACTTAATTTTGGAGTAAGAATTTACTCATGGAAGCATACTGTCATCTTCACATAAGCAGAAATTATGAGTCAGCTCCCTTCCCCGATAAATTAAGATGTGACTTCGTTTGCCTTGTGATTTTAGAGGCTTTCAGATTCACTTAGTTCACTTTTTAAAAGTAGTTAAAATTCACTGTTTTTCTACAAGTCTAAAAAAATGTTTTTCTGTGAATGATAACTTTTCACACTAGCATTTACTGGCTCAACTTTTAAGTAAACCATCAGCTTTCAGAAGATTGGAAATAAAATAATCAGAAGTGGTAATTATGAAAGCACCATAGAAAGAAGAGCTTTGATAAACTAACAGTATAATTAGTATGGAGAGAGAGCAATGGAAATTAATGTTTGATAAATTGCACTTTGAAGAATATCTGGAGTTGCATTTCTTTGCAAAATTGAGAGTAAAACTATTTGCTTATTAAAAATTATGATTCTCTAGATTTGGAATCAGAATAATGTCAGAGAGGCTGCTCTGACATTAGTAGACTGAAAAAAAGACTGTGGTTTTTTTGAATTATGAATAATGTAGAAATATAGCATTATAAACATGGTAAGCAGTACCCGCTCCATAAGGTAAACTTCATTTGGATAACAACTGAATTTTAAGTTTATTCTGAACTTCAAATGTAGGCTTGTAAAACTCAGAAGTGTTCGAAAATTCCTGTAAGTAAGTGAGGTAGATGACATGATGAAAAATAATGAAATGGTCAGTTTAGACTAGGACAAAGCTCAAGACTCTGAAAAACTGTGTTAATATAGTGTGTGTATATGTTTTTATATCTATATACATACATATATGTGTTATGGTCAATTATAAGCTAGTGATAACTAACATTATTTTTTATTTTTAAAAAGAAGTTTTGAAAAGATACTTTAACTCAAAATTTTTACTTGGCCTCTGTAGTTGGCGTATGATTGTAATTGTAAATGCTTGGATATCAGTGAGTGTTGTTCTCCTCACTAATAAAAGGTTAAGCAATGTACAGGAGAATAACCTGAATCAAGGTCAGCATTCCAGACAATTTTTTGCAGCCGATTTCTGCGAATGAGTCACTAAGGAATTTACCTTGGAAGCATAGGAAGTATCACAGACTACACAAATCTAAAACTCATTGCTGAAGTGAATGTAACCATTGTATGGGACATACTAATGAAATAAAACTGCTGTGGGTGTGGTTCCTTCCCATGCTCTAAACAATTTACGTTTGTTTTATATCTTGAATCATGAGAGTTTATATCCCTCATACATTTTAATACTAACGTAACTGTTGCTCTTCTTATTATTCATATAACAGCATAATGTTTTTTTAAGACCTCTGTAGCTGTTGTCTCCAAGATGTCTTTCAGACGTGACTTCACAGGTTAATTAGGCATCAAGAAAGTATTCTCTTTTATCATTATTATGTGTGTCACATTTTTTTGTTTCTCAATGTCTTGTATTATGAAAAAGGGTAAATAAAGACAAATATTTTACCTAGTCATAAACATTATATATGTCTGTTAGGGCAGTATGTCATTTTTCCCTAACATGGAAGCATCTAATTGCCTTTGCTGCCTTCCATTGTACTGCTTCCCCTTCTGTTGTATCCTTTCATATCCTGGTAACAAGAATACTGAATATAGTATTTAAGAGATGCTGATGGAAATGTCTCATCTTACAGTGTTTCAGAGTAGCACAGAAAGCACAGATATCCAGTTTAATTTTATTTTGAATACTGTTGTTCAGAGAATATGAATTTCACCATAAGCCTGGGCCAACAATCTTATTCTTGGGATTCTTCTCAGGACTGAGTTTATGTGCAGTTGTCCACTAGAGAGCAGGCTGAGACCAACAAACCCATTTTGTTCTTGTCATAAACTGACTTTGAACCCAGGTGTCTTAATGTAAATCGTTAGTACATTAAAGCACTGCACCTTCTAGCTTCAGCTGTGAGCATACATACTTGCTATCAAACTTGATGGATATAGCTGGTGAAGCTTAGCGACCTAAGGTGGTGATAATAAAGTATTCTGAAACCTTGATAACATTTTATTCTGTCACTATGGTTTTCTTGCTCTGGTGACACCAACTAATTTGTACTGCTTTACAGGAAATTTCTGTATCCAGCTTTTTAGCCAGTCTCCAGTTCCTTACACTGCTCTTACTCTTCTCAGTCAGACTGAATTTCTTTCAGAGACAAAATATTGCTTGATATTGATTCCATTGTGCTAGATATTTTCAGGTTCTCGTACTGCAGATCAGCTGAAGCGCTGGTTCAAAATCTTGAAGAATTTTCTAACACAAAATGTACAAACAAAATGACGTATGCAGTATCTCCCAACAAGAATCCTCTGTTCTCTAATCCTTTAGAAAAACATTAAAGTCAATTTGACAGACCCTTTGCATGGAAACATTTTTATTCTCAAAAGTTATACTAACAAGATTAGCCAGTTTTCACAGAGCCCACAAATTCTTACTATTTTTGGCTTGTTTCTTATTTGACTTGTGTAAGACACTCATCTTCTGTGGAAAAATGCTCACCCCAGAGGACATATATACCAGTGGAGAGGTTTGGAGTTCTCCCTGCTACTGTCCCTATAGAACCCACTGAATTTTTGCAGAAGTAATAGGGAGGGTTTTAGTTTACTTTCCTGTAAATGAAGAATATCGCATTTCAGTTCCCTTTTGCTTCCTCAGTTTCGAAAAAAATAAAGTACATCTGTTGTTTATTTTATCTCCCTAGGCTTCTGTGAAGGCTGGTCTCGGAAGACAATTTTTCTTCAGTACTTTGAACCTTAATAATACTCTATTGTATTCTGAGAAATAAGAATTGGAAATATCTAACTAATGTCTGTCTTCCCTTTCTACAATCTATAGCCCATCCACCTTTGAATTCCTTAATGATTCGTGCTTCAAAGATCACATCCCAGTCTTTGCCTTCTTTACCTCATCATCTGTCTTCTATAGCATGAAGCTGCTGTGGCTTCACGTTAGAATTCCTCATTTACCATATACTGCCTTTGCCGTCTGAGTCAATGCTTTCCTAATGTGAATATGGTTTTATTTATAACAGCTTTAAAGTTACAATAGCATTAAAAATATGGATACAACCTGAAAGATAAAAAATAATTTTAGTAGAAGCAAATGCTCAGCTTGGGTTCTTTCAGCCTGAACAAATCATGTCCAATGCAGACAACTAAAATCTTGTAATAGGAAAATGCCAGGAAATCTTGAAAAGGAATCATATTGCCAACTCTGCTTACAAAATATATTAGGTTTACTAATGATTGTGTTTCCCCTCATATCTACAGAGGGAGCACAGAGTTCCAGTTCTTTGAATTTGGGATGTCAAAGGTATTTCCTGACAGCTTCGGCTCACTTTTCATTATTGGCAAGTTAAAGCAGTGTGGCTGTTAGCTGCTCTTCTGTAATTAGTTCAATGAGTTTAGGAAACAGCCAGAACTTAGAAGAGATGAAAAGAAATCACATATTATATGATAGTGGCACCTGAGCTCCCTCTGCCCTGCTATCAAGCTAACACTCAGTATGTTACTAAACGAGGGCTTCATGCCTCCTGTTTCACAGTTCTCTCAGTGCCACGTCCGAGGAATGGAGCAGTTACTACGGAGGAAGGAACACACCTTTGGTGCTAATGGGTATTTGGGGGAAATGGGAATATTGGCAAACTTGAAAGGCGAGTAGGTCAAAGAGATCTCATCAAGATGAGGTGAGATACAGAAAAAAAAAAAAAAATGATTGCAACAGCTCTTTTTGTGTCTCTTTTCTAGCTGAAGTGTTATATCTTAAGAATCCTGATATTTTTTTTACCCCAGTCCACGAGTTAGCTGAAAGAGTAATTCATTTCCTATCAGAGAGTGGATTTAGGTTGTTTACTTAAAACTTTCCATGCCAAATCCCATATAAAGATGTAAGAAGACGATTCTGTATAGCAGCTCTTACATGAAGATTTAAGTATTATCACACCATAATAATGAAATCTAAAGATACAGCTAAGATAAATGACAGGCATTTATACATAAAAATAGGAAAACTCTCTATAGAGGAAATCTGAAGCTTATCATAAACAAAGAAAAATTTGAAAGGAACAAGTAGGAACTTGGAAAGAAACTCCACTGAGGTTAAAGGAGGCAAGCATAAAAGGAATTTATATCAGGAAAACAAAAAATAAAACTACAAAGAGCAAACTAGTTGTCCACACATGAAGGGATACATGTATTCAATATTATTTGTATGTGATGGAAGAGTAAAGGTTTCTTTCTTCAGAATGTGCCTGATGTGGTGATTACAGGTGATGTTACTGTCCAGTTGGAGTTTTTGCAAATTGATACACTACACCAGATTTTGGGACTTAGAGAAAGTTCATGGAAGTAACGTAAAAAGCTACTGCATCACGAGAGAAAAACCATGCCAAACTGGAAGAGATGGAAGTAGAAAATAATCTTCTTAGATATTAAAAATAGCCTTGAAAAATAAGGGGAAGGTAACAGAAGAAATAGAAAGCTGTGAAGTATCTAGGCAGGTGCTGAGTATAGAAGCAGCATGCCAAAAAAGTGAGATTTTACACTGAAAGCAGAAAATTAATTTTTCACCTCTAACTGGGGAATAGCTGTGATCATGATGAGTATGGGTGGGCAAAGAAGGTAATTGGTATTTTGGAAGAGAACACTTCAACTTTAGGGTTGCGAGAATACTTGCAGTCTGAAACTTTATGTCTCAGTTTACTTTTCAAAGGAGAATTTAGCAAGATTTTCTGAGCTTTCTGGTTCTGGATGGTGATAGAAGAAAATATCACATGCAGTATCTTCTGGTTTTCTAGCACTTATCTTTGTCCTGTTCATTGTACTAGCTTGCGTAGAACAGGGAATTTGGATGCCAGGGCAGGTATGAACGGAACGAAGGGTTTCAAAAGTAGAGGACTGGTCAGAGACACAGATACAAACATTAAAAAACCCCAAGCAAACAGAGAAAGTATTGGTAAATAACATACAGAAAGAACATATCTAGCTAGAGAATGTACCGATATCAAAGAAATTACAAGGTGATCCGGGCACTGGGAAGATAATATTTGTCTATAACTAGAACCATCAGTATGAATAAAACAGGAAAACAGTCAAAATTAGGAAAAACAGATGCTCATAAAAATTTTAGATGAGATGAAAAATAGCTGTAATGTTAAAAATGGAACAGAAGACTGTTTAAAAAGTATTATTTATATACTCATTTGTGACCCCAGTCAGAATAAAGGGCAAATAAAAGACAAGTCTCAGAAAAAACTCTTAACTACTATTCAACGAGGTGAAAAGCTGGATTTAGGAAGTTAGCAAACTGAAGAAATTTTGAATCTGCGAGACTGAGAATGTGATACTCAGTGTCTGACTTGGACAGGAAGGAAGAAATCTTTAAACCGGCACTTGATTCTAGTTTTCAAGAAACAGATGCCACAGAAAGGTAAGGTAATACACAAGCCCTCAAAATCTAAGAATAGAGAAAAGATTCCCATTAAGACATGAAAATCATAGAAATACCTTAATATTGTCTGGATTCTGTCAGAGATACTCATCATCATGCACAACAGTTTCTGGCATTCAGTGTTTACAAATCTTTAAAAAATTAAGCATCTGAACACAGATTTTGATGTCCTGAAGTTTGGCACCCAAGCTTGAAAATACCGGATTTGCAACAGGCTTCCATCTGCACCAAAATTACCATGATACCATCCTATTTGGTTTTGATCGAAGGCTGGTAATAAGTTATATTTCTTACCATCTCTATTAATAAGTAGTTCCACAATTATATAATGTAACGTATCAAGTACACGTGTAATGCATAAACTATACGCTGAAGTGGAAACTCCTGTAGCAACTCTGAAATGCTCCCTATACAAAATGTTACAATATAAATACCTAACAGCTTATTACAGTCTATTTATGGGCTGGTTAACTTAACAAGCTGCTGCTGCTAACCCTGTTTAAGTCTTCCAGCAAGGGGGTTCCATCAGTAGGACTTTGTTCACGGAGCAAAGCCTGACACTGGAACAAGGGTGATTTGATCAGTGAGAAAGCCATAAATTCATATTCTTAAGAACTGCAGTGTATACCAGCAGCTGCGCTTGTATTGAATATGTTCTTGGTGGGTAAGCAAGTATAGGAGGAAAAGTTTAACTTAAGTAGAAATTCCTATTTGGAAAAATATTTGGAAGATGAGACTTGCCTAAAAATGAATCCCCTTCTCTAGCTGAAAATTATCCTGTCAGTGAGAAGTACTTCTGTGAAAGACAGACAAGAACCAGATGTTAAGATATAAAGACATATTGTCATATTTATTTATTTGTCTTTCTCTCGAAATCTAGTAATTAGTTCCTGAAAAACTCATTCCATTAGAGAAAAAGACAACAGTTCATTCGCCATTTCTTTTCACTTTTGCCTTAAGTTTTGAGAGTGATTTCAGGGTGGTCTACCAAATTGCATGCTCCATATCCTGGCAAATTGTGAACTGTCTGAGTGACAACTTACACATATACTGTATGTGGGGAGAGATCTTGCTTGCCAACAAAGTTAAAAGAGTGTGTTGGCAAGCAGCAAGAAAGTGTGTGTGGGGGGGGTGTCTGAAGCTTGAGGTTTCCCCAAACTCAACTTAGTTTGCTTTTATCAACATTAACAAAAGGTAGAAGATGTGAAAATTTCATAAGGAGTAGCTAAAAATATAAGCATCTCGACAGTTATATATTTAGCCTGTTTTCCAAACTTGTATCACTTCTCATTAATTCAATTAATTAAATTTAAGAGCACCTAAAATATTTGCAATCAGCTCAGATTGTTTACTGACATCTATACAGGGTCATGATGATCCATGCTTGGGACTTTACAGCTTGAGAGACAAACCAAAGTAACCTGTGAAAAGGCTACCTGAGGTACTCCATGCTTCTTCACATACATTCTCTTTCTGTGGAATAAAAGAGGAACATGTAAGGACAGGTCTAGAGTGTCACATACGAAATTAAAAGAAATTCAGCCTATTTGAGTGCATGCCTGTCTTAACAGGGGCTTTGAGTCAGAGCGCTCCAGTTCTGTCACAGAGATCAGAATGGTTCTGAGACAGATGAAGGGCACAAATAATCTTCTAGATCACAGCATAAGAGAGTTAATGGAGAGGAGTATTCAGACAGCAGATCCAGAGGAGCTCCCATTTTTGCAAAGCCGGCAGCTGCCAGAAAAGTCTTACGGGACCTACCAGGCAGCAAGACTTTGCCCCACACCCGTAGCAAGTCAAGCTATCTGCCATCAGTGCAGCCCTATGTTTAGGCTACAGGATTCGGGCTTAAATTTCACCTAATCCAGGTGTAACTTTCTCTAGATATCTGTAACCACACAACCTACTTCCGTTGTGTGCATGAAGAGGCTGACATGTCAGGTACCACCTCCATAGCACATTGTCAGAAGAGCAGTCACAACTTGGCCACAAGGGAAGTTTTCAGTATAATTCTAAAAGAAAAACAGGAGAAACCCAAAATGTACCTAGGTTTCCAGAAGATGTGTAATTTAGCAACGCTATAGGAGTCTATGAACTAAAATCCCAGCAGAAGTTCTCCTCTTCGGTCCATATATCACTGCTATATTACTAGGAATGCTGAATGTTGTTGGTCTGCTTTTTGAGGAAGAACAAGACAGAAGAGTCAATAATCTTTGAAAAATAATAATAAAAAAATAATGTTTGTGGGCTTAACAGATGGAGAGATAAGACTAGTTTCAAATTATTATGGAACCTTATTTGCTAAGCATGACGAAAACATTTAATTTTCATATTTCAAAAATAATTTGTATGTATTTTTATAAAGTTGAAAACTGCACTCCAAAATTAAAAACCGCATTGATGAATAATATAAGCAGTTATTTTGCAGCATGTATTTTTTTCCTCTCTGACAGGAGAGAGGAGAGCAAGAGTTTCTTTTTGAGGAATGGAGATTGTATTATTTTGAATTTGGTTCTGGCTGATTTATAGATATTAGCTGGAAAATATGATCAATTCAGAGGAAGGAAATAGTTTGTAAGAACTCCTAATCAGTGTTCACAAAACAGAAAATCCATCATTCACTCTGTATGATCAGCATATAAGCACTGCTTTTTAAAGATTAGTACTTGTTACGGTTTGTCCACAGAATCTTAATTATGAAAAATTACAAATTTGGCATGGGTAATTGTAGCACTATTAATTTTAATTCACATTTCAAGAGTGCAGAAAAACATATACAGATAGTACAAAACTTTTTGAACTGAATTACACTAATTTTTTCTCCAGATTAATTAAATGAGTGCTCTTTAACTCTCTTCATGATCAACCATAATCAGGCCTTTCATTTCACCTTCAGGCTTCTGCTTTACTGAGTGATGCTACTTTCATTAAATTTCTTTTCTTTTTCTTGCATTTAAATTGTTCTTTTTCATTCATTAACAAACCGTACAGGAACATTTGTTGCCCATATGAAATTGTGAAAACAGAAATCTTGCAAACTGAAATAGCTATATGATTTCCCACTCTGAGGGCTGGAAAATTTGTCAGCTGAAATGTAACAGGCTGCTTTTGCCAAATTTTCTGGTTACAACTGAATAGGAATGCCTGTGAAATTAAGTAACATTTTCATACTTGATGGTTTGTCAGTTGTTTAAAAAAAAACAATAGGTACGTGGTGCAGCAATCTAAATATGAAAACATGTTAGTGGTGTGTTCCTCGGTTTTAATCACTCCATGCCCTCTCGCTTTTGGCATAGCTTCAAGAAGAAATAGGAGTATAGGAGGTCCCCTGACTTACCTGACTTTATGCACACGATGGTGTACTGGACTTGTGCAAAACATTTGACGCTGTAGACACTGCAACTGAGTGCACTGTCACCAAGCTTGCTGATGACACCAAGCTGTGTGGTGCAGTAGAGGGAAGGGATGCCATCCAGAGGGACCTTGACAGGCTTGAGAGGTGGGGCCATGCAAACCTTGTGAAGTTCAACAAGGCCAAGTGCAAGGTCCTGCACGTGGGTCGGGGCAATCCCAAGCACAAATAGAGGCTGGGTGGAGAACGGATGGAGAGCAGCCCTGAGGAAAAGGACTTGGTGGGGTGTTGGTGGACAACAAGCTCAACATGACCTGGCAATGCGCGCTTGTAGCCCAGAAAGCCGACTGTATCCTGAGCTGCATGGGAAGAAGCATGACCAGCAGGTCGAGGGAGGCGATTCTCCCCCTCTCCTCCGCTGTCATGAGACCCCACGTGGAGCACAAAGTGTTCTGCTCTGGGGCCCTCAGCACACAAAGGCCATGGACCTGTTGCAGCGAGTCTGGAGGAAGGCCACGGAGATGCTCAGAGGGCTGGAGCACTTCTCCTGTGAGGACAGGCTGAGAGGGTTGGAGTTGGGGCTTTGGGGAGACCTTCCAGTATGTGAAGGGGGCCTACAAGAGAGCTGGAGAGGGACTTTTTACATGGGCATGTGGCAATAGGCCAAGGGGGATGGGTTTAAACTGAAAGAGGGTGGCTTTAGATTAGATGTAAGGAACAAATTCTGTACTGTGGGGGTGGTGAGACACTGGCCTAGGTTGGCCAGAGCATCTGTGGGTGCCCCATCCCTGGAAATGTTCAAGGCCAGGTCGGATGGGGCTTTGAGCAACCTTGTCTAGTGGAAGGTGTTCCTGTGCCCATGGCAGGGAGGTTGGAACTGGATGCTCTTTAAGGTCCCTTCCAGCCCAAACCATTCTGTGATTCTGTGATACTAACTTACCTGGTGTCCTCAGCTGTGCAATTTGCTATGCAGGTGGTCAGTAAGGAGGAACTATAAAGAGAGCTTCTGGGATAGGGCTACTATGTGCCATGTTTCCCAAACATGTCCTTTCTCCCAAGCTGAAGTGTCCTCCTAGAAGAGGAAGAGGAAGAACAGGCTGCAGGAAACCATTCTCTCAGCCATGTCTGTTGACCACATTCGGCTCACTGGTGCAGCACACGTGCAGCGCGAGCTGCACCACTTGCACTCACAAATCCCCTCTTGGGGATGCCCTCAGAAGCAAGTGTTTTCCTTTTGCCCATCACTGCTCTCACCGAGTTTGTTGCACCTGTCACTGCCTCCGGTGGGAGCTCAACCGGGCACGTTTGGTGGGCTGGGGCAGGCTTTATCTGATGTCTCGCAGCCCCACGGTGCGAACATCTGTACCTTGCTCCCATCTGAGCGTCTCTGCGAAGGCAGACCCTGTGGCAACCAGTAGGCAGCTCCTCATTGAAGACAAACAATATCAACACTTAATATTTATCATTATATCACTCACTTTGCACTGTAACACCCCGTATGTGTGTGTGTATATATGTATGTGTATGTTCAGCTACCTGAGTGTCCTGGGCGACATGTAAGACATGGCAGCAGCCGAGTATTAATAAACCTTAAGTTGCTTTCCACATCCATTTCGTATCGAGAGAATAAAAAAGGAGTTTTAGACATGTTAATATGTTAATGGCAAGCTTTAATGAATGGCGTTTACCTCAAGAGCGTGAGCTGGGTGAAAACCTGCACGCTGGTGTGGAAGCACCAGGCCGGCAGCAGCGCCGGTCGGGCAGCCGAACGCTACGAGAGCGCGTACCCGAGCACCGCGGTGACAGCACCACGGAGGCTCACGGAAGCCCAGGGGTGGCAGCGCCCCCCGCCCCGGGTCAGCGGGATCGGTCCCGGACCGCCACACGTGGCCGCTGCCGGTGAGGGCCGCCCGCACCCCGCGGCCGCCATCGCCCCCGCCGCGCCCCTCCCCGCCGCCCGCCCCTTTCCCCGCCCGCTGCCGCCTTGGCGCCAAGCGGCCAACGAGAGCGTGGCCGCGCCGGGATGAGCGCCCAGCCGCCCAGCCGCCACCGGAGCGGGTACGCTGCCCGGGCCCGGCCGCGCGTCGCTCGCCCCGCTGCCGCCCGGGGGCCGCGGGTGTGGGGACCCCCGTGATGCCGTGGCCGCGCTCTGCCCCGCCGGCGCTTCGCCCTCCCCTAGCGCCCCGCGCCCCTCGCACCCCGGACTGACCGCACTGTCTCCCCTTTGGGCCGGGCCGCTCCCGCCCGGGGGTTCAGGCCCTTGGGGGGGGGGGGGGGGGGGGGGCGGCGGCCGCGGCCTGCGCCAGACGGGCGGCCGCCCCCGGCCTGTGAGGTGGGGAGAGCGGCGGCACCCGCCGCGGTCACCGGCGGCTTCGGGGCAGCGGGCCCGGCCCTGGCTGGGGCCCTACGCGGGGCCGGGGGCAGGGGCGAGGCGGGGGGCGGCGGGGGGCTCCGCGGCGCGCAGGGGCCGGCTGAGGGAGGCCCTCCGCGCGGGCCGGCGTTCCTGGGAACCCTGCGGGGCCTGGCCCGGGGCACGGCCTGCTTGCGTTATTTATTTATTGTCATCCTGAGGATAGGAGGAAGAGCAGGTAGCGTGTCTTGTGTTCGGTACTTCCTGGAATGGAGACCGGCATGAGCAATATGCAACTAATTAAAGCCAAAGAAGTGCCTGTGCCAGTAAAATACCTTTGGTGAAGGGATATTCTTGTGCAGTTGGGGTGCAATGTTTCTGCAATGTTTATATTTGAGGTTTGGTGGGTTATCTCTCACAAAAAAAATTGAATATAGTTAATTTTCAGTGCACAAAGTATCATTTTTCTCTAAGAAGGGTTGATTTTTTCCCTTCATCCCTTTCTCAAAACCTTACCAGCCAGTAAGGAGTAGGTAATGACCATGTCTCGGTACCTGTATGAGGGGAAAGATGACAACCTCAAGTAAAGGAAATGTCACATTCATTTGGTATAATAGCAATCAAAACCAAAATTTTGAGACTTAAAGAAGAAGCTGGTGTTGAAAGTCGTCAAGAACATACATCCCATTTGGCTTATGGGGAGCAAGAGCATTGCCAAAGATGTTTAGTTCTTATTTTTAGTACATGCTTTAAGTCTTTTTTTTTAACCTTAAGTTCTGTGAGTTGAGTGACAAAACGTTGATGTCCTATAGCATGCTTGATACTGGGGGAAAAAGCTGGTACAATACAGTGGGAACATAATGCATGTGACATCACAGACAAAAAAGCAGAGGAAAAACTTAAAAAAGGGGGAGAAGGGAAAAAAGTGATACCCACCAGTTTTCCAGTTGTGCTATATGGTTGTGTAGCTGACTATCCTAATTGTCGTATGACAAAATTTGAGGTGATGTATTCTGGTTTAGGATTCTCACCTAAACTTTTCATTAAGGTACACTTTTTTTTTTTTTTCTTAGTAGCTGAATGAAATGTCTTCCTTTTTCAGATGGTGTTACAGCTGATGTGAAGCCTAGGTGGATGAAAAAGAACTGGAAAGGGAGGCATTGTCCTATAATTATAGAATTTTTTTCTCTATTTTCCTTTGAAATATGTTTTGAAAAAAGTTTATGCAGACTTTTCTGCAGACTACTGATCACTCTAGAATTTTAACATTTTTTTCGCCCCCTTTCTTCCTGAGCAGTGTTATCTTCATGGCTTTCAGTTCCCATTATTTTTATTCATATGTTTTATGAATTATCACAAGGATAAGCCTTAGTTGCTTATTTTACAGCTAGCTATAATGTTTTCTAGAGTAGCTTTCATTCATGCAATTCTAGGACTTATTAGAAATAAGCGTAAGGAAGATGGATCAGTTGCCCCAAATCCATAAACTTAATTTTCCTGTGTGTGCTTGACTGCTAGCCAAGGCCTTGGCTTCTGCTCAATCAGAAATTAAGTGTTTTATACCCATTTCACACTAGCATTCCTGTGCACTGAGTTGAGGGAATTATCTCGCCAGACACGATGATGTTAAGTAGAAGTAAATCAGTAAGGTTGGTTTTTGGGTTTTTTTATGTTCTCTTTGATGTAAGCCTTCTGCTCATTTTTCTTACACACGGTTCTGTATTTATGAGAAATGTACCGAGTAGCTTTTTTTTCTGTTTTGAATAAACAGGGTTGCTAGGGAATAATTCCACAAAAAGAGATCTCATGATCTCTTAGTTCAGGGTACTGTTGTCCTTCTGGAGCCCTTTCCCAGAATGTTTTATTTGGTGTAGTCCCTCATTGTGTGTTGCATGCCTCTCCAAAGACGTCACTGTGATAGTCATGTAGTCAGGAATGTATTAAACTGATCATTTAAAGTCTGATGGTGTTTTGGATTTTGGAAATCTGCTTTTGTGAGATATTTTAAACTGTCACTTAGATTAGCTGAAACACTTTCTTGGCATTTCAGTTAACCTGTCGAAGTTGAATTTGGCACAGAGAGGTGTGAGGGCATGTCTTAATTTGTTCTTTCTGGTGTGAGCTCCTTGTTTTCTGAACACTTTCTTAGTAGGATATAGTCCCAACCATTTAGTTATGGTTGATGGTTCAAGCCAGTTTGGGGCACTCTGAGAATTACGTACTTGATTTGTGTGTTCGCTTTGACAATTGACAGTTCTGGGCACTATTTACAACGTTGTGGAAGTGTGAGAGGGGTTTGCTGGTTACAACAAGAGTGTATGTTTCTCTCTCCTCACGTTGAGACTATGGCCTTAAAGATGATCCTCATTCATTCCAAGAACAAGCCAAAATTGCTAACTTGTAACGTGCCATATATGAACTATTCAAAACCAGCAATTTAGCTTTGGTAAATAGCACCCTGTAGGTTTCTAAAGTACAATTTTATTATGTGCTCGCGTTGTCTTTTCTGAAATAGTGTAACCTCTTTATGACAAGGTAACTGCCAGCCTCTGATATATGTTTTTGGTTATAAAAATAATAATTAACAAAATACTTGTCGTCTAATGTTTTATTTGTCTTCCAAAAGTGCGGATACTAGTGTTGCTAGGAGATGGCTTGCGGCTTGCAGTCACCTATGATGTATCTTTCTGCATAGCTGTGTATTGCTAGAAGGGTATCTCAGACTTAAGCTGTAATCCTTGGTAAGAGGAGCCCAAGAAGAAAAGTACTGTGCCCCTTGTATTTTAATAGCCTAATAATTGTATTTGAGATATTCCATTATTTTTGGTTTTCAAGTGTAGCGATGATAGGTGAGAGTTGGGGGGAAATTTCTTTGAATGTGATCTTTTCCTTGAAATTTGCAAAGCTTAAAGATGGGAGGGAGGATACCTTTCTTCCCTTTCTTTGAGCTAAAAAGCACAGAAATTCCCATGTTGTGTTGTACACTGTCCGAGCAGTCTTTCAGCCTAAGGAGGCAAGAGAAAATGATGCACTACTTTTTTTTTTTTTTCCTCCCTTCTTCCCCCAAATAAACCCCCCAGCGCAGGAAAAGAAGCAATCTTTTGTGCCACTTTTGTACATTATATCTAAGAGAAAAGTTCTTGAACCCATCTCCTCTCAGTTTTTAAAAGGCTTTCGTAGGACATAAGAGAAATTTAGTAGGGGACTATCAGAATGGCCTTAGATTTTTGCTGGTAAGTGTTGTAATGAGAGGCAAACTCATGGCAATAACTACGGGCAGAAATGAATGACTGCCTAGGAAGCTACCAAATAGAAATCTAGCGAGCACTTGTCATAGTTGTAGGCAGAAGTACAAAATAGTTTAGATTAGAGGCTTGCAGTTAACGCAGTCATCATAAAAAAGATTATGTTGTTTGGGTGAAAAGAATGCCAGTACATGATACCTGAATCTTAGAAATATACAAGGTGTTATCTGTAAAGGATAAATTGCTCTGTCTTTGAATAGCTCAGTGCTCTGAATAGCTCAGCCTTCTTATCTGAAACTGAAATTTGCAACCTCACTTGGATGCCTTTCCTCTGAAAGCAAATGTTGCATATATAAGTTCCTGGAAAGCACATAACACTTGATGGTTTTACTATTAAAATATCAGTGAATGTACAGTTTTCTTAGCCAGATACTGGTCCTGGTTACTTTAAACTTGTGCACATTGAAAGAATATAATCTGCAATAATTCTAGCTATGCGTTGTTTGCTGATGGCTGTTTTTTTTCCATAAACTATAGTTTCAGCAGTGAAACATCTTGCAAAAAAAGAGAAGATTATTTGGAATGGCCTGAATATTTTATGGCAGTAGCTTTTTTGTCAGCACAAAGGAGCAAGGATCCAAGCTCTCAGGTAAGAAGGCAATGTATAAGAATAGCATAAGCTAATCTGTATGGCGCATTGCATCGGATGCGCATGTAGCTTTCAGGAATTTCTTATTACAAGTTATTTCAGTATATAGCTATTCAATTTTTAAGATGGTCAGCACCTTTTGTTACAGAAATTCTCTTATTGGGCCTGACCTCATGTATAATTCTGTGTGTACGTTTGCAGCTTGGAGTTTTGTAATCTCTTTATTTGGAGCTTAAAATAACATGGGCATTTTCTCTCTTTTTTCCAGTAAATATACTTACTGTTAGAGGAAGATAAAACTACTGAAAGTTTGAGATTGTAATTTTTTTAAGACACAGCATTTTACAAATTCCTTTTCCACACCTGTAAGAGTATAAAAATTCCCTTTTGTTTGTTCTTGGGTTGACTGGAGTTTTCCTCTAGTTTGATTCCTCCCTCAAGTTACCTTTCCCCCTCTGCTTCGCTGTCTGGCCCCATTCTTTCATGTGCTTCTGTTGAACATTGGTTTGAGGTGATTGATACATCTCCTGAAACATGCTGTTGTGCAGGACCCAGTCATTCTTGTTAGTCTTCCTTTGTGTGAAAAACTTCAGGAAGCAAATCCCAGAAAAACCACGGAGTAAAATGCACGTTAACAGTCTGTTCAGTTACTTGCTGGCTTCTGCACATAATGGCTTAGTTCTCTGAAGGTTACTCACTTTAGGGCTAAATTTTTGTTACCCGAGGGCTGGTTGATAAGTATATTGTGTGAATTAAAATCAGTACTCTTGCCGTTTCAGTAAATCTAAAATATGGGCAGAAAACATACAAATGGGGCACTTCATGATTCTGTAAGAAAGGTCCCAGTGCAGTCTTGGATTGAAGTAATAAAGGGTGAGAGTCTAAAAGGTCTGGTATTTTGATGCGCATTTGCATAAACAAGCCAGAAAGGTTTGTGAGCCTATCTTTGCTTAGGTCAACACTACTGCATTTCTGTCCCATCTGCTATACCTTTTCTTCTGCTTCTTGCTGCTCATACTGCTGCTGGAAAAGCTAGTTTGGGGAGTTGAACTGACAGAAAACTTAGGTTTAGTAGGATAAATTCAGTGCCGGTTCTGCTCCCTGAACGAGATGTCCCAACTTCATCATTGGACAAGGAACAGCGCTGGCAGGCTGGGATGGAGACTGCGTGACCAGCGGGATAACAGGGTTGCATATGCCCTGATTTATTTTCCTGTTAGGTACACCAGTTGGGTACAATTGTAGCCTTGCTCACTAGATGGTGTGACACTATATAAAGTGAAGCTTGTCTCTTAAATGAAAATTGTAGGACTGACTTCTCAGATTTCGTCTTTCTTGTTCATCCATTGTTTTGCATGCTGTTGGTACTATATAAATCTGATTTTATTTAGGTGGGTGCCTGCATTGTAAATTCAGAAAACAAGATTGTTGGAATTGGATACAATGGGATGCCTAATGGCTGCAGCGATGATGTACTACCCTGGACAAGAACGGCAGCACATAGACTAGACACGAAGTATCCTTATGGTAAGGCTTCTTGTGCTTGACGGGTCACACTTGTGATGTCTGTGTATGTGAAAGTTCAGCTGGTAAAATATCGATCAGTTTTTCTTCTACTCACCTTATGTTGTTAATATGCCTGTATGTGGTACATCAGGATAAAAATCACACCTCTGAAAAGAAATGAAAACAGTCTTTATGAAGGACTGACTTTCCCCGTGAAGTGTGTTCAAAAATGATTAACCATTTTGGATTGTGTAGTGAAAACTTGTAAATATAATGCTGCTCATTAGCATGCAGTTGTAGTGTTTGCAGATGATTGCTGCTTCTGTGTGTTGTCTCCACAGAAATTACAGAGAACATGTATATGCAAAACAAGTAATTGGGTCTAAAATACAGGTATTAGAATTGTAAACTCCACTGTTTGTCAGAAATTCCAGTGTTCAGGTGTTCATGGCGTGGGCAGTACATATTATGAAGGAGCTGAATTTTGTTTGTCTTGAACTATGTGATTGCATTCTGTCATTCCATGCAATTTTTGCTGCCTCTGGTGTGCAGTGGATCTACCCTGCTATGGGTGAGGTGACTTCCATTGTTTGTTTCAGCTTCTGATTTGATTCACATCTACTAATTGGGATTAGGAGAGGACAGGAGAACAAGGATGGTTTCGTGGTAGAGGTGTCTTGAGTGCTGCTTTGGATCGTGTCTTTGTCTTTGCAGCAGGCGTACTGTGGCCTTCTGCAAGCCTACTTTCAAGGGTCCTCTGTGAGTCTTGGTGCACCTATCAACAGGGCTGTACAGTTACTCCTTTGGGCCAGTCATGGTTTGCAGGAGCCAAGGAGACAACTTGCCAGGCTGCCTTAGGCTTCATGCCATGAGAATGGAATTGAGAGCTGCCCTGTGGCCTGCTATAGCTGGTGCTGGGAAGGCACCCTGGTTAGGACTGATAAGGAATCAGGGAGCGTATGCTTGCTTAAATCTCCCTCCATCTTTCTGCTTTGACACCAGCTCCTGCTGCACTTCTGTGGCGTGAGACCAATGCAGCAGAAGCCATGGGCACAGGAAAAATGGGTATTAGGAGCTCCTTCATCCTTTGCTGCATCTCTGCCTGTCCTGGGCTCAGGAACGGCGGGGGGAAGAATTACAAAACGGAACAAGAATCCAGAGAGATTTTTCCCTTCCCCCTGCATGGGTGGGAGGAAATGAGCACCAGAGTTCACGTTTTGCAAAGAGACGCTTACTCTTTTTTTTCCAGTATACAGCATTTATCTCTGCCTACTAATTCTATTTTTCACATGTAACTTCTAACAATTGGTCTGATACAGAAATTAGACTTGCATGAGTTTTGACATTCCTTGTGTTCACCCAGAGCTCTCTCTAAAAGCTGGCATTACATTTTCTGGTTTCCCATAGCGTTGAAGTGAAAGATGATATGCAGTGGCTCAGCACATAATTCATCAGTTTCACATTTGAGTTCTTAAAACCCCGGTACTTTGTCCTTGTTCACTTTACCCATTTATTATAAAACCTCTAATGTTAACTCCTAAGCTTGAGACAGTTTCTTATTATTTTTCATAAAAGATGTATTACCAATACTAGAGCCAGCAGCTGCCAAATTTGAAGTCTGCTCTAGAGCACAGAAGCACTGGTTTTACACGTAATGATGGTACCATAATGGTACAACTTGGTGTGACTGCTCTTTATTTATAGGCTGAGGAAACAAGTGTTAGCCCATTGATTAAATATAAAGTACTGGAAACAGAATATTGATTTTGGTTGAATCTTTATGCTGCTGTAAGGTCTCAGTTCTGAATTAAGATCAACATGGGTCGGCTCTGGGGCCTGAGGCTGTTCCAGGTGCTCAAATCGAAACTGACCAATTTAAACTAAAAGTGCTGTATGAATTTGTGAGGGATCTTTGTACAAGATGACCTGAGAATTTTTGAGTTTTTTTTTTCTTTAGTTAACTCTGACTCCAAAAGATGTGGAGTAAAGTAAAAATATCTATATGTGATGTTTAAAAAAATGCACTAACCAATCTAACAACTTGGAGAGATGAGTTCATTTCTAGGAGTTGGTCTAACTACTGCCCTTCCCCCCAAGAATCTGTCTTCACCTCATTAAAAAAATCACAACTTTGTAACATAAAGTGTCTGCTGTGATGAATAAACAACCTATTTTGTAATTCACAGATCATTTAAACTCTGGCAGTTTCTTATTAATCTTGATAGCACAGTTGACAGACCAGACAAGTATATATATAAAAAAATTGTCTGCTTTAAAAAATTCTGCTAGATGCAGAGACACATAGAATTGCTGCTAAAATCTCATTAAACTGTCATGTTTTCCTTTCTGCCTTTGCTAATCATCACAGCATTTGTGTAAATTGAACTTGTTATCCTTGCTTTTTCCTGACTGGTTTGTTTGGAGATGGTACAATCTTACTGTGTGCTCCAGTAGCTTATCATGGGATTGCTGGCATCTTCATCACTGGAGCTGCAACGTAGCTTATTAGGTAAAGCTGATAGTAACTGTGCATATGCAACCACGCTAACATGGAAGATGTCTGCTAGAGCTGCTTCATCCACCTGCAGTGCTACAGAAAGGGGCTGGGGTTGGATCTGAATGCTGACCTCCTGGTTTTACTTACTGTTGTAGGTCAGGCGTAAACATTAGATCACTTTCCATCTGGACCACTCTTGACTAGTTTCTCAGAACTCAGAACAAAGCTCTGCGAATGGCTCACTCAAAGACTGCTCCGGAGGGCAGGGTGGAAAAAAAGGCTGCAAGAAAACCGTCATCCTGCATAGGCCTATAATGCAAAGCCCGCTTCTTAACCCTCCTCCCTCCCTCAGGCCATACTGGGGGGTATGCAACAAGTACGCTGTTTCAGGCTGTGAAAGTTCCACTCCGGTGGGCTGCAAAAAAGTCACCTTGCTTCTTTATGCACTTTGAACTGAGATATACAAAATAAGTATGTGGTGCCCTGAGACTCTCGAGATGTGGAGCCTTGAGGAAACCCAGGGCCAAGTGCTATGTAATGCTGATGGCGCCCTGAGTAAGATGAACGTGAGTGAGTCAGTCTATGCCAGTTGGCCTCAGGACCAAGGGTGGGTCCCTGGTCCTGTCTGTGTTCAGCGGCATAGACGTAGCAGGGGATTGGACCCAGAGGCTATCTTTGTGAAGTGTGTTAGATGATCCTATAATAAATTTATTGAGCTCCGGCAAAACAGATGGATGCATTGACCCCACAGCTCTGATCAGATGCACTGTTCCATGACTATAAAACTTCCAGTTTCCACCCTAAATTTATTTGTGGTTAGTTTATACATTCATGGTTAATTTATACTTTGTTGTGTGTGCCAGCATTGTTCTTTTAGCTTGTCTTACTCACAGCAATTAACCTTTCCTCCTTTTCCCCCTTCCCCTGTGCACTAACTGATAACAATAACCTTTTGAACTTTTGTTGTAAGACTGAACAGGCCTGTCACTCTTAAATTTTACTGTATCTTGAAACTCATTGGCTTGAAATTCACCAGTGTCTCAGTTATCTATGTCTGCTGCAATGTTCATTTACGTCTGCTGTAATCAATCCATCCCACTCCTACCAGTTTGATGCCAGTGCCAGCAATAGATGCCCAAAGCCTGAGGCTTTGGAGATGACAGATCAGCAGGAGGGGTCACAGGTCAGCAGGAGGGAAGAGAGGGGGATCACAGGTCAGCAGGAGGGCACCTGAAGAGCAGTACAAAGGAACAGCCACTTTAGCCAGTAAGTCAGCTGCATGGGGATGTAAATGCCCCTATGCAAATGTATGTAGAATCTAACTCTTAACTGGAGTTAACAGACATGCACACTCCTGCAGGGCTGTAATCTTATCAGCTTCACTGAGACAGATGTGGGATGGCTCCTCTGACCGGAGTGTTGGGATGGAAGGACGGCAGGGAGATGAGGGGGGATGTTATCTTCAACGTCAATGACCAGCTGGAGTGCATGGAGCTCTACCTGGGGATGGATGAGGAGCCAACCGAGAGTTTATGGGTCAGGATTAACTGGAGGGCAGGGACAGGTGACATTGTAGTGGCGGTCTGCTACAGGCCACCCAACCAGAAAGACTGAGCAGATGAGGCCCTCCACAGACAAGATAGGAGCAGCCTCATGTTCACAAGCCCTGGTCCTCGGGGGGACTTCAATCACCCCAATACCTGTTGGAGGGACAGCACAGCAGGGCGTAAGCAATCCAGGGGGTTCCTGGAATGCATTGATAACTTCTTTCTCCAAGTGATAGGGGAGCCAACAAGGAGAGGTGCTATGCTGGACCTTGTTCTCACCAACAAGGAGGGGCTGGTGGGGAATGTGAAGCTCAAGGGCAGCCTTGGCTGCAGTGACCATGAAATGGTGGCATTCAAGACCCTCAAGGCAGTGAGGAGGGTGCACAGCAAGCTCACTACTCTGGACTTCAGGAGAGCAGACACTGGCCTCTTCAGGGATCTGCTTGGTAGAGTAACATGGGGAAAAGCCCTGGAGGGAAGAGGGGCCCAAGAAGCTGGCTAATATTCAAGGATCACCTCCTCCAAGCTCAGGAGTGATGCATCCCAGCAGAGAAGAAGTCAGGCAGAAACTCCAGGAGGCCTGCATGGATGAACAAGGACATCCTGGACAAATGCAAACACAAAAAGCAAGCCTACAGAGGGTGGAAGCAAGGACAGGTAGCCTGGGAAGCATGCAGAGAAATTCTCCAAGCATCCAGGGATCAGGTTAGGAAAGCTAAAGCCTTGATAGAATTAAATCTGGACAAGGACATCAAAAGTAACAAGAAAAGCTTCTATAGGTGGTGATAAAAGGAAGAGTAGGGAAAATGTGGGCCCTCTCCAGAAGGAAATGGGACACCTGGTTTCCCTGGATATGGAGAAGGCTGAGATACTCAATGACTTTTTTGCCTCAGTCTTCACTGGCAAGCACTCTAGCCAAACTGCCAGTCACAGAAGGCAAAAGCAGGGACTGGGAGAATGAAGAGCCACCTAGTGTAGGAGAAGGTCAGGTTTGAGACCATCTAAGGAACCTGAAGGTGCACAAGTCCATGGGACCTGAGGGAAGTGCCAGGTGAAGTGGCTAAGTCACTATCCATTGCGTTTGAGAAGTTGTGGCGGTCCGGTGAAGTTCCCAGTGACTGGAAAAGGGGAAACATAACTCCCATTTTTAAAAAGACAAAAAAAGCAAGACCTGGGGAACTACAGGCCAGTAAGTCTCACCTCTGTGAGCAGCAAGATCATGGAGCAGATCCTCCTGGAAATTACGCTAAGGCACATGGAAAATAAGGAGGTGATTGGTGACAGCCAGCATGGCTTCACTAAGGGCAAATCATGCCTGACAGATCTGGTGGCCTTCTATCATGGTGTTTGTGGATAAGGGAAGAGCAACTGATGTCATGTACCTGAAATTGTGCAAAGCATTTGACACTGTCCCACATGATAGCCTTGTCTCTAAATGGGACGTGGATTTGATGGATGGACCGCTCAGTGAATAAGGAATTGGCTGGATGGTTGCACTCAAAGAGTTGTGGTCAATGGTTTGATATCCAAGTGGAGGCCAGTGATGAGTGGTGTTCCTCGGGGGTTGGTATTTGGACCAGGGCTCATTAACATCTTTGTCAGCAACACTGTGGACACTGCAACTGAGTGCACCGTCACCAAGCTTGCTGATGACACCAAGCTGTGTGGTGCAGTAGAGGGAAGGGATGCCATCCAGAGGGACCTTGACAGGCTTGAGAGGTGGGGCCATGCAAACCTTGTGAAGTTCAACAAGGCCAAGTGCAAGGTCCTGCACATGGGTCGGGGCAATCCCAAGCACAAATAGAGGCTGGGTGGAGAACGGATGGAGAGCAGCCCTGAGGAGAAAGACTTGGTGGGGTGTTGGTGGACAACAAGCTCAACATGACCTGGCAATGCGCGCTTGTAGCCCAGAAAGCCGACTGTATCCTGAGCTGCATGGGAAGAAGCATGACCAGCAGGTCGAGGGAGGCGATTCTCCCCCTCTCCTCCGCTGTCATGAGACCCCACGTGGAGCACAAAGTGTTCTGCTCTGGGGCCCTCAGCACACAAAGGCCATGGACCTGTTGCAGCTAGTCTGGAGGAAGGCCACGGAGATGCTCAGAGGGCTGGAGCACTTCTCCTGTGAGGACAGGCTGAGAGGGTTGGAGTTGGGGCTTTGGGGAGACCTTCCAGTATGTGAAGGGGGCCTACAAGAGAGCTGGAGAGGGACTTTTTACATGGGCATGTGGCAATAGGCCAAGGGGGATGGGTTTAAACTGAAAGAGGGTGGCTTTAGATTAGATGTAAGGAACAAATTCTGTACTGTGGGGGTGGTGAGACACTGGCCTAGGTTGGCCAGAGCATCTGTGGCTGCCCCATCCCTGGAAATGTTCAAGGCCAGTGGAAGGTGTCCCTGTGCCCATGGTAGGGGGTTGGAACTGGGTAATCTTTAAGGTCCCTTCCAGCCCAAACCATTCTGTGATTCTATGAGATAGTGAACATTTCTAACCTGCACCTTCAAGTGGGGGTTCTGCTCAGCTCGGTATTGAGGAAGGGGTTGTAAATTTGTATGTACCCATATCTAAGTGCATGATACTGAGCTGCTACTGAGAAAAAAACATCAAAATGTGGTGGGTAGTGCTCACTTTACCTAGGGGATGCAAATGTTTGCAAGGCATTTGGATATTACAGGACTAGTGAGATGGATCACTTGTATTGACACTGCGTTCCATGTGAGAGTATTGATGCAGATTAAAACTCTTCCTTCTAGCTGTAGTGTGTATTTGAACAATGTGGTAGTATAGCTTGTTCTGTCAGAAAGCACTGGTGTTTTTTCAGAATGTCTGATTTTGTGCTGTGAAAAATTACTTTTGTTGTTATGTTGGAACCAGCTCTTTCCAGGCTGCCGTTCAGTGACAGGAGTGGGGACGTTTCTGTGCAAATGAAAGAAAATGGAAGGCCAGTTTTGAATACCTGCTTTACTAAGATGTTATTAAAAGCTTTTCCTGAAGCATTGTGTTCAGTACCACTTCTGCTTCTTAATAATTATACAGAATTCTGGCTTTCAGAGTCAAAAGTGAGTGCCCTCTGTTTCAGTTAGAAGAATCCAAGGGTTAGATGATGCTCAGTTTCCTCTCATCGATCATTTAAAACGCTACGTTTTTCTCCTGTTAACACAAGTCTTCTCACTAATGCTAGTTGCTGTGCTCCTGCTATGCCCTCTGTCTCCACTATAATCTAAGAACACCCATTTGACAAACATCTCTAATTAAGAGAGTTTTAAATTAAAATGACTGGCAAATTTAGAAACCTATGAGCAATAGAGAAAATATTGAGTAAATATGCTTACAAATATTTATACAGGTTCAGATACGATAAAATATGTGCTGTGGCAAAAAGTATGCTCTAATTGAACAGTACCTGCTGTGAAAAATGAAACAAACTGTTATCAACATTTCCTCATGTTAGGATTATGAGCTTTTAGTCAATTTCTTAGAGAGATGAACACTCGAAGATATTCAGGCAAATGTTACTTTCGTAGAAGCTGTTATTTTGACAGCACAAAACTTGATAAGGCACTATGAGGAAGTGTGATGCTCTCTCTCCAATTGGCAGTGCAAAGCTGAGGCTTCAGCTGGAAAGAGGATCTATAGGAGACAGTCTTCACCTACACCCACTCACTCTCTTGTCCTGTATGGATTTCTGTCCGGTTCTGGTGTCAAACATCTCTAGAAAATTTGGAGATATGGAAACACCAAAAATAATTTTTCTCTTTCTGCTTGCCCACTAAGAAATGTCTCTTCTGCTGAGAGCAGAACGAACTTGGAGCAGGATGGGAGATGGGAGGAACTGGGAAATGGGGTGGATTAGCTACTGCTTCTCAGGTTTTGAGAGGGGCTTCTCTGGTGTGCGCTCAGCAGACTTTGTGATGTTCATAAATGGTCTGAGTGGTTCCCATCTTCGCTTCCCAGTTCTCCTTTTGCATGGAAGAAAGCAGTGATGCTGGGGCTGTTCCCTTTTTCTGACTGCAGTCTGAAAAGGTTGGGACTTCACTGAAATCCCACGGTGTTACCCTTGCCTCCCTGCCCTGACCGCAGCAACTGCTCTTCCTCTAGCACACAGAGCAAGAAAAGAGAGCAGCTGGAAGGGCTGAGGGCAGTGTCGGCCCAACATGAGTGTCCTGCCATCCCCTAATGCTGTGGCCAGCAGCCCATCCCTATGCTTTCACAAAGGCTGAAAAAAAAAGGTTGATGTCATTCTACAAATTCCAGATCCATTATCCACTGTTCCCAGTGGTTGTCAGTCCAGACCTCGTTCTTTTAAATAGTATTTCAGTCCATTCTGTCATCCTTGCTATGTCCAGCATCAGGCATCCGGTGCTTAAAGGATAACTGGTAGGTGGAGCTTGGACAAAGATGGGATGGGTAAGGGATGAACACAAAAAGGTCAAGATTTTACCTAAAGGCTGAGGAGTGGGCCAAATTACGGAACTCTTCGTGTCCATTTCTGTGCCAGGTTTATGTTGAAGAATGCTGTGCTATTGCCACGTATCTGTATTGGGAACCCATAGTATTTATCAGTTTGGTTAACATGGCAGTATAAAAACTTACGTTAATAAAGAAGTCAGAGCTTTCTGTGTGACAATACATATCACTGAAATGTATTCTTTTCAAATGTAACACCATATTTAGTGCGTAATTTCTTGAAATTGCTTTTCTGGCTCAGTTAGCTAGTAATTAATCACGTAGAAAGGTCACTCCTCCCAGCCCCACCTTGGATTGCTTTTTGAAAAGTGATGTGTTATGGTGGTCCCTACTCCAAGTTCCTCCTCAAGCACGTAAGCCTTTCAACAGTATTAAGAAACACTTTGACTAGACCTTTGGTTCTTACAAAATCATTAGAACACTTTTAGTAGGTGGAAGGAGTACTTCTGACTCTGCAGCTCACTAAGAGTATGTTCATGTTAAGGGGTTAATCCTGAACAATGAACATCGATAGGGTAAGTAGAAGTCTTTTATTTACACGTAAGCTTAAGGATGAGTGCTACCTCATATATGCAACACAAGCAGTATGTAATGAGAAGAGATAGAAACAGTAGCAATTAATACTACCACTAATGAAGCAGCCATTCCTCTGGTTGGTTGTTTTTTTTTTTTCTCCTCGGCTCTCATGAATATAATAGCAGGTGGTGGGAATGTCAGAACACACACTAACCTCTCGTTGCATGGTTATTTCTTCAGCTAATGAAGCCTTTAGAGAATACTTTTCAAGCCACTTTTCCAGAATGGAAACCAGCATTGCAGACTTAATGTTATGTTGGCTATACATGAATATTATTTTTTTAAAAAAACAAAATACTGGGGCACCCCGTAGAGTATTGTAAAAACTCTTTAGTTTTACTAGTCTATTTAAATACACAGTTTTCAGAGTTCTGAATACTGTGCACCTGTGAAAGGTTATTTTAAGTTAGCTTCTTACTGTCTGAGTGAGGGCAGTATAACTCTTAATAGGAGCTCTTAACAGGTTAGACAACTTTGTAACACCCCAAATGTAAACTACTTTGGTATTAACAGGAGGGATTTTGGACTCCTGGATTTTTCTTCTCTCTCTCACTAACTCTCTGTTCAAAGCTGGGCAGGTCCATAAGAAAAATCTGGGGATAATAGACTATCTTATCTATAAATTGGTCAATGCCTATCTGCCAGAGAGAGTGGAACATGAGGAAGAGGGAACGAAGAGTGGTGGGACAAAACCTAAAAATATTTGTCTGATGCCTATACCTCCTTAAGGACCATGTAACATAGTATCTTTGTAAAGGCCAGTAGCCGTTGTCTAAGGAAATGTATGAAACAAAGACATGTAATGAGAGTTCCCTGGAATATTCTTCCAAGTTCCAACAACTGAGCCAAACTGGTTTTGTATTTAATAGCCCAGGAGAAAAAAAAAAAAAAAATTGGAAGGAAAAAGATTACTTTTGGAATCAATGCAAACTTCCAGTCCCATACTACTTTCTGCAGTAAGTGCAGTAAGAAATAGTTGGTTAGGCCACAGTGTGCTTGAAAAACTCCCCTTGTTATGTTTTTAAAATGAAAGCCTGCTACTCTTGAAATTATGAGTCTCTGTTTCTTCTTTATTACTGTTCCTGTGTCTCCTTTCCACACTGGAGAGTCATAATTTTTCTTAACTTCAGATTGTGTTAAGAGGATCAGGAGGTAAAATTTCTCTTTTCTCTCACTCCAGCTGATAATCTTGTATAAGTTATTTTTAGCCTGAACGTGTTTTCGCTTGTGAAGAGGTTTGTTGTTGAAAGTTTGTAAAAAGTCTGCTGAAAGAGCCTTTCTTTCTCATCAGTGCAGGAAGGAAACTTGTTGCAGTACTAATAATGAAACTTGTCTGGTTTTATGGCGGAAGATTTCTGAGTTCAGTAAAGGAAAAATATTTACTGAAGGAATTTTTTGGGGTTTTTTTATTAGTTCTGTGAGCCTTTGCACACATTCCCTCATCCTTCTTTCTGGAGGCCTTCCATATTTTAGACTGCTGCCTAGATCATAAGTAGTACACTGTTCAAAAAAACTTGAAAGTGAATGTTTCTGTCCTGTTAACATAACATAGTTCCAGTTGTGGAAATAATGACACTCTTTTTCACTCAATCCTCTGTAACCCCAGAAAAATAATTCTCTGACTATTGTGAAGGCTACATAAGATTAGTGCAACTCAGTGATATACTTTGAGTTAAATGTATTTCCTGTATTTTCTAAATGTATAGGTTCATATAATTGTGTATCTTGTGCACTTAATAGTATATGTTTAAAATACAAAGTGACCCAATTACACTTGCAATAGAAACAATAATAATAGTAATGTAAACTTTAATGTGATGGTGCTTGGGTGTTGGTTTTTTTTTGTTAATTTCCTATTTTGTATGTTAGTGTCTGGCTTTACTGGTTGTGAGAAGGTGTGTGGGCAGCACGGTCATAGTGGTGCTGGGGTCTGCTTGTAGAAGTTGATACTGAGCTTTCTTTAGCAGGTGTTTGGTCCTTTGTGATTTGTCTATATGGGAAAGCTCGTGTGCTGTAACTTAGGCTGTAAATCTGTCGTGCTTTAGCTGTTACGTAGAAAATTCCATGTAGAAATGTAGCGCATGCGGAAAACACTTGGATTCAGCAAGGATTGCTGTGTGCTGGAGGTAATGCACTCAGTTATTCTTTGTGTGGTGAGATCATTTGCACAGAGGTCAGTATATAGTAGCAAGTATTCTATGAACTTGTGCTATGAAGCTGCCTGTTTTAGTTTTTGCATGTAATGCAAAGGTGAAGAAAACTTTTTTTATTTTTATTTTTTGATCAGTTCTTCAAAACAAGCAGTGGAAAAACTCTCAACGTTGTCTGCACATGCAGGTCTTTATATGAGTTCAAACCCACACCACACTTCAGCACCTGTTAATGAAGTCAGTCAGGGCAGCAGGCAGTTTCTTAGTAGGTAGGTACATAAATTATGCAACTTGCTGTCACTCCTAGGAGTAAACAGGAAGTTCTCTCAGAGATCCTAATGTTTTTTTCAGAGGTTCCTGGTGGATGACACAGAAACTGCACTCTTCTCACCTGTGTTAGTAACACATTAGATAATCTGCTGATGTGTACAGCATAAAAACTTAAACCCTAAGGCGCGATCTGTCCCGAAAGAGCCATTGTGCTACGATGAAATAAGGCAGGATAGTCTGTTGCTACCTGGCCTGTCTCAAATCCATGGAGAAACAGAGGACTTTGTTTTCCTGCTTGGGAAGTCTGTCACCTTTTAATGAGCAGTAAACTCGCTTTAATATTAAAGCTGGGACATTTTTATGGTTGAGTGTGTCTTGTGTATTCTTGGGGTGAGAGAATCGTGCAGCAGCGCTGAGCCGTTCTGAGACCCAGAGGACAGAGCTGCTTGGTTTTACTTTGCGATTCTCCTGCCTTTAAGAGTGCACAGTGCGCTCTTATAACCGTAAGACTGTTCCTATCTGTGCATGTAAACACATAAATGAGCTGTTTTATACTGGCAATTAGACACTCCAGGGAGTTGTGAAGCTGTGAGATACTGCTTTACTTAGGGTGGTTGCAACTACTTGGCCCACAGCCTACAGCTTTGTTGCCTGCAATAGGTGTTAGCAAATGGCAATGCTAATGTGCTTAATGATATCATTACTAATCGGCAGCCTGGTCAGAACAGTTGACCTTCATTGATCTTGGTATTTCTGCTTTTATTTCTTCCTCTGCCCTTCATGACAAGCTGTGCAAGCTATTTCCCTTTGAAAGGATGTAAGCAGTTATATTGTAACACTTTAATTTTAGTTTGACTGATTTATTTTAATGAACAGTATTATGAATTGCTGCTTCTTTTTTTTTTTTTTAAAATCAGTCTGCCATGCTGAATTGAATGCCATCATGAACAAGAACTCAGCTGATGTGAAAGGCTGCAGCATGTATGTTGCCTTATTTCCATGTAATGAATGTGCAAAGCTCATCATCCAGGCAGGTAAGGAGTAGTGCCAGCTTGATTTGTCAGGGTTGCAGTGCTGCCTGCTCATTGGTATCTTATCATGGATGTATTTGATGTTAAATTGCTGCTGTTAGATCTAAATTAATTGCACTGTCAACTTCCTAAGATGCTACTTGTGGGGGTTTTTTGCATCTGAATGGTGCCAAATTTTTCCAGTGCTAATTGCATCTTCTGTGATTCTAAGCGTGCTTCTAATTTAGGTTTGTAACTTCTTAGACCAAGAGCTGCCAAAGAACAACACAGGCTTTGCATATAATTACTGTCAATTTTACTGTGCTCTGACACATTGAATAGAGTAGGGCAGAAAGAAATAAACTTCTGCATGGCAAAAGGTCTGTTGGGAGTATATACATGAAATTTTAATTTAAATGTGATGCATGGTAGATATTTGAAGATTTTAAAATATCTTTGCTCATAAATGTCATAAGACTTCTATGATCCTACTTTAATTATGTCTTTCATTACAATTGTTATAAATCTGTGCCACTGCAGCAAGTGTGCTGGCCTAAATGTGTCTCCTTTTTTCAGATTAGGCAGTATCTGCAGTAGGCTTCAGTTCCATAAAAATCTGTGCTTAAGGTAGCACGTATTTTGCTCATTGAGTAAAACCTTGCAATCCTAGCATGGATTGCTGTTCTGGGGAGTCTCTCTCACCACTAATGGCCACGTGAATCTAGAAAAAAAGTAGCAAACAGAGTGCTGCTTTATTTGGTCAGTATGCTTTGAAATTAAGAGAAGTGAAGGAGGAAAGGTAATGGTATTCTGTATTTGTGCTACATTTCTCTTATTTACAGAATCAAAATCAAACGGTCTTCAAGGCAGATTGGCTGCTTGTTCTCAATGTAGTCACTCATCGTTTTCCTTCTGCACTTAGGTCAGCACTAAATTGCGATGTATTGATATCCGTGTTGTCTGGTAAATACAGTAAGAAGTTGATAGGCTCTGGAACGCTTGTGAATTCTCTTGGGTTAGCCTTTACGCTTCTCCCCTGCCTAGGTAATTTAGGCATAGATTATTCAACAATTTGAGACAGCATGCATTTATGAAGATTTGAACCTGTGATTGGGAGTTATAAAACACAGAACAAAAGAAAAAAGCATGCTTTTATAGCTGTGCGTTTGGAAGGGGAATAGGATTTGGGGTTTAAATTCTTTGTGGGGAATTTTATCTATATTAGAGAGGTAGAAAGATAAGTTTTCAATTACTTTTGCAAAAATGCATGATTTCTAGTCTGTCTATCTTGTGGTTTTGCCTACAAGTTTTTGGTTCTGGTTTTCTGAGTTAAACTTAGGTGAAAGTGGAGAAAAACATTTTTCCAGCGTTTTTGAAAGAACAGTCTTCACGAACAGCTCTACCTTACATAGCCTTATTCTTAAGTACAATCTGTAGTATTTTGGGAAGTAGAGGTGTACCAAGGAGTTCTAGAGCATGTGGATGAATGCTGCCTTTTCTGATTTTGTGCACCAGGCATTACTTTTTTTTTTTCTTTGTAATTCAAACATTTTTTCTATATGACTCTTTCAGGCATAAAGGAAGTTATTTTTATGTCTGACAAGTATCATGACACTACTGAGATGACAGCTGCACGGCGGATGTTTGATTTAGCAGGTATTATATACAGGTAAGAGAATTTTGGATTACTTTGTTTTTATTTTGGAAAGGAAAAAAATGGTGTGCAAAGGAGTCCAACTTTGGGGCAAAGGTTTTTCTTCTTTGTATTGTGGAACATCTTAATCTTTGGGAGTGTTTGTAGAGGGCTGGCTCTGTATGCCTGCAAAAGGTACTGGATTGACAGATGGTTGAACTATTCTTTTTGCCTTGTGTATGGTTAAATTTCAATTTCATAACGTTTGTATGAGAAAACGGTCCATTTGGAATACTCATTTAGTTCGTGGACTGCAAGTGAAATTGCTAATGTGATGGTTATTTGTTACATTGTCCTCGAGAGAGTCATCGCTGACCCTGCTTTGAGCAGGAGGTTAGACTGGATGATCTCCTGAAGTCCCTTAGATTATCTGAATTACCCTGTTCTCCTATGAGTTCAACTGAAATGACCAGTTGACTTTTTTTTGTGGATTACCCACTCCTTATTGAAACTTCAGTATGTTTTTGTTGCAGTCAATTTGGGAAGGTGTTAGACCAGCCACCCATAATTAATTCTTGGTGCCTATAGCTGTCCAGTCTTCTTTGGTCGGCTTTTCTTGTGAAAAAAAGGTAAAACTTGTAATATTTGCCTTAAAATAATGAGAATCTGAAAAATGTTTGAAGAGTGGGGTTTTTAAAGACACTGATAGAGATACCTAAAGACAATCTGTTCAACAGCTAGTTTGATACCAATAACATGCTGTGGGTGAGGCTAATTATGCAGTCAGGGAGGCTTTGCAACTCAAAAAAGTTTTACAATATTAATATAAAGACTTGGAAAAAATTGCAAATGTAACAATTCTGACAGATGAAATTTTAGGATGAAAGGTACCTACTGGGCTAAGAAACATCCATGAAAAAACACAGTAGTACTTGAAATGCAGTTTTAGTCCTTCAGTGTATTTCCTGCCTACTAAGACTATTTGACTAAGAAGCATAAATCATTCTCTTGCAAGTCAAATCTTGTAACTTCTCTAGGGTGAGAAGTGTTTCTTGCATTTCAGATTGGTGTTCTGAACAAAGTATTCAGAGTTTCTGTGGTCAGCAGCATGTGCTTTTCTGTGTTGACTGTTACTCGTTCTTGTATTGATTGTTAAGGATGTAGGTGGTACTTAATGAATCTCTTGAACTGAACTGCAGAGCTTAATTAGGCACTAAATCCACACTATTTGCATAATCCTTTGTTTACTGGTAGACTGGAAAATACATGCTTGGTCCCCAAATACCTTCCTTGCTAATTGCTGTAGCAGATGCTCTAATGATAATAAAAGGAAACATTTTGTGGCAGTATTAATTTTACAGTTCTAAAGTTACAATTTTAAAATGATTCCCTCTTAACTAGTTTGGTTTTTCCCAATATGATGCATAATGTGATCTATTCCCCTAGCACAAAAAATATTTTAATATAATGAGGCGAAGTTTGAAAGTGTTCTTTGAAAACCTGGCAGGAAGTGATCAAAATATGTATCAAAATACGTTCCAAATATCTTTTATATATACATATGTAGGCATATATGGGTATATGTAATACATACACAGTAGAATAAAATATTTTTATGGATACATATATTTGTCCTATATCTGTAAATATACATTAAAAATATTTGAAATATAAATATATATGAACAAAAATCCCAGCCCTGGTAACATGATGCTACCACCAGCCGCTAAATTGTTACAAGTCCTTTGACTCCTGGGTAATTTATGAACTCCAATAGCTGAAGAATGTACAGGCTAACCCACCCCATGTGTCTTTTTTGTCTTAGTCTTTCTTGTCCAGCTTTCTCTCAGTGTGGTGCACTATAATTGGCTCCCATAGTGATGAAAACTACGTGAATCCAAGGAGGGATTTTTTTTATTCCTTCAAAAATTTAGCTGGAGCTAAAGCAAGCAAAATGTTTTAACTACTCGCTAACTGATATCTGTATTTTTCTTTATTTTAGGGAATTCAAGCCAAAGTGTAGCAAGATCATCATTGACTTTGATTCAATTAACAGCAGACCAAGTCAAAAGCTTCTGTGAATTAAGTCTCATTAAGTCTCTAGAATAGCGTTATTATCCTTTTCTAAAAAGCTGCTAATACCTTTCATCTTGAAGTTACTTGCAACTTTTTAATGGCTTCTGTAGCTAAAGTAGACTGCTAAGAAATCCAAGGCATTAAATGTCCCCCACACTTCATCTTGTCATGTGGAATCTAAATCTTCTTAAAACTTTTAATGCCTTTATCAAAACTGCTTAAAAAGTCTAGAGACATGTAGATGAGACAGTATAATGTATGTAAAGAAAACTGTTCTGATTCTTGCTGTATTCATCACCGCGTGCTCTGATAGGCTGTCAGCATTGATTTAGACTCAGTTTACAGCTTATTGTAGCCAGCGGTAATTGGAATACGCTAAGAAGTGTTGATCTCTCTATTGGATATGTGGGTCTATAATCGTTGATACTAATAAAGGACAAAAAAATGTTATCCATGCAAATACTAATGGTCCACCTAGCGTAACACTAATATGTGAAAGGTTATACAGCTTTAACAATGTGTGACATTCTGCCTGCGTTATCCAACAAATGAAACACTGGCTTGTCCTTTAATTGCTGTGTAACTGTCATGTGACGGGAGAGGTGAGAGAGGAAGTTATTCTGAGAATGGTCCATGCTGACCGAGCTTTGCAGGTGCTTTCAAGTCCTTGTTTTTCCCAAGACTCCAGAACCTGAGGGAGTTGAGGAACTAAGTCATTTGGCTCTTTGCTTTTGAGACTCTTAACATGGTTTTCATGTGTAGAAGGAAATTATTTTATTGGCCTAAGCTGTTTATAGACAATCCATCATAGCTCAGTCTTAAAATCAACCTGTAAGGTAACAGAATCATTTTTTATCTTTTGAGAGAGACTGGAGATAGGCAACCTATATCCTTATCAGTGCCAAAAGAGGTAATTACGGTGTTAGCTTGTTTCCCAGTGCTGGCGTACTACCTTCATTTTCATAAATGTTGCCTAAAATAATATCCTTTTTAATTTTATCTTGAGATCTGGGAATAGATTTGAGTTCCTTTTCTCTAATTTGATTTTTAAAAATTAAATATGCCTAATGGCTTTGTTTAGATAACATTGGTGGTTGGTTGCTTTTTTTTTTTTTTTTAATGTGGTTATACTTCAGTGAGCTTTTATTTTCTCTATAAAAGCTTTGTTTCATATTTTGGGACATTATGTAATTTGGCTTCATACCAGTATTATTAAAGTCTTATTAAAATCCACTACATTGAAGTAGACTCATTATTACAATATTAAGCCATGTGCTTGGCTCCAGAGTGCTGCTGTTTTTGCAATCATATGCAAAGCATATTTTGTGTATTTGTGATATTACATAAAGTGTAATGTTCATGAACCATTTGGCTACTAAAGGGAGCATTGTAATGTATTATAAGATGTGTCCATTTATAAAGTAATTCCTGACTTTCTCTTTTCCCTACAACTGTTTTCTACCTCAAAATTGGTCTGTGGCTCACTGCCAGAAGAAGAAATTCGCACATATGTGGAGGGGGATGGTGAAACCTGAAAAATTACTTTAATAAAATGTCACTAAACCAGCTTATGCATATCTTTTTTCTTTGGCCTGAATTAGTAGGTAGAAGCATTTTGAGTTTTACTGGTCTGACAATGGGACAGAGGGGAGAGAAGAAGCGGAATTTTTTTGGTTTGGGCAGCAAAATTGCTGGTTTTTTCATAGATAATCGCTGATCCAAGTTCAGACTTAGGAGATAAGCATTGTGATTCCGGTTACTTGAAGTATTTTATGTTAGGCCTTGGATAATGGGAATGTATAATGTGCTTAAAAACTCAGGAGTTTTTTGAACCAATGTCCAGGTGCTTTTAGGAATGTACTGTTTTTCATAATGTCTTTCTTTTTCCCCCCAGGACTTTCCTGTTTGTGTAACTGAAGAGCGTACCGGAGAATATGACAGGATTTTAGGTTTCTTCCGATCAGTTTTTGATCTGATAGAGCCACATACACGAGCTTTCAGAGTGTCAGTTGACTCAGGTTAGTAGGTGAGCACGCTCATTTCGAGGGCAGCTTTATGGAAAGGGAAAAAGCAGATGCACAACTCCTGAGACAGCACGTGCTTATTTTGAGGTTAATGTTTTACAGCCAGTCTTAAAAAAGAGTTGACCCTCACTTTGTGTGCATGCCTAGAAATCTGTATGCTTCTGGCTGTTTGTGTTTTAATAGTTTAGTTTAATAGTTCAGTTTAACATTTGACTTCCAAATAAAGAATAAGTACTAGAGGAAACAGAGAAGACAATATATAATATAATATATAATAAACTGTGTTTCTGTTCCTGAAGCTCAAGTTCAAGGTGAATAGGACCATTTAGGCTGGAAAGAACTCTAGAGGGCATTTATTTAGTCTTAGCCCTCGCTGAAAGCACTGTTGATTTACAAGTGAGATCGGGTTGCTCAGGCTTTGTCCAGGTGAGTATATCCAAGAACAGAGAATCTGCAGCCTTTCTGGTCATCCATTCCAATACTTGACCCTCACTGACACCCTCACTGTGTCTTTTTTTCTCCAGTCAGGATTTCCATGGCTACAGCTTATGTCTGCTACCTCTCATACTTCTGTTGTATGTGGCTGAAAAGGGTCTGTCTGGTTTCTTTGTAACCACCTGTTAGGCAGCTGAAGTCAGCGGCTGGTTAGGTTTCCCCCACCCTTAACCTTCTTGAGACTGAACCAAGGCCGTGCCCTTACCCTTTCTTATGCATCACGTGCTCCATCCTCTCACCATCTGAGTGTCCCGTCACTGTCTTTCTCATACTGGGGAGCCCAAAGATGACACTACACCAGATGTGGCCTTACAGAATGTGTATAGAACAGAGGAGCATGAATAATCACTTCTGTTGAGCTGCTGCCTACACGCTTTCTGGTAGCTACGTGGATAGCTTTCTCTGTTGTAAGGGCACTTTATCTCTTGCCCACCTGGATTCCTTTTCTTCCAAGGTGCCTTCCATCCAGTGGGCACCCAGCCAGCGTGGAGTTGTTCTGTTCCTGGTGCAAGACCTCATTGTGTTTCCACCAACCCATTTCTCCAGCCCTTAATACAGCTGGCCTTTGGACCAGTCACTCTGAGACTGGTGGCTCACCGATGTGAAACTTCACAGGTCCCATCACAGTCACCGGCACCACTCCCATAGTAAACCAGCCCTTCCAGGGGAAGGGGAGGTGGCTGCAGGCTGAGGCTTCGTTAGGGATTGCTTGAAAAGCCCAGTATGGGGAGCTGAAAGGAGACTCTGGGGAGCACTTTACTTCAGGAGCATTAATTGGAGGAAGAAATCACATTCAAATAAAATGCTGAGATCCTATGAAGTTCAGTATAACTCTATCTGAAACATTAAATCTAAATCCTGCCATCATCTGGATTTCCTTCTAAATATTCCATTCCCCTGTCAGAGAACCCATGGAACCCGCAATCTTATTTACATAAATTTCATTTAAGAAAGGATGGTTTCGCAGGCTGGTACATGGAGTGAGAGCATAATCTCCATCTTTGAAGCTTTGATTACTGACTGAGCATTTTATTACTTTGTATATTAGGAATATTTTTGCAAAGATAACAAAAAGTACGCTGTGACCAGTACAACTGTTCTGATTTCCAAAATGGCCAATGATAACATTGGCAATAAAAGCTCTTCTGGTGCGTTGCTCAGCCTGGAAGCTCTATGTACGTAGCTGCGGAAGCTGCAGTCGTTCATCAGCTGCCAAAACGAACCTCACAGGGATCTTAAGCTGTTGAGGACAGGCAAAATACACAACGATTCTGACTTGCTACTCAGCTTTTTCTCTGCAGCTGGGTGATGGGAGTCTTTACGCAAGTCAGGTGGGACAAAGCGCAGAGGCCTCACCTGATTGCCCTGATTACAGGGGCTTCAGCTGATTGCAATTACACAGGGCCAGGTCTCACCTGGGGGTCTGGGGTAAGTTTATGAGGTGTGCCTGGGGCTGTGGGGAGTGGTAGGGAGTTGCTGTGGAGTGGTGCGAGACTCGTGAAGGACTGGCAGGCAGTACCCTTTAGTAATCCAGAAGGGGTTGGCTTGGATTTCTGCTGCGCTGGGAGCACTTAAGGATGGAGTACAGAAGTGACCGCAGCAGAAAGGCCATTTGTTTGCAGCTCTTTCGTCTCAGTGGTAAGACAAAGGATTTATCTAACACGGGGCTGAGTGCGAGGTTCTGGCTCTTTCTCTCTTCAGTGGCAACGGCTCAAAGGGTTTGCACCGCTAAACCCTCTTAGCAGATTTCTCTTTCCCTTCCCTTTAAAATCCAGGTTTATCTAATGTAAAACTCTGTGATTTGAGAACAGAGAGGTAAAACTTGTTTCAAGTGCTTAGTCTGCATCTGCTCCGTGTTCTCAGCTGTGGGAGCTACTGAAAGGCACGTGGTGGAAAAGCATTAAACAGAGCTGGCTGCCTAAGGAACCCCATCCGAAACCTTTGGGTCCGTGTTCCCTTCCTTTTTACACTTAACTCGCCTGTTTGCTTACTGTGGCCTGAAGGAAATGTGGGGAAAAAAGGAGAGGGAAAAAAAAAATAAGATTTGCAAACTGTCTCTGCCTCATTCAAAAAACTCAATGTCTTCTTGGCATTTACAACTCAGTTAAACGGCAGTGAAAGCTTAATGAAGTATGTGGTTAATGAAGCTATGGAAGAGTGTAGCACTTGATTATTTTTTTTGTGTGTGTGCTGGAGTAGGAGCTTAATCACAGCAGCTTGCTTCCTAACACTGCTCATCTTCAGGAGCAGTGGATTGATGTCACCTGAATGCTTTAAAGTCACTGATGCAGCTGGGCTTTGAGCCCCTTCCCTGCCGAGGAGGCACCCCTGGAGGAAGGCGCCTCGGGCAGCTCCATCCCGCAAGGCACCACCAGATAATTGTGGCGGGCGGTGGGCTGCTGCCCGTCCCTCCAAATAACGAAGGTGAAGGGACCGTCTGTCTGTGAACTGTGCAGCAGAAGGGCAGCCCTTAAAACGGAGATGTCTGTGGCAGGGCACGTGAATTACAGTGATTTGCTTTGTGCCTCTGCCTGATTTTTTTTCTTTCTTTATGAGGAATTAAGGAGGAGGGGTCAGGATGGGAAACTGCTATTTCTGTCTTGTATGCTTCAAGGTTTGTGCCGGAAAATCCGGCCTCTGTCAGGGCACTCCCTCTCACCAGATATGAAGGAGGAAAAAAAAAAAATAAAGCTCGATGTGCTGGATTTCTAGCTGTTGACATTATTTACTGTGCTCTTAACAAATGGTGCCCTGAGGAGAATGAGAATAATGTGCTCCAGCAGCAAAATATGCATAATAAAGAAGCAATTGCTTACGGTTTCCTGGGATTTCTTCCTCCGTGCTCTCTACTTCCCTGTTCCTTCATTGTTTCAAGCTAATGTGTATTTCAATTCTGCCATGCAAATGTTCAGAAGGGCTCCCCGCACCAAAGGAGAGGAAACAAAATATATTCAGATCACTGCTTCAGTGGCATAAGTTGTGTCTTGGTTTGCCAGAGGCTCGGGTACATGCTTTAGCTGCCTGTATAACTCTGCTGTTGCTGCTTGTTGACTCGTGCTGAAGTCTTTTATGTGGCATATCTTGTTGTGAGCAGGTTTGTTTTTTTTTTTCCCCCTCCACTGTTCAATCAACTCTGACTGCTAATCAGAATGTTGCTGGGTAAACAGGACTGATTAAAATTTTAATTTTGTGTTGTAAACAATATGGCACTTTAATATTTGTACTGTTATTAGAGATACTAATAATAATGCATCTAGTGTTTTGTGGTACGGTTTTCATATTAATTTCTTGAAGCACGGACAAGTTTTGCTAAAGAGCTTCACTTTCAGATGCCAGGATTTTGTATTCCATGTTTTCCCCTTTTCAAGGGTGATTGTACCTTAATTACATCGGATAAGGGTATCCTATTTATTCTTTCTGGTTTTAAATCTCATGGGGAAGAAATGTTTCTGTGACAACTGGGGACATTACACTGTAAGAAACAGTCATATCGTGAATGTCTTAGTCTGTATGAATCTACTCGTTGCTGTTAACATTGCTTATCTGTCTGCCAGAGGAGGGAAAACTTAGGTGTGGAAACACCTTGCAAGAGTGTTGGCTGGTGCTTGGAGACTGGGCCTGAGGAAAGGGACAGGGGAGCCTTGAAAGTCCTTGCCAGAAAAAATAAATCTGTGATGGGACGTTGAAGTGTGAGGATGAACGGAAGATGGGCAAGGACGTGCATGTTCGCACAAGAGGTCTGTTACCTGTCAGGCCCTTCCAGGCCGAGGGAAGCTGCCTGGAAACAGGGAGGGAAAGAACCTCCCTGTGTTTTGGAGAAAAAACTGAAGGAAGAAGGAGGGTGGAGAGCCCGAGCACGTCAGTTAACCCTATTGTAAACTGAAGGAGCTTTTCAAAGCGGCCAGGGAGCGTGTATGCTGAAAATCTGTGTTTCTCCTGTGCTAACTAGAGTCGTTGTCTTCTGAAACTGGTGGGGGTTGTAAGTGCTTCTTTCTAGTGTGCCTGGCCGCTGAGGTCACCGCAGAGCACCTGCGTGGTTCGGTGATGGGAGTGCACTGGAATCGCTTGTGTAGGGGGCTTGATGCAGCTGGACTACGGCCTCTGCCCCGGGGAGTCCCGCGGTCAACCAGTAACCAGCGGGACAGTGTCCTGCGGCGAGTCAGCATCTCTACTCCAGAAATGCAACTTGCCAACAGCTCTGACAGCGCGGTGGCTCCTGGCCGTTTCTGGGTGTATGCTTTGACTGCTGCCGCCTCCTCCCCCGCCTCCCTGCTCTCTTGCGTCCTCTCACTGTCTCTTCCCACAGCCCCCGCCATCACTTCGGCAGCCTCTTTCCCTCCAGGGATTTGCAGAGATGTGAGCAAGAGGGCCGCGTGGCAGAAGCGGCACGAAGATGGCAGAAGCAGCATGGGTCATCATTCGCCTGGCAGGGCTGCGGGTCTCTGCTCCTTCTGCTCCCCTTCCCTGAAATACGGGCTCTGGCAGCGCCGTGGCTGCCTCCCCAGGCAGAGCGGGAGCCATGGTGAGCATTTCCATCGGAGGGACACTTGTCCTCTCCTGGGGCGACACCATGGCTTGGTTCAGGTTGGGTGGCTCTGGAAATGGGATGTCCCTGCCGCTCTTCCCCTCGTTCGTCCCCTGGCTCATCTCAGAAGGGCTGCTGCGTGAGCACGGGTGAGACGGGTCAGTGCCAGGCAGGACACGTGTCCCTAGGGCTGGGCTGCTGGGATCCTAGACCCTCTAGGAGTGGCTTAAGCCTGCAGAAAGGTCACTGATGCCTGGGGTCGTTCTTGCTGTGAGGCATAATAAAACGGTGCCTTCATACCTTTGGTTTGAATAGCCTGATCTGACATGGGCTGAGCAGGCTGATCCCATTGTTCACTTCTGGCCCGTTCCTTCCTTTCCTGTTGATCATGGCCCGGAGTGCAAGAAAAGCCATAACCATCCTTGCAGTGAGCTAGGTAGCCTGTGCAAGTGTGTGTATTCCCTTTGCAGCTAAGGTGACTACGGTACCACATATCTCCTGTTCGTGACACAATGTAAAATATGTGCTTAACTATCCTTTAATTCAGTGGGGCTAAAGCTGACTGTGTGCTTACATCCTTTCCTGACCTGAGGTCTATAAAGTGACGTCCCTGTTGGCATTCAAATAACGCTTTCCTGACAAAGTCTGCAAAAACACAGCTTTACAGCTTGGTAATAAATACTCAGATTTGAGATTCTGCCCTCAAGTGGGGGCTATGCATTACCTGGATTGATTTTAAATGCACTTTTAGCTCAGGCTGATGTAGCTAAGGTGTTTTTACATACCCACCGGTGTGTGCGGGGGTGCAGAACGGACTGGGGAAGAGCAGAGGAGAGCTGTTTCGGGTCACGGTCTTTTCTAATGGGTAACTCCCTATAAAAGTTGAAATAATTCTGTTGTATTGGGACTTCACCCTATTTGTTTTATTTTGACCGCTTTTTAAAGTTAAGGCATAACTACCAGCATGGGGTACACAGAGCTGACTGACTTCAACTCATGCAGAGAAGGCATATCTAGTAAGATGAATGATGTTTCTGATAATTTGGCGTTCAAGAGAGGGCAGGTCATGCATTTATACACCCAAACGTGTTTTCTTTCTAAGGAAAAACCTTCAAAAGAGAGGGCAGATTTGTCTGGGGAATTTTTTTGATAACGTTTTGATAACATCTGGGGAATTTTTCTGCCTTTTCTTGGTTTCCTTTTATTTTTTCTCCCATAGAAATTGTCTGGTCTTGGTGCTTAAAACTCTCCGGCAGTAATGTCTATGAGTTTTCTCACCCATGTCACTTTTACTGCGTGCAGAAAAAGCGTCCTTTCCAAGGTGCATGCCTGTACACATGTAGCAGACACCTCTCGCCCGGAATGCAGGCAGGCTGGGCAGGCATTCGGATGTGAGCAGCTAGCACTGCAAAAAGCATGTCAGCTTCTACGGGTTGTCTGTTCCGATTTGAAAAAATCCGTTGAAGGATGCAGCGGGGGAGACAGGCTGTGGAGGGGAGCTTAGGAGACCAACATCTAAAAAGGGAAGCCTCTCGAAAGAGCTAGGAGTTGTGTTTAAGGCAGGCAGATTGATCGCCTTGATGTCAGGCAATGAGACTTGACAGATGAGCAAAGTTTCCAAAAAAAAAAAAAAAAAAAAGTTTGTATCTACCCCAGAGATAATGTAAGGCTACTGAGAAGTAGAGAATGAACAGAAAATACATACTTTGAGACTTGCCCCTGCGCGTTGCAGGGTATGCACGCCTTGGATTTCGGTTTCTGGGAGGAGACTACAAAACTGCAGGATGCTGCCCTGGGGGCTGCGCAGCCAGCCGTGTACCACCCCTGCCTGATACTGGCATCGAAGCTTCTGTACCAGAAGGGAGGATGTGAAAACTTTAAATCGCTCTCCCTCTGGCTGTGCTGAGGGTTAACATCCATTTCTTCTCCGCTAGTGAGCGGGCTCACTAGGCAGGAGCCCTAAAGCTACAGGGAGGCTTTTTGCGGCTGCCCTCAGTGTGCTGCCTGAGCCGGGGATAAAAATAAAAATAATGGGGACTCCGAGGAGCTTGGTGACTTTTAGCTGCCAGCAGAGAAGGCTGGCTTTGCTTGCAGAGTATAACTAAGGTGTGACTTAAGAGATGCTGGAGCAGATGCTATTGGGACTTGGAGAAACACCGTGAGTGAGATGTTCCAGGTGCTCCTGGCTGCCTTGGTGGCTGGTGCTCTCCTGTAGGGCCTCACTCGCTAGCTCTGCTCCCAACGCTGCCTTTGACTCCAGCCAAGTTCCTTGATCTCACTCTGTGTGGTGTGTGTGTGTTCCCTCCCTGTGGAGTATCTCCTTTGAGATGTGGGAAAGAGGGATCATAGGTAATGGTGACGGCTTCACGTTATAAGGGCCGTCTTCCTACATCTCTATAGGTCATGCGTGTTGCCACGTTGCAAAACATCGCAATGACTTGCCTGCGAGTCACATCAGGGTTCCCTGGGTGAAAGGAGACTACAGTTCTCTGCCTACTCTGCTGTTTGCTTCTGGACATTTCTCTTCTGAGCTAAATTGAAATCCCTGGGTCAGAATCTGATAATCTTATCTGAAAAATATTTTTTTGTATAGTTACAAAATGAGAAAACTTGTTCATCCAAAACCTGTTATTAAAAATAGCTTTGAACCAAAGATAACATGTTCTTCAAATGATTTTTAACAAGACACAGGTATCAAAATCCACATCAGGCTGTGAAGTCAGTCAGTCTTGTGTAGCACAGGCACATTACATGGAATTGCTGTACTTGCTGATATAACAAATACATTTTGAAATTTGGTGCTTTCTTTGTTATTTCTTCCCTCCTTACTAGATAGATTTTTGTTATATCTATAATTCTTTGTTGCTAGCTATTTTACTGAAAGTAATACCTTACCAGGGTTGTTTGGTTGTTTTGTTTTTTTTTTTAATGGAGAAATCTGCCACTTAAATTTATTAATTAGCAAGCTGTAAAGTTTAGCTTAAAAAATTGCAAATTAAAATGGCTTTTTTTCTCTGTCACCTTCTAAATTCCTGAGTATTATTCTCACTGAGTAGTGGATAATATTTGACAGACTGAACGCATTTGAATAAGTGGGGATGCTTTTGTCAAGAGGACTTGGAAGGGAGAGGGACTGAAGGGGTTATTTGTGTGGGTGATTAATCGATTAGATAAAGCTTTAGATTTTGTTTATGGAGTTACTCAAAAGCATAGCCAAAGAATAAAGCAGTTGATTTCTCCCTTCCTTATTCCTTATCCTTTAGTCATATGCTTGCAACATCACATACAATTGGTATCCATGGAAATTATATCATAGCAGGAGCAGCTGATGAACTCTTGGGAAATAAAGATCCCATTTTCATGCAAATATTCTAAATAGCAAAGAGGTGAGGAAGAAAAATGATTGATAAATAGAATTATTTCTGTCTTAGAATATATTTCAGGATTTTCCTTGAGGCAGCAGTAGCTTTTTGAAATTGTGTTCTTACTGAACACAAACTTTCATAGATCAGTGTGCGTATGCAAGCTATGAGGAAGAAAGCAAAATTTAAAGTAATGCACATTGATTTTGTGATGAAATATTCTAGATACTCCTTGTGTAATTTAACTTTATTGTCAGAATACAATCCAATAACTTCAGAAAGAGCAGGCAACTTTCATTTAAAGGCTAGATTGAGAGAGAGATCAATTGCTTGCTAGAGGCTGGACACTGGTGATTAGTGTAGCCTTCCGTGTCACGTGAAAGCTCTCTCTCCTTGCCCCCTCGATACTGCACAAAAATCCTGTCTTTCTGTCTGCTTTAAAATGAGAGCAGTATAGGATGCAAAAGACTGCTCTTTCTGTAGCATCTTTTATTCTGAATTTTAGAATTTACCTGCACTGATGTGAACACTTGCTTTCTGTCCTGCTGCCAACACATTTGAACGCAAGCTCCTGAAGTGGGATGGTGCTCCTGTCTGTGTTTCCACACAGGCAAAGGCACAGATTAATTTCCGAAATTTGGCTTCCTGACTTTTATTTCTGCTGAAAACTACGGATGGAAGCTTCAGTGAAGTAGAGGTTATTATACACCTCAGATAGATGGCAATAGTGGGAAATGCCCTAAAGAAATAGAGTTTCTTGACAAAGAATCCCTCTAATGCTTTTTGGACACTGTGATGGGTTGACCCTGGGTACCCACTAAAGCTGTCCTACTCCCTCTCCTCAGTCGGACAGGGGAGAGAAAATACAGCGGAAGACGTGTGGGCTGAGGTAAGGACAGGATCATTCAGCAATTACCGTGACGGGCAAAACAGACTCGGGGAAAATGAATTTAATTTATTACCAATCAAATCACAGCAGGGTAATGAACAAATAAAACTAAATCTTAAAACACTTTCTCCCCACTCCTCCCTTTTGTTTTGTGTTGGTAATAGAGATCCTCACATCCCTTCCTCTGCCACGTCTAAGAAAGCTTCTAAGTTAAAACCCCGTGCACCGGTTATGTGAGCTAGCTCTTCTTTTAGGCTTCTTAAGAAGACCTTAATAACGGCATTGTGATAGTCACTTACAGTAGCTACCTCTGAATAATAAAAAAAAAACCAAACATAATTTATAGAGCAAAACTGTTGCCTTGTAAATAACTAATTACCTCTGTATTGCGGTCATTAAATCTTCAGCTACCGATACGGAAAAGTACTGTGACACTGCTGCTGAAAACAAAGATGGGGAGGGATGTTAGTCGTCAGTGCTGATGGGCTTTCGATCCATTTGGTTGGCAAGACCTTCATTAGGGGAGTTGTCTGGACCATCAGAACCGTCTGCAATCGAACCAGATACACGTATGGTCCGTTCAGCCAGATACGCTAAGGGAGATCAGCATCGTATGCTGCGAACCAGTGTACCTGCCCCTGATTTGATGTGTAAATATTTAAGTGCGTATTACGAGGACTGTCCTCCTGTAAACGCAGGGAGTTACTGTTTGGGTTGTATCCTGCATCACCAGTTTGTTGTCCCTAGATTACTTTGGTGTGGTCTATTTAGGGTGTACCTTAGTCACCTGAAGGTAAATCTTGGGGTATGGATCTTCACAGCTGATCCTTAGTAGGAAAAGCGGACAGGTCGTTAAGTCTCATTGACTTTTTTTAAATTTTTTTCCTGTCTTAGACTTTGGGCAAATCAAGGTCAAACATTTACTAGTCAAGGTGGTAAGTGAGACTAATATCTCTGAAGTGTGATAGTTTCCCTCATCAGTTGTGTCTGAGGAAGGTTTCGCATCCAACTGCGTTAGGCTTCCCAGCGCGACTGAGGAGTGAGTTGGGCTGACTGAGCCTTGCTCCAGGCTCACGCAGGTAATTGCCTTCAAGACTGGGTCCATTGCAAGATTCCTTAACTCCCCTTCTGCCGTTCTCCATCAGGATGCGAGAGAGAAAAGAAATTTACTGCATCTGGGGAAAAAGTCATCTGAAACAGAAGGTCCCTGAGAGGGAGAAATTTTGGAAAAAGTAGTTAAGTAGCGTTAAGAGTCAGGCACGAGTACATGATAGAAGAGTTTGAGATGGGGTACAGTAGCTCAAACGACAAGGGTGACTTTTGGAATGTGCCTGTCATGGAGAAGAGCGAAGTGATCCTTCCTCACAGGATGGCTCTGCTGCGCGCCCTGCATGCTGCTGGGCGCTGGGGTCCTGTCCCGGCCCGTTTCTGCTTCGCCTAACTCCGAGAGGGTGTAACAATGATTAGGAACGTGGGGATGAGGGGAAGACTTGAAATGGGTAACCTTTTTAAACGATGCCCAAAATGTCACTGCGGTGCTTCCGAACGTTTGAAGGTACAGGGAGGAATTACTCTGTTCAAAAGATTGTAACCAAGGACAGTGTGTTAAAATAAAGGGGGAATATTAAATATTTGGAGGAATTGTATTCTGATAGCATCACTGCAACCTGTAACAGCAACAACACATCTTTGGGGACCAAACTGCTGTCGAACAAAAATCTCTGTGGTTTGATTTGTTCTGAAAGAACAGATACTTGAGGTTTTTTCTTTTTTTTTTTCCCCCTCTTTTTATTTTTTTTTTTTCTCTTTGTCTGCTGCTGCTCAGTGGAGTGATGTACATACCTATATGCTAGTCAGCACAGGCTGATATAACAGAAAATATTGGCATGAGTATTTGCTTAGAAGGGATTTTGTTTCACACCATGTTGACTTGTCTCTGCTATGGTGAACAGAGGTTTCCACGGGAATCCTCATCTTCAAGAGTCTGTCATTTGTTGCAATCAAAACTTCCAGTCTGAAATTCCCCTCCTGTTGCGTGAGCCCAGCGCAGAGCAGTTGTATGTTTTAAATACTTACTTTAAATGTTTTCTAAACTAGACTACCAGGACAACTGTTGATGTTTGCACCTGCAAGTATTTTTTCTTGGAGAAGAGTTTGACAGGGTGGCGCTTCTGATTGTGGTGGGAAGAGGCAGCATCGTGACATGGGGATGCCAAATGTCACCTGTGTGATACAGATCAGAACTACCAAGTATTTAATAAAACAGCTAAATTGCCCCAATTGCTTTGATAATAAAGTGACTGCTGAGCTGGCCAAGTAAATAATGAATTTCCAGTACCTATTTGGCTCTTGTGGCTGGCAGCCACCTTTGTTTCACGGACCATAACTAGTTGGCACTACTACTCTAAGGCAGAAGCCTTTAATATAGAGACTAACAGGCACGTTAACTTTTAGCACATAACCTTTTAAAGAATGCAGATTATTTGTCTTTTAAACAGAAGGAAGAGACATATTATGAGAAGAAGGTCTAACCCAGCTGACACTGGCAAGGAAGGAAACACGTGCATGTGCACTGTTCGGGTTTTAGTCCCTTACCTGTAAATGATAATAGTAACGATGCTACTCGCTTGTGTAAAGAGCTATTCTAGTCAGTCTTACCCTCCTTCTAAGTTCCAGACTCTTAGGAACAGGTGTTTCTGTGTCCAGGGTCCCTGCCACCGTTGTCAAATATGGCACTGATTAAAAACCAAACAAACCAAAAGCAAAACCACCTCCGCTTCCCAAACTCTGGGATGTGATGCTGCGTCTTTTCTTTACTCGGGCTCTCAGGCGCCTGCAGATTCACAGTGCAAAGCCGAAGGGGAAGAAACAAAATGATACCGAGGGCTCAGTAATATCCACCTTCTCTCTCTTCACACTCTGTCACAACCTTCATGTAATTTAAGACACCGAAGAGGTATTCATGGATATGCTGGCTGGTGCTCAGAATCTTAGGGAGCCTTTTAAAAATTTTATGAATTTGTAATATAAAACAGGTAGTTGCGTGAGCCAGCTAAAGCCGTGCTTGCTTTACAATGGGGAAGTGGCAGTGACTGCAGTATGGCTTGCAATATCCAAGAGGGATATGTACTCACCTGTGATTAACCTTCCTTGGCCATTAAATGTCACAGTTGGTGCGTACACATGGAGCAGAAAGAATATATATTTGTCAGTAAAAAGGTGACTGAATGAAAGAAGTCGTGAAATGACATTTTTCAGAAGGTTTGTCATAGCCGGAGCATGGAGGAAAATTGCTTTCTGTAAATCTTGGCCCAACAGAACAAAACACACATTTCTTTCCAGTTGGGAAGCCATACTCATAGACATAATGAAAGCACTGTGTGCTCTGACTTTTGCAAACTCTGATAGAAACCAATCTGCAATCTTGACAGATATGATCTTTTGCAGGATGCACTGTTCATTTACAGCAGCTAGAGACCTCAATTAATTTATGAATGAGGACAGCAAGCTGTGAACTCCCCAGCTCAGCCTAGGTGGAGATGTCCCTGTCTGAATTTATGTTCTGGTAATTTAAAAAGATTTATACAAAGCTTTTCTTTCATTTTGAGAGTAGATTAAAATTCTAATGGAAACCATTTGTATGCATTTGTTGAATTGAATAATATTTATCGCTGTATGAAATGGGGAGAGAAAAAAAGAAAGAAATGCTGAAAAACTTTGCTAGCAATAAAGTTAGTGAGGCAGGAATAAATAAGTGCAGAGGCAGAAAGAGCCCAAACCAGAACGTAATACTTAGTAGAGCCTGTAGAAAACACGCTGTTATATAAAAGCGTAATGAAAGCAATCTACACCTGTTTCTGAACAAATAGAAAATAGGATGGTGCCCTGTGTGTGTGGTCTCTCAGTTCTTTAATCTATCTGGGGAGATATTTCTTAGTGCTTGATAAAAACATAGCTTTGTCATGGACATGTTGTTTGCAGCTCGGAACATGCACTTTCACTGTAGTAGGGTTACAATTTTTTTGGGGGTGTGTGATGGTCACACAAGCTGTTCATTTATTCCTGGAAAGACTTTTTTTTTTTTTTTTTTTTTTTTTTTTTTTTTTTTTTTTGCAAGTTCATAGATGACTTGAGAGCAGAAATCCCACTGAAGGGGAAGATATTATACGGACGTATGCCTCTGAACCCAGTTAACTCATAACCTTTGCTCCAACATGACTGTTTTGGTTGGGGTCCAGCTCTTAGGTTTTCTTTTGATGAAATAGTTGACAAGCACCACAGATCACGCAGGGGCATGTGTTGGTACAACATGACCGTAGCCAGAAGGAGGAATAAACTAGAATAATACCTATCCAAGAATTGCTATAATTTTACTTGGTCATTGTCTTGTCTGAGCTGTGATCAATAGATTCCTCCTGCGAGTGTTTTGTATGAAAAGGAACATGTAAATATTTGAGCTGTTTCTGAAGAGACTTCTTGGTGAAAGTGAAGTCTTTCATTCGCTGACTTGGTAAAGGGAATGAGGGTATTCCTAAAGCTATCGACCGCGCACACCGATGGAAAAGTATTCTCCCTGAACGCCTCGGAGCTGTAGATCTTGTTTCCACACCTGAATGTAGAAGCCCAGGCAAACTGTTGACATTGCCCAGATACAATAATGCAGATAAGCTGAAGTAAATTTTGGTAAGGGCTGCAACAAGTTCAGCTAACGTGCTGCACAGCCATCTGCACCAGAATAAAGGCAGGGGTGCCAGAAGGGAAGGTAATACTGAGGAAAGGGTCGGCTCTCAGTGGGATGGGCTCTGGTGGGCAAGAACACGCTGATAAAATAGTAGTATTTGAAAACATTGTATGGTTTTAAATTAGGTTTTATGATGCGTATTGTCCTGAAATGCTCAAAAATATTGGGGGGAACCAATATCAACTAATAAATTATTGTTGTGGTTCTTTGGGAATTCCTCATGCCAAAGCTGTGAATTTAATTGCATCAGTCTCAAGATAAAGTGACCCTTGATGATAAATATCTGGAATATAAATGAAGAACTAATGCAGGATGTAGACATCCTGACATGATCAGGCTTAGTTGTGATAATATTAATGTGTTTTGAAGGCTGGCCAAATTAAACTTGGGACAAATTTCTGACATTTTAATTCACGCTAAACAGTATCTTGTTTCATCTGTAATTCTGCTGACGATCTGTTAATGTCTAGTAAGAATTTCATTCACAAAAAAAAGGGGCGCAGAGCAAAAGGATGAAGCATATCCTTTAAAGTATATCCATATTTTGATAAACTTTAAAAAAGGTAAATACTGGGCTCATTTTTGCAAGCAGTTGAGTATGTAGGCACATTTTCTAGAGAAGCAAAGTGGCTCAGGTGCAGACTCAGTTTGATTCCTGTGCCCTAACTCAGTAAATCTTAATGGCATTACTTGAGCAGCTGCTAATTTTGAACAGGATAGAAGAATTGAGTCCTTGATAAATTACCAGCCAGCCAAGCTATCTAAAAGCATTTCTTTTCTGGACTATCCTGTAGCAAAAGCATGCATAAATCACTATCCCTTTATTGTATGGCCCCCTGGAATGTAAATCTTTTCCTTCTGCCTTTTATCTGAACTTATGTTTTATTGAACTATACAGTGAAGGGTTTTTTTGGGGGGGATGGTGGTAAATTAATACACTGCATTTTCCTTCCACACACATTCTTCATTGCCTTTAGGGATTTCATTTGACAAAGGCCTTGCTAATGGAAATGCAAATTTTCTACCTGTCATAGAGTACTTTTGACTCTGCTGTTTGTCAGAGCAACACATTCCTCAAAAGCATGGTTACTTTGACTTCTCAGAAGCCAGGGGAATTGCGTATGCACCTACCAGGGCTTTGTTTGACCTAGCAGACGGTAAAGAACATTATTTATGTAAATTTGAATGAGAAATATTAGCCTATTCAGTCCTCTGCTATAAATAAAAACCCACATAGATTGAAAGCCTTATTAAGCTTTGATTTATTGTAGCCAGTAATTCATTTCCTGTTTAGTAGTTTTGTTGCACTTTAATAGACAGCAACTTCTTCTTTCATTTTCTAGTGATACATTAGTGATTCTAGTTCTGATAATATTCCATCTAATCTAGCCTTATCTTTTGAGGGTTGTAGAAAACCATGTGCATAACAGTGGAGAGATCCTTGGGCTACAGAATTTAGAAGATTAGAAAATGTCCTTTGTCTTTGCTCTTCCACTCTAAATAGAGCAGACAGCCTCGCCAGACTTCTGGTAATGGAATAGTCAAACAAAAATATACAAACTTTTAAGAAAAGGAATACAGAAATGAGCCTCTGTGTTATCATATTCATGTAAGAACTGAAAAAAATAAAACTCTTCATATCCTCAGCCAGAAAAAAAACCCCTTTTCAATCAGTTTCTGAGAATTTGGACTTCTGTTGCTATCTAAATCTCGGTGGCCACAAAAGGTTGTGTTTAGGGCAAAACAGTAAGTGAAATCCTCATGCCTTTTAAGTAGTCTGGAACATTCCCAGTGACTAGGGAGATCCAGGAATTTGTGTGCCATATGTCAGTCCAGCTGAACAATACTCATGGTGTATTGTTACACAGCTGACATCCTCGTTTGGACAGCCTTCCCTAGCGCACGTTCTAGCCTAAGCAATACATTTTCTAACTCTTCTCCCCCTGACATGAATGCCTTTGAGCAATCACACTTCTTTTTTCAATCGTGCCCTTTAATTTCTCTTTTAATTTTGTCTATTTCCTTTCTTTCCCGGAAAGCTCTACTCGTTCCTGTGAAATTGTAGCATTTCTTCACCTCCACTGTCCTTGAGTCTTTCTTTTCCTGATCCACTCACCCTTCACAGTGCTTTTTACAAAGCCTCTCTCACCATCTGTGCTTCATCTTGAAGAGGAAGGATGGTCCTTTCCTTCTCTGCCACGGTTTTTGGGTGTAGGAAGAACTGCAGTAACTTCAGCAGTTCACGTTCTCTGTGTTCAAACCCGGGTCCTGTAGGGCTATAAAAAACAAAAGGAAATGCCATGGTCTCGCTCCCACCTGAATTTTTGGCATTGTCTAGGTTCCAGTTTCAAGTTTTATTTTAATGACTGAAGAATAAAAGAAGGGAGCTAAATGCCCAACACATATGGATGGATCTTCTTGCTTGCACAGGTGATACGGTTACAAGAGACGGCAAAAGATCACTTAACTGCTGTTCTCGCATGATGATGATCTTCACAAACACAGATTCTTCCCCCTGCGCAGGCCAGAGGAGACCAGCAGCAGCCAGGACTGCTCTTTGTAAAATCGAGCGGTGGTTGTTTCAAAATGCTGCTTTCTGCAAAGAGACAATTCTACTGAAATGGAGGATGCTTTTCAAGGCTGGATTGCAACACAGTATTTACTTAGTCATAGAGACCATAATGTTCCATGGTTTATTTGAATTATTAAAATGCAATACTGCACAATAATCATTATTGCAGAGCTTCAAAACACTTACTGACAATGCGGTCTTGGCAAAGTAAGTACTAGTCTTTTTAATGGATAGTTGTTGCAACAGAGGAGGGGAAACCTGTGTTTCAGACTAAGCTGTGCTTTCCAAAAGGGCAGAAGATATCGATTATATTATCGATTCCATACAGATTTGTGTTGTTGCTTTATATTTTAAAAATACCCCCCTCTCCTCATCCTCTCTCGACAAATCAGATGTCACTTCACTTTTCTTTCCTTGAAATAACACTGAAAGAAGATTGTTGACAGCTTCGGGCTTCTGCACAGTCAGCATTGTAAGAGAACAGTATAGACATGAGCAGAAGTCAAATAGTCTCCTAGGAGCTCCAACCCATTAAAACAATTGCTAAGGGCGCAAGAGCACAATAAACATCTGTGGTTTGTCTCCCCAGCACACCGCATGCCTTTCAGTTTGCCTCTGCTTGGAAATGGGCTTGAGCTGTCTGTTGGGCATATATGTGAACTTGCAGAGTCTGAGGCTTTTCGGAGCTTGGACTTCTGGGTCCAGACTTGGAGTTCTGGGCAAAGGCTAGAAGTCACTGTAAAGTAAGGTTCCATAGCAGCATTTTCTCAGATTTGACAACACCTTAACAGTACTTTATATTTTTGGCTCTGCTCTGCTAGGAATTGCCTCTTTGCAAGCATCCTGATCTACTGGACGGTCCTCACTGGAACCAAATACTGCAATGAGAAAGTAAGCACCCTCCTAAGGTTCCTTGTGCAGGCTCTCCTCCTCATGAGTCAGTCACTGTTTTGAGCTAAATTGGTATTAAAAACATATGCCTTGCCACATAATCGTCAACTTGCTGCTACAAACCATTTTATTTACCTTGATTTTGTGATAAAATGTATATTCATATCTTATTTTAAAGACAGACTTTAGCAATCCAAATGATACCAACCTTGACATACTAATTAGAAAACAACAATTTTATATGGAAATGTTTATCACAGCCCTATGCGTAGATGAGAAACATCCTTCGCTACAGAAGTATGATACCTCGTTGATGATAGCTGGCTGGCTGTAATGAGGTTCAACAAAAGGAAAAGTGAACCAAAACTCTGGAAAACTGTTTTGCTAACAAATGCCACTCATGGGTAATATGGCCTCAAGGATGAAATATACTTTAGAGGGTTAAGCAGAAATGAAACAATTGACTCGTTACTTTAACTAAAACTATTTGGTCAGAAGAGATGAGAATTAAGACGTTGTGGTAACATAATAGTAAGGTAAAGGTAAATCAGGCAGTGCTTGATTTATCTGTAACTGTGCTCGTGCATTGCAATGGAGAATAAACACAATCTTGTTGGCAATAATGATATTACTCTTAAGTCTTCACTTAAATAACTTCATGGAGGAGGAAATGAGACACAAATAACATCCTAGCAACAGCTGTAACTCCAAGTGCTTCACTCTGCATGCACTTCCATTCAGAAAGCTCAAAGCAGGAATCACAGAAGTCAAACCAGCCCCTTCCAGGTTGGAGTTGTGTTTGTTCATTAAGTAAAAGAGTGTTTCAGTGCACCACAATCACAAGCCTGCCTTCCATTGCAGCAGTGGCAGAATTTGCCGGACAGTCACTGGTGTGTGGTGTAACGGTGACTGAGAACACGAAGTGCAATAGGAATCATGCAATACAGGTGGCAGATTATTTGCACTTAATAAAAGCAGGCACGGTTCCTGTAGTTGAGCAAAGCTTATCTAAGTGCGCCTGTGGATAACTGTATGCGTGAGGGAGTGGCGAGGGAAGGAACGGCACCGTGCAGATTTCTTACAGGCAGAGTAAATAAGGAAAAAATATTAGCCAGTATGTCTGGAGGTGATGCTGGCTGGTACTGGAAATGGAATAACGAATAATCCCAGAAGCAGACAGAGCGTGGGTAGAGGGAGCAAAGCAAAGGAACGTTGTATTTTATTCTGCAAAGTTTGCAGTGTAGGTATTGTTTAATCACAGAGCTGATTCCTGATAAACTGTCATCAGAAGATGACTAGAAATAAAGAAAAGCGATCTTGGGATTGCTTCAAGATGCCCGGTGCAGAAAGGTGATGGGACCTGTTCCTAACTCTGCAGCGGGGCTGGTGGGGGTTGTCAGCACTGCTGGGACAAGTTTAAGAGGCTGTGAGCAGGGAGGATAATCACAGCACTCTGGCAGGTGGGAAGACTTCGCAATAGAAAGGATGACCTGCACAGAGTGACTTACTGCCAGATGGCTCCCAGCTGGGGGACTTAAGGAGGCTGTGATCTGGCCTCATCAAATGCCTGGCACCTTCTCTCCCTGCAGTGTCCAGAAAGACAACCCTCGCTGCCAGCAACACAGCGGATGGGGGATGATGAGGCTGCCTTTTATAAATAGAGTCTGGGCAGCGCATATAATTCTTCTTGTTGGCTTTCTCTCAGTGGCATTACCTTGAATATGAGGAAATTAAGGAGAAAAATTGCTATGAGCTTTGCAGGCCCTTTATCGCTTTAATCTCCTCTCCTCTCTGCTTTCTGTTTTCCTGTCTTGTCATCCATCTTTGCAGAGACAGTGACCAAGTTAAGCTAACCAGCAATTTAGATTTGTTTGCAACTCATTTGATTTCTGCTTTCAGAAACGGTTTGAAATTGTGTAATGTATTACTTTAACTAGGCCTAAATTTTCAATGCAAATTCTGGGATTGCCAGAGCAAGGATTCAACACAGATCTCTTGGATTTAGGGAAGGGGGAAAAAACTACCTAGCGTGTCTATGGGGTGTCACAGACTATATGATTTCTGGGATTCCCTTTAGAAGAATGCAAAGGAAGGGCAAGAAAGACTGTGTTCTGGAGCATGTGCCCTTACAGAAACTTGGCACGGTGGTTGTTAAGGTTTGGTGTTGCAAGAGGCTCTAAAGTTACTGGTTGAACCTTCTGGACGGTTAGTGCAGAGCCTGCAAGGGCTGTTCGTGTTAAGTCGTATTGATTGCCTTGTGTATAATTTAATAAAGTTGAAGCTTGCTTTCTTTCCTTGCAGCTATTCACTGCATCTGTCCTTGTTGGAGTGTTCCCATGGCAATCGTGGGCTGGATTTTTATTAGTTTGATTTATTTGATAAATAAATAGAAAAATAAAACAATGTAATTACCCAGCAATGAATAGCTACCATATGAATACTGTGAAAACTACACCAAAGGCCACTGGCAACAGGCAACGCTTCCAGTTTAAAATTAGTGCAGATGTTTCCAGTGTAATTTTTTTTTTTGACCTTCGTTGGCCCTTCCCCCGTTAGGTGTCAGGCTCTGTAGCTTACCTGAGTTTCACCGCATACAAAATGTCTCTCCTGGCTTCTCACGTTCATACGATCGCTATTGTTTAAGCAGTGGCAGCAGCTTTTATGCTCTCTTACCTACTTAGGCTGAATAGTTATATTTGCAGGGAAGAAACATCCCTCTTTTCTCCCCAGAGAAGCGGTAGAAAAACCTGTGCTAATAAACCAAACCTCTGTGCTTCGGCTGAGGTTTGCTCTCCTAACAGACTATTGGCGAACATGCAGGCAGGCTGCTAAGAGGCCCCCAGCTCTCAGGAAGCCAGCGTTGCCAAGGATGTGGGGAGCTGGCTGGACTCCCCCTAACCGTGGGGCATGACACAGGTGCCCTTTGCAAGGGGCGCTCCAGCGTAGCTTCTCTTGTGGAAGAACAAGAGAGGACTAGTCTGCAGGCTGCTCAGAGGACACGAAGACATTGGTAGTAGCTCATAAGGAAATCGCATCCGATGCTTAAAATACGGAAGCATAGGTCACTTCTTTTACAATGTGGCTTGAGTCGATTTTCCGCTCGCTGTTCATAAATGTTAGGAGCCTTGGCTCCCGCTATAGTGGCACAGCATTCGGTGCAGCACGGAATGGGAGAGTTGTAAAACACTGCAGTGTAGTCAACACTGACAATAAAATTTGACTTGGGCTTTCCCAAGTACTTGCTCTAAGCTCTGGAAGCTGCTGGTAGCTAACCTGGCCATCCAACAACCAATGCCTAGTGAAAAACCAGAGGCTCTTTGCTGTGGCTCCTTGTACCCTTGGCACAGAGGGTGTAGAGTGACTGTTTCTGAACAGAGTCAGTCCAAGGCTGTCTCTGCTGACTGCAGGGTACTTGTATTTCAGTCAAAACCATTTAAAACCCTGAATGTCATACAAAATGAGAGGACAAGAAAAATATTTCTTCTGAATGCTCAACAGGCTGCTGATCAGAAGGTGCTGTGCAGGCTGCACCCGGCGGTGCTCAAGCAGCATACTAAGCCAGGCTTGTAATCAGAAGGAGATCCCTGTTATCCCTTTGAAGATCTCCCTTTTCTCTAGAGGATCTCGCACAAGTGCAGACCTTCCTAGGAGTCTCTGCCGAATGTCTTGGGACATGCCCCAGTATGAAAAGCTTCTAAACTGGTGTTTGGAAACTGGCTTGAATGCCTGCTGAAAGGCAGCTGTAATACAAGCTAACGTTTGACGCTTTTACAGGGAACTGTGGATCTTGTTTCAAATCTCATTTCCCTGAGAATTACATCAGCACTGAAGTCTTCCAGCACTGCTGCTGGAAATGTTTTTAAAATTAGTGCTAAAATGACAGTGCCTTTGTGGAGGAACTTTCATTATGAGAAGATTCCTGTGATGGCAGCTTGTTCCCACCATTAGACCTGTAGAAACTGGGAGACCTGGGGTCTGTTTCTTGACTCTGCTCTTGGCCTGCTGTTGCATGCAACTCTTATCATCTCTCTGTGAAATGGGGATAAAGCTCAGCTTCTTTCGTACGATGCTACGAGCACTTCAAAAAAATGATGTTTCAAAAGAACGAAGTTCTATTAAGAACCTCTGTTATTCTCGCCTCCTCCTCTCCCCTACGGTGTGGAATATTATGAGACCTGTGGCCTTGGAAGGTGCGTAGGCTCTCTTGTGAGCCTCTTGCTGCCGGTTCTGAGGCCGGCTTGCCTAGCTGGTGTGCTCAGCGGTGGGCCAGTAATTGTATAATTTCACCCTAGGAAACTTCCCACTTCTGGCTAGGGTGATGCCCTAGACAGATAGCGCTCCAGAGTTAGTACAGCCTGAATCAGAAGTTTGGGAGGGGGGAAGAGTGAACAGTTTCACCTTGGCTTTCCCTAGCAGAGTGGCGAGAGAATATGTCCTAAAATAAACGTGAAGAAAGCTCTTAGATGGTGCTTCTCAGCCCGAGGAAGTAATAAGTGCTCTCTCCGGGCATGCAGATGATCAAGAAACCATTAACAAGATTTGTTTGCTGCTGCTGTGAGCATGTGGTGCGTACGTCTTCTCAGGCATTTGCAAAGCACTTGAGGGAAAAACTTGGGGTCTTGGGGATGGGAAAAAGAGCCCTGCCCCTGTGCACTCCCACAGAGGCTCGGAGTGGCTTGGGAATGACAAGCAGAAGTTTGTAACCCTGATTAGACGGAGGGGCAGCCCCGTACATCTGAGAGATCCCTGCTGTTCAGCCTGTGTCAATTCTTTAAACTTGTGCAGACATACTAGGGAGGGAAGACCGTGCCTGAGGGGCAGATGGAGAGGAGGTCCTGTAGGGTGTGTGACTGCAAGACTGGGGCCTTGACCCTTCTGCCCTGCTCCAACCCTTGTGACATTTCCTCTCCTGTGCTACACTAAGGTACAGAGAATGTCTTCCTGCTCCCTTACCTGCTACTGGCATTCCGTTTAATCAATGTTCTCTTCTTTAGCTATTATCTCCTTTCCTTTTATTTGTTTTCCACTTTCCTGCCCCTCTCCTATTCAGGACCTGATCCTGCTCCACCCTGTTTAGGCTGTGTGTGTCACCGGCGCTGTCCCACCTTCTGGGACGCAGACCCTGTGCCGTGACGTAGGCTTGGTACGTATGCCACAGCGTGAGCTTGAGTCAGGATTTTTGCTCTTGCCAGGCAAGTCCCTGAAGCAGATTCGCAGGGCAAGGTCTTTTGAGGTCCCAAGCCTGCAATGTGGTGCAGAGAAACTGCTCCCTGCCCAGAGTGATTCTTAACATCAGTGCCTGGGGGAGCAAAGCTGGGTGTCTTTCTACCTCCTCCAGCTCCCCAGAAGAAGAGGTTTCGGGTCTGGAAGACAGTACAAAGCCAAGGTTACGCCGTTTGGGCCATCCTCTCTACAGCTTCTGCCCTTCCTCCCTGCTAAAAAGATACTCACACTGCACATTGCTCAAGCACACTTGTTGCAGGGTGGGGAAGTACTGAGCTGGGCTATACCTGACCGCTAACCACTGTACTTACTGCTCATGTTAACTGAAAAGTAACGGGAAGTTTTTAATATCATATGCAGTTGTTCGTTTGTTTTTTAACTCCTGACCCTGCAACACGATCCAGGAATTTCAGCGGAAGGCTTGTCGTATCCTAACTGGTCTTACAAGTTTTGTACAGTACCAATGTTTTGGCAAAGGAACAGTTTTGACCAAAGGTTATATAAATCCCATTAATCACAGCAGCTAAACTTGTGTGAACCTTCTGATGGGGCTTGTATCACCTGAATTCGTACGGTACTGTTAGAACTCGCACCGTCTGTGTATAGATAAGCTTTCATCTGAGCTCCTTCGGCTGCAGGTTCTGGTGGGCTAAGGCACAATGTGTGGGCTGCAGGATCCAGGCTCGCCAGCCTTTCCTAACTGTGGGTCGTCAAGCTCCGCATCTCCCTTCGTCAGCTAGCGTCACATCCCTAACATTTTGGTGGAATGTCTCTTGCCTGACTGGGAAAATAAAATAGAGCTCTGGAAAACAAATGGTGCTTCTTTACTTTTATGCACGTGCTGACAGGAACAAGGAAGCGCAAACCCCTTCTGCTTCCAGGTATTGCAGGTTTCTGTTTAATAACACCCCAGGCCAGCCGCTCCGAGGGCACTATTCTGTTTCTTGGGTTGTTGAACTCGTTTGGCCTTGTGCCTCACAGCACTGCAGGAGGTACGTGTTAATAGACCTGAAAGATATGGCATGCTGTGACTTGATTTTATTTACATTTACAGAAATATCACCATGTTTATTTAAAGATGACTGAACTTCTGCAGTTGCAGCACCAGGGTGGTAGAGATCGCTGAAAGGACAGTTAGGTTCCTATCATCTAAATCTGGAAGACCTCACTTAAAATCATGCTCACCGTTTGCCATTCCTTACTTTGCTGAGCTCGATCCAGTGAAACTGTACTGGTCTGTTGTCTGGTCTGTACTGGTCTCCTGCCTTTTTTGTCTGACTAGCTCAGTGACTCTAGTTGGATTTCCAGTGACGGAAGTGATAGCTATAATTCCTCAATAACATGAAAAAATATAATTCCAACAAAAAAATTATACTTTTTTAGTGTAAGAAAAAAAAAAAGTTTATTTTAATTCATTGAACTGAAACTCCAGCTCATAACTGACTGTCCCAGACCCCCGTGTCTCTCTGAGCTCCATCTCAAAAGGACAGCTTGACTAGCCAGAAAAGGGAGCTCTGAGGCACTACCGGTGCCATGACATAAGTCAGTTTCTGGCTTACTGTGTAGTGCTGGTCAGGAATTTTCTGTCAAAGTGTTTTTATTGTCTCTAGTCAGAAGCCCCTGATTTGACAGCTGTTAGTGAAAATGTACCTATCGGTTTTGGCAGGTAAGTCTTCTCACGCAGGAGGAGGAATCACTGGAGCAGGGCAGACACCTGTCTGCAGAGCATCCTTCTCACCCTGGTGCAGCCGGCAGCCCTTCCTGGGTCCTTGGGGACTGCTTCCAAGGCTCTGCTGGCCTGGAGACTTAAAACCTGGAGACTTAAACTTCCATTTCTAATAGTCCAGATGGGGAGAGCACCAGGATGCTACTGCTAGTATGAGGCATGGCTTTCTCAATCTTGAGTTAGTTCTTCTTTTGTGTTTGACTAAGTAATTCAATATTTATTGGGCCAGAGAGGGAGCAGGTGACTGAAACTGTTACAGGACAGATGCTTGAACTGACTCTGGTCAGAGAGATCCTGCCCCTGTCTCCCCTTCACACCGAGCCTGGCTGCTTGTTCCTATCCTGTCACGTGGATCCAGTCAGGCTTGTCTCATGCTGCCTGAAGGCGTACCAGGGAGCTGAGATCCACGGACAATGAATCTCGGGGGAGGAAGGCATTTAGGTCCTCGGAGTAACTCACAACAGGACCAGATGTACGTAAGTGCTGGCACCAACAATGGAAGGCCTTGGCTGGAAGGAGATGGGAGAAAAGCATTCAGCTCTCCCTTTGCACGGCAGCAGGCCATGAGAATGGTTTAGCTGCAGCCTTGGTTGACACCCTGATTTCTGAGCCTTACCTGGGATGTGTACAGCTGTATGCCTCTGTTTTCATTCACTCTCAGGGATGAATCCGTATACCGCTCCTGCCAGTAAGCAGGTGCTTAGCATGTGAGCTGAAAACACGTAACACTCAGGCTCAGATTCCAGCATGCCCTAATCAATAACCAAACGGCTATTTTGGGACGTCTTGCTTTCTCTCGTCAGTGATTTTCCCCATGGAAGAACACAGACACCTTTAGCTTTCATCCAGATGTAGAATCAGGAGGTCCATCTTCAACATGGTCCACGGCTGCCTCTCTGCCCCGTTGTCTTCTGCAGCCCTCTTCCTTTCTCTTGCTGCCGTTCCGCTGTTCTGTCAAAGTAAGCTCAAAAGCCTTGTAAGACAGGAGACTTGCAGGCCTTTGCACACGCGCTTCCCCAGAGGTTTCAGTTCCAGGAGTGGGGTGCAGCTGGCCTTGCCTGCAGCCAGTAGAGCCCATCCAGCAGGACTGCACCTACTCTGCAGCATGTCCTGTCCCCCACCGGCTGAAAACCACCGTGATGGGGACATCTGTTACAAGCTGAAGTCTGTGCCTCCCAGCGCTCAGCGAGTTCGGTGGGATTACTTGTATGCATAATGATGCTGCCATTTTAAATATTTCCTTTCTTAAAGTTAGTTAAGTGGGTTTTCTAGTAGGTACCGCTACACGCGAAGCTGAGCCTCTGCTTCTGGGCACAGGGTGTAAGTGACCGCTGAGCTGCTGTGGAAGGTAGAAGGTATTTTGACTGGTTCATTGCTAATTACTGCTTCAGTAAACAACAGCTGTTCAGAAGCAGCTCAGCTTCTTGCTTTGAAAAGATTACAGTGCCCAAACTGTAGTCTGGTATTATTGAAAAAAGAAAAAAAAAATAAATGTTATAATCATTTCACTCCCCTACTGCTACAGATTTTATGGGCCTTGTAGTGTGCTGTTATGTCAGGCATATTAATTGCTAGCGAGTTGCTGTTAAGCAAATGAAACGGCTTTGTGCAGTGTTCGGACACTTGGTTATAGACAGTTTAACAGCAGTCTTCTGGAGAGACTGTGCATTAGTCTTAGATTATTTTTCAGCACTAGAGGAATGGCTCTTTCAAAGTAACTATAAAATGAACTATTGCTGCCATGCAATAGCAATAATAAGCTGTTAAGGTACATTGCAAAGTATGAGGTCAGAGGCAGTGTGTTCTTCCAGCCACCCAAGAAGTGTAATAGCAACTAATTAGTGCAGCTCTTTCAGAGGCTATTGCAACAGGAGGAAAGAAAGGCGGAAAAGTGCGAGGGGGGCCCCGCTGTTACTGTCTGCCCTTTAGATGAAGGAGTCGTCGGTATTAACTTAGCGGAGGGTGAAGGCCTGACCCAGCACAGCAATAAGTGCCGCTGATGCGCTCTTGGCACTGCTAAGAAAAATAGCCCTGTACTCTACCCCGTGCGGTTCCTGGCCTTCTGCTTTCTTCCTGAGGAGGAAAATTTATAGGGGCATCTGCCTGGATGTACTGAGGAGCAGAAATTACAAATTAGCTTCCAAGGCAGGTACATGCCCACGCTTCGCTGCACACCAGGGACCGAGCTCTTCCCCTCGGCCTCCCGGCTGGGTGGCTGTGGCGGCGCTGGTGTTGGGCTGCGGCCTGGCCTCCCCCGGGGCTGCAGGTCCCTCCGCCACAGCCGCAGAGCTCTACCCTGTTGTGTTTCGCTGGCCGCTGATGAAAGCCACCCGTAAATACCTCTTGTGCAGTTAAACCCCCCCTGTATTTTGCTAAATGTGTACACCAGCGGCCCAGCTGGTAGCCTTTGGTTGTATTTAAAACGTAACGAGGCGGCATGGGAGCAGCTACCCATTGCCAGGTGCGGCCAGTCGGGCTGAACGGCCAGCGGAAGGGCCCCGCTTTCGGGCGTCAGCCCGGGCCTCGCACCCGAAGGCCGCAGTTGCTTGGGTTTGTTCCGCCGCTGGGTGCCCGCCCGGGGCCGCGCCGAGCCGCTAAGATGGCGGCCAAGGCCCCCCGCGCGCCGGGGCCGGTTGGTGCCGCCCCGCCCCTTCCCGCCAGGGGGCGCGCGCGCGCCGCAGCCGCGTCCCGGCGTGAGGGAGGAAGGGGCGGCGGGCGCCGGCGGGGCGAGGTGAGCGGCCCCGGTCCCTCGCCCGAGGCCGGGCCGCCGCTGTCGGGGGGCTCGGCCGGGCCGCGGCCCTGCTCGCTGAGGGCGCGGCGTCAGGAGGTTACAGGAGCCGGTGTCCGTCCCGGCCGGGGCGCGGTGTGGGGCCGCCGTGCGCGGAAGGCCGCGGCACGCTCGAGGCTGGCAGCGACCCTTAACGTCTTCTCTAAAGCCTGAGCTTCGCTGCGAGGTGGGGCAGGACCTGGGAGGGAGGAATGGCGTGAGGCGGGGCGGCAACGTGGCGACCCTCGCAGCCCAGGTGTCCCCCGGGTGGCGGCAGGGCCCGGCCCGGCGGGCTGAGGGGGCCGGGGCCGACCCGCCTCACCGGGGCTGGCGGCACCTGGGCAGGGGGAGCCGGTGACCTCGGGGCGAGTGCAGCCACGGCTGGCGCAGGCAAGGCTTTGCTTTTGTTTTTTTTTACCTGAACACTTGTCTCTGGATGCCTTGGAGACATAAAACATGCCGGCATGTTGGCTCTTGCCACACTCGTGAAAATAATAGAGAGCCGGGAGATTTACTTCAGTTAGTTTTAGTAGTCAGCTGCTATAAAAAGTAATAGAATGGTGCATCACTGCTGTGGAAACCAAGGGATGTTTTTAAAATGCCTCTGCCTTGCGCTGTCCGTTTAAAAACTCGGGACTTTCAGAGTAAATCTGAGGGCTTTCAGAGTGACCTTCAGCCTCTGTCACAGGAATTTGGATATTTCAGGGTTGGAGAAGGGCAGGGGATAAGGGGAGGACAAGCCCAAACCCTCTGGCCTGGCATTTCCCAGAGTCACAAAGGTTTCACGTTGGTGGCTCCTGTGTGGCTAAATGGGTGGTGCGGTGGTCTGGGTTGACCTCCCATCACCAGCATCCATGGCCCGTCATTCCAATAGCTGCCTATTTAGCCAAAAGCTTCTGGAAACTTGCTTCTCCTGTAGCTTGTTCTAGCAGTCAAGCAGAGCTTGCCTCATTGGTCTTTTTGTTTGTTGTTTGTGGTGTGGTGGTTTTGGGTTCTTTTACTACCCAATTCCTAATGTGAATTTACCCAGAGTTGCATTCCCACCCACTGCCCCCTCCCCTTTAGAAGCACTTCACTACAGTGGTTTTTTTACTACAGTGTGTTTTTTAGTAGTGTTGTGGCTTTTTCTGTAAAGGCACTTGGGATCTATTATCACAGCATCTTTTCTTGCCTTTTTTTTTTTTTTTAAGGTGCGCTGTTTAAATCTCTGTCTCCAAGATATTTTTTTTTTTTTTTTGCCAAGCCTCAGATTCATGTGTGATGTCCTGCTGTGCTCTCTTCAGGGTTTCGTGAGCATCTTCACGATGCATGCACCAGGGCTGCGTGCAAGGGTAGTGTTACTGGTGCCATATGCAGAAATAACATTGCCTTCCCATTTCCCTTGTTTAACAAGGCCAGTAATCTCATTAAGCTTCTCCGCTCCTATGAGCTCTTCATTGCCACAGCTGTTGTACTGGAATCTCACAATGAGTTATTTATCTATTATGTGCTCCTCATTCTTTCCAGTCATTGCTTTCTTGTAGGCAGCTACATACCTTTCATAGCAGGATTTGCATTTCTTATTCTGAGATATTTTACTTCTGGAGTTGCCTGTGTTAAAATGCATTTTATTTGAATGGGCTCACTTCAGCGAGTGATCCATATTGTTCTGTATGACTGCTCTGACCTAGCCATTATTTGCCACTCTATTAATTTTTGTCATCTGCAGATGTTGTTGTCACTAATCTTTTTTTCTTTTTTTTTTTTTTTGATATGCGCTTCCTCATCATTGTGGAAAATGGTGATTAGCACCTGGTCCTAGTATTATGGTCTTGTGCAGCCCCCAGCTTGCCCAGTCCATTTTTTTCCCCCCAGTAGTTCTCATCAGCAAACACTGGATGGACTTTCCTACAGCATCATGTGCCTATAGTTACTCTCAGATTTGAATTCTTAACCGATTCCTCCACTAGCTTTCCCCATACTGTTGGTTGTTTTTGTTGGGTTTTTTTAATTGATGTAAGCTTAATTGGTTCGTTAGATAGCCATTCCTGTAATTTCAGTTTTAAAATTATTCCTGGGCTTGGAATGTGGAAATACTTTATTGTGTTGGGATAACAGTTTCCTGTGTGCCTCTGTAATGCACGGCACTTGCCCTGCTGTCTCAGACAGCTTAAGTGTGATTGAGTAACTAGAGCCTGTTGAAACATGTTGTCGCCTTCCAGGCTTGTTCTTCATTTCTGAATTTTCTCCTTTCCTCCTGAATCCCAAAAGGCTTTATTAAGACAGCTTTGTGGGAACCATTAAGTCTAAGCCGCATAATTATGTTACTATGAGCTTTGACTTAGTTTATAGTACGAAAAAAAAATGCATGCATCTCTAGAAATTCATATTCCTCAATGACAGAATTTAAACCTAGTAAATTAAAAGGTTTACTCAATTTACTTAGGAACTTATAGTAATTAACAGCAAGAGAGTTTACCTGCAGAACAACTGAAGGCAATAAAGTAGATTCTGTGAAAACATGACACTCTAATGAGCTGCCATGTTATGCTTGTTCTTTGCCTTCCAAGTTGCACATAAGACTGTGAAAGAGACAGTGTTGCTGTTTGGCTTGCTTTGTTTAGAAGTGAGGACTGATATTTAGGATATTTACCTTTATTTAGGGATGAATTTTATGTCATCCTTGCACAGCTCAGATTGCATGCATTTGTGACACTAGAAATTGGGTCAGGATGTTTTTGGTTTTTTTTTCTAAATTTGTTTTTAAGGCATGTGTACAAAGAATAGTGCAGTTGAGATCATTCTCATGCCAGTCTGTGTGTGGTACTGTGTGACTTCACTCTCACTGTTGCATTTTAGACCACCTAATGACAGGCCACCTCCCTTTCCTTCTCCCTCTCCACCACCCCCAGCACATCTGGTTACTTGAAGCAGGGCAGACCGTGCCTGAGCTTCACGCAGCATGTCCTTGTTCCTCTGTCCCCCTTACAGCGCCAACTGCAAGAGCCATATTCTGTCTTGCGATTAGGAGGTGGCATGAGAAACAAACCTTTCCACCATCTTTTCTCCCTGAAAGGCCCAAGGCATTTTCAGTGATTTGCAATGAATACTCAGGTGTCTGGGGTGAATGAACACACAGCTGCAGGTTTTTTCAGGTTTTGGTGGTGCGCTTAAGCAAGCGCTGGCATCCTTGTTTATGCTACTCCTGTGGGAAGGTGGGCCTGGGGGGAGGAGCGGGGCTCTGCCTATTATTAGTGTTTTGACCTTTATTATAGGTGCAGCCTAGGCATTCACACAGCTGAATTTGCCTCTTATGGTCACTCTGCCACAAACCTAGAAACTTCAGAGGAAAAAAAATGAGTCTTAAGCGCTGTCTGTCAGCGTGGTCGCTATATACCACGTGTTCCTTTTTTTCCCAGGGGGAAAAAACTGGCACCTACCCATCAATTAACTGGTTTTCATTTTGGCTTTTTTTTTTGGATCATTGAGCCCCAGCAACTTGTGCGTGCAGTCAAAGATCAATTTAATTTTATAAGCATTGCATGTTTAATCCTTAGCACTAATTGGCTGTAGATGAGAAGCTGATCAGTCTGGTTGGTTTGGATGTGGCTTTGCAGTTCGGGGTGATTTCCCTGTGCCTGTGCTGTTCAGTTTATGCTGTGTGATGCTCTCTGCTTTGGCTTATTTTTAACCCTGGCAGCTTCTAATAGGTGTCAAATAAGCAGCTTCTAATAAGCTGCTTAGAAGCTGTTTCTAGTAAGTGTCTCTGCTTTGCATTTCACATCCCCAAAGAATTACACGCTAGCTTCTTCCTCTTTTTCTTAAAGGTTCTCAAGCTGGCCATATGTATAGCTGTAGCTTGCCATTCTGGAGTTAGCAGTCAACTAAGGTATTAACGCTTTTAGAAGGTTTTTCTTTTTTCTTCTGAAAACAGAGTTTGAACATTTTGTCATCTCAGACTCTCTGCGACTGCAGCCTATTCTCTTGTAGACAATCGTTTTAAACTGTTATTTTATGCAGTCTTTTTTTGGTTTACAGTCTTTCAGCCATCACTTTAAAAGTGCCTCTGAAGAGTGGCAGTGGTAACTGGCATTTTTTTCCCCCTTGTCAAATGCAAATCTCTCACCTCCTGAGTGTGAACATATAAAGCTCTCTTACTTTTTTTTTTTTTAAATAACAAAATTAGGCCACAGTTAGCTAAGCAGAGTGACCTGATTCGTGCTGGATCAACATGTTATCAACTGGAGGTTGTCACTACAAAGTATGTGTGGTGAAGTCTGCCTGTTCCAACTAAAATCAAAGCGGTCTCTTGACATATAGCAGTGCTGAAGTCAGCAGTTTCTGCAGAGTGGTTCTAAATGCAGATTGAAGGATCTCTTCTGTGTATGTTTGTAACCACTAGTGCCAACCTATTTATTTATAATCAGATAGTTTTTGTTGTATTTTTACTCAGGAGGACATGAGAGAAAACGGTTCCAAGTGATTTTTTGTTTTTTTTTTTTTTTTTTTGTTCTTTAGGTTTCCCTTATCTATAAAAGATTTGGCTTTGTGAGGTGTATTTAACGTTTTCTCTAAAGCAGGCCACCTGAGAGATCCCGTGGACTAATTCACTTTGCTGAGTTAGCAGACAAGGCCATTGGACAGAGTCAAAAAGATACTGCCAACTGTGAAGCAAATGAATCGATACTGGTGCAAATGGATCAGTTGGCTTTTTCTGATACAACGAGAAAAGCAATAGCACAGATGCAGTATGCGACATACAGATTTAAAAAACAAATATAAACACACACACACACACACACATTGGGTCGGCTTTTATTGGAAAGCCCAGATGCAATCTATAGTTATCAATTTGTGGAAAATTCAGGACACATATAAAGTTAAGAAGGCAAATTAAAAGAACAATACAAATCAGACGAAATATACATCTCAAAATATCAGGATAGCATTTTGACTGGCATTGCCTAAAATACTTAGAATCTCCTTTCTTTTTTTGTAATATGCTTCTTTTAATTATGCATATTTTTTCTTTAAAAAGATCTTTTGTTTATATATTCCCCAAGGTCGCTATTTCCTGCAGGAGCATGTCCAGATCAAAAGTCTTTTTTAGCAAGAAATAGGCTCATTATACCTACTAACAAGGCCACTAATTGGCTTGATTTGACTTTATCTAAAATGATCACCAACAGATACTATAATTTGTTGTTTATTGGTGCCAGAACAAAGGAGAAGGAACTGGTACGCGTCAAGTAGAAGATATATTTCATTGTTGACATGTTATACAAGCTTTTCATATTCAAACAGAACAGAAACATTTGACATAATTTAGAATATGAGCCTATTTCAACAGAGAGCACTTACAGCATGCTAAATACAGTGCTGTGGAAGAGCCACCCAACAGAACTGCGAACACCTAGCATTTTACATCTTTAAAAAGAATACGTAGATCAATGACACGCCTCTGGGGTCTGACATATCGTCCTCTCTAAATTTAGGGCCCTCAAGACTTCAAGGGTAAAAGTACTAACAACTAATCTGTGCTTTCATTCTAATAGATGATTAGCATTCATTATATGTGTAATTAGTTCTGTATGCTCTACCAAATACACACATACAGTAATAGCACTGATACTGTAGATTCGGTAGCAACTTGGCTGGGAGAAATTCAAATCTGTTTATCAAACAATCCTAATGTGCAATTTAGAGTATGTAATACCATAGACTCTCGGAATACAAAGCAGTTAGAAAACTATTTTTATTACATCCACTTGAACCATTCATAGTTAAGACACGTTCACTTACTATGTTTTGTCATTATAATACATGGATAGAAATACTGTGTATATTTCAATGAACATCAAAAAAACCCCAATTTTGTCTCATCTTAAAAATATTTATTTTTGTGGCTGAATTTAGTGCTCATGAGAGTAAAGCTCTAAGAATGGTTTCAGCCAAGATGTAGAACAGATGCCATAGATGCCACCACAGGCTTCCTACGAGGAACCAGCTGCAAGCTTCAGTTCTGTCCTGCAGCACGTAAACTGGGCCTTGGAGCCGAGCATGCCAAATCTATGCAGTGGTGTGGAGATGCAGACTAGGCACTAGAATTGGACCTTCCTCTCCATCCCCAGGCTCAGTGTTCACAGTAATGGGATTTGATCTGCCAGCCGAAGGCCAGGAGATGAACCTACTGAACAGCCTGCCTGCCTAAAGAGCAATTCTGTAGCATCAGGTCAGAGGTACACTTCTTCTATCTGGAGTTATTAACATCTAAAAGAGCTGTATTATACATAAGACAAAGTTGACATAACTGGATGAACTACATCATTTCTTCTTCTTCTTCTACATACAATTTGCCAAGCACCTGAGACACTATTCTCTCCATTGTGAAACAAAGCTTCTAAAAAACCAACAGAAACCCCACTTGGTATGAATAAATGTCCATTTATTACGTTAGGGCTGGAAAAAGACAAGGAAAACCCAACCTATTAAAGTCTTCCATCATAATAAACAAGACTTATTTGGTTACTGTGCCTTCTAACAATGACTGATGAAGTGGCACTGGCCTGGGTGACAGGAGAGGAACGGGAGGGGAGGGGAGGGAGCTGTGGTCTGATTCAGCCAGCCACTTTGGAGTGTCCCATCCTATCAGCAGAGTGATAGATGCACAGCTTTAAACCTAATACAAAAATATTAACACTTTTGGACATTAGTCATCACTGTTATATCTCTACAATATAATCCTTTATACTGTACAGCTATAACATAAAAGGTGCAATTCCTTTTTCTTTAAAAAAATCACACACAGCACATGTTTTTATCGTTTTATTTTTAAGTATAAACTTTTTTAAACACTTTACATAAATTAACTCCTCTGAGACTAATATTTGATGTACAGTAAATTGTAATTCATATAAAAATCCATAAACAACTTGTCTCACATAATTTACAAAAAAATCAGGGTTTCCTTTGCTTATCTGCAACAAGGATTCTACTTGCCATTTTCCCCCCAAGGCAAACCATGTTAGCATTGTAAAATCCATTATTAAATTCCCATGGTAGCATAAGTCACTTGTGCCAATGTCCTTTTAGAAAGCAGCACAGTTTAAAGCAGTTGGGTTCTCTATAAACAGTAATTTTTGCCCCACGTTTTAAAATTAACAGATATATACCACATCCTATGCAGTGAGAAAGAGAGAAAAAGAGAAAGAGAAAGAGAGAGACTACTTCTCGTAAGCAAAGGTCAACAATTCAGTAATATTTATTTGGAAACACTGTATGGGTCTGTATCTTAATTAAATACAGTGCCTCAAAGGAACAGCCAGCCTGTTGCAAAATCTGTAGGCCTTTTTTTCTTTTTGTCTTCTTTTTAATACTTTTCAGTCCAACTTGAGTGCAGCGATATGCATATGTAAACATATTCTTTAAAGCAGATCACCTTTAAGGTCATTGAGAAAAAAAAAAAAAAAGTTTTGTCATAAGCAGTATCATTCTTCTGGAAGGCGCTCTTTTCGTTACAGAGTCTGTTCAGATTGTGCCACAGAAAAAAATCTGAGCAAAGATGTAAGCTTAGGCTCAAGTAGTAATGCAGCAAAACAGTTTGGTCTCCTTTTTAGAAGACACTGGTACACAGTCTCTTTGGCAGCCTGAGCTAAGCCAGTGTGTTACCTCTTTCCTATCTCACTTTGTCTGAGGAACTGTATGTTGTTAGCGCTGTCTGCTAATTCTGGATATTGCTCCACAGAGAGTACATAGTACCCATCGTATCCTTGTACCTTTCCAGCACTTAGCAACTGCCTCTTTTCTCCTTCTGTCCACAACCTGGCGCCTTCCTCTCCATCTCTTACTCTCTGTTGTTCTCTGGCCCAGGCACTGGAAAGAGCTCTTTGCCTGGCTTGCTCCAGTATTCGGGCCTTTTCCTCATCAAGTGTCATGCCATAGCGGACGTGAAGTGCTAAAGCACCGTATTGCATTTCAACATCGGCAAACCTACGAGTCCTGCCGTTTACCACAGTGGTAGACTGGGAAACAGTGACGTTGATGCCGTTCTCCAGGGCCTTCCGCCCACTTGTCAGCCTCAGCGTCCCAAGGTCACTCTCGGGTGAGGTGGTCTTGATAAAATAGTGCGTGTCCTTTCCCTCAACAGTGAAATGCAAGTTTTCTAGGTAGTAGGCGTTGTTCAGAACAGCTGCCACTTTTATGCAGTCCTCGTTTGCAATGTTGAGCACGTTTGTTTGCACTCTGCCTTGATTGACAGCGAGCATCACCCCCTTCCCAATCAGAGACTTCACCGTAGCAAACCACAGCCATGACTTCTCTCCACTGGATTTCCGTCTGCTGACCTGCACTTCTGCCATCTTTCCCAGGGAAAGAAAAGCCTTTGCTTGTCTTGCCACTTGTTGTTGCACTCCAGAAATTGGCTGTAAACAAGAACAGACACAAGTTTTACCAGCCATCTGTAGCCCTCTAGATGCCAAAGAGCCTGGCTTGCTTGATGCGCTGCCTGTGGACGACAACAGGATATGCCACAACTGACAGTGCCAAGGAGTTAATTAAATCTACACGCTGCTTGTTCTGCTGAGTTACAAGACTATTTTGTTTGCTAGTGTTCAGTGTTTTTACTCTTTGGTTCCCCAAGAACCTGCACAAAACTAAAGTTTAAATTCACAGGCTGCTTGCTGGGCTGTACGGCACAGACCTTTGCAATACTAATACTTAGTATGGGTAAGAGCTATCGTACTACGGTGTCCTCTCACCCTGTGAGCTTGTTCAACTATGATTCCTGTCTACCAGAAGTCCATCAACATTGAGATTTTTGCAGGTTGCGAAGCTGCACTTTAGAACAGAAACAAGCCGTTCTTTACGCTGAGTCAGGAGATGGAGTCTCTCAGGTAGCTGCAGTATGAGACCAAACTGCAGGGAGGCTCTCATAACCCCTCGAGCTGCTAAAAGAAAGAGGGGAATCAAACTGTAATGATAGTCTTTACAGTAAAGGAGAAAGAAGCAAATGGTACAGAGCAGTAAGGTGGAATACTGGGGACTGATGCCCTTTCTTGCAAATACTTGCAGAAACTGATAAAAGGGGATATGTGAAAAGGCTGCAGCCAATTCAGTTGCGTGAGCTTCCATTTCGCTCCAAGTATCGGCATGCTGCCTAAGAGAGATGAGCAGCTTCGCCCCCCAGAACTTCAGGTGGGTGCAATCCTGAATACAGTAGAGTGCTTTGTTGACAACTAGCAAAGAGGGACAATGAAGGAAAAGAACCAACGGGCAAGTATAAAACACGCTCGCTTGGTATTCTGCGTTTGCTGTATCTGGGGTGTGCTTGTTGAAAAGGTGGGTGCTATGAACGGGAGGAAATAAGAGTTGCAATTGTGAGGTGCAGGATAGGAGAATCTGTTGAAGTTTATTTTGACTATTAAGAGCTATATGCCAGATGCACTTTTGGTAAGGAGAGAGGGAAGCTGGGGAATGGGACCTGCCAGCCTAACCGCTGTGGTTAGCCAGACCAGCTAGGAGAGCCAGAATGGCTAGCAGGAATGGTTAGCTCGCACAGCTAGCCAGTGGGGCACCTCACATTACGGGGGCCAGACGTGGCTGGGATGAGACCTTACAACTGTGCAGAACAGGCACATCTTACCTGTCTAACCCTGACTTAACAGCCACAAGATGTGAATGAGCTAGTATGGACGGAGGTGGGGAGCAGACAGCTGCCCTAGCAGTGGTCTCAGCGGGAAATGAGAGAAAGATTTAAATAGCTTTGGCTGCACTTCTGAAAAGGAATACTTAAGTTTCTGTAGATGATCCAGTTTATCCTCCAATTGACCCTTTCTCCCTTCACTAAAATACCATTTGATTTATTGCTGACAAATGAGGCAAAAGCCTGTTCAGTTTTCCCAAATTTCTGGGTGGGAGACCAAGCAGGAGTCATTAACAGACTCCTCCAACCTTAATTCAGCCTTGCTGCTAATCAAAGCCTGGCAGAAGGTTTGCAAAGGCTTCTCTGCTCTGCCATGAGGGCAGCTTTCTGGAGGGGACAGTTCCTGAGGGAATTATGAATTGACTTGGACTCTCAACTCTTTTTGAATGTGGCAGATTCCTGTCTGCACTTGCTAACAAGTATGGATTTCAGCTGTTGTAAATCCTACATGAAAGCTATTGAGCACAAAATATATTCTAGACAGCACGCTCATCAATGAGAGCAGTGAGATGCTACAGCAAGTTCATAATGACAAAGTTTGTTTATTTTTAACATGTATCCTCAGAGCTCGGTAAAGCTCGCTCACTCCAGAATGTTTCAAAATACTAAGTGGTTTGTGTGTTTACTTCTGCCTCCTGGTTGCATTTGCTTGTTCAACAGTCAATATCATAGTCACAGCTTTTTCCTACCTGAGAATTTTGAATCCTTGTTTTCCTCCCACTTCTCTCTTTCTCGCTGTCATGTCACATGCCCCTGGCACTCCTCACGTTGATGAGCTCTTTCCTGAAGATTTTTGACAACTAGCTGTCTGCTCTCATCTCTTTGACCAGACTGGTTCTCTTCCTGGTGCACCTTTGCTGGTGTTTGTGGATAATTGCGTTCTTTAGTCTTTGAGATCTAAATAACCTCTGACAGTTCTTCCCAGCCGTGCCTGATGACAGGTCTCTCATCTCCTGATACAACCACCTTGCCTGGAGTACTTGCAGTGCTCCTCCTTCACTGCTTCTCCTGCTCACAGGAGACACTATTCTCATGCTGTGCTCTAAGGTCTTTCCCCATTACTTAATCCCTGGCTATTAAAAAAATTTATACAGTGGGTCACTTCATGCATGCAAAATTAGCTTCCATATGCTTCCTTCTGCTGGACCACCTTTTTGTCTAAATTAAGTTGTAAGATTCTTCAAGATCATATCCTCTTTTATCTTGTAAAGCTCTCTATCACGATTCTTGTAAAAAGAGATCTGGTTTTGACTGCTCAGAATGGGATTACCTGTTTTACTGTCTCTTAACACTTCCTTCTTAACTGAGAACTGTAGGATTTTTGAGGGCATAGGTCTTTGACCTTTGAGTAAGTTTTAATTTTCTTAAATAGCAGATCTGGATTTTAACTTCCACATTTATTTCTTTCATAATTTAAAAACGTAGCAGGCTTTCAGGACTGAATTTCATTTTTTTTCCTCCCAAAGAACTTCATAAGCACCTGGAGTTTTGGCTTTATGTAATGTAATGGGTTTTACCTCAGGTAATTTCATTTTCAATATTTCATCTTTACATATAAAACATGGTTAATATTAAAGAGAAATAAAATTGTAGTGGTGCCCAGTATGCATAATTTATATCACCTGTTCCTCTGTTTATTTCACAGTCTATTTTTTACTGCAGTGTTCAGTTTTTGCCTTCAGGCAGAGTATTAGTACAAATCTAATCTCTGTAGTTTCTGCTACAAAACTTAAGACATCTTTCAAGGGTCCTAAACCTCTTTTCATTGATTATTGTCTTTCTGTATTTTTATTGCTGAAAGCAAACAAAAGCTTGTTTAAAATGGTACCTAGCTTAGCAAATATGTAAGGAAAAACACCATCTGTAATTTCTTCGATGCTTTTGAAAGAAGATAAAAATTAGAGGCTTAAAAAGCACTGTTCAGATTTAATTTAGCAAGTAACCCTGTCAGGATTATCCATGCCTAATACGATATGAATAGAAAGGAACATTCTGTCTTATTCCATTTGTATGTTTAGTTTTGTTTCTTACTGGTATGTCCTCCCATTGCTGGCTCTTCACAAGTTCGTAAGAAGGTTCTGTTAAATCAAATTTTGGAACAGGGAAACCAGGAATGGCATTGTGCAGATGGAAGCCGAATGTCACCAGCCAGCTGTTAACATCTGAAAGAGAATAATTTTTTAAAAAAAGAGAAAAAATTGAGAATTGTTCTAGATTTTGCATATATTGCCATTTTTACATGGAATAGCTTTTGGCACAGTTGATTGCCTTCTGTAACATGAAAGTTTTTCAACAGTTTTCACTTTGATATGTGTGGATTATAGTGTTGTGCTACAGCTAGAACCGAAACCCTATACAGAAAACCTGAAGGTCTAAACTTAAAAGACAACTTCTGTTCCACTATGCTTGTTTGAAAGGCACTGAAGGTTTCAGCAATCCTGAAGGCCTCAGTGACTTCCAGAACAACTGCAGGAGCACAATTAAAGTGAGATTTCCTTCTAATATAGCCTAAACTAACTGGGATTTCATGGTCAGGCTGGACACGCTTTATGTCACACCTTCATACTTTAAAACAAAGCAAAAAAAGAAAAAGTACAGCAGAGCACATCCTATCCTTTTGTTACATGTGTGTTATTGTAATGTCTCCAGACTACCACTGAAATAATGCCTGTACGCTCGATTACCTTTTAAATGATTTGGCAGACATTTTATGTTGATTCAAGGGAAATCTCCCCCTCTTCAAGATGAAGTTGGACCGATGAAATTAAAAGCTAATGAAATGTATTACAGTTGCATCAGTAAGCAGACATGAATACTAAACTGGCGTTAGGTAACATTATTTATGATACATTTAATGTTCTGTTAAAAATAAATACATTAGGGATGCCAACAATCAATTAGTCAAGAATTGCTGGGCAAGAATGGGTGCTCTGCCTTGTTTGTTTTTTTTACCCTAGCTTTCACAAATACTAAGCTTAGCAGAAGTTAGTAGACTACTCCTTACCAAGTCTAGTAGTTTTCATTTAAGAAAACCCCCAAAATGTGGACCAAGAAACCAAATTTTCCGTTAAAGGATAAAAAATATTTACCTTAAAATAATTTCTAACCTTTCCGGATACGCCTCATGAAGGCTCTGCAGCTAACACTGCCAGTCAGCCAAATTACTAATTGTAATGATAACCTCATATAAACAGTGTGTGTCTATGTATTTCATACCTCAAAGATGTTAAGTAAAGAACTAAAACTGTATTTTGAGGGCAGTTTTTAAACTAAGTGCATAATTTTTAATGCCACAAAGAATCTGATTGCAACTGCATCCCCTACAGCACCTGCTGCTAAAAGAGGACAGACTCAAAGGTCTGTTGTTATCCTTGGTCCCAGGCAGTCCGTTAGCAACCCCGTTAATAGCTGCTGTTTGTTAAATTAATGCAAACCCAGTTGATTCCCAGGATACTTTTCCGAGTCGTAATCTCACAACTTGTGAGTGGGGCTGAGCCCCTTCTGTAGTCTGGCGCTCTCTGTGGAAAATATTTCAGATTATTTACATCTATTAAAATAGGAACATTCAAATGGATCTGAGCCCTGCATTTTTCAGAAACTTCTGGCAATGTGCAATCAGATTTTTTTGTATGTAGAATAATGGAAAACACTACACATCACTAACTCTAGACCCACAAAAAGCATATAGGTTCCCTAGGTACTCAGATATACAGGGAGTGGCGCATTAGCAGCTCTTTGTTGCCAAAAGAAAAATGCACGGTCCTTTTTCTATACCCCGCTTCTCCTTCCCCGCTCCTGGCTGTGTGCTCGTTAATTTGTGCTGGCCCTGGAGCTTATTGGACTTCTCTTTCTTAGCCAATTTACATTAGTAGCCTTGCAAAAACCTACCTTGGCAAATACCAACCAACTTCCAGTGGATATTTTCTGCTGTGTTCGTTAACTGGTCACAGAAAGACCCCTCGTGCCCTTGCTACCCTTACAGTCTCTCTTCTTCTTGTCTGTGGTCTTTTTGGTCCATCAATATGCACTTTTTACTGCTCAGTAGCCCACAGCCGTGAAGAAGCCTGACTTTAATCCACATGTAAGGAGATTCTCGTGAACGGACTTGAGGGGTTCTTACTCTTATACTTGCTCAAGGAGTCTTATTTTTTTTTCACTGCAAGAGCACTGGCTAACGCATGACAGTACTGGAAGGCAACCTAGGGTTCCTCTTTCCTCTCCCAAAGCACTGAGCTCTCTCTAGCTGAGGCACACTGCATTACAGTTCCGTTAATGGGAGAGGAAGAGATGTATTCCGCTGGTACTCCAAACCGTACTTTGGAAAACCCAGCCCCTCTGTGTACTGAGATGCTCCGATTTATCTTTTTGGGGCAACAGTCTAATATTAAAGCACCATAAGGAAAAAGTAGGGCACAAGGGTTTAGGTTTAGTTACCTAAACTTGAAAGCTCATAATGGCCTGTGGACCTTAAATTATTATACAAGTACCTAAATCAATATCTAAAGCTAGATGAGATATTTTCAAGATCTCCCATGTGCTATTTCACTATTCCTGATATGCAAGTTTGCTGTAATTATTCTCGTTGTTAACTGCTTAATGCTTCCTCATAAAGAACTTTTCCAAATAGGACATATTTAGCAATTTCACCAGAACTGTGAATTTCAGTCAAAATTGGATGTCTTTAGTCCAGCACCTCCAAGCTAAAATCACTTTGTTGATCTGTTTCTAAGTGCCGACTACTTTTCTTAACATATACCTTCCCTGAGAATTTCTTTACTGACCTTCCCCAGGCAGTATCCTCAGCCTGTAACCCAGTCAGATTCCAGATTATGAGAACACAGACAGGTAAGATTCTGAGCAAGTGGGAGACAGACTTGAAATTAAGTAACCTTTTACCTGTGATATAATCCTTCACATCATGTATTTTACTGGCTGGGTTGTTATTTCTAAACATGTACAAATTAAAAGGAGCTGGATCCTTCCCAATTTTCTTCCAGATTTCAATATCAGGTGTTGTCCACCGGCCTGCCAGTATGTCATAATCTCTTTCTCCAAAGTGGACTAGCTTGGTCAGTGGGTCATACAAGCCTCCGTGGAATCCGATTACCAGCTGGAAGTCAAGGTTAGAGTCAAAATAGATCTCTCCATAAGCAGTGTACTGGATTTGTTTAAGCATGAGACCATTGCTACTGAAAACAGCCAGTGGTGTCCCTGTATTGTCTGATGCAATGTAGAACTCGTCTCCACTGCTAATTTCCATGGCAAAAAGGTGTCCTTGCAGATCATAGTAAAGAGATGTGATTTCAGAACTTGAGTGGTTATACACGTGAGTTATCCTGGTTGGGTAAGTGAGGTCTGCATAAAAAAACTGGAGATGCTGTCCAAGGCTAGTTTTACTGGAAACTCGTCGTCCAAGTCCATCGTAACGGTAAATCACTGTCCACCCACTGCCTTTGCTATAAACTCGCGTAAGAAGGCCCTTTGAACTGTATTCAAAGATTTCAGTACCCCTCTGACGCAGAAATCCATCTTCATCTAATCGGTACTGAACATCACCTAGTCGAGTTATTCTGTCTCTCAGGTCATAGCGGAGTGGTGTCAGACGGGCGCTGCTACTGGGGTTGAGCAAGTGGAGGTTGCCGTTCAGGTCATAGTTGTATCGCCACATTATTTTTTCATTCAGATAAACTGTCTGGAGCTGACCGTCTACATCATATTCATAAGCGTATTTTGTGGTGTTGGCAAACGGGCCTATCTTAATTTCTCTTTTTGTCACTCGTCCCATGTTATCATACTGAATTGTAATCCAATACATTAATGACCGAAATATCTCATACTGAATCTCCTTGATGCGGCCATGTGCATCAAAGTGTTTTGTGTAGGTCATTACAGCTGTTGAAATGATCTGGTTAATATCATAATATATAACTCCAAATTTTCCAAATTGTTCAACTTTGCCAGAGATATCATCAAACTGGTAGAGATCAATAGGCAGTGGGGTTTCATTGATGACACCTTGCATGCTAGTCACTCTGAAGCTATTGTCATAGCTGTAGTCAAATCGGGCATTTACCATTCCGTCTTCGCTAAAACGGAAAATCTGTCTGTCAATCAGTGGGCCAATTTGCCTGTATCTAATGGTGCAGATAAAACCATCGCTTTGGAGGTTTACTGTTTTCAGGACTCCTGCTGTCTCATCGTAAGTAAAACTAACTCTTGTACTATCATATAAAATTTCTGAGAGCTTGGTCTGCCGTCTGTACTTGAACAAAACTCTTCGGCTTGTCCCCAGGAAGGCAGTTTGGAGGAGCTGCCCTTCTTCGTTGTAGTCCATTATGACAGAAGCATTGCTTTCTGGGGGGTTGTATATATTCCGGTAATAACCAATGGAGCGGATAGTCTGCATGGTATGACGAGCAACACTGGGCATGGTGACAGCAGAAAGCCGATCCAACAAATCATATTCGAAGATATACTGCCGTTGGCTATGAAGCAGAAGAACCATTGACTGAAAATTAAGAACAGATTTTTACCATGTGACAAATGGTGGAGTACCCCCCTTCCCCCCCACCCCCATATACCGATACTATTTCTTCACAAAAATGTGACATTCCCGCTTGAGAAAATTATCTCTTCTTTAATTGAGTTATCCTTGACCTTACATGTTGTTAACATCTCCCTGCCTAATTTACTTGGATGCTTAATTGTAAGGGCTTTTGTAATTAGTAGTTCCACATTCATAATTTGCTACTTGTTATGACTGTATCACTCTTTTATCAAGCATTCACAGCTAAACAGCAGATTGTCAATGGATTCAGATAAGTCATGTTTAATATGGGAAGAAGTAAAACTGTCTTAGAGCCATTAACTCACGAGGAGAACAACATATGGGAGATACAATTTCTTCCCTACAATTAGAGATGATTTTGAAGAATTTGAATAGCCTGAGATCCCTGAATACCGTGTTCTTGTTCTGTAAGCTTTTAAGACATAGGCAAACAAATTGTTTATTTATATCAAAAGGAGCTACTGGGAATTATACTGACATTTTTCTGATGCATGGCTATTATGTATCATAGGTCTTGATTGACTTATGTCTGCGGTGACTAGTAAACAGTATTTGCTGAGCAACAGCTTCGACAGAAATATATTTAAACCCCAGAAAGAAATGGATTCTCTTTTTGCATAGCAGGCATGAGATCTCACAAGGGGGATTTTCACAAATATTTCTAGAGGGAGAGCTATCATTCAGCAATCGTTACATATAATGAAGATTCCTAATCTTTTGACTATCGTTTATTTTGCTGCTACAACATATAGCAAGTACAAATTGACAGCTCTATTTAGAAACAAGAGTTTTTCTTTGTAGTGAAAAAAAACCAACAATGAAGACTACAAACAAATTATTTTCAACTGAATTATACTGCAGCAATCTATTCCCTGTACCTTAATTTAAGTGTTAAGATAAAAGGTAAATACTGATGCTTCTTGTTAGCTGGTGGCCTAAATAATTTAAAACCACATCAATTCCTAGCAATTAGCTACAGCGTGATTACATATCTGTTGTGTAAAACATTCCCCTAGGAATCACATGCTGATACTTAGAAGAACTGAAAGGTGCTTCTACTACCTCTTTTTGCTTTGTACGCAGCAGTCAGATGCTGCAGAACTTCAGCATGTTCCAAGCATTTTTTAAAACCCGAGTGTTCTTTACCTTTTCCAAATATGTGTAACTCCAAGTTTTCCCATCAGCAAACACTCTAGACACTATCCTTCCCTGTCCATCGTACTCTATTTTTTCACTAGTGGTCCCTCGCTGTATGCTGCCTATTTGACCTGTGGATGAATAGGTAACATTGACAGCCATCAGCTTGCTGCTCGGTAGCCACAGGGTGGGGTGCCCTGACGTGTCGTAGGCAATCCGCAGCAGGAATTTACGGTGGTCATCGTAGATCTTTTCTGTCTTTGTGGTTCGATCAAAGTCAACTGAAAGGAGGTTTCTGCCATTAACCTTTTTAAAGCAAACAAAATGACACAATAAATCATGCTGTTCAAACCTTAGCCACCTATTATTTCCCAAAAGCTAGCTATTCTTTAAATACCATGTACAGTGATTGATTTGCTGTGCGTGTAAATTATTTTAGCAACTTTTTGATGTAAATGTAAGGCACTATATTAGCATCTACTTTAGAAGGTCTCATTATATGAAGAGATAGCCCAGAATTTGTTGCAGTGTATTCTTTCTTAATGCTTAGTCAACTGTTAAGAAAATTAGTGAAAGATGAGCACTGAAAACTTCTGTAATAAATGGGGCCATTTCAGTGAACAAACTACTACTTTTGTAGGCAGTCCAAAGTATATCTAGCAAATTATTGTCAAAACGTATTCCCAGTAACCGCTTGTCCAATTCATAACAATCACGCCATGAAAGAACTGAATCCTAATCTTCCACAGCAAGTATTTTTCAAAATGGTAAATACAAAAGCATGTTAAATCTTCAGATTAAGCTTAAACAGTTTTAGAAAACAGTTTTAGATCCCCTTCTGGATCAAATGGAAGTTTAACTCACTATACCGCTGCTGCAACGTATTGATGAGGATGAAATCCTTAGTAGAGGTTTATGTCTTTCGCCTAATTAACTGACCACTTAAAGCTATAAATGACTGGAAGACTACTGAACCACTGAAAAACAGTTACAAATGCTTTAAAGTTTATATTCTGATTTGGAATCAAGGCCTTAGCCTGCATACCTTTATGTTAAAAACTGTATTATTTATATATGTAAACTACGCTGGTGGATAGTGATTTCCATGTAATACTTTTCTGTTGAAATTTCCGCCCCTCTCCCCTTTTAGTGTTCTAAATACGCTTCCACTTTCATTGACTCGGCCCTCATTTTTATATTTATGAAAGGAAAATGTCTGTTTTTCTTTTCCCACATTGGTATCTTTGCATTTCTCTGTTCCCCCTCTGCATTGAACTGGTTTTTTTAGTGTTCCCAAACAGACCCCTAGGATTTTTTTCGTTCATCTGTAAACCATTTCTGGATCTGCCGCGTCTTTTGAAAGTTATTCCAGGTGGGGATGAAACACCGATACCTAAGATTTTTCAACACCGTATTTTGCTAACATATGGGAAGTAGGGGACAAATGGACATTAGGCTATGTGAGCTAAGGTTTTTTTTTTTTATTATTCCTTTTCAAGCACTTGATGCATACATTACAAAGAGGTGAAGAAAGATGGCTAAATAACATTCAGAAAAGAACAAGAAAACAGATATCCTGACCAAAGAAATGACTGGAGGATTTCTGCATTTTTCAAGGCTGCATGTTCAAAAATAACGCATCATGGATGTTGGTACTTACACCCTGAGGTAAGCTTCTAAAAGATCATATAAATTAGATTCTTTGTTACTGGCATAAAAGGTTTTAAAGTGCTGGTGGTGGGCCATAGGCAAATATGAAAAAAAAATCCTACAAATGCTCAGTTTTGCTTTTACCTGTCTGTCTGTCTACAATACCTTTCTCTTTTTAACGCTGGCTTGAGAACAATCTGTACTGTCAATGCAGGAACAAAACCAATGTTCTCATGTAAGTCTTCTAAGTAAGGAACACAAAGTCTAGCAGATGCAGAATAGCTACTTTATTTAGCGAGCCATCAAATGTGATTTAAATATGTTTTGAGAAATTAATGCTACAAGACTGATTCTCGAAGTAGGTTAAACTGATCTATGAAGTATGCCAATTCACTTCCTTTTTGTCATTTTTTTTGGACTTACTGATTTTCAGGTAGTTTTTGTTTAAATTTTCCAACATCTAATACTCGCTCATTTGCCTAAATTCACTCTTAAATCTTGTTTGTCTCTGGCTTTTATTTCCCAGCCTCTCCCACGCATGCCTGCACTCATCTCTGCGTTCTCCCTGCCTGTTTGCTTCTCTGATTCCCCCCACCCCCCTTTTCTCTCCATCTTCCCTTCCTTATTTTACATTTAATTACGATTTTTATTAATTTTCTTGTCTACTTGTCAGGCTTAGACACTGAAGCGAGAATGGGCACTTGTGATTTTCTGAACTGGCAAAGAGGGAAGGGTGGTTTTATGGTTAAGGCAGATGTCCAAGCAATTGTGGTTAATTTCTTGGCTAAGCACATCCTTCCGGTGTAAATTGCAGAAAAGTACTTAATCTGGCTGTCTCACTGCCATATCTGCTAAATAGGATAATAACATCCCTTGCCTTCTCACTTTACATCTGTTTGGTCTGTGTAAGGGCAGAATACGAGGGGAAAGGAAGGAAATGCCTCTTTCTCCAGCCAGATTCATGCTTCTAGATTTCTGCTGACAGTTGTTCCTGAGTTCAGACATGCAAGCTTTTGGTGACATTTTGGCTATGCCTGCATAACCTCTTAATACAGACAGCAATTACAATAACAACAAGTTTTGGTGATACAGCTTCTTTCATTGGACAGTACGGGGCTGGAATAACATATGTCAGCTCAAGTACTGCCTTCAACAGAAGCGTTTCTTAACAGCTCTGCTACCAAAATGCTTTTACGGCAGAACCTGAACATTTTTATTGGGTCTAAAAGACAGTCACACGCCAAATATATGTGAAACCTCTGGGTTTCATTATGATAAGAATAGTATTTCAGGAAATTTTCAATGAAGAAACGATGACATAAAACTGAGTCTCTTGACCAGTCCCTGCCTACTGTCCTACTACATTTCAGTAGTTTAGGTGTTCATCTCTCGTGCTCTGCTTTGACTCCTGGTTTTATTTCCAATGAGAAGCATGAAATCTGGCTGCGATTCCCCCGTTAGAAGTAGGGGTGTATTGCTGTGCCTTACAGAGAGGTTCAAGAGGTAATGTGAAAACTGGGGACCTCTTTAGAGCTTGGAGCGTGTCACGTTTCAGAAGGCAGAGCAAACTCTCCCTGTGAGCCCTCTTGTCCACAGTACCCGTCTACTCTGCACGCATCCCTTGAGACAGAGCTCATACCAGTTCCTTTCTTTGGGACCCTTCTGAGTAAGGGTCCTTTGTGTAGAGAACTGTCAGGACCTCTGCCAAAGGCCAGCCTGCAGACCAAATGAACAGGTCCAGGGACAAAACTAGCTTACCAAACAATTCCAAAAGAAGTCTGAACAAAAGTTTGATTGACAGAGGGTTGTTGAGTTAAGGAGGGTGACATAATTCCTAATTAATTTCTTTATAAAGACTACTAGTAATGGGTAGAACTAATACAGGATAGAAAACCAAGAGTGTACTTTGTAATGTTATATACTGCATATATTTAACACAGTGAAAGTGTCATATATATGAGTACATTTACTGGCAATACATTTTGTCACTGCTTTTTGTCTACATTTGTCATCTTTTCAGCCAAATGTTACTGACATATCTGTAGATGAAAATGATGAGCTCCCTCAAATATTCCTGTTCTTTCTGTTTTCTTTCTCTGCTTTCCTACATCCCCCACCCACCCCCGAGCAACATTTCTGCAATATCTTCCCATGTAAATAACTTTCAAGAAACCTTCCTTTTTTCTTGCTGACAAGATTTTACTTTTCTTTGGCGTTTTTCTCTTAGTAACCCGTATTTTCCACCTACTTCTCCCATTTGTATATACACGTTTAATTACTATTTTACCCTAATGTATAATCTGTCACTTTCCCATCCTTCTTGTTAAATCTTTCCCTTTTCTCTGCTATTCCTTTTTTCCTGTTAACTCTTACAAGTTAAAGCGACATTGCAAGTTAAACTTCCAAGTTAAAGTGACATCTTTTACCCCCTCTGCACCTGAATGGCAAAATTTTGCTTCACTTTTGAGAACTGGACTCATGGGGCTTTGTTTCACTGCCAAACCCAAACCCCACGGTATGGTTATTTTATTTTCTGTTGGGCTTCTTTCACAAACGAACTGGCAGGTGTGTTATCCCACTGTTCTATGTAATGACACGTCTAGGAACCAGAACCACAAGGAAGAGCTCCAGAAGCATAGCTTTCTTTCCTAATCCATGTAAGACAGCTGCCATAGCTAGGTGCAAGCGTGTTGTTCTTAAGCAGCAGCTGCTGTGCATAATCATTCTTCCTTCCTGGAAAAAATCCATCCTCCTTGCAGAGCAAGTGGTAGAGAGGAATATAAGGTGCGTGACAGCATTCCCTTTCTCATCCCAAAGGAAGATATAAAAAAAAATTAAGATTTAAAATGGCATGTTACCTCTTGGAAGTTGAGTGGTCTGAAATTACTTACCTTCATTTGATATCCTGTCTAGGCCTTACTTAAAGAACTGAATTCAGTTCTAATAGTAAGTCAGACCTCTGATGTGGTCTTGAAATGGTCTCCTGGCAACCCAATTTTAAATGCTTAATTTATGTTGTCTTTACCAAATGGCTGTCATAAATCATAGTTTGCTTCCTACTTACATTTCACTGACTGTATAGGAAGAAGAAATGCCAACAAAATGGTAAAGACATATGTTAGAGGAATATGCTATACACATGCACACACAGTTAAACCCTTTCTACCATAAATAAGTATTAGTTCAATTTATATTTAAAATAAAAATGAAAGAAAATCCTAGGACTGTGTTAACTTATGGTAGAATAATTTAAAACAAGATTCAAAATCAGGCATGTGAATTCAGTACCAGAAACAAAACCAGTAAAGGAGAGCAGAAAATTATTCTTTTATCCTGGTTCATTCCAATGAATTCCAGGCTAACCACAACAGTTCAGAGTCCGCAGAAAAGAGCAGTTAATAAAGAAAACCAGCCAATAAATGATGTAATAAAAGCAGTTACTTCCAGCTCTACAGTAAGCTTGTCTATGGTAAATATTCTGTGGTTGTTGGAGGGCAGTACCTATAGGAATCTATTTAACATTTCCTTTCACTTAATGAAAATGCAGTAGGTGCCACACATGCTCGTGTGCTTACCCGAAGCTTTCGGCCAAACACGTTGACTTTTCCCTGGGCTTGCTCTTTCCGGAATCGCCACTCCACCAGGTTCTGACCGTTCTCCCCTGGGAGGGTCATGTTCCTCTTGGCCACTGTTGGGTTGGCAGTGCCAGCCAGCACGTGTGGCTCTGTCTGATAGTGTGAGTCCAGGCCGCTGGCGTACAGGATCCTCAGTGAGCCATCGTAACCGATCTGGTAGCTATTTCTTAACTGATCTGAGAAAGCAAAGAAGAGAAGCACGGATTACCGACATGGGTTAAGAGTCTGCCCTTGTCCCACACCCTTCATGCAATACGTGTATGTAACATCTTAACTCCACGTAATTGACCCGATGGTAATAAACATCCAGGGTGAGGCTGGTAAGAATGTCTGTATCACATGAGACCACAAATGCCTTTGGGACCCATCTTGAAAGTTGCTTAAACACTTAAAAAAATCCCACCCTCAGACTATATTCTTTGGACTGCCACAAAACATGTGTTCTCCTCTTTTACTGGGCATTTTTGGCCTAATCCTAAGCATACCATGACTACTGACTTCTGCAAGGATGTGGCTGCTGGGACGTCACATGCTATTTTAAAGCTACTATCTCACTTCATGCTATTTCTGTACCTATTTCCCTTTCAATCCGTTTTGCTCTCCTGTCCAAGATTCCCTTTTAATACCAAGCAGATATTCTGACTGCTTTCCGTAGCTCTTTACAAAAGCTATTTGGTTAGAAAATATTAATTCTACTTTCATTGCAACTTCTTCCCCAAACAGTTCTTTCTATATATGTATAAAACCATGGAGGTATTGCTCCTTCCTCCAAATGCTATGCCTCTAAAGTTTCCCTCTAATGCATCCGATTGGAGCTGCCTGTACCATAAGAAAACAGTTTTCAGGTCAGTATCTGCTGAGAAATCTTTTGTTTACAGTACCTTGAACCATGGTATAGAAAGAATCAATTGATGATAAGTTGGAAGTGATGCTGACATCTTCCTCTCTGCTGGATGACTGAATGTCCACTGTAATGGCCCCTTCCATTTCCCCATGAAGGTTAGTGACAACTCCAGTTGGGAATGTAACGTTTGTTAGACGGCCCTCACTATCGTAGCTAAAAAAAGGAAAAGAAAAAGAAAAACCAAAGAAAAAAAAAGAAAAAAGAAAAAAAAGAAGTGTCCAGAAATGATACATAGCAGGAACAAATTGTTTTCATTTACAAGTCAAATGAACACAAATGCCAGCTACTCATATTGTTAAGGCACGTTTGCTTTTTTGTGCATGGGATAGGCAGAGCAAAGACTTCAAACGTGCTTTGAAGTAGTCAAAAGACTGCTTAACATACAGGAGCCTCAGTGGTGATAGCAAGAGCAAACAGATGGATCTTCAGCTCTGCATATTATTCTTTGAAGTGTGACCAGATCCTGCTGCACATCTAATTCACCATTTCAAAGGAAGCATATTTATTGGTGCTAAATTCTGTAGCATTCTGTACTTACTCCCTATTATTAGACTAGATTTTGCTGTTATTGTAGGAGTCTTCAAAATTTTTCATAAAAAGGGTATCTTAGTAGGAGTGTCTCTTGGGCCTTTCCTATCCAGTGTTTATGCAGACCACCTGCCCTCCTGCTCCTGAGTTCTTAACAAGCCTTGTATGATTAAGAAAAAGAATCTGGGGTAATATTTAATTTACTTAAGCTGCTTGTAGCTGGAAATCGGAACAGCTACATGTATAACTCGTTAATTGCTTATGGGTCATAGTTTGCGAATGGTGGCATAAGCCATGCAGGAGATGCTTTTTTTTCTGGCTCTACTGACATTTCTTTAAACCAACAGCTATATATCCATTTAATATGAATAGACAGAGACAGTTTCTGTAATTGAGGTAGACCTATGAGGTCTAAACCATGTCTTTCCCTACGCTGTTAGGTACACTCCTTTGGCTCTAGACCTGAGACCATGCTCGCTCACAGACATGCACTGTGGTCATGCTACGGAGAGGTAAAACATTATGTGACATTCAGGTCATATAACTGCCTTTAAGATTAGCGCTTCCAGGACTACAGCCCTCATTTGTCAGCCAAGGTGTTCAGCTGAGGTTCCTTGTTTCGAAGTATAGCCTGCCTGTACCTGGAACAGAGAGAAACAAGTATCCAAACGGTGCTTCCAGGCCCACATATGACCTGTTTGCTCTCAGGAGTTTTTCACCCCTCTCCTGTGACTGTGTAGTGGGAAGCTGAGGGAAGCTTTAGTCTCTTAAAGTAACTAGAACGTGACCCTGCAGGTCCTCGCAGACATTTCATGCTTACAATTATCATCAAAATTGCTCCTTCTGGCAAGAAATGCAAAACAACAACAACAAAAAAACCCAAACCCAAACCAACAACAAAAAAAAACCCCCAAGCATATCAGTGAGGCTATAGAAACTCTTTTTCTTAAATTGAGAGAATTAATTCCAAACAGTTTTAACCCACAACGCCCTAACTTTCTCTGAACAGCATGAGTACTGCACAGCAGTGCTGTAACTGAAAGGATTAGGTTAAGAAATGTTTTTTTCCAGTTTGCTTACTCTGTAGATTTGACAGCTTTTTGCATACAGTCATTTCCATCCTTTTAACACAGTTGATTTCCTTTGTTTATATAAGACTTTTACTTAGCAACAGGAAAAAGAAAAGAATGTTTAAAAATCAGAAACCATACTGCAAGCCAGGGAAACCAAGTGAGGAAACTTATTTTTTGAAGTTAAGTACATTTCAAGATAATGGGGTTTCTTCCAGTGTGTTTCTAGCCCTAACTGGCTCTTTTTCGCTTACTGGACTTGGCACGCTGAGATGCTGCATTTATGCGTGAGACCGAAACAAACATACCAGCGTTCCTCGCGCACGAATGTGACTGCTAGCCTGTTCATGACCGACCTTCCATCTCATTCCTCAGTTCTGTAATTTATTTTCATGCACAACTTCCCTTTTCAACTCCCAGGGGAATGTGTATTGTCCAATTACTGCTCTTTTCTATTTTCTGCTTCATGTTTGAAAACGGTATTTTTTTGGTATTTTGTTGGGAATTACATGCGTCCTTTGATTCCAGTAGCCAAATACTGGTCTTTATTTCAAGCAATGCTTACTATAGCCGCAGAAGGTAAGGATTCCCTGTAAGAAGAACTTTTCACCCTTTGCATTGCAATACTTGTGAGAAATTATTTATCATAGTTCTGAGTATACCACTTGAGTTGGAAAATACTACACATACAGTACGCTTCGCTGCAGTATGCGGCACTGAACATCGCTATTCTTGTTTTATGCATTCTTGCTTCCACTTTTTTTTTTTTTTTTGGAGTCCATGCCTATAGTTCCTGGACTGGTCTCTTCTTTCACAAATACATGAAAGCACATCATGAGCCTGAGATAAGCAGCTAATATTATTACAGTGGGGGAGAGTTCAAAGATCAGCAAAAAAATGATGCTACACATTCATGTTCTTAAAAACATGCCTTTAAAGCTGAAAGAATCTTAAAAGCCACGATTGCTTGGTTCAGGCATCTTAGTGTAAGAAGAAAATCTGACTGAGACGTGAAAGGCAAGAATAGGGTTTTTCATACTTTTATAGCCAGGAACAAAAGGAAAGAAGGGAAGTAGGTCTTTCTGCAATTTACTACATATTCCATTTTATGATGTATTGTAATGTGTGTCCTTCATTTTGTTCACAGCACACCGAATACCAAACTTACTTTATACTTGCTATCTTTTTGCCCACAATCAAAGCCTTATCAATGCTCAGCATAGCAACATCACTCATACCTTTGGGCATTCCTCTGCCATTTTTCCTATTACATTCAAATATCCTTGCATTCTGCTGCCAAGGTGAACTTATTCATCCAAGACTGTCAGTTTTAGACTAAGAGATTTCTTTTATCTGCCTAGTGTTCTAATATTGAAATTGCCCTAAAAAGGAGTGAGATCTCAAGTCTAGAGGGTGAGTGCCTATATTTGGCATTTCACAGCCTCTTTGATCTTTTCATCCAAACACAAGCTGCGGCACGCGGGTTACCGCGGAGCCCTCTGATCTTTCTCCTGTGCCAGGCTCCACGGCAAAGTCGTTCAACCCATCTCTTCAGTTCCTCAAGAGCAAGCTGCACGTAAACTTTTTTCAAGAATCTAACCAGAAACTTGCTCACTGGCTGTGACCTCATGTGCATTAATCCTGCCAGCTCATTGGCATTTGCATTAATGTAACAATCTTCGTATTTGGTCAATAACTGCAGAAGACGGCAGCAGGGACAGCTGCTGCCACCGTGAGCTGACGTTCCCCTTAGATCAAATTCTTTTTCTTCTTTAGGATGATGTGCCACTGCCAGATAATTTTACCCTTCTGCAGTGAGAATTTCTCAGAGATAATGACTAACAGCTTCCCAGATTCTTGACCTTTTGCTCTTCACCTGCTGTAAGTCTCTTTTCCATTGTTCATCTCCTTTAGTTTTAATTACATTCCTTCCCAGACCATTTTCTTCTGTTCTAAGTCTGTAGGACACTTCACTTTGCAGCGATAACTTCTCGGTAAGCCTCGTGACAGATGGAAATGCCCCACTTTCTTTATTTCTCACTTGTTTCTCATGTGCGCTGTATCTTAGTTTGGAGCACATTTAGCTCAACCCCAACTTGCAGAGCATTATTAATGTTTTATATCAGAATTTACTTCAACATAAAATAGGGAGCTGTAGAAATGAAGTGTATAGTAAAGGTTGCTGCTAACACCAATTCTGAAGTTATGACTGATACTGTTTTTTCCACAGACTTCGGCAGCACGCTCCCGTAACAAAATCTGTTATTTTTTTTTGATTGTGTGTGCGCTATTGTAAACATGTCAGGTTGAAGAGCGAGGCATGCTGGTTCCTGCACATTTCAAATAACAAGACATACAGTGCAAATGTGTATTATGTATTTCTTTAAAGACTAGTTACAGATTATACTATTAGTTGGGATACTGTAATAGAGAAATGAGGCATGAATGCATTTCATAATATAGACGTGTATAATTTCGACAGTAAAATGAAAAGTACTGTTATATTCTCACTCAACACGCATCAAGCATTTCCTCGGTGCATCTCGAATTATAAAGAGTGGCTAAAAAATTCACGGAACATTACCCTACTTGTTTCAAATTGTTTGTTGGAAGCCTTATATACCAAGGTGCTGCTTCTTGGCATGTGAGAACAGAAGTTTTGAAGCTGGCTTTCAGAAGTGTAGCATGATGTGTACTCATCATGTTAACACATAAAATCTATCTTAACCTGGCAATGAAACGCCTCTTTCAGCTTGTTGAGGCCCTGAAGTTCACATTTAGGTAGAGAACTGTTGGCTTTAGCATTAAAGTGTTGGTTTGCAGATACGTTCTTGCGCTTGTCTTCGGCCTCCCATAGCATACTGCAAGTTTAGTCCCTCCCACATAGTGAATTCATAGTTGGAAAATTACAGTAAAGAGCAGCCACCTTGATGGGGTGTCACTGCATTGCTAAACCAGTAACAAAACAGTTATCTTGCCGATCAAAGAAAACAAATCCGTAGTTTATATAGCGTGACTTCTATTATCATTTCTTCCCCTGTATGGAGCTCTCCTGTCCTCCACCAGCTTAAACAGGGCACGGCAACTTACTGGGAGCTCTAGTTCTGACCATTTTTAACCGTTATGTGGGTTGCTGAGAGAGAAGACGACTTTCAACTTCAACATAATGAAATTTGTTAATTTTTTCCCTTCCTTTCTGAGTTGCTTTCCTCATTTTGCTAAGCATTTTTTCTTTTTGTCTGAAGAGTGGCTGAATGAGCCTGCTAAGAAAGAAAAAAGGTGACAATAATATATAGATGCATGGATAGACAAATGATTTCTCCTTTTATTTTTTTTTTTTTTTGGCACTTCTTCTGTGGATTTCCATTTCAGTGGCTCCATACCTAGTCATTTATAACCTGCCTTTTAAAAAATATTAATTGAAATACTGTATGCATATATTCCTTTATTTCCACACAGTGTATTTGACATCTTAAAAGGTTTAGCGTCTTGCTTGTGAATTCACAGAACAATGTATCAGGAAACACAAAATATTAAACTGTAACAGATTGTTATTTTTTTTTAAATAATGAACAATAAGATAGCTACATGTCTTGGTAATACTGTTTTGTTTTGCTTAACAAAAAGCAAGCAAATGTGTCATAAATGACAATTTGATGTATGTTAGTAGGCTTGGAAATTATGACAAGAGGATTTATTTATTTATTTAAATTTGACTATTGTCTTAGAAGGGTAGCATTTTCCTTTGCTTTTATCTGGAATATTGTTAAGCATGACAAAAAAAAATTCAATATAGTTTCCAGTCTTGCAGAATTGTAAATGTACAACCAAAAAAAAACCCCAAAACCCAACAGCTTCCTTCCCTTCTTTTCCCTTTCCTTTCTGCTCTACTCCTTTTCTCTTTCTCTCTCTCATTTCCCCTCTTTTCCTTTTTCTTTTCCCTTCTGCTGTGCCTAGATCTGAGGAAATGAAAATGAATTAATAGTAGTTCTAGAGAATAGGTCCAGCAGTGATTCTAGTGATTCTGGAAAATAGGTCCAGGAGTGATTTAGCTCTAGGAAGGAGCTAAAGTAAACTGCAGCCCAAAGTCCAATTCTGGACAGGAATTTATCTACCTACTTGTTTTTTTTAATAGAATTTGGGCCGAAAATACAAGCTCACAAAACCACAGAGGCTGGAATGACATTAGAAGTATTGGTATCTGCTAAACTTCTCTGTCCTGCTCAACCGAATGTCAGACAACTCAAGCTTAAATTCAAGCAGCTGGTCCACTTTTCCTGTTCCTTTATCTGATGGCTGCCTTCCACGGGGAAAGGGTCTTTATCACGTTTTCATCTGGAAAGTCTTATGCAACTGTTTGCACAGCTGGTTAAATAATTCAGGTAATGGGTCTTTTATCTTAGCAATGTGGTCAGGACGAATTTTTCAGCTCAGGTTTAATGAAGAGATTTCCTCAGCTGGAAAGCGATCGACAATTTCTCTTTTCACCTTCTCTTGTTATAACCGCAGCTTTTGAGGCTTTTTTTTTTGTGTGTGTGTGTGTGTCTATTTTGTCATAACGTTAAAAGGATAGTTTTCGTTCTTTTTTTGTAAACTGGCAGTCAGCACACCAGACGTGAACAATTCACCTAAACAGGCCCTTCTTGACAGCTATAACTCATCTGCAAAACAACAGGCAGACTCTAACCGAAAATCACTGCAGGAAATGTGTCTTGGAAAAGGAGCTCAAAGAAATGAATCAACACCTTCCCTTGTGATAGCTCGCTCACTTCCGCACAGAGAAGTTTTTGATGCTCATTTTCCACTTCATTGCACAACCAGACAAACACGCGCGAGTCCAGCGCGGGTGCTGCAGTCAGATGGACCACCTTCACAGCCTCATCTAAAATGACTTCCAGAGACAGGTATTTGGGGGGCGCGGTGCTTTGCAGTGAAAGAATAAATACGTGAATTTATCATGCCGGGGCTGCTGCTTTACTTTTTGCCAGGAGACTGCCAAACTTCTCACTATTGCTGTACGGTGTACCCGGGGCTGGGGGTGCACCTCAGCCGTGCATACCAAGGGCAGCCCATTCCAGAGCGATTGAAGGGGGCTTGTCCTTTTGAAGATGAGACTAAATTACAGTAGCCAGGCTTTTATTTACAAGACCTCAGTGCTCAGCAGCTGCTTTTCAACTTCCCTCTAATGGGAATCCATCCGCCCCCGAGCTCCGCAGGGTCCACGGGGGGCCAGACTGGTTTTTGCTGGGCTACGCAGAGCCAGCTCCTGCCCCGCAGCCGCTTCCCGTGTGCTGGGTCTTTAATCTCAAGGCTCCCTGAGGCTGCTGGTTTGTTTCCGTGTCACTTCCCCCCCACCTTCTTAGCTCATCTATTACCGTACAAATAAACTGTGTGCCTTGTCGATATAAATACCGGAGTACGGCCTTTCAAATAAAAGAACCGCTGGTGTGTATCTACTTGGTATGACAGATTGTCCCTTGCTCTAAGGTCTGCTTACACTAGCAGAGCTGAGCGCACAGGCCTTTGGTCAAGAAAGGATGTAAGGCTGGTCTCCTTGGCCAGACATTTTTGTTAACAGAAGAAGCTGTAATGTTGCTTTTTTCCTCTTAATTCTTCTCCCCCCCTCCCCCCCCCCCTTTTTTTTTCTCCTTCTCCATTTTGAAAGGTAAAAACTCTGTGAAGGTGGTTTTATAGGGTCACAAAAAGCAGCCATAAACTTATTAAATAGCATTATGTTTGAAAAGCAGATTTAACAAAAGGGCAGCTGGATTATATGGGTATATAATTTTTCTTTTAGGACGGTGGAATAGCAAATGGTAAACAAATGCTGCTTGACGCCAGCTCTGCGGGTAACTTGGCATAACATCCTTATTCCTCCGAGGCACCACTACAGACTTGAGGAGCCAGAGGTCTCCCCTCTTTGGAGGGAACAAGGTAGGACTTTCAACTTCATGTGCCTTGTAGGCTCCCTAAAGATCTGATCAGTCCAGCCTCACTGGGGACATCAAGGAGGACCAAATCTCTTGATGAGACTTGTAAATTAGGACCGTGTGTTCAAAATACAGAATGACTGAAAATAGGGGGCTGCCTTTTCAGGTGCCGTCTGGAGCCGCCCTCCCACCCTCGCTGCACCGGGTCCCTTGTGAAGTGAGCGTAAAGAAGAGCGAGCAAGCTTAGCTGTAGCCTCCCTGACAGTTCTGTTTGACAAAGAAAATTAACGTGGGACAAGAATATTAACTATGTCAGTAACTGAACAAATGGTATCAAGTCCCTGATAAAGCCAAATGTGAAACGGATACTTTCAGGAACCTGGATTGACAATGCAGGACATTTATATCATTAATAGGAACAATGCCATTTTCCCGCTGAACTATCCTTACTTTTTAAGTGCTTTCCAAACCCACAGAGACATTATATGCCGATTTCTTGACAGAAATCAAAGCACTTCTTCTCTCATGCATGTAAGATGTAATAATGTTGTTATGTGTCTTCAGCATTGCTATTTTGATATTACTACCTATTCAACAGTTTCTCAGTTCTGCTTTTATTACTTAGCCTAGTTTTAAGCACAAGGAACAGTAAACATTTAAGAATGAAGAAATGGGTAAACGTCTATTAGACGAGCTATACTACTGATATCAGGGCAATTAGGGACACACTACAGTGCTCTAAAAATTTTCACATTTATATCTAATGGTATCTATACACGGCTGCTTTGTTATTAAGCAGGATGAGTCTGAAGCAGCAAGTTTGTGTGCTCCACTGTCAGCACAAGTCTTGCAAGACTGAAGTATGTAACACCATGTTGTATTATAATTATGAAATTTACTGTAAAGTTGAGTTACATTTCCAGTTTAGAAAACTGTGAGATCATAACCTCTATTCTTAGTAAAAGGAAGCTGAATTTAGAAATTTAAAAAAATTATTTAACAATTTATCTAAAGAAGAAACATGGTAAGTACGGTCAGAAAGCACAACTGTCACTAGGCTCCTCTCAAAAACTGAATGTTGCACAAAACATGGTTACATGTTTGTGTAGTACTGATTTATCTATGGGAAGGTTCGAACAAACCATGTTGTTCTTCAGCTTGTGGTTGTGCACGAATCCAACATGTCCGCTTGATATCTTCCCCTGAAAGTTCTCTTTGGATAGTGGGAACACTTAGCTTGTTTGAATAGAGGGAAGTGTTTTAATTGCCTTTTGGCCAGCCTTGCCTCCACAGGTCTACATGAAACGGTGAGAGACAGTTATGCCTACTAGTTTCAATCTGTGCCATGCTGAGAGGAGGAGAAGCCCCACATCTTGACTAACAGGGAACCAGCTAGTCCCCAAAATGTGCTTTAAGGGAGGAATGTTATGTATTGCATGCTGGATTGAGACAGGCGATGTGGATAAAGAGGCACTGATGCAAAGACTGGTTATTTCAAAAATAGTCCTAAAAAGACTGTTCAGAGATGGTTAAGAAAGAAGACACTATGTCTTTTGTTGCTTTTATATATTAAATATAATATGGGAAGATTAAAGACATTGCACTTGTAAGTCATGGTTTGCAATCAAGGGCTGATGTGATGCCACAGAAGTCAATGCAAGAATATGGTAATCGGCTGAAGAAAACTGTTTTAATGAGCATGGTTAATTACACGGTTAATGGTGAAGTCATTATGTTTTACACTGGTGAAGCAAGAAGCAGTAAAAGCAGAAGGTACAGAAGGCTGTTGATGGTAAAAGGATAAAAATATCTAAAAAGCACTATGATACCAAGGACATTCAGAGAATGCTGTTTAGGGGTGATAAAAAAATCCAGATTCCAATTTTGTAAAAAGTTCTGGTATTTGCAAGAAAACAGAATCAAATTAGAATGAAATCCCCCAAATTGCAAGAAATAAAGACGACGAGGCATTTTTAGATATTCATTTTACTGAAACATGAATATGATAGAAAAATGAACACAAATAGAAATATTAATTAAGAGTTGTGAACCTCTTAATATACAGCAAAAATGCAAGTGAATTGACACTGTTTGGGGGGTGGGGTGGGATAATTTTTATCTGATCACCATTAAATACTTGCTTTTATCTGAATGGAATCTTTCAGTAGAAGTTCCATAGACTTTTTACAAGCCAAATCTCAGTATTTCCAAGTCAGACTCCATAAGCAATGCATTCAGATGAAGCAAGAGGAAAACTGCAAAATATCATCTGTTCCTTGTTGCCAAATGCCGACAGTTACAGATGATATGCCCGGTACGTGGGGAAACTAAACAAGCCCAAACCAGAGGCAGTATCTTACTCTGCATCACAGAGTTTTGAGGCAGTCACAGCACTGAATGCATTGTTAATAAAAGCGTAATATGCAAAGGCTGATACTCTGTAGCACTCAGTGAAAATAGATTTTTACCTGCAACTCTGTCTAGTCTGTAAGTTACTGTAAGAATTTCACATTCTGCATGATTTCACCACCTCTCCAGAACGGCTGGAAAGCTCGTTAATTTAACTGTGGGAGCAAAGTAAACTTGTAAAGGGCTCTGCTGCTAATGTCACTCTCTTTGATTTCAGTTGCATTCCTTCGGAGACAGGAATTGAACCAGGAGAGGGAGGAGGGGAAGAAGACAAATGAGCTCAGGGCACGAAGTGCCCGGGGAAACGCTGGATGGACTGTCAAGAGATACAAGAGGGGGTTGAGAAGAAACGCACTGCTGGGAAAGGAAAAGGCAGGGAAGCCAAACACGCCGTAGAGAAATAATGACAGGAGACATGGGAAGGAGCGAGGTAAAAAAATAAGGCATCACAGCAGGAGGGCAAGGTCTGGAGAGCAGAAAGACATGGAAGAAGGGCAGTGGATTTCCAGGGAGGAGGAGGAAGAGGCATCTGAATCTGGATCAGATCTCTACCTGCTGATACTACTCCTGACAGGAGAGAAAGGCAAGAGGAGGTAAGGCAGGAAAGGGGTAAGAAAGTGGCTTATTGGGATTAATTCACAGGCTAACGAGGAAAGTTACCTGAGTTTAACCAAACAAAAGGGTTCAAGGAGGCCAAAGGGGAGCACATGCAGCTTGCACCTTCCAGGGGAGCTGTAACACGGAGAAACAGTTGCCTCTTCCCAGAGGGACCTGCAGAAGCCCCTGGGCTGGGACCACAGAGGGATGGATCCCCGACAGCGGGCTGACCGCAGGTTGTCCTAAACCATCTGGAAGCACTACGTGGCCGTCAGAGACCAGGTGACTGCCAAGTGCACGGGTGTGCACGTAGCCTGCAGCCTCCGCAGTGCAGCCCAACCGCAGCAGGGGCTGCCCAGGCAGCTAAGGCTGTCTTCTTGCCCGGAGAGATCCTGCCTCGCGAGCAGCCTCTACCAGTTCCTCGAGCAACCAGAGGAGCGCAAAGTGCCGGAGGCTGGCGGGGCAGCAGACCAGCAATCCCGCCAGCGCCCCAGCTGAAGTTACACCGGGTAGTTGGGCAGCAAGCTGAATGGGCGCAGCAAGGTTCTGACACCCCCTCGAGCACAGGCTCAGCTCCCAGCAGCTCCAGGGGAGTGACTCAGGGTAGTGAGATGATTCAGAAAGTGGGGCTGAACAAGACGCTTGGGACCTTCTCAGAGGGCTGCCTTACACTCCTGGCCAGATTAAACATCATGAGTAACAGCAGCTTTTTATCTGGAATAATTTGCCCTCTTGAGCGTTGCCAACCTTTCAATTAACAGCAAGCTTTTTACGCATTTTCAGCTGACTTTAAAGCCTGGCTGGCAACTGCTGGCGTGCCAGGGCTTTGGTGGTGACCTGGGATGGCAAGCTGGGGGGCGGTCTGACCTCCTAAAACGAGTGAACGATTGCACAGGGGCACAAGGCTTTTTAGGACTTCTGATAATCCAGAAATTTAGGCGCAGAGAAAATGCTCCTGTGCACCAGGCTTAGCTCTCTGTATGTGAAGGCAGAATGGAAACTGCTGCACACAAGGGCCAGCTAGGAAGTGTCACTTCCAAAATGCTAATACTTACGTAATTAGTTCAACTTTCAAGTTTTTTCTGTTTAAACATTCATATTATGCATACATAATATGCAGTTACAGTTAACAGTTTCCAGCTCAGAAATCTCACAATTTTATGACAATAGAATTCGATTAGCCCGATTACTTTTATACCTTGTTTAATATCATAATTTCATTACAAAACCTAAGCCGGAGGACTTCTAGCTTCGTATGGCTCCGTTGGTTTTTTAGTATGTGCGTATTTTCAATCATTTCTGTGAATACTCTGTTAATATCTTTTCTGTTCAGCAAGTTTTTAGACCCTCGATAACAGGTAACACTATGAATTTCAGTAACAGTACTTTACAAAAGTAACATTTCTTGAAATACACAGTTTCAATTTTGATCAGCAGATTATAACCCTTAACAAAATAGGAATTTAGAAATCCATTGTCCACAAAGATACATATAGATATAAAAGCAAAGTCTGTAAACAAATAGAGTAAAGAGATTGTATGACACCCTAAATAATCTGAACATTTTCACTGTAAAAAACACCAAAAGTATAAAAAAAGTATTTCCTGTATGTCAGTCCTTCCCTTCTTCACTCAAAGTGGAGACTAAATACACTCAACTCTAGATTAATTAGTGTCCAGCCTAAATGAAATAAAAAAGTAAACTTCTTTTGGATCTGATGTTAGTGTGATTTAGACTGTGGAAAAAAGCCATGAAAAGAAACAAGTCCAAATGCTTTAATATCTGCCAGAGCAGTGATTGCCTATTTTTGGGATGCAATGTTTTTTCAAAGATTTCCTCCTTTCAAAAAAAAGGTAAAAAAGATTAAATCATTTTCATAAATCTGCTGTCATCACTGAGAACTCAACTAAAATGATCTAAGTTCTTTGGGTCCACGCTCTGGTTATACAAACAGGTTTGCCCAGGAGAGTAGTTAACAAAGCTGTTGCTGAATTAGCTCCAAAGACTGATTTTTTTATTACTAAAACCGCACTATTTTTACTCTGGTGTAACTTCTGCCATTTAAACAGACGTGTGAACACCAAAGGGTGAAACAACCCAGCCATACTCAGAGCTGGCTGAAAAATGACATTTCTAGTCCCCTAACAGTTGAGAAGTTTTAACTCTGAGTGGGAAGAAAGTCTAAATTCACCATGGAATAGAAATTCTATTCCCTTCCCCAAATATTTTGAGAATCTGAGTAATACAATAGAGTAAACGAAGTACGTAAATAAATTCTGGTATTTTTTTTTAAAAAACTGCATCCAGCAATGAAACAGAACTATTTTGCTATTACTAAAATAGAACAAGGAAGGCAGAATGATTTCTTCTCCTGATTTCTTATTCCTCGCCTGACGTTTGAGGGAAACTTTTCCGTTTTAACAAGACTTCATCTTTTTCAACAGAAATTTGAACTCTCCAGCTGAAAATCTTTTAGCCCACACTACCTACAAATGTGAATATGCAAAACCTGGGAAAGAGATACAGACAGGTTACCATGTCACCTTACACAAGGTTTCCATCTATTTTGGCAATAGTAGCAGAAGCCTCTGGAAACCCAGCCAGGTCAGATGTAACGTTGCAAGTCATCAGTACTGAAAAGCAAAGTCACAATAATGTTTGCTGATCCTCAAATAGAAAATGGCAAAATGGTCATGTTTATATCTACTTCTTCTTCAGAAGCAAAATACAGAGACACAAATTTAGCGCGTGGGGATTTTATGTTAAAAAGAAGCAAGCAGCTATGATGCCCAGTGGATGTTTTTAAGAATGCTGTTTTGGCAAGAAAAATAACACTGTGCGTTTTTTTCCCACTTGCTGCCTGTAGCTTTACATAATCAGTGCAGTTTTTTACTTTTGGTATTAACTTGTACAGAGCATCATAGAAAATGTGATTGCAAGGGACCTTAAGAGGTCATGTGGTCCAAGCCCTACCCCACGGCAAGATCCTGTGTTACTCCTGGAAGATGTCTGAATTGTTACTCTGGAATCTGTTCTTAAAGACAGTCTGTGAAGGGCAAGGGGTCACCATCGTCTGACTGCTGCAGGGCTCCAGATCTTCACTGTGAAGTTTCTCCAAATGTCTAATCTGAATCTTCCCCGTTGCAGCTGAACAGATTACTGCTTCACCGTGGCTGTGGGGAAGGAGATTAGTATCTGTGCTTCCGCAAAAGCCTGATACACGTACGGATTTGGGGTGAGTGAAAATTGCCTATCTTTCTCCGTAATTATTTCAGCTTGGAAATTCTAACGAGACAGTGGTCGGAGGTAATTGTTTAAGAAGTGCAGAAGCAGCAGCTTGGAAATAACACTAATACTTCCTGAGGGGAACAGCCTGGCCTTTGGGTGCTCTGTAAGCCAGCTGGCTGTAACCTATCTCAGGCCAGAAAGCCTGCGTGAAAGCAGATCGGGTGTGAAAGATGGCTATTTACCGACTCGGTAAATAACTACGTACTTCATGACACACAGTACCCGGAATTCTCCCTATGATGAAAACCAGACCTATCAGCTGCCTAACAGTGACTACAATACGCACTTTTTTGTGATCACACAGACGCCATTAAGATACATTCAGGAGCCATCAGCTACTTCTGCAGTACACCACAGTAGGCTACACAAAAACTGCGGGCAACATGGTGAGAAATTACTGCCCTGATTAAAACTGGAGGTCCTCAATTAGCCAGTATGAATGCCAGCATGATTAAAAGCGCCTGCTGTACCCTGCAGATGCCTTCATTTCAGTAAGGAACTTCACTATCCCCCAGATTGACTGCCTGGCCCAGCTCGCCTGCTGGAAACAAGTGGTTGTGTGTGTCACAGTTAAACACCAAATTTACTCTCTGTGGAAATGGATGGCTGCTCCCAGCCCATCCCAAGCTGTGCTTTGGTCTCTCAGCGTACAGGACTGGGAGATGAGAAGCAGAACACACGCCCCTCCCGCCCAAACCGTTTCTCATTCCTCTGTGTATCCTCCCTGCGCTTCTGTGTCCTCTTGGCAGGACCTAAAAAGATACGCAGCGGATGTACCAGTGCACAATTAAATATTACAGATGTGTGCTACTGTTTTGGGAACGTGCCCGCTACCAAAGCCCTGCCAATTTACAGATTAGTGTAAGAATACCTTAGAACTGGCAGCAGCACCATTCCACCTGCTGTCTTTGTTAGGGATCAGCATCTCTAGCCCTGTCTCCACTTCAGGACACAATATGCAGTGAAGCAGCACCTGCTGCTCTCGTGTCTCTGATGGGCATATGTAAAGGCTGGAGAGTACATACAGGTGTTCAGAGTCCTCCTGCACGCTGCCTCAGCCAAATGTACACTGACAGCAATATGAAGTTATCTCAGAACACAGATGTTTGGCTTTGCTGCCACTGCCTGACACGGGCACTTTATTTTCTTTATCATGTGTGTTGAATTGAAAGCTTTTTTTTTAGGCCCTGACCTTGGCAGCCGTTGCTACTGCATTTCATCATAAAGATAGGAGAAGAGAAGAGGTAAAACAAAAATAAAGAAAAAGAAGAGGGACTTACTGGATTTTCATGATGCCCCTTGTAATCCTGAATACTTCTGGTGAGAGCTCTCTTAACAACTTTACTTACCATACTAACTCTATGTCTTCCACTCCTTCCATTTTTATCTAGCCTTAGCATGTCTTTCATGTGATTTAAAGATACACCTGTTTTTTCCAGTTGACAAGAGATTAACTGAAAAAAAAGCTGTGTTAATTCTACATCAACCTCTTCTGAAAGAAATTGTGTTTTAAGCTGCATTTTTGTTACGTTTTGTTTGGTGTATCCGTTTTTAGTTCAGCTCATTTGGGCGTGAAGTTGCCTATAAAACCTGTATGTGAACTCTCAGGTTCTACAAGTTTATCTATGAATTTTCAGGACCTTCCTTAGTCAATATAATTGAGGATTCTGTAAAACGTTTTGCTAATCTGGCTGTTATGAACAGGCATTGATGGCTTAATGACTGTAACACAGGGTAAAGCAATTCACTGAAAAGACTTTTTTTCTGAGGTTGATAAAATTACAAGTCCTGCTGTTCCACTAATACCCCTCGCTGCTGTGCTCACACCTGTATACCGCACATTGTTTTCAGTTTATTCCTGCAGGAATGACACTTCCCCCACGGCCCACGTTTCTCAGCTTCCTCTGCTCGGGTCCACCTGTGTGAAAGCCTGCTGTGTCATCCACGAGATCCTTCCTGCGTATTTGCCACTCAGTGAAATACAACCTTTTACAACTCCAAAAAAATACCCACTCAGACTTTTTGTTGGGGGTGTAAAAGACCATGCAGACATGCTTTTACTTAGAAAAGAAGAAAGGAAGAAACACTGAGCAGTGATGACAGATTCCTTGTCAGTATTTGATGCAGAACAACATCAATCTAATGAGCAAATGGGATGAAAAATCTAGTTTTTGATGCAAATCTACAAAATTGCGGCTGTCTGAGTTACAGTTTTCTTGACAAGAGTGAAATGTTGTCTATTATTTCAATATATAAAACTGAAATTCAAAATAATGAATTTAAAATTATTCAGACCGAATGTTTAGAAGACAGACAGAGGAAGACAGCATGGGAAACAAAAAGTATGTTGCTGTTTGTTTTGTTATCATGGGTCACCTTTAGAGTTACTTCATTAGTCTCTAGAAATAAGTCAAATGGTACTGTAAAACTACAAGGCATCTGACTTCATTTTATGTACTTACTCAAAGAAAGTTGTCCATCCAGTCTCGTCGCTTTTAGTCGCCAGAAGTCCACTGTTGCCATGGTAGGTAAATAAGACAAGCTCCTGCCCTTGTGCCGTCATGCTTTTCAAACATCCATTGGTGCCTATCGTCAGCCAGATGACCTGGTTATCAGGAGACACCACTCTCACCGGCATCCGGTTGGGATCCCGTCTGATACGAAGAGTATTCCCATTGCTGTCCGTTACTGCTGTAATATCATTATCATTACTATAGCTGAAATTGTACAGATAGTCCCCGGTGACTAAACTCACAGTGTACTGGTGAGTACCGTTGACATCAAAGATATAAAGCTCTTGGTCAGTTGGAGAAGCAACTTCATAAAAGTTCACCGAGTTCAGTAAGGGTTTGTTCTTTGACACAGCCCGTATCCTAATATTTCCCAGATCAGCAATATACAGGGTGCCGTCCGGAGACACAGCTAAGGAGGAGGGGGCGTTCAGTTTGGCGTCTTTAGCGTAGCCGTCTCCGTTTTGGTAACAGTCACAGTTGACATCATTTTTGCAATCGCAGTCTGAGGGTATTCCAGCAACTAATGAGATCTCTCCATCAGTTGTGACCTGTCTTATCCTATTAATCTTTTTTTCATCGGTTTCTGTAATGTAAAGCACCCCGCTGTAGGACACGGCAATGGCGGTTGCTGACTCCAGCGTGGTCTGTACCGCGTGCTTTCCCACCGTGTACTCCACTCCAGGAACCTGGCAATGCATGGGCCTCCCGGCAGCAATGCGAACCTGACGGTTTTCAGTGATCTGCAAAACCACGTTGTTATCCAAAACGTAAATGGAGTTATCCATTGGGTTGATGGCTAAATCTGTAGGCCATTCCAGACGAACCTTAACAAACAGAAGTGTTTTGTTAAACAGTTAACCAGCGCAGAATAAATGAATTCATTCACCTTCAGTTTTAGACACCGCTGGAAGGATATTTTTCGTGTGCTGTAAGCAATCATGACAACAAGACCGACATGAAAATGGACACAGAAGCTAAAGCTTTTCAGGGAGGCAAAGGGAACAACATTCAGACATCTACTTTATCGGAAAAAAAACCCCCAGCTGCATTGGAACCGTAATAGCCCCTCCACTAAATGCTATACTTTTCTGTATCACAAATCCGTAAATAAAATAAAGATGGATAACAACTAAATACAAACTTTAAGAACAGTACTCATCTTTTATTCTTGTAGTATCAAAAATAACTTATTACCTTCCAGGTTACAAAACACTGTAATGCATTTTTAAAAATACCACTACTGAGGTCCTTCCTCACCTACACAAGCTTCTTGAGACAAATAGAAAAATATGGTTTTTTGTAGATATCCTCTCATTCACTCCAGTGGGCTAAGGACGTTAGTGATTCAGGAAACATCAACGCGCCAAGACAGTTCGAACAGATCTGCCATTCTCCCAGTATTTACTACCAGACTTAGTGTTTCCTGCTGATAGTTTTGCTGTTCTAAACTGAACTGAACTTCACGGGCAGAAAATTGAATACAGCAGCATTTAGAGCTAAGAGAATACACCGCGACTCATGCCCTTGGAACAGGTTTCTTTCTCCCCAAATTCTGCTGTTACATATCCATTACGCGTTCCACCCGGTTTTACTTTAAGGGGCCAGAAAGCTGCATTTGCATTTCTAGCCCCAGCTCAGCTTTCCAAATTAGCAGCAGCTGAAAAGTACCTGGCTGATGTGCATGCTGGTATCACAGGTTAGAGGTCGTGCTGAGGTCAGGTCATTGGAGCCAAGCAAAGTGGATATTATTCCATTCTGATCCACTTTTCTGATCATGGTCCCATCAACAAAGTAGATTAACCCGTTCTTGTCAATTGCTATTCCTTTAGTGAAGAGAATAAAAATTAGATTTTTGTACCAGAGTGAATACATTATCCGCAACTAAGGGCATAAGTGGCATGTATCTAGCAGAAATTAAGGGCGGAAAATACGGTCTTAGGCAGTAAAGCAGCTTGTAAACATATTTTCATAATAAACCAATATTCTGTGTGAAATGCACTGCTGCTGATCACATTTGCTGGTCGTTTGCCGTTGTGTGTTGAGAAGTGCCTAGCTTTTAAGTTAACGTGAAACACGGGATAAGTGGGACCAAAAGCAACGCTGATTTTAAATCTTCATCGTTGCCTGCCAAACACATTATCTAAATGAGCATTTAAAAATGCTCGATAACCACGTAAGCCAAATAGTTCCCAAAAAAGCAGCCCAGCTCCCCTGTAACTCTCTTCCTCAATGGTCTTTCCAGCTGGAAAAAATTACTCAAACCCACATTTTTAAGCCCACTAGTAGGCTCAGTAATTAAACATGATCACACCCCTGGGTCAGAACTTCCACATTATTTTGAAGATTACGGAGGGATAACTCTTTTTACCTTTAGGGCTCATGAGAGTTGCCTCCACCGCCTTGCCTCCATCACCACACCTGGCCTCATCAAAGGGCAGGCACTGCTCCCCTGTTCCTCCTATGACCTCGGCGTTTTTGGTCAGGTCTTTCGCACCCGTGAGCGACCTGGGCCGATAAATCCTGCGCGTGTTTGTGTCGGAAACATACAAATCTCCCGTCACGGGGTCGGTTGCGAGGTAGTATCTGTGAGCTGGGTTGTTGCTGCAAAATGAAATTTTGTATTGCTGTATTGCAATATAACTATGCATATATATTGAATATGCTGTAATTAATTGCACCTAACATCGCATCAAGAATAAAAGGCTTCAGTTCATGTGCAGTCATACATAAATAGGTAAACCTGACAGCGATGCGCTAGGCACAGGTAGCACAGGTCAGAGCCCCCAAACCTTTTCAAGTTCACGTTTCTTGCCCGTGTGACAGGCGGTTCAGTCTAGACTACTCATCCTTCTGGGACGGAAGATCCATTTTGTCCGTGCTGCTCGCAGGCCTGTTCCGTGCTCTGTAATTACAGGCAGCTCCTCTCTCTGTAATAGGCCAAATCAAAATCCTGGAGTCTAAAAGCTTTCTGGGAACCTCGATCCAGTTCCACACTTTGCAGCAGGACCCCAGCCCTCGCTTATACTTTGTTGCCGTTATCGGCCTATCTATTTTATTATAACTTATATAAGGCTGCTGGGGTGCATGGTTTATATAATTCATAAACAGATAAGGCAGAGTTCGTATTATTAGTTCACAGGCAAGAGATAAGACATCCTTCATAAGTATTTGTTTAATCCACTGCTTTCAAAGACGTGATACGCATGATTTAATGCATGAGGAAATGTCATCTTTTCCACCGGAGCACCGAGCGGAGCTTTTCTGTTCTTCTTAACTCAGAGTCATATTTCAAGGAACTGTACACATTGGCACAAAACCACTAACTATGCCAACACAGTCTTTATTACAGTGAAAATATATATTGCTAACCATTTTCCCAGAAACGTACATTTTGCCTCTCCGCTGGTGCCACATAATTGAGAATTACTGTCTTTTCTCCCCTGCTGGTGAAAAAACCAACCCTGGAGAGTACCTCTTGGGTTGATATATTATGATGTAGAAACTTAACCCAGTGCAGTTGGGATTCCTGACCTAATTTATGGCACAAAGAGCTGAAATAAGGTCATGTAAATACAGGAGGTAATTTCAGATGCTCTCCTAATGGATTGAAGCAGAGTGTCAGAACAGTCGGTCCCACTTCTGATGTTTGCAAAAGTGCTGCTCAGACAGATCTACCAGTCGTGGTGATAGCCAAACATCTGGTTGCAGAATGTTACACTTCACGTTTTGTAAATACATAACTGTGCTAATGTAACACATTTTTATGTACTGCTACTTGGAAAAAGCAACAAGAGACCAACAGGAACAACTTGTGAACAAATTATGTCTTTTAGCATGGACAGATTTTTATAGCTATCCAATTACAAAAACACAGAGAAAATGTGTTGCATAAATAGGATTTTCTTTAAGACTTGTAACGTGTTGGTTCAGAATGAAGAAACTAAGTGAAGCAGACTAATGAAATCAAATACACAGTGATTAGCACCTCTTAAAAAGCTCTGCTCTAGAGCCGAGTGTTGTACAGCATGTCTGAAAACAATCAAACGTAGGCTTACTTTAAATTTCTCTGCTAGAAATCTATTGCCAATGTGCTAAACAGCTGAAAGGTATTTTTGAAACCTTAATTTACAGAGAGATCATCTAATATGATCACTACGTAGTGTACAAATTATTTGCACCTCTGTACACTAATTAATTTATACCGATTTAGGTGATTACTTTGGTCTTTAAGAAACTTCAAATATAAACACATCGGAAAATGTGAAATGTGGATTTAAATTTTATTTCATTGCAATAAAAATTAAAATCCTTTCTTATACTACCGAAATCTAAAAGTACCTCTCTTCAACGCATCTAACATTATTAGCTCAATCATATTTTCCAATTGTTGGAATAAAAAGTCATCAAATCAATAACTAATTTATGCCTAACAATTATTTCTTTCTAAAAAGAATTTTTAAAGCTGTTTTCGTCATAGATACGAAAATTTTTCTATGTTCTAATTAACTCCAACAAAAATGACAAAGCTGTTCTTATTCGGGATGAGTTCTCATAGCAGGTAGTGTATCCTCATCAAAACAAAAAAAAAAATAGAGCTGTTAATTTAAGAATATTATTTCATGAAAAAAAAAATCCCGAACTTTGCATAGGATATTATTATTGAATCAATGTAAACTCTCCAACTTGTCATACGTAGATGTCTAATGGCTCCTTTCTCAGATAACACAACAGGCTTAACTTTAGTGTTTCTTTTCAAGTGAAGATTAAAAAGCTGAGGTAGCTGTAGCTCATAGAAAAAACCTATTAAATCACAGGAGCAAGGCACAATTTGAGGAAATGAATAACTGTCCAGTGAAAACCACATTTATTTTCTAGCCAGAAAACATCCACGTACACTATGCAGATCTCAAAAATAGTAGAGGGATAAGCAGCCAGCAGTTGGAAAGCTGCACAGAGGTTCTTCTATTTCATTGCAGCCTGAAATGATATTAAGCTTCTGCCTTATACCAACAGCAACAAAAGCAAAGAAATAAAATTCAGGCAATGACAAGTTCTTGACTCATTCAGTGTCGCCTAATCGCTATCTGTAGCTCTGCAAAAACATGCAGTTACATACCAACATGAGCTCCTGTAAAGACAAATAACTACAAATTAACTTGTTCTGTCTATGCCAAATAATAATAAGCGCTTTGAATTCAAAGTGCACACTCACACAGGCAGAGCTGTAATGATCTATTTCCCATTGCTTTTATCTTGTAATTCTTCAGCTGTCACATCACCTGCATTACTCTCTATGCACAAATTTTTAAAAAATACCCTTTCTGCTTCAGTCCCCCCTGTCTGCCACTCACTCTGTGCCTTCCAAACCACATACCCTCAAAGCTATTTTTATGTTTTGCTTAACTTTTTTCTGTCTCTCTACAGACTTGGGATACCGCCACAGCTTACAAATGACCTCTCTGTCTTCAAAGTCCTTCTAAAGATTACTTCTCCCATGAATGCCTATCAGCATTAATCACCCACAGGCAGCAGTGTGTATAAAGACATCAGTTCAGCTTTGAGATTGAAAAAATGTTAGGTCACTAGTACATGAGAGGATAAATTTGACAGGCATCGTTTCTCTAATTTAGGGTACAGGCTCCTTGAGGTGGGAGGCGCATCGCCCCGTGCTCCTGGAGCACTGTGGTAACGGTGCGGAGAGTTGAATGTTTGAACAGATGAAGAGAACTGAACTAGTGTTTACCCCTGTTCATTACTTGGGGAAGGCCTATTTTAGTGCATTTTCACAGTTTTGAGTACCGAGTCATTATACAAAGCACAAGCGGTGTGCTGGGGGCTGCTCTCCAAACCGCAGTTCACACTGAATTCCCCTCGGCAGTTTGAAGGGCTTTGCCGTGAACTGGACGGTTTGCCCCGCTCCCGTGCAGCCCAGGCAGGTGTGCTGCTCTCCGCAGCATTTCCCAGGGCCCTGCATGGCTTCACGTCGGCAAAAGAAGCTATTTGGTCTCATGGCGCGTCCTGAAGTTGGGCGTGGCAGCAGGATTTAGCAGACCCTCAAAGTTTATACATGTTTAATAAAAATCAGCTAAATGAACAGAATAAAAAGCTGCCGGGGGACAGTAAGCATAAAGATGTGACTCTTGGCTTAGGAAGCCCCTGAGCAGCAAACCCGTAAGGCTAGGAGTGGACACTGGGAAAACGTATGATGGGAGAGAACACTCCAACGCGCAGCAGACGGCGTCAGGCTGCGCAGCGGGATCCAGCCCTGCCGGCTCCACAGCACTCCTGCAGAGCGCTGCCCCACCGTCCTCCACGCCTCCTTCTGCCTCAGGAGGAATCCCCGCTCACAGCCGCTGCGCGGGCCCGTGGAAATGCTGTTACACTGCTCTGTGCAGTACAATTGCAGTTTTTGCTACCCGGAGCTTCTGCATGTGTAGGCATGAATAAAGGAGACAAACTTCACCGTTCTCCCGCACTAACTTTTCTTAGGTGCAGGGGGGACCTAGTTTCCGAAACGCTGCAGCCGACTCTGTGACCACAGTTCTGCCAGAGGCAGCAGAGGATGTTGCTACTAAATCACAGCAAAACAAACATCATTATGCGCCTGTTCCTTAATCCTGTTTGTCCATTCCAAATTCCCATTCTGAGCATAATTCTGTATTCCACCCATATGCCAAGACAATGTCTTATCCAGCTGCAATCACAACTCTGTGATACCACAAGGGATAGAATTCTTTTAAAAGGAGTGGAACAAATGCAAATTAAATGTAATAGTGAAAACCTAAACCCACCAAACGGAAGACACTGCCTCTAAGTCACAACTGGAAAATAACATAAAACCAGCTAGACCGTGCATCAACTCCCAGTTCTGATCATTAGCGCTGATGCAAACACCTTATTTAGTCACGGATTTTTTTGCCTAACACATTTGAAAGATACTTTCTCAAACAGAAACCCCTTCTTCACAAAGAAAAGTGTCCAGAGGAAACTGAATTTAAAAAAAAAGAGAACCGAGATATGACTCTCTGGGATTTGTTTAAAATTAAGGAAGGAAAACGACTGGCAGCAAAAAAGGAGAGAAAGAGACCAGCGGGGCTGCTGAGACTTACACTGAGCGGTTCTGCCACAAAACCTTGCAGGGTTTCACGTATCCAACAAAATTTTAGCATAACTGGTTTTGTCTCAGCACTGGCTGCTGCAGCAAAGCAATTGTAAGCATCCACTGCCTTCCCTTCTGTTCTTGCCACCACTGTAGCGATGCCAGGACAGGTGAATGTTGCACTACAATCCTTCTGATTACTATTGATTTTATGACCAGTCTTACGAATCTTGGTGTACTTGAAAATCTTAACTCCTAGAATTGTGTTATTATAGGAAAATTTCGGTTTTCATTATTAAGAAAAGTCTGCCTTTAAAGAAACAAATCTGTTAAATGTAAGCCTGAAAAGACTCAACTTCAAAAGGCTAATGAAACAAACTCACTTGCTACTTCTATAATTTTATTACTTATATGCCATTCTCATCATAATTTGGGGTATCTGATTAATGAGTGAGTTTTGACAGGATCAGCAAAAGTGCTGCCAGCAAAGAATAGGAGTGAGCAGAGATGAGGGGAAAGCAAAGGTGGGCATACAAAGCACAAAAAGAAGCCTGACGGTGGACAGAGAGTGATGAGAAAAAAGGAACTCTTATCCGAAAGGATGATACAGCCTGACAACTGACATAACTAAAACATATGAACTCATTATTTTTGAAAAATACTCCTCTTTTCTGGTAATACATCTCAGAAACGACTTCTCCATTATAAGCATTCACTTGTTAAAAAAGAAAAAAGAACAGTTAGAAAAATATAAATCTTCTTTAAGGAATGCTTACCTATGTCTAAAATCTTTATTTCTTGGTGGGAGCACGTAAAAAAGAACAGAAAAACATTATTAGAAAAACATTCAGAAAGGATGTTAAAAGATGAAAAGAAGGCAACATTTTCATCTATCGTTAGTGAAGCAGTGAATGACTGTCTTTTGTCCACTCGCGTCGACTAAGTAGGTTAATTCTTAAACTCTACAGAATAATTACCTTGGGCCAATTAAATTCTCACATTTTATATAAGCATCGCTAAAATCTTTTACCAGGATACAGTTTTTTCACTTCAGTTTTAAATAGTTCTTCAAATGGTTTAAAACCTTTGTTCCCAAAAGCATTTGGAAACTCTGTCTCACGCAATGACAGGAATCTATTCAATACTTCAGTTTGCAACTAGAATTCACGACCCATTCGCAAAGATGAGAAACCCCCCATACCTTAGCTCCAGAACACTAGTTACATTTCCAGATGGGAATATCCGCCGAACATAGTTGAAATCCCCCACGTACAGGCTGCCATCTATCCCACAAGCTAAGGCAACTGGAGCCAGTAATTTATTACCATCAGCTTGACCATTACAACTGGGACAGGAGATGCTGCGTCGTCTTCCATTGCCCATAATGCTACTAACAACTGGGGGCTGCTGAGATATAAATTGATTTTCACCGTTTCCTTTGTAGAGGATTCCTGGCAAATAACAGAAAAAACGCAAACCAAAAAAAAAAAGTTTATAAAAAATCTGAATGCTCTGAAAACTCTCTATATACGCTCTCTCTACAGTCTACATATACTGAAAATTCTACAAAATCTCTGAAAACATAAAATGATGCATACATATTTTAAATATTCTTTCAGTAGATTAACAGAATTTAACAGACTTTTAATTCTCACTACAAGTATCAGAACTTCATTAAAACATTTATAGTTACAGTTAAGCCACAGACACACAAAGCATTAAATTACCTTGTCCACAAAATATAGTAGAAACACTAAATATATTAGTATTTAAAACCCAAACAACTTTTCAGTCATTCTTATTTTAAAATTTTAATAATGGTTATAATTCAGAATAAAAATTATCATGTTGATGGAAATGCAAGGTGTACTGAATAAAATCAAGGTCTTGTGTTCCTAAATGTTTACAGTTTTGAAATTCCCCAGAACTGATTGAAATTCTAACTGTGTGTATTTTATAAAATAGAAAAAATGTATTTGGAAATTGTCTTCCTAAAGTCCTTCTATAATGAATTACAAATATGATGCCAAATGCAATGTAAAGTGGATTACTGCTGCAAATTGTAAATATTAATTAAAGAGCTACTTCAGAAAGTTGGAGATTGCTTCAATTTTACATTACGAAAGAGTCTTTGCTCAGCTCACCACAAAAACGTACCTCTGGCAGCAAAGCCTGCCTCAATACTGTGACTGCAGTTATAGACAGTTATTAAAAATGTCAAAACAACAAAAAAAATGTGGTGCCAGGCCAACCTGCCTCTTAAACTTAATTCTGCTTTGAGGCATGAAAGGAACAATAATTTCGTGAAGACAAAGCAATGTGCCAGCAGTATTTGTCTTCCTTATAGCCTCCATAAGAAATCTGAGAAGAAAAATGTATGCTTTATGTTAAATCTTCAGTCTTAGGAAAAAAAAAAAGGTGACTTTACAGTGTGTTAAAACGTTGCCGGGACCCTCATTATTGTACCTCCCGATGAACCCACTGAGGTGTACTCTACAAACGGTCAGCTGTTCTGGTTATGCTCCGAAGTCACAATATGTCTTTCCGTGGTATAATCCATGTAAACCACACATCCTTTTGTACTTTAGAGTGATATGTGTTTTATTGATTGCATGCCCAGCGTTTCAAAGGCAGTTTGGGGCTGAGGGATACATTTCTCTTTTGAGATGCTTGGAAGAAATTTACAATGTATTCCTCTTTCTCTCCTCACTCCCAAAATGCACTCTCTATACTGGAAGATAGGAGGAAAAAAACCCCTTTGTTTTCCTCTTCAAATGTTTTAGGTGTCTCCACTACTTTTTAATGGTTTAAAATTTAGGAAATTATAAATGTAAAACCAATACATATGATAAAATCGGGAAGAACGAACATGGCTTATGGAAACCTAATGGCAAGTGATCTAAGTAATCTAAATCAAAAGAGGGAGAACATGTTTTTCATGAATAGTTAAAGCCAGAAAACATTAACAGTATATGAAATCGCTTTTCCTATGATTACATCATTTATGACAATCATGGCACCATAATTTTGCCTGAAATAGCCGAGTTCTATAATTTTCATCAGAGGAATTCCTCAAGTCAGCACAGCGCACTATGGCACCTGATTTATTCCATCATTACCTTGAAAAATTGGTCCTTCACATTTCTCCTCTATTATCACAGACTAAAAGATGTACATTAGACTATTTACTGCATTAGTTCGGGATACCCGTACAAACACTCTCTGCACTCTCTTCTGAATAAATTTCTCCAGCTCATCCACCTTGTCATTACAACTCTCCACTTCGTTTATTCAATTAGACACACGTCACTTTGAAAAGTCATTACTTGTCAAATGTACTCCTGAACATAATTTAAAGCCACCATCAATTTACCTTGTGAACAGAATCAATCTTATATATGTATTTGTAATTATAGGTCTTTACATTTTCAGAAGGATTACCTTATATACATTAATTTACACTGGGTTTTTTTGACATTTTAAATTAGGTACAATGACACCTTTTCCCTTGATTTGGTTACCTCGGTTTTCTACCATTGAAGCAATGCTTTAGGTGGTGATTGATGTATCACACAAAAGATGCTCAGGTACTAGTGGGAGACTCCAAGGGACACCAGGTACTGCAAAAGTGACGTTCTGCCTGCTGCATTACTTCTGGGCTCCTCCTTTGCATAAAAATCTAGTCTGACCAACTCCTACCTTGCGCCATGCGACTGCTTATTTCACCTTTCTTGCATGCTTCCAGCCACATTTTTCCAAATTTCCTCCTGTTCAGTGTTGAGCTGGGGCATACTTAGCATGGCACCCTGCAGACAGTTGCTGAGTAGCACACTGGACCCACTGGCACACCTCGGTGCCAGGGCACAGTTCTTAGAAATGTGTATCGCTCCTCATCTTTTCGCTGACATCAAAAAAGAACTGCTCGCTAGCAACTGGACTCTGTCCTGAAACAAGGGGCGTAAACGCTCGTGCTCAGTTCGTCACCTGCCCTGTGCTAAGGTGACCTCAGCATCCCGGGGAGGATTCACCTCAGGGAAGGATTTAAACAGGAGGAGAGCGTAAATGAGTGCTCACCCTCCAGAAGAGACAGTACCCATGTGCTAACTGCTGCCCTGAGCAGCCGGTGATACCGTAACACAACGAGGAACACCTCCTGTATAAATAAGGAATTTAGTATCGGGAGCGAAGAGCTCTCAGTTTGGCAGGAATGTCTCTTACTGCTGTTTGATTGTCATTTACTGTGAAAACTGGAAGGGAAAACATTGTCCAAGTTACTGTTAACAAACAAACAGCTAAACCCACCACCACCACATTCAATTGCTTTAGAAACAGTGTCTCCTTAGCATCACTCAGCTTTTAAAAACAATTTCATCATTTTTGGGTTGGGTTTTTTTTTTGGTAAGCGTATGTAACACAGGCTGACACTGACGAAACTATTAACGCATATATATTTATAGGATGAAGAAACATGATGTCCACTGTAAAGCTCAAAGCATTTACCATATGCAAAGCATTCCATAATTACCTTTTTAAAAATAACAAAGCAAACATTTGAAAGGGAGAATGAGATACCTGAAGTGTGGGGCAGCTGAGTGTTAAAATTAGCAAGAAGGAAATGGACTCCTTACCGTTCTGAACATCCAGTACGTGATGCTTATCCAACGTCCAGCCACCCATGTTGGAGGCGTCCAGTTCATAACCCTGCAAAACGGCAGTCCGCTTTTCCCAGAGAGTTAGATCCAAGCAAGACTCATACTCATAACCTACAGACACTGAAACAACAAAAAATTCCCTCATTAAGTATAGGATGTCGTTCCAGAAGAAGAGTTTCAAGGATGTGACTTCCTTCAACTACGCACGTTCTCCTGCTCTCCCAGGCTACCTGAAAATCCCTGTGGCTTCGTTAGATGTATTGAAACTACTAAAGAGAATTCCAAAATAATTTTAAATGCAATCCCGGGTTAGTAGAATAATTTTAGTTATGGAAAGTAAGTGGATTAGGACAGGTATAGAGGAAAGCCATTCTGTGAAGTACGTCAGAATGCTGTTGTGCTGCGCTCTGAAGTACGAGGAGCGTGAAGCCTAAATACCACGCTCTATTATTAGGCTGAAGGCTATTTCATGGAGAAGAACTAGAAGTGAAAAATGACTGGTTTCTTTTTCCTTTTGAAATAATTTTTTTCTTATAATTCAAAGTTTAGATTAGTATTTTCTAATATATTTTATACCCATTATTATTTCTCATCTTACTCAGCTAAACATTTTGGACTTAATGGATACAAGTATTTGAGATGTGCTTCCTGATTTTGAAGACAACAGTAAAAATGCAAAAAAGCTTCCGTAACACACATACCAACAGCTTCAGATAATCCGTAGACTCTCTGGTTGTATGCATCAGTTTTATCCCATATGAAAGTGTAAGCCAGATTTGGGGATGCAGGGAACCATTTCTGGAAAAGTCTTCCCACCACTGCCACCATAAGATGAACCTTCATTAAATTAAACGGTATGACAGATTGGGTCATCGTAATCTTCAGAACAGATTTATATCCTGCAGCCCTGGAGCTTAAGTATGATAACTTCAAATCCGTTCCTGGTATTGTTGTTTCCTCATGAAGAACCTAATGCATTGGTAAGAAAAAAATACCGTATTTGAATGGTTTTGAAATTAAACAGAACAATGCAGCTATCACAAAAGGAGGCCTGACGTAATGCTACATGACAACCCATTAGAGGAGGCATCATCTAAATCCAGCCTTAATTTAATGTAAAAAAAAAACAAAAAAAACCAAACAAACAATATTTCACCTTTTTGTCTGGAAAGTGAAGTCTAAATTCTTCATTATACTGAAGCTGCTTAGTTGATTCTTTCTGCTGAAGGATTTCAAAGATCTCTCCTTTATTTTAATGAGGGGAAAGGAAGCATGCAGGAGAGGGAAAACATTCCCAACTGCTTTTTACCAAGAGGCAAAAAAGGCATCTTTCATCTAAGTGAAAATAGCCCCTTCTGCTGCTGCCACCCACGACCCAGCCACGGATACATAATAAAGGCAGCAGAGCCTCTGAGCACCGCAAAGCTTCAGAATTGGGTTGGGATGTCTAATTGCTCCTGTAGAAGCGGGAAGAACTTTTATGTGGTTTATTATTTGCATTACCTGTGGATTGTAAATACTTTGAACTAGAGTATTCTTCCATTTATTTTGAAGACAGATAAGTAGGATGCCTCAGGGAAAGCTTTTCCATATTTCCTGATCAATATTCACTACTCAGACATCAGCTCACCACTTTCTCATTTCAGAGAGGTGCAATGATTCAATTTTATTTTTAAAAAGGTTCCTCCCCTCCTCTACCTTGTCTTTTCCTCTGAGCTGAGGAGCTTTTGTGGGTGATGGATGGATGTGAAAGGTTTCTGTGGAATATGGATGAAGACAGCCTATAGTGTCCTATACCTCCGTCAGGACATAAACACTGACAGCCAGCACTTCAGGTGTGCACCTACCAACTATCCCAGCTTGCTGGGGGGAAAAAAAAAAAGAAGAAAAAGAAATGAAAAAAAAGAAAAAAGTATCTAAACACATTTATAACAATAATATTTCTCTGGTGGGAAGAGAGGGCAAAGGATGCTGAAGCACAAGCCCAGAGCCTTGGTGGTGTCAAAGGAGCACTCTTGGGGAAATAAATTTGGAAAGCATTATTTTACTTTCCTGTCTCTTAGTCCTAAAGTCTTAAGACCAAACAGTAGTTAGTGTTGGTGGAAAGCAGACTTCAGGGAGAGCACTGTCACAAGTATTAGGCGTGAGACTTCAGTGGGATGGAAAGCTGGCTACTAAACAAGTGCTAAAAGTCAGCCCTCTATGCCAGGGAAACCCTCGGACATTGCTTTTGAACAACTGACCGTCTGTGCTGAATAGGGTCAAATAATGGGGTTTATGCTCCTGAGGAGGGCAACAGGTGCTACGCCGTCTCCTATGTTAGCACTTTTGGTGAGATATAAAGAAAGATTGATACGGTATTAATTATATCTACCTCCTCCCCAATAACAGTAACAAAAAAACAGAAATAGTATTTCGACTTTTTGCCTGGCATGAATCGTTATTTACATCTGATACATGTAAACATAAAACTCTTCTTCTCCAGTAAAACCATAGTAGAGCTGTAGGAAATAAAGGAGGAATTGGAAAATATTAGAACTATGAAATTCAGATTTATAAATTCTTAATTTTCAAATGTTTCTTTTTCCCCACCAAGAACCTGCCATCACCGAGAAGAAATTACAAGCAGCACCATCACTTGAAGGAGGTGAGAGTGGCATCACTTCTGTTTGTAAATCTAGTCTGCTCTCCCTCAGCCCAATATACTCATGGTATCTAAGCCAGAGAACAAGCAAATCTTTTGTATGCAAACAACCCCCCCATCCCCAGAGAGAAGCGATTGTGAACATACTCCTTTTCTAAGACTCTGAAGGAAAAACACAAACCACCCGGGAACAAAAGCCAAATTCCTCCTCAAGACATCAGCGGGACTCTCATATACTGCACATTAAAACTAGTCTAACAGATGGAGGTCTCTGTAAGCAAGAGGAGAAAAAGAAATAATACACGGACAATAGGAGACAATTTAATGGACTTCACTGGTCTCCTGTGATGACCATTGCTTTTTTTACAACTGCAACTGCGGAAGAGCAGCGTTAAACACTTAGGTGGTCTTCCAGTACTCTGGGCTGAGATAACAGGCAATAAAGAGGACACCTTGAGGTTTCAATTTCCAAGAAATTCCACTGTGTATTTGGATTACTATCAAATTAGAAACTAGGACACTCATGCAGTTCTTAGTGAGGTTTAAAACAAAATCCAAAGCCCTGTTATTAGTTTCTGCAGAAGGCTCAAATATCTGCTGGAAATCCAACTTACGACTTCCTTCTTTCCGTAAAATATCCCCTGTAGTAACTTATTTTCTTGAGAACTTTAAAAATGTAGAGGTAAAGTTACGCAACTCAATCTCTCTCCCAGAATCAAGCATTACAAAGAGAATTAAACAGCTTAACGTTCATCAGAAAAGTTAAACCATCAGGCACAGCAGAGAGCATCCCATGGGTGCCATGACAACACATCAATTGTAAAGCAATCAGGAAAGTCACCGGGTATAAAAGTCACATCAGGAATCACCAACAGAACCGAGCTGTCTGTACTTTCCCTTTTTCAGATAGAGTATCAAACTACCTGCAGAAAGGCTGATACCCTAAGGGGACTGAGTTATAGCCCAACCACCAAATTCTAATGGTTGACATTTTATTTATGGATGACCAAGCTTCTTGGAAGGACAGGTAAGAAATATTTAACCTACAGGACTGAGATAAGGGTCACCTCAATTTTCACAAAGACAAGAGTTTGCTCTCCTGAGAGTTCAAGCTGGCAACTGAGTCACATAAATTGTGCAGGGCTCGTCGCCTCTCATGGCCAGCAGGACTAAAGCTGTGCAGACTCTGGAATGCCTTCCTGCTCCAAAATATAATATGATTCCAGTGACATGCTCTGATGGTATTAAGAGCCCTGAATAAGGAATTTAATTCAATTAGAGGGAAAATTGCCTGCTGTATTGCCATTTGCCATGATTTTTTTTTGGCACAATGAGCAACTTCAATAGAGGATTTGAGAATAAATTTCACAAGTGAGTGCAAACCTTGGTCCTAATGTCAGAAAAAGGTTCTTTGCTGAGAAGTAACAGCTGAACTGCTGCATTTAAGTGTAGTACGTCTTGGTTTGAGAGGGGTAAAGATGGCGTTTTCAGGTACAGCCAGATATTGGCAACTACTGATGTTACACAAAGGTTGAGATCAAGGAGTACTAAAATTATACTTCTTTAAGTAGGAGCTGAAACTGCTCATTTCAAGAGGGGAAAAACTTTCCCTTTTAAAAAAAAGACTTCCCCTAGAACTGAGGCTCTTAAATGAACTTATGAAGAAATACCCTTAACAATATAATGCAAGGAGAAATGAAAAGGGGAAAAATATTCGTCTTTTCTAGACTTCAAACACTGCTGAGATACCACAGAGAAGAGGGATAGGAAAGCGCCGTACACATGTGGAAACCTTAATATGCGTCTATAAAAGAATAAAATCAAAAGCTGCATATAAAGTTTCAAACAGAAAGCAAGAGAGAAGGAAACCAGAAAATGTGCTGGAAAACAAGGACACATAAATAGAGATATTTGGCTCTGAGAGTAGTCTCCTATTTTTTCTCAGTACAAACTTCCAAGTTCTGGAGATTTTAGCTAAGTGAAATGATGATGCAGCACCCATGCAATAATGTAACATTTAGACAGCCTATTACAGTGCCTGTTTAACTGATAAAATAGGTTCATTTCTTTGCTGAAGATCTGGCCACCCTGACGTTAAAACAAACATTTTTATTGTCACCGAGGCCCACATTTTATCCTGAATTTTCATGGGTAAATACGTTTTGCCAACTTCTGCTCTATAGTATTGCTGGTAGTGAGTGTCAGTCAGGGGAGAGGAACCTTGAACATACAATCTGAAGGAAAATTTCTCCGTGTTTGTTCTCCCACACACTTTGAGGTGTTAGAAACAAGCTGCTTGGGAGCTGCAGAAGGCATCTTGCAAGTGTACGTAACAGTGGATGACAGAAGTTTAGGAGAAGGAAACTCTCAAAAACTCAATTTCAGAATCGCTCATTGTGACTCACGTGGGTTTCTGCCAGACCACACTGCAAGATGCGGCAAACCGACAGGTATCGCATTAGGAAAAAGACAGCAACAGTATCACATAAAACACACCAGCAGCTCCAGCTTAACCTGATCTCCCTCACCCGCACCCAGTTTACTGTCTTGTTCCACACTGATTAATCTCAGCCAGTTAAGGCTAGGCAAAGCATGCTAACTTGCAATTAAAAGCAGATAAGGTAATGCCGAAGTAGCCCGATATTTAGTTAACATGTTAGTTATTATCATCCATTTTGAGCAACGATCTGTTGGATCTGCGATCGCCCCTTTTACCCACTGCATTTGTCCTTTCCCCTTGCTTGCCTTCTTTTTTCAGTTTTCTGTTGCGTTGTTTCTTTGGTACAGACTTTAATTCCCCCTCTGATCTATTTGGGATTCATAAGCCACTAAGTACACTCTTTTGGAAACGTTATCTCCAAGGAATGATGAAGCACTTCAAGGGATGATGATTAGAAAAGCACATAATTTTCTCCGGTAGCACATGACAGCGAGTGCTGTCACCCCACTTGAACAGGGTGACTAATACCGACTGAAGAACGTGGGGAACAGTTTCTCCGTGCCTTCCATCTGTCTCCCACACTTTCAACTGGTATTGTCCCTTTTTTACAAAAAGATCTACAGCAGTTCCTCCGGTGCTGAACAGACAAGTTTTGAATGGCATCTGGTTCTGCCCGTCTTTTATCAGAATAGTGAATTTTTTGGCACAGACCGTTACACGTGATGCATTTCCGAGGGGAACCTGACCCTAAAAGGGGTAGGTCCCATGCACTGCTGTGGAGCATTGCATGCGAGGTACACGAACATGCATGCATGGTCACTTGCTGAGGCAGGGGATGACATATGTGACCAGCAAAATATACAGAAGATACTCCTCGATAATTTTTTTGTACAGTACCAGAACCAGATTTTTGCATACATAACAAGAGTGCTATTTTTACCTGGTCATAAATGACCATCCATACCAACCGCCTAGGATCTGCTGGGAACATGATCCTTCCTTCCAGCTAGTTTCCCAGGGAAATAACCTGACCCAACAGTTCTGCCTGTCAGACCTCCCACCTCACAGCTCTTGAACCTGGTAGCTAACTTCAACCACACCTGAAATAACAGTAGAAATCTTGTGAAGATAATACAGTTCCTTTAGGATTTATTAAAAAATGGGTTCAGCTAGGGAAAAAGTAGCCGAGTTGGTAGTCCCATGAGAAAATAAAGGCCGAATGCAGTCCACAGGGGAAGGACTGGCTGGGGCAGATAGCTGGAATTACACCAATGGGTGGGAATCAGTAAAAATCCAGACTTCACTAGTCCCGTGGCTCATGAAATGGCTTGTTTACCTAGATGTTACAAGTTGTTTTTGAAAATACGTATTTTCTGACATTCTTCTATTATTACTTTTTTCTTGATTTATACCCCATCTATCTAACCCATTTGCCATCACTTCAGGAACTGAATCCATTATCTGTTGCCAAAACAAGTAAATCAGCTGTTTTTCAGTGGACTGTGTATTGCAAATACTTTCTTTTAATTGACTTGCAACTATCAAAGGCACAGAAATGACAGAGAGTATAAAAGCAACAATTTTCCAGCAGAGTCTAGATTTGTATGAGCTTTTAGTTGTAATTTCCTCACATCTTTACTTTAAACCCGCTTCTACCATGAATTGCTTAATGATTTTGCTCTTTTCTTAAGAGCTCTGCATGAAAACATTTGCATACATTTTCTACGTTTCCCTTGAAGAGGCAAGGACATTTCTTAGTGAATGGGGAAAAAAAGAGTGCCCTATGTAATTATGGTATGGGGAAGGTGGGGGAGAGAAAGAGAGACAGAGAGGAGAGGGGAGAAGGGAGAGGGAGAGAAAGAGGGAGGCAGAAAGAGTGCTGATTCACTAGAAGTTTTATCAGAAATCAATAACGAAATAAATATTTCTTCCTGAAAAGCAACTCTGCTTTAAGAGCTGAGGAAGACTGTATTAGTGATCAGTTATTTCAGATGGAGGAATCCAATACAACTGCGTTAGAGAAAAAACATTCCAGTCACAGCTTTTTCCTTTTAAAGCAAAGTTTTGATGTCAAGTCTTACTTTCGGTGTTACAAGTTCTGAAGGAGATTAGCACATATGCTCATTGGTTTGTAAGCCTCTCCTCGGTGTTACAGGGAGTTCTTTTAGTTTATAAAAACCGGAGACTCATGCTATTTATTCTGATTAAACAGATAAATTGAAGTGTATGGGTCTTTCAGACCTAGCAGAACACCTTTCATTTTCAGTTTCGGAGGTGCACTTCTAACAAGAGGGCAGTCAAAAAAGTCAGACGTACTATAGTGTGTCCACTCTGATGGCTTCAGCTGATTGCTGAAGGCATTCTGTAAATTAAATGATGCAAACAAATATAAAACCAGACACTGGTGTACACCAAGCTTTCTTACCTTTTTTGTTTCTCAGATGAAAATTTACAGATCATCCTACAGAATAAATAAATTGGTCTGAAAATGACCACATTGCAAATTGTTAGCACTTAGTCAGAATTATGCATTTTTAAACATTACTTTGCACTCTTTTCATTATGGTTGCTTAATACCACCTGTGATAAAATGCTATTTATTTGAAGCACACTTTACCTGTGTCTCTGGGATTACAGGACTATCTTCAGGAGAAATTCTAAAGAAGGTGGATAAAGGTGATGACACGATAACAGGGTTTGGCCTTACAAATCCACTCAGATCACAACTAGGAATGTCATTCTCTTCCTTCTTCATGACCAGGGTATCCATGACATAAAAGACATTCCAGGGAATCCATACGGTGTGATACTGTGTCAGGAACGGTGATCGCTCAAACACCAGTGTCAGAGAGGCACCACCATTCGCTACCAAGTCAAACCTAGAAAAAAAAACCAACCAAACAACAACAGGGCTAGCTCGTCAGAAAATTCCCAAAGCCATCCACAGCCTCCATTTTATGGATTGATTCTGCATTCCACGTAGTGCTCTGAAGGCAGAATGGCTCTGCTGGGAACAACGGAGAAATCAGTTCAATTATATTACATAACACTGCACTAAGAGAATGGAGAGTTTGTGATGCTGGGTTTAAATTAAGCAAAGCCTTCTACTTCTAAACAATATCATCAGCATATTTTACATTGGAAGAATGTACAAAGTACAACTTCAGTCGCTTTGTTCATGTCTTTTGTTTCCATTATTTTATTTTTACAAGCAGCTCTTCAGTAATGCCTTTGCTGTCTTTAGGACTTCGAAACGCTTCAAAGGAAACTTACATTCCATCTTGGCGAGTGATTGTATACCCGTAGTCTGGATAGTGAAGAAAGGAGACATTGACTCCAATGAGTGGTGTTCCATCAGCAGTTAATACTTGGCCCCTTATGACAGATGCAAGACTGAAAAAGATGCAGGATCAAATTACAATTAACTCTTTTCCTTCTCTTTTGAATGAATAAAAGCTAGGAGAGTGAACACACGCACACACACCCTACATGGCATCAACTACCATTAAAAAGAATTCCTAAGACTCTACGCCTTTTGCAAGTTCACATAATTTACACTGTATAAACAGATGCCTCAAAATCTACAGACAATAATTTTTTGTCAGTATTGTTGATTTGACTTTGGCTCATTCCGTCTGTACTGAGTTACTAAGAACAAATTCACTGAAGAATTTTAAGAACTTATGAACTCTAGATGTTCCCGCTTTAAGTCATACTTCTGGCAGACTCTTAAACAACAACGTACTTTTCAATTAGTATCAAAGCAATCTGTAAAACTGCAGGGACTATGAAGTACAAAATTTAAAAGAGCAATAAGGAACATTGGTGCAACAACTTTTAATCAACTGCTGTGCCCAAACACATTAATGCTGTTAAATTACTGCAAACGCAGTAAGTTCTAATGTAAATCATCTTCTTTCACTCAGTGAGATCCCAGACACCTGCTTCCTGTTACTGGTTTATTTTCAGGTCATTACTGCTTCGTAGAGCACCAGTCAAATAGTTTATGCAATTACACTGTCATGCACTTAACAGTTCTATTACACTAATTCATAATTTATATTATTTAGTGAGCTCAGTTTAAAAAGTGCAGCTTTGCTTTCCTTCTGAAGTGTTTTCAGTGCTTTGATATATTTCCAACTGTGCTAGCCCAAATCAACTGGTTAAATGGAGACTTACTTCATCATTAATGAAGTGCCCTGTTAGAATACAGGTACTAAGCATGGCAAGTACCTTCTGTAACCTACTGGCAATTTGAATTTTGTAGGAAATGAGACAAAACGCGCAATTCCACATATATTAAGAGAAGAGGTCTTTGCTGAAAGTTCACGCCATGAAATTTGCAGCCACAGTGGATCTTCTAAGGTGCATCTCACATACTCTTCAACTTCTTTTATATTGATGAGTAAGGATGAGTCACGCTCACCTCTTGTTAAAAGGACTTTCCCCCGGTATGACATGAGTGCTGTCCGCTCCAAGGAGAAAACTGATCCGGTCGTAAAATGCTTTGGCAGCTTGCTGAGAGGGCGACTGTTGGCTTTGGCTGATAATGTCTTGGGGATCAGGTAGTCCACGACAATAAGGCTGGTTTTGGCAAGAGCTCTGCAAACAGCAGTCGGGATCCATACAGTCAACTAGCCCATCTGTTGGCAGAAAGTCAGACAAATGAACAAACTCTTCCTCCCGCCCCTTTGCATGTGAACGAATCAGCCAGCAGAGAGATTAAAAAAATTACGTAGTATGAAAGAATACTAATAATTAAGGTTTTAATGAATTCACTTTCAATTAAGGGAAGACAGTTTGTTTCCACTGAATTCTTAAAACTCCCATGGGAATCCATGCAAGCTGAATATTCTCAGTATCCTGTATAAATTAAGCCTATTTATTTGATAACTTTCTAAAAACATGTTGAACAAACCAGAAAATGAAGGTGCTCAGGCTCTGCATACACTGTTAACTTACGAATATTAAACATTTTAGGTGGGTCTAAGCAGCTTTTATCTGAGGTTATTTGGCTTGCTAGAGAAAAGAAACAAGTAACTCCCACTCAGCTGTTTTCCTGAAGTTTCTCAGCACGCTTATGCTGCAAGTAGCCTTAAGTATTTCACAACATTTATCAAGGTGGATTCCTTTATACCTTGGCAGAAAGATTTTGTTGCTAGCGGCAAAGTTCCACTACTGCTAGTGGCAATAGTTTCCACAACTACTTTGCATGAAAATGTATGCAAGAACAAAATCCGCATTTAACATTTAGATTTTATTCTGAATAAACTGATGAGAAATGCCGGCCAGTATAAACAAGATTTAAACACATGGGTGCTTTTATGCTTATGTGCTGAAATACTCACATAGAAGGAGCATTAGATCTGTCACATCACTGGAAATCTAATTTGGTGAAAGATTAAAATCAAGACCAAACTGATAACTACTAATTTGCTGTAAGTAAAGTAGTGACGAAAATGAGCCTGGAAATGACAGCTACAGAAAATTTCTAGATGAATGTAATACGGTATCACATAGCTGATAATTGTTTCCCCAAAAGAACAGCAAGACTGAAATAGCTCCAACATTTTATTATTCAATTTGGATTACATAGGGAGCTGGCTTGCTGTACTAAACTGAAAAATATACCAATGCAGCACTCTGAGGAAACCCATGACTTCTTCTCTACAGAAAAGAGTGTAGCTTTAGAGCAAAACTTCTTTCTGAAGGGAAAAATATCATCCTTTTTTTTTTTTTGATCAGATGTTGAAAAAGGGTAAACAGAGACCTTCTAAAGGTATTCCTCTAAGTACCGCTGTGCTGTGTGGATCAGTTAGACAGTTCAGGGAAAGAAAAAAAAAAAAGGATGAAAAAGTCATCATTAAGTGTATCAAAGTTTAAACTTTTTTAAGAGAAAAGAATGTTGATTTTTCCTGGGATGAGGATACACCAGAGGATTGTTGCCATTCGGATAACTTTTGACAGACTGGAGAAATGGGCTGACAAGAACCTCGCGCAGTTCAACAAAGAGAAGTGCAAAGTCCTGCACCTGGGGAGGAACAACCCCAGGCACGAATACGTGATGGGGGACACCTGGCTGCAAGGTAGCTTTGAGGAGAAGATATTGGGAGTCCTGGTGGACACCAAATGGAACATGAGCCAGCAACATGCCCTTGAAGCAAAGAAGGTGCCGATGACATCCTGGGCTGCACTAGGAAGAGTTGCGCCAGCAGGTGAAGGGAGGTGATCCCTCTGCTCCGCTCTGCACTGGGGAGGCCCCAGCTGGAGTGCTGTGTGCAGGCTGGGCTTTCCAGTACAAGAGAGGCAGGGACGTAACTACAGGAAGCTCAGTGAAGGGCTGTGGAGATGGTTACGGCCTTGGCACATCTCTCCTGTGAGGAAAGGTGGAGAGAGCTGGGCCTGTTCAGCCTGGAGAAGAGAAGACTGAGAGGGGATCTCATCAACGTGTACAGATACCTCATGGAAGGCTGTAAAAAACGACTGCCTCTCAGTGGCGCCCAGCAAAAGGACAAGAGTCAACAGGCACAGGCTGAAACACAGGAAATTCTGTCTAAACACCAGAAAAACCTTTTTTTGCTGTGAAACTGATCAGACACTACAACAGGTTGCCCGGGGAAGTCATGGAGTCTCCATCCTTGGAGATATTCGAACACCAACCAGACATGGCCCTGAGCAACCTGCTCTAGTTGACCCTGCTTTGAGCAGAGGGTGGGCCTAGATGATTTCCAGAGGCCTTTCCAGCCTCCAATAGCCCACTCTTGTCATTTTTTTTTAAGTCTTATTCTCGTAGTACAATATGCAACCCCTTCCTAGCCAAAGCACTGACCTCCCTTCCTGGTTTTAACCTGGATCAGTGTCAAAGCTGGGGGTACTGATGGCAGTTTTGGGGTTTGGTATCTCTGTATGGTCTCCCAGGCAGTATTTGGTGCAGTTGCCAAATAAACGCTCACATTTCTTCATTCATCTTTCTTAGTTTATAAAATCGGAATGTACATCTGGAGTATAGTCTGCAGGTCATAAAACTGCATGAGATTGACACCTTCTGAACTAATCAGCTGGAAATGCATTTTTACAAGCCTCTCTGCTAACATCAATCAGAGAAAGAATCTCATTTTCACCAGCCAAGATACAGGGATATGCCGTTTGTTATTTTTCTGTGGAGTTTATCAGCAACTTGCCCAGGCGAGTGACGGATGGTTATGAATCTGGCTCCTTATAACTTGAGAAAACATTTTTCATTCTTTCTCTGTACTTATGTGGCTAGAGCTATCTAGTACCACTAAGTTGAGTACTCTATTGCACTGTGTGAAGCAGAGCAAAATTTCCTTTCTGAAATGCCTCTGCAAAATTATTGACGAAGTTTGTTTAGCCTGAAAAATATGAGACTTAGCTCAACACCGGCTCATCAGTTATATCACTCAAATATGATAGTGAAATTATAAAGAAAACAGAAACTCCTACAGGCACCTGGACAATCATTATCAGTCTCAGAAGGCTATTTATATTCTTTTGTTCTAGATGTAAGTGGTTCTTCTATACACAGAAGGCTACGTAATGACGACATTATTGTTTTCCTCCTCAAAAGCTAAAGTCTAGCTATAAAAAATTTGACTAATGTTACTTTTCCCTTTGTTGCAAAATGCACAGAATTGCACGGTCTGTTGATAAGATTGCTTATTTGGAGAGACTAACAGAACCACCAACACATTAAATTACAGGAGTCAAGACAGAGGATTCCCACCCTTATGTATGTCTAAAGAATAAGATGTTATCAGTGGGTGTTTTTGCTTTTGAATGGAATTTAAAGGGCACGTATAAAAACGCTGGAAGGATGAAAAATAGGAGGACAAAATAAGTACTGGGCACAATTTCTGCCAGTGTCAAGGGGAGATCATAGCCAAGGATCTACATAAATCACATTCTTCATAAATAAGTTGATTATATATTTAGGCAACAACAAATCTCCTTGAAGTGCAATTCAGTGCCTACACAGGAAGAATACGGTTTTGGAGCTATGATGCTGGCCATCCCACCAGGATGGTTTCAGTGACTGTGTCACACTAAGGAAAGAGGCCGTAAAGGACAGAAAACCATTATTAACAAACCTCAGTTACCCTCACATAGCTCAATTTTACAACAGGACTCACTTATAGACACCAAAAATGACTGCCTGTAGGAGCAGCTGGTCGGAAAAGCCACAAAAGCAGAAACAGTCCTAGATTTATTCCTGAGCAGTGCACAAGGACCTTGTTCAACGTTACTACTGCAGTATCTTTATAAGCATACCTATAGCGTACTCAAATTCAGCGTTCCTGTTGGAGTGAAGAAGCCTAAAATATCAAATGTTGGGCTCTAAATGAGCTGTCACCCCAGAAAGAAATCCTGGAGTCATGGCAGATAAATGCTACAGATATATCAAACCAGCACTCCCCAGCAAACACAGATGCAAACAAAAGGCTGAAAAATAACAGGAAGTGTTGGAATACAAACCAGAGAACATAAGCGTGCCACTTTACCAGTCCTAATTCAATTACAAACTTCCTGAAATTTCCTGAGCTTGGGTTATATTGTACTTAGTAACCCTTCTGACATTCAAAACATTCTGTGGCAGAATTTCCTACTTTAACTAGCAGCCTGCTAGTATATCATAGACAATGTAAGTTCACATTTGTCCTATTATACTGTTTTGCTAAGCATTTGCTATCAGCTGCTATCAGAGAAGAGGCCTTGGTTTAGATAATCTCTAGGCTGACTTTATACTACCCTGTGACAACGCTTGTCAGGAGCAGGCTATCCTAGCCTGTGGATGTAATTCCAAAAATACAGTAATGCTAAGTATGCTTTGCTTTATTAGAGTATTTAATTGCATTTTAGTAATAAAAGAATGTTAATAATCCCTTAAATCCTTCTGGTGGAAACCTGTAACTATTCTTAGTAATTGGATAGGAGCTAACAAAATGCAAACTTAAGAAAGGAATCTGTTCAATAAAGGCTTAACCTAAACTCAAGAGTAAAGAGCTTATTCTTTCTACAGTGATGACAAAACATGGCATGCTTTGTTAAAGTGTAACAGTGACATTTTTCCCAAGTAAGGAGGTTAGGTTTATTCCACCCGCCGATGACTCTGACCTCCTCTCTCCCCACAAAGTCAAAAGGAGTTTAATTCAGCCTAAGGTCTGCTTGTTGCATGCATATTCCCTGTGGGTTGCTACAATGTAAAGAAAATTCTGTAATTTATTATCCAAATCAAACACATGGAAAAAAAACAGTGATCCTTAAAGAGAAAGGAAATGATCTGCAAGCCTCTCAGAAATCTGTATTAAACGGAAGATGAGTAATAATCATCCCATCATGTGTCAATAGTATCTAGAAGGGAAAATGATCAAGTATGCCTTGATGTCATTAGCATTTCCTACGGAGAATATTCCCACTGACGTCAACACGCATGTTCACAGAATTTGAACAATAAGTCTCAGAAAGAGCTAAGAATCAAAGGAACAGCAGGCACTGTTCTTAATGAATTATACTCATATTAATATATGAAATATATTTTATCCAGTGTAGTACGAAACATAAACATTAACCACAGCATATCAATCAGCTAATAATCAAGATAACTTTAATTATATAACCACTAAGCCTAGTGCGATGTAAATCACAGTACCTCTAGTCGTGGTATAAATTCAGCTAGGTGCTCAGATAACCTCATCGCCCACAATAAACAAATACAACAGAGGCATCCCTGTGCCATTCCCTGTACCCGTCTGGAATTTGCATGGCTTGCTCCAGAGATTAGTGGGCTGATCTCAGGCACTGTTGGAAAGGGAAGAAACACTGCTTCTCTTTCCAGGTGGGTTTCTGGCAAAGACGACTTTCTTTTCCCAATTTTGTTTGGTATGCTTCCAGATTTTAATTTGATTTGTTATACTTTAATCCTTTTCCTCAGCTACTGGTCAAAGACTGAAGTGAATATGCTCTGTACTGAAGCACGTAAATTAGTATCAGGTTTGCTGAAAGAAATGCCAGTGACAAATAGCATTATATAGGTCAATGAGGGCAAAACAACCGTTCGGCCAACCCCTTCCTCATACATAGCTGCATAACGTCTGTAGAAGAAATAAGGGCGAAAAAGTAGAGAAAAAGAGCAACAAAATACCAGCATTAAGACTTTTTCTTTTTTTAAATATTGTTCTTTCTTCTTGAAGAAGGCTTGTTAGAGCCTTCTGCTCCAATTCCTTGTTCATCTTCCCCTTTTCCTCACAAACAGCTATTACTGTTTTCAGTGTGAAGGAGCATCCTCTTTTCCCTTGTTCTGTTTACAGGTATTCCTGTTCACCTTGCTCCTCTTCCTTCCACAGCTCTGTTATCTGCTCTTGGCTCTTCCTCTGATATGTCACGTCATTCTATTATCTTTAATGTTTACTGAATCTGTTCCAGTCTATTACTGGGCTTTCAACTTTTTTTCCCTACATGATCTGTTTTTTTGCCTCCACGTTGTTTACGCTCTAACCTAGCTTCTCCTCCTCTTTGCTTTGTCTCTTTTCAGGCTTGCAGGTTTCTCTTTCTTCGTTATGGTCACAATTCCCTGGCCCAGCTTAATTCCCCAAACAGCACATCTCTGCATGGAAATGCTATGGCTAGTCACTCCTCTTGCTCCCTTCCTACGTGCAGACATTCAGCTTCACGCTAGCTCAGATTCTGTGTATCACTTTGCGTCAGATTCTTTAGGCCCCTACACGTGCAAAACTGACTCAAAATATACAATATATAATAGAGAAGGATGACAAACCAAATGATGTGTAAAGCAATAAACAGCATCACTGTTTTAATTGTGTTATTTATTTTGCTTGGGAAGTAAATGATGCTGTTATTTATACTTTGTGATGTCTAAAATCCCAGCTGCAGTGGGGATATGAGAGCAAACAGCCAACCAGCAATGGCAAAGGCATACACAGTCTGAAGCTGAAAAACAAAGTCACAGATGACTCTATCATCACCCCGAGGCCCTAATGGAGTTTCTTATCTGTGCTCTGAATCTGAAGGTGTTAAACAAAAGGAGCTGATGAGAGGAGAGAAAGACAGACAGACAATAAAAGCGTTATGCTGATCTAATATTTGAGTGCATTCACATTTAATCTTGTTTTTTTTGTGGGTTTTTTTCTGTGACTCTGAAGTCATGCCAAAGTCACAGCCCCTCTACCTTCCCTACTCTACAATGATGATTGCAGATTGATTCCTTAGAGTCAACGGTCCTGCCTGCATCTTCCTGCAGATTGTTACCTGTCACCTGAATGACAGACTGCGTAAAAGCAAGCCAAAAACCCCCAAGACTTCTGGGAGCATCCTGTCACTTATCTGAGCATTCACAGGCTATGGAGGGATTAGATCTCTGTAGACTGGGCAGGCAATTGTTTCCAGCAACAGCATCATAGGTCAAAATGTAAACTCCCTGTTCGGCCTTTTCTCTTGGGATAATTTCCTTGTGAGGTCACTGAAAATTTGAACTCCTTTTTTTTCCCTCTCCACTACAGTTCACTGAGTTGAGACTACATTTTATTATTCCAGAATAGAAGAACACTGCAGGGAAACTAAGGTGACACCCATCATTTTCTAAGCGCACATCTCACCTGTCACAAGCAGCTTGTAAGGCTTTGCTGATATGCCATATAAAAGCAATGAATAGCACCGCGTATTCTTACAGGCACAGAAGTTAGTAAAATGTGTGTATGGTTCTCATGGCGGTAATTAATCACCTGACTGCAAAATCTCCATTCCTCCCATGTTCTCCCCAGCGTTAAAGATCCATTTGGTGTATCTTACCTCCTTCATTGTCCTTACTGTCGGTGCAGAGAGTTTCCATAGCTACATCACAGCCTGCTCCCCTCCATCCTGGCTGGCAGACACAGTGCCAGCCGTTTTGGTCCAGCGTGCACCTCCCATTGCTGTTGCACAAGCCAGGGCAGCCCTCTGTCGAAACAGACAAAGAAGAAAAATCACAAGTGATTTTAATATTGCAATTATACAGAAAGAAAAAAAAAAATACAAACAAGGGACACTTACTGGGAACAGGCCTTAAGAACAGCACAAATACTGTAATTGCACATGGAGTGGAACAGCAACATTACCTGGGGAATGTAATTCTTAACAAAGTGGCATCTTTGATTGGCCTGACACTTGAGACACCACTTACCTGTACAGGCAGGAAATAAATGCACCAATCCTCTAAATACCTGCAGGCCAGACAAAATTAAGTTTGTTTTTTAAATACTGGCTTTTGGCAAAGTAACAAGAGATGAGTGCATAGCGCAAACAGAGCTGGGTAAAATGATACATTTTTCTGCGCTCATAGAACAGATAATTATTTGCTCTATGCAGTATTGGTTACATACTGGCACAAATGTTTAAGCTCCCTGTTACTATGAACAAATCCCTCCAAATTCTTAAGCAGGACAATAGATATGATTTTAGGCACATAATAAAAGAGAACGTTAACTTTATCTGGTCTCAGAGTTGCCGTATATTCATGTGAAATTACAGTGTGTTAAATAATTGCACAAAGTATAGGCCAGTTTTAATGACTATACTTTATGCCAAAAATACATTCCTTTTCACAGAATAAGCAAAGCCCAGGAAATAGTGAAGCAGCTTAGCATCTATTCTAACAAACATTAGGATTCAGGCTGCATACGGATGGGACAGGACCAACAGGATTTCCAACTAAATGTAATAGCTGTGCGTATTTGATTACTTAGGACGGACAAAATGAAATACCATAAGGACCACAATAAAACATTGATAGACTGAACAAAAACACGGTAGTGACGTGCTTCAAGACAGATAGCAGAGAGTGATTTTTTGTGACAATCTCCCTAAGGCTTTTGTGCTGTTACCTTTATATCCTATCTTGTCTGCTTTTATGGCCAAGGAGGGAAAATTTGGGAAACAATTAAAATAATTTAATATATCCAAAATCGATAATTGTTTTCAGTCTAACATTTCATTAAAAAAAACAGTAACTGTCACTTCCTAGTGATGAAATCTGGCATGCAGCCAACATGATCTGTATGAGGATGACAACACTATAAATATGTAGATTTTTGGTGTTCCTTATCTATGGCTATGACAAGACACTGACAGAAGCAAGTACAGATATGGCACTAAGTATCTTATGAGAAGGTGGCTACAAATCAGATATTTTTGGACACAACAATTTTCTGTAAACTTTTATCCAAAACACTTAAGTAACTGTCTAAATACTTCTTCACTTTGTAGAGCTATCTTCATGAAATAATCTAATGACTCATCCTGGTTAGGCTTAGTTGAGCTTAGAACCATTTTTCAGAAGTAATGGTCTATTTTTTTCTTCTAAAGACTTCTGAACTTACTGACACCGTTCAACCACGTAGCTCCAAATTACAAACATTCCCAGAGTTTAAAGTTTTGAAGTTATAAAGGGTGCTTAACTCTTGTCAAATTACTCTTAGAAGGCAGAGGATTGAGAAAACCTCTTTATGAGGACAGGTGGTGATGCTACCGTTAAGGATACTGTGCTATCATGCCAGGCTGAGATTAGTCTTGCTACTCTTATTCTTTCAGACTGTACCTGCTAATAGTATTTGTTCACGTACTGAGAGCTATTTGTTTCTTAATCTCTCTTCTGTTTAATTTATGGAAGACTTACATACTTAATTGCAATACTGACAGAGTGTTTTAGGAGTCAACTGGGTGCACTCAAAACTTATTGTGTGAAAGCCTGGATATTGCCATGAATATTGTCATATTCTAATGAAAAAAACACAAATAAGGAATAGAGAAAGATACTCAGGGAAAGAGGGGTAGGAATATTTAAAACATTTTTCTAAATAATTTTTTCACCATAACTGAAGATACAAGAATCTTTGCTGTTTCATGTCAGGCTTTTGCATCCTTGAACCTTTTTAACTGAAAATGTTGCGTAGCATATACAAGCTTTTTCTAGCTTCACGCAAAATACAAGTCATAATTTCCTACAGATGTTCTACATACAAATAAACAAAAGTTTAAAAGCCTGGGTATTCTATTGATCTGTCTATATATATACACACACATATCTATAATTAATCTGTCCTTTAGAACTAATGACACTTGTTCTGTGACAAGAGTATTGCTTTGCTTTGTTTCCTAAATATTCACAGTTTTGTAGGTAGAGGTCCAATGACAAAACTAACAGAGAAAAAGCACCAAACAGCAAACGAATACTATCTTCAGTTTCTGGTTCAAACAAAATCTAACACATGTATACAATTTGCATATAAATGTATAATTACTGATAAAACATTTGTATATAACAAACAAGATTTCATTAAAAGTTTCCATTAAAAAATTTGAGATGAATTGAAAGTCATATGAGTTAAATCTATAATCCATGGAATGTATGTAAAAGAAGATTCTTTTGCCCAGGCTAGTGTGTCTGTAACTATATGTTCATATAAAAAAAGTACATGTAAGTATAGGCATGTCATCAAAGAGCAAATATACAGTACCTTTCACTATCTTATCCAAATAGTGAGCTTGAGAATTAGAAAGAAAAAAAAAAAAACAGACAGACATTTCAGAAGTGTCACATAAAACAAGAACTGTTCAGAATTCACATGCAAATCAAGCAGGTGCACCTGACATGAGAGGTCTTACATTACAAAATGAAAATGTAATTCAAAGCTTTTAAAAATGCAAGAAATTATCTTTTCAGCAAACATCGTCATGATTCAAAGAAACTATTTTAGAAAGGAGGCCCGCAGAAGAAAGAGATGCTACCTTTCGGAAACTATGTTTTTCTTCTGACTTCTCTTTACATGCTTTGATTTTTATGTATAACAAAAATATAATCAAGGCTAGTTGAAAATGTCCATTTTCAGCACAATGTAGGAGTAATTAGCTTACAAGCTTTAAAACACTGACCATACTGGAAGATCTTTGGTTTGCAGGTCATGTATGATTCTGACAGCATAACTAGCACTATCTTAATTCTGGCTGGATTAAAAGGATTTTTAGGAGGAACAGTTTTCTGCTTCAGTTCAGCCATAGTTATTCTTCCGAGCACAAACATCAAGTATGCAAAGTAAGTTAGATCATATATATCGGGTGTACGAGGAGGTAGTGGGGTTAGTAGGTGGTGATCCATCTCATTTGGAAAAACGGGCGAAAATTAAACTTGGGCTTTAGATGGATAAAAATGAATAACACAGTATATTCAAGAACAGCAAGACTTTTGCTTTATGAAAATGACACCTAAAATTCTGCAAAAAAATTGAGGAGGCAGATGGGTGAATGACAGACGAGCACAAGATGGATTTAAAGCAGCAGGCTCTACTTGTAATACATGAAACACAGCAGAGACGGGTTATATTCCCTCACGTTCCCTTACTTTCAGGAAACAGATGTCAACTGCAGGTGTGTTACAGGGGTTAAATGTCACACAGCAAAACCAGGTAGGACATGTCCATCGCAGGCCACCAAACCCAGCCACCTGCACGGGTGGTGACGGAACATTACCGACCACAGCAGTGGGGACATGCCAAGCTGAGTCAACAAGGCTAGAGTCGATCTCCTGGTTTTGCTGGACAAGGTCATTCAACTGGGCCCTCACAGGCTCTCTTTACTTTCAAAAATTGCCCTTTTTTAAATCCCTGCTGGGGATCTAGCAAGGATATCCTAGCAAGGACCCTGCTAGGATACTAGCAAGTACTCTGTCATCTGCTATTACTCTTCAACTTTGTGTTTTGGATGGGTAAGAAAGGCATTTCTAAGCACGGCCTTTCCTCCAGTTTGGATGAACGGGGAAAAAGCTCTTCCCAAGTCCAAGGAGGGAGATGATGAGATAGTCTCACAGTTGCCACAGTCACCGCTACAACTGAGAGGCAGAAACTTTCTAGTCCCTGTCTCTCAAAGAGGCAGGTGTCCACTGCACAGTTGTTCTTTTCTTTTTTCTTCTACAATGGTAAGGTTAAAGGGAGAGGAAGTAAGAAGATGAAAACATCAATTACAGAACATTTAGAACAGTATCAACAAACTAAGTAGCTTTTCACATTAACCACAAACAAAAAGAAAAGTGATACAGTTGCGTTTCAGGGTGGATCAAATTCTTCTCTTACTCATGCAACAGAATTCCCCGCGCTCCTACACAGCTGCTCTTAGAACAGGGTGTAGTATGCGTGGAGGAAAAATTAAGCTTTATTTCATAAAATGAAAGCAATTAGGTCTGTCTGGGGAATGGATCTGGCCACCAGTGAAACATTAAATGCCTCTACAAATGTAGGGATAGGTAACAAAACAGAACGTAACAAAACCCTCCTAGGCAACCGAAAACACTGCAATCCCAGGCCCCCACATGCTATTTCCTTTCAGAAAATCAATCTGCATTAAAAAAAAAAAGAAAAAAAAATTCAGAAAATGCTCTTTTAAGATATCTTGTAGCTAGTAGTCTTGTCAGTCAGTTCCAGACCATAAAACTATACCGATCAGAAAACAAGTGCTACCTTTCAGCATCCTTTTACTCATGGTCAGTTGACATTAAGGACAATGTTAGAAACTATTTTGGTTAACATGCAGCATCCTGGAAAAATCAAAAAGCAGAAAATGAGTGACCAAAACCAGTATAACTTTGCAGTGAAGTTTAACTAGCCATGCTGTCTTCCTTACCTTCATGGCACTGCAATTGCAACTGAACCCAGCTCTGACTGGAAGTGAACAATAAAACCCTTTTTTGCTCTGTATAGAGAATTCTAGGTGGGATTTGGAGCACTTCAGTAGGATAGAGCATCTCAGCTGGTGTTCCTTGGCAAGATATTTACACATCTGGCACATGTGGGTTATGTTAAGTCCTTAAAAAGTCTAATTATAGACTAGACAATATACCTACAAGGGTTTTCTTGCAGGGTTTAAGACTGTGAAATTTAAAATCTTGCTATATATCCAGGAATAGAGGGACTTCATATAGCTCCAAATGGAATGAAGAAAAATAAAAATGAAGATATAAAATTTGTATATGTTCTAGGATAGTCAAAATCCACGAAGATGTAAATGGCATTCAAAATTGATGCAACATAAAATATAAATAATGCTATCAATGTGTGTGGATATTTATATAAATATGTGGCATGTGAATGTATTTTACAAAGAACTGATAAGTCAGGCAAATTCACATTTAACACTGCATATTTCATAACCAGTCAGAACCCTGACATTTTTTTTTTTTAAATTTAATGTCTCCCATTAGTTTCCCATCAGAGATGTAAGTCAATGTCTTCCTTAGATTATTCATATGCTACTTCCTCCAGGTATGACAGAATAGCCACAGAATAAAAGTACATATTAAATCCATTTATCCCAATCAGCTCCTGTTCAAATCAGCATGAGTCACATACCCGTTGATTTGATGTTCCTTAATTGGTACTTATAACACTGCTTTATTCTGATTATTCTGTCATAAAGGATTATAATGGTGACATGCTTCTAAATACTGTATAGCAAATTTATATTTCTATTAGCTTACATTATTATCCTCCACCAGATGTCTTCACCCATCATAATCTTTGTAACCTGTACACTAGACTACAACATGCCACACATCTTTTGTAGGGTATATATAGTCCCATTACAGTACCAACAGCTCCACATGAGTGACGAGTTACTTTGCTGTAAGAGTAGAATTTCACCTCATAGTACCCCCAGCCGTGAAGCAAAAATACCAAAGAATGTGACCAAAGCCGTGTCGATCAAGGTCTGCCTAAATTAAAAACTAACTTTAAGGTTTTTTTTTGCTTTCTACACTTTGAAAGTGTGAGCCAAACCCTTGCCTCCTCTCCACCAACACTATCGGCTTCCTTCCATCCTTCCTGCATTGCAGCCTCTCCCTCTAACAGAAAATGGAAAGGAGAAATTAGAAACAGAGAACAGAGCCAAAGGGGGAAAAGGAAAAAAAAAACCCAACAAAAAAAACCCAGATGAAGAAATGTATGCTACAATAATGATGAGCACAGTTCTGCTCCCTCCTGAGCAAGCTCTGCTTTGCTTACTCTCCTCATCTCCCACAACTCTGTGTAGCAATCCCGTCCACTGGTGAACAACTGCATACATCTCTCTGCTGCTAACACAAACTTCTTGCTCTCAGACGTACATCTTCTACAGGAAGATGTAAACAACGTATCTTGCATCAGGTGTGTTTACACTTCTACATAACCTTGCGCTAAATGTCATATAAGGAGATAACAGGAAAAAATGCCATCTTAATTTCCTGTAAGCAAACTATGGTATGTTGATAGTATACCGTTTTCCTTAAGCTATCTATACATTTATCTATTTGTTCAGAGTTAGAAAGTTTTAGCATCTTAATATTTTAATCAGTTTTTAAAATTTGTACTAAACTGTTCACAATCCGTATGACAAATAACACCCTGCCACCACCACACTACAAGACTATTATTAGAGTGGCCAAGTCAAACAACCCCAAATTTAGGCAATGCTGGGTCTGTGGGTACCTGTGCAATTCTTAGACCCTTCTTCCTTTGTCAAGGCACAGAGGTGACAGTCCTCATTCAGCACTCATTCCCTCACGGACAACAAACGGCTCATGTCCTAGTGCAGGCACACCGTGCTAACCTCAACAAAGAAGTGGCTGTTTCCTTACAGACTTTTCTATCATCTTCCTCCTTAAGTTAAAATATTTAGTACAGTGTCTTCACAATACTGGGGTGAACACAGAAATGCATCCTTATCTCATTTTTGCCACCGAGCGACTAAGGAAGGCATGGAAAGATTAAAATGAGAAGTCTCCATCCACTGGGCTGCAAACACCTATGATGTGATTTTCCAGAATACTTAGAATTATATGGGATTTCATACACAAACCAGCATTTTAGCAATTCACACATAAGTCAGTCAGGTCCCCAGAAAATGAAGAACAGTCAGAGGACACGCCTTTAAAGTTTGCTTTTGTGAATGACTAACAGAAAATACATGGTAGAAGCAAGGGTGGAATCCAGTTCTTCAGAATCATTCTTAATGAGGAGATCACCCTGTGCACCAGTCTCTGGCACAAGTGAAGTGGAGTTTTTGCATGTGACAGCCCTTCACAGCCTTGCAACGTTCTTAAATCATGTCTGTCGGGTGCAGAGGGAAAAGCAGTTGAAGATACCATTGAATTTTTTTATTACAATGATACATATATACTATAATTAGTGTCACATCTTCTGTTATATAATGATAAGGACACGTAAAAGTGTTCTCTTGCGGCTTCTTAACTTTCTCATTTTGCAACTTCGCTAAAGTTCTTTTAACATGTTTTTTTGGCATTTCAAAGTTCTCAAGCCGTATGCATACAAAGTAAACTGGAAAAAAAGAAGGGAAAACACCCCAGAGATTCCATTCTGCGGTACTGCATTTTTTTTCCCCAGTGAGCAGTGGGGAAGCTTTGATGAACCACCTATGTCTCTGCCATCTGTGCTAACAAAGTGTTACGAACTGTACTTCTTACTCCCTGTGCAGCCAAGGAGTAGCAAGGGATAAGGCACATACTTCATCAGTGGTTTCACTGACACTTGCCAACAGAAGAGAAACTCTTGAGTTTCTTTGCAAGCTTTAGGGAGCAAGCACTTTGGGTAAACAGGTTTTTGTGCTTTTTGGGTGGAACTGGTACAAAACACAGAGTTGACAGCTGTGGCCTACACCCTCTAACCTATTCAAGACTCGGTCTGTGGTGGTTTACTTCTGACCTGGCTATGGGAAAACTCTTTAAGTTCCTCTCACTTCCACCCAGCCACAGTTTAACTACCCTGACAATTCAAACATCTTTGGAACGTAAACAACCAAATATCCCTTGTGATACTTAAACCCAGTATTTCTTGTTCTACTCACATCAGTCTTAAGAAATAATGTATTGATTGCTTTGAACAATTGCTTTTACTCTCAACAAGAGACTATAAAAAGCCATATGTGTCCATATGCAATTTCTGAGGAGCTCCGTACCTCTACCAGAAAACTTAAAGAAGCCCAGAATTCATAAAGTTTTAAAACCCACTGTTCTGGCCTGTCCTTAAAGCAGTTCACTCATGTCAAATGATTCATCCACTCCAGCCTTTTCTGAGCCTCTTCTACCTGGTGAGCTGCTTCCTAACTTGAATTTGTGCAGTTGATTATTCTTCCTTAAGCACAGAATCCAGCATTTGTTGAATTACACCTCATTTTTCTGCATAGTCGGTGCTATTTGTTAAAGTAATTTTAAATTCTTGTCCTGTCTTCCAAAGTGCTTGGGGGCAGCGGGCTTTGGTGTCATTTGCAAATGTAATTCTCTCTATTCATCACTGAACAGTACTGAAAGCACATGCTCTTCCACTGTAAGCAGCGCATGGTCGTCATCCCTTCCCTGCGTTTATAAGAACCTTGTCTTAGACATACCATATGTTCACAGCATTGCTGCCAATAGAGGAGGATTAAAAACACTCTTCCCTTTTGATAATTTTTCACTCCTAAATTCCCATCTTGCCCTCCTTGTAAAGGAGAATACATGGATGGAATAATAGTTTCACGCAACCTTCTTTTTTTTCCTCTCCCTACATTGGCCAAAACATAATCCTCCCCCTGAAATCATACCTTCTTCTTAATTTCTGCACTTCTCTCCCAGTGTTTACATAGACCTGCAGCAGAAATACCTGCTGTGTATGTTTCTGCAGAGAGACCCGAATTCACTGCGATTTACCCCTTGCCAAAACCGCAACTGTTCTTTGCAGCAACCATTTATGGTTTTTCATGTACAAAGGCATGTAAGCCCATTATGCTTCCGATTTTTTTGTTCTAGGGTCCATCCCAATTTTACTATGAAGTAAGATTTCTCATCAGGATTATGGGAAAGCCACATGTATCTTAGAATAAAAGGTACAGTTGCTTTTAAGGATATAGTAGATGTAGGAAGTTTGGGACTGCTGATAAATTCATGAGCGGTGTTGTTTCCTATTAAACAACTATTTTGCTGGAAAAGGATTTAGAAGAAAGGGTATATGCCATTAAGGATTTAAAACTGTCCCACATGTACAGGCTGAAAAAACGGTCAAACACCTATTTGAGACCTCTGACAAACTTGCAAAGACCTGCCTCAGATGCAGGTAAAACCTGACATGCTAAGAACTGCATGAAAGATAAATTTGGCTTGAAAACATCTTAAGAGGATGGAATGGGATGGGAACCATTATCGTTTCTGTCTTTTTTCCTGACTGGAGTACTTTCAGAGTGTGTCTGACCAGCATGCAACTATACAACAGAACAAAAGCACTTACTTTCTCGCCACTTCAGCTCAAGTAAGCTGTGCAACGTGCTTTAAAATTCTTCACATCTCAGAGGATTCTGCTGTTTTCTGAAGAAGTGCCTAAACTTGAACTTCACATGTGGTCCTTATTTGAATGCAAATCAACCAATTAGCAATTTAAAGTATGCTAACAGATAATTTGTCTTTGAGATACTTGGTCTTGCAATGTGTTAAGGCCTGACCAATAATTCACTTTTTTTCACAGCTTCAGATATGCGTGCACTATTTTAAATTCACCTGGCAATTGAGTATTTTTATAGTTACCAAACATACAAATACTTAGCATATTGAGGGCTTGGCCTGGCAAATTAAAAACATGCCCTTCAGGCACAGGAAAGATCAAAACCGTATTTGTTCTAAATTTCATGAAATCTTGTTGAACTGTGGTTATTAGTCCTCTGGGTGCCAAGAAAGTAATCTTTTCTTTTTCATGGAATTTCTGCATTGAGAATAAAAGTATAAATATTCTGGTGAAATCCAAACTCCAATGTAGTCATGTGTTGTGAAAGTAGGATTTCACTCACAATATTGTGGTAAACTAATTGCTATTTGATTTTATCTGAGAATAAACTGTTTGAATGGCAAAGGTCAGACGTTCATTCAGATCCAATCTTACTTTTAAGATGAAAGTTTTACTGAGGTGTAATTCCACGAACTCAAAACTAAGGAAAAGCTTAAATGTAGGAATTCTGAGAATTACAGAATGTATTCATACAGCAGTAATTATTTTAATTTTATGGACAAAACTTTCCTTCTGATCAAAATTCTAAAATCTCAACAGAACCTTAAAATTTATTAAGAATTCTTGGCACGAATGCATTAAGGTACATTAAATACCTAGCACATTAAACCACTATGAAATATCAATATTCTCAGTAATTCAAACTTTGAAGAAAAGTAAACCATGCTTGGCAGCTTAGCATCAGTACTAAAATGACCGTAAAAATGGTCATCATAATACTGGTTATCCATGCCGCTCTGCCTCTAATCTGCAAATGTGGGGAAGATCAATCAAGCCCTCAAACTGGTCCATGAATACCTTCAAAAATATATATTGTAATGATATATAGCCATATCAAATTTTCTATAAGCACTTCCTTTAATTAACAGGAGGAACACATTTGTCTTGACTTGCTCCCTGATCTTATAAAGAGATAAAGTGTCATTTCCCTGTAGTCATATTTGAAATCAGTAATGTAAGGAGCTGTAAACCGAACATACATTGAAGACAGCAGGTGCATACCATATAACTTAGTGGAGGAGATTACTTCTTTGCATTCCTTAACATTAGCAGTACTGAGCTTACACTGCTCATGGTCACATAGAAAACCAGCACATAAACGCATCCATGTTTGTCTGAAAACCATTTTTATCAGTCACCAGGACAGAGTCTGTACCAATGGAAACAGACTTAGGGGAGTGTGCTCTAGATGTTATTTATTTTTTTCATAATTCTGATTGAAAGAAAGTAATTCAGATTACTTTCTTGCTCTTCCTAGCTAAAATTACAAATTTCTTGCTGAAGAAAATTTATTTTTTGGTTGGATTGGTTTCAATGTCATGTTAGTGTCCTTTCATGCCAAGAAAAGGGTTAAAATAAATACTTTGCTGCCCACTGTTATTTTTTTCTCAACTAAAATTCAGGGGAAATCTTAGAAGATAAAACAATTGGATCCCAATTCTCGCCAGAATATTAAAACATGACAAGCTGCACACTCCTACAGTGGACCACCACTGAATTTGATTTTCTATTCCATGTATACCAGGTAAAGTAGGCTCATGCAGCAGTCAAAACTAGCATGAAAGTACCACGATGCTAACTTTAGCCTTCCTGAGGGATTAATATGAATGCTTAATGACATTAATCCACATTTAGACCACTTATGTTTAACGACATGCTTTCCATGCATACATATATAAATATTAATTTTGGACTGAAAGATAATCGTTCAACATGATAACAATTAAACAGCTGTAATCTGTCTCGTGCTAAGTAATGGAGCTGCAGGCAAGCTCCATAAACAGATGGTCTTACCCACCCATGCTTAATGTTAAAGACTTTTTAAAAAAGAGGTGTTGACAAATCTGAGCAAGAAGGCATAGTTTTAATGCAAATTGGCCAATTTGCAATTTAGATTACTCTAAAACTAATTTGGTCTATAGAAAAAATTAAGCTGCATTGTAAAACTGAGATGTTAGACAGCACATAGATATAGCAGGTTCCCCACCAACATAATTATTTACTAATTTCATTCAGCTAACAGAGTTTAATGGAAAAGCAGCTGGAAAAATATTCATATTTATGGGCTTCCTATGACAGTTCCTTAATGTACTCATGGTACATGCCAGTTATATCACAAAAAATAATAGACTTCCTGAAATGGTATCTGTTCCAATCTCACAAAACAACTACTCAGACAGGAGAGGGTCACTGAACTCATTGCAAGTGAGGACAGAAAGGAAACAAAAACATGTTTTAGCACAACTGTGTTATGAAAACTTAATTACAGAGCAAATTTTCATCCAGGCTATCACCTGGGCACCAGCTGTGCATATGTGGTCTTGTATCACATTGAGATGCAGGTTGAGCTTCACAAAATAATATATGGATGTTCACCTCAGACCCACGAATGTCACTCCCAGACCAAATAAACAGCTGGCAGGTCATTTTCCATAGCTTTGCAGTAAACTGTTGATTGAACCTGTTCACACAGGGATACAGGCAATGGTAAAACATTACATTAAACCAATTTAGCAGGGCCTGTTGTGACAGGACAGGGGTAATGGTTTGAAACTAGAAGAGGGTAGATTCAGGCTAGATATAAGGAAGAATTTTTTTACAATGAGGGTGGTGAAACATTGGGACGGGTTGCCTATAGAGGTGGCAGATGCCCCATCCCCGGGAACGTTCAAGGACAGGCTGGAGAGGGCTCTGAGCAGCCTGGTCTACTTAAAGATATCCCTGCTCACTCACTGCAGGGAATCGGACTCCATGACCTTTAAAGGTCCCTTCCAACCAGAACCATTCCGTGGTTCTATGATTACAGTTCTCAGGAGGGAAAAGACAGTAAACAATGTAGATGCCTTAAACTGTTTAGTATTTGAAACACACATTGCCAGTGTTTAGTTCAAACCTGCAAGATGCTAAACAATAGCATTAAATCTTGAGTTTTGTTAATTTTTATTAGATTCATTTCATCACAGTACTGAGCATGTATTTATCTGCTGAACATCTTTAAGATAAATATTTGGAAGTATATGTTCAGAGCAAAGACAATGACTTGCAAGTGTGGCACTGAAGTGGAATTACCCTGTGCCAGAGATGTGTAATGGAACAGGGGACATCCGCATCACTCATCAGGTTTACTGCACTAGTCAAAACAATCTTGCCCACCTTAATATATGCATTGCTTCCAAAAAAGAAAATAACCTCACCCTGATTTAGTCTATTCTGTTCTGTCTCACAAATCAAAGTATTGCAATCCTCAGCCTTAGGAAAATGCTTTAAGCCAGGTAAGCAGATATCTAAATTTTTTCTCAACACAAAAAGCACACCTTTGCAATCACCTATGATTTTGCTTCCCGATATCCTGAAGTATTGAAATAAAACCAAGAAAATGGTCCCTGGAAGCAATTAGAATTTCCTTTGGCCAAATTCCCATTTTAATATCTTTAAGTATACATAAAAATCACAGTATCTCAAGATGCAATCTAGGGTTTAAGAGATATTAGAGAGGAATAAAACTAAGGACCGCTTTTTTTTAATTAAGGAGATAAAAGTTTGGGTTTTTTCCTTCTTCCTACCCTTTAACACATGTCAACTAATAATATAAACAGTGGGCTAACTGAAAATGAGACTGGACAGATAGTCAGCATTTAGAAATACATAAAAATCATTCGATGAGGTGCAAAACTTTTAAACTATTTTAAATGGCATTTATGCTTCACAAAAGTACCCTGATCTGTTTATCAAATGAGTTAAGGATTCAGATGATTCAATACACATTCCAGTTAGCACCTCTGTGATTAATGCATATATATCTACTCCATTTTGTGCATCCAGCTAGAGATCTGGCGAGCTATTCCCCTCCCAAAAAGTGATTAAAGTGCATTGCCCTTAAAATTTACAACTTCTTTGGAATATTTCTTTCACAAAGAAGTTGTAAATGTAGGCTGTTGCACTTCCTGTGACTTCCAGCTAATAGCTGCAACAAACAAATATATCTGCATTTCTAAAATACTTCACACTACTGCAGCTAAATGGTTAATGACTTTTAGAAATAAGGAGGTGGTAATTATTTATAGAAGTATAAAGGAAGCGTGGGAGTCTTTCACACATATCACGTAAATACTCTGCTACCAAGCTGAGAGTTGTAAGCAGCATAAAATGCCGGGGTTACAAATGAAGGGTGACAATAAAAAACTGGTTTGCATAGAGAATCATTCTGATGTCCCTTGTGTTTTGGAATTTATTGCTCAGAAAGAGCTGCTACTTACTTTAGGGCAGGTGAAAGAAAAGCAATTTGACCCTTCATCTGCCAAGCCGAGGAGGCAGCAATTTTTACTCCACTAAGTGGAAATACTCCTGGAAATGAGCAATAAAATGACCTCGTTCCTCCGTAACACTGAGCTCCTGAAGAGAACAGCTCTAAGAGAAATAAATACAACAGCAGGCTAGAGCCTGTACCTCATTACTTGTCTTGAAGACTGTAAGGGCAATATAAACAAATCAAACTATCTTTACAGCAGCAGCCAAAAAGTAAACACCCATTTAAAGAATAAACAGGTGGGAAGACAGACCTGCTCACCCAGTGCTGAGGAAAAACTTGTTTGTGCTTAATATGTTGGAAAAATTGTTCAAGAGCAGTTCATCCGTGTATAACTACAACCCTTGAAATGCTGCCAAGGTCAGCGAGACCAACAGCAGCGCGATCTGCTGAGTAATTGCTTGTTGGCAAGTTAAAGCAGTGAAGGGAAAGGCTTTATCCTACTTCTAAAGATTTACTTTATTTTATTGTTCAGAAAGCGGTTCTCTCCCCATCTCTCTACTCTCTTTGTCAGCATGTTTTCTGGAAGCTCCTCAAAAACGTTAACCCTACCGACTCTCGCCCTGGGACTCTGCAGATGCACCTTGGTTCCCTCTCCTTCATGTGTCTCATTCTCATTAGCAAACAACAACAACAACAAAATCGATTGTGATTTTTGTCGAAAATAATTCACAAATCAGTCTTACTACTTCACACCTGACTCCGTTCTACAAAACAAAAACTTGCCTCATCGTGGCCCAGTGATGTAGGTATCAGTTAACAGAGCTGTAACAGGCCCTGGTTGTCCTTGCCCTGAAAGCTCACACCACTGTTCCCCACGCAGCAAGCACCACCATGCCGCCTCTCGGGCAGGGCTGTAACCTACCCAGGAGCACAGCCTGGGTTTTACTGGTTTCTAGATGCTCATGCCCCAGTGATGGCCCAGCTGTGCTAACACATTTGGAGTTGCAGCCCTCCCAAAACATCCATGGAAGTTCAAATTCTCCAGCCTCTTTTTAGCTTGTGACAAAAGCAAATCATACTATATCCACATCCATCAGCTCTACCGCTATTACACTTACTGACCTAACCTGTTGCTTTGGCTTTATCACCTCTTCCAACTGGCTCTCCTCCACCTTTCCAAACTATGGGGCTTTTCTACTTCCTGGATTTTTTTTTTTACTCTTCAGATTATCTGTGACTTTCCCATCACTCAGTGTTACTCTTGCCTCTGTTTGACCTGTGGTTACCTCTTTTGTTGTCTATTCAATCCACCTCTAAGTGCTTAGCCGTGATCTTCTCACGCCTGGGGGATGTGTCCCATAAATACCTCTGCAGAGCCACGTTTTTACACCTGTTACAGCCTTTGCTGAGCTTCGTGCAATGCTCTCCACACACCTAGGTACGAGCTAGACATCTCTTGCAGTTAAGACCATTTCCAGTCCTTTGTCTGGGCTTCCTACCTGTTGTTAGGGAATAGTTTCCCTGTGTGGTTATACTGAAACAAAAACTGTTTGGATGGGACCCTCCTCCTCTTACGGACTCGCAGTGTCTTGCACAAAGGGAGATTTAGCATGGAAGGGAATTTCTTAGCGCTACAGCTATACAAAATCAATATGAAAATGATAAACTTTTGGCAACTCCTCCCCTTATTTCCATGCGTAATTTCTCATGCTAGTCCACTGTCAAGGCCTGTGCAGTGGAGAGGAATATCCTGCTGTATATGGGACATACAGATTGTAAATAACTGAGTAAGAGAAGCTCCATTGATAAAGGCACAGTAATTTCAAAAGGTTTCTACGTGCTAGGACTAACCTGATTACAGAAACACAGAAGCCGTATTAAGGATGGCCTCTTCTTAATCAGCTATATTAAACTTACATTATTTATATGTAAGAGATTTGACATCATTCTAAAATAGAGCATTATGTTGACAAGAAGATAATTTTGGGCAACTAGATCACATTTATTACAAGGTGGTAGTGACATTTTTGTGTAGGCAAGTCACTTCTTAGAGCTTCTTCCTCACAGAAGAAAAAAACAACCCCCCAAAACAACAGGAAGCATAATTTCTGAAAAAAGTAAAGCTATTAACAACAGGAAAACAGGAATCAAACAATATCTTTACAGGTTAAAAGAAAAGTAACCTCCTCCTCAGCAAAAGGCAGTTAAAAGACTGAAAAAGAAATTATTCCACGTCCTTTTTCGTGGCAAATGAGGTATGAAGAACTGGTAAGCCACTATATAACCATTTCCTTTCTTAAAATACCCACTCCCTTACACAGGCTGACACGTGCAATATTCTGTTTGAAGAAACAAGCTTCAAAGTAAGACACTTGTTATTCAGATGTGGCCAGCAGCGCTGGCTGTTTGAATTTTGCAGCGAAGACCAGGTAAAGCATTGCCAGCCTACCAATGGTACAGTGCTCGCCGTTCCATCCCTGGCTACATTCACACTTCCCGTCTTTACAGGTGCCATGCTCCGCGCAGCGGGGATGGCAGGCTCTCTGGTTGCAGGCTGCACCCGTCCAGCCTTCCTCGCAGCGACACGTGCCACCCATGCACACGCCATGTGTGCCGCAGTCCACCGAACAGATTTCTGGATTCGAGAAAAGAAGGGGGGAGAAAAGAGAGTACACACAGGAGAAAGAGGGTATGCATTAATTAGCAGCGCTGCATTTTAACTCGACATGCGAAGAACAAGAAAGGCAAAATCTCTGAAAATTAAATCAAAGGAATTTACTGTGCAAGGCATTTTCAGGTAGGACCCAACAGAATACGGAGTACAGAGTTTTATCTCTGTGCTAATGCTCACTTATTTATCCAGCTGACTTAGTGGTGCTTAAATGCCCCCTCAGTTAACAGCTCTTCTGTTAGCTCCGAGTAATTTTCAGTCATATGTTTTGTGATCACATATGTCTTGAAGAGTATATACCTTTTCTATCTTAGATTATATGGCACTTAGACCTAGCAGAACTTACAGTGTACTCCTAGCGACTACATGTAACATAGACCTAGGTCACTGTGTGCTCCGAGTGAAAATCTAGCATTAATGAAAGTTCGTTTTAACAAGGTTTCCCCTCCCTATCCTGCTCCCTGTTTTTTTTTTTTCAAAGTAAAAATGTGCCATTTGTGACACATTTTTTCATTATAAAGAATCAGCCTTAGTGAGACAAATTAGTACTATGCTGACATACTGACACATCTGTTAAATATAAAAGATTATTCTCTTTTACTTCCAGTAAATTTGTATCAGTGACAGCTACGAACAGTCTGGTTTAAATAATAGATTGTTAAAAAAATACATCAACATACAGCAATTTAACTTGTCGTTTACATATAGTAACAGGATCTCATAAGTGATAGAATAATTGAAAAATATGTTAACAGCCAAAGGTAGTCTGAGGCCAAACAACGCATGTTAAGTCTCAGCTAATACACGATGATAATTTAGACTGCCAGATTTTGCATTTACAGTTTTGGTTCATTTAGTCAGACTCCAGCAAACTTTTCCTCTGCTAAGCAGACAACAGAAAAACAAGAGGAGATGCGATACAGCCTGAGGGGCTGCTTTAGTTCCTTGGCATACAGCTGGCTGTAACCACGTACTAGTTCATAAAAGTACTGTATTTAGTTTTTGTTTTCTTGTAAAAGACAACAAACAGTTCAGTAATAAAAGACTGAAATTATTTTCAAGAGCAAAAGAGAGAAGCATTCAGCGCAAGAAAGGTTTCCAGTTTCCCACTCGACAGTGTTTTTCTTCCCCATAGAGAATAACCCACTGTATCAAAGTGCTGTGGAACATTAAACATGGTATCAAAAAGCTGTGACATTTCCCACAAGAAACAGTCCAAAACTTTTACGGAGAAAGACAGCTGTAATTTCCCCCTCCTTTTTTTTTTTTCCCCCCCTATACAGCATTTTATATGTACCTTGAATTAAATTTTTGATTAAGAGATGCAAGATGGTTTGATTAACTTCAGAGTTGCAAAATGTCAACGCAGCTCCAAGTAAGAAAGGTTTATTTCTCTTCAATCTAATCAATTTTTCATTAGGGTGAAGGTGTTTATCAGCTTTTAGCACACTAGCTTTGAGCAAGGTACGTCAATCTTTGTAATGAATTTATTAATTAGAGTTAATTTAATTGAAGTGGAATTGAAGGGCTAATTAACGGACAAACTGCTGATGAAGATAGAGGAAAGCTCTGCTGATTTCAAACCTATAAAGCCCTCTGATGGAAATAACACAATTCTTTTTTTTCATCTAGCAGCGTAACAAAATGTTTATGGGTAAGATTTACTTTTTTAGCGTACCACTCTGAAGGTCATTTTGCACAACTTCAGCGAATAGTCTGAGTACTTTTACAGAGCTCTTCTATGAGTTTGACACTTTTGAAATATTTGAGGAGATCAGAAATATTTTATGTTATCTTAATGACAAATCGTTCCTTGAAACGTAAGTAAAAGATGGAGCATAAGTGTATCGTCAAGAAACGGGGGAGTCATGTTTTGCCTGAGAACTAGAAAGGGTCTCTCATAAAAAGCCATTTTTAGCGCTAGAAATGTTCAGAGAAGGCTTTTTTCCTTCTAAACAAATTAAAAGAAGACAGCATATCCTTCTCTCTGTCACTTTTTCTTGAATGTTTGGAACTCCATCCTATCACTCTCATATGCATAAACCATTACGGAGTTATCACAGATCCTGGTCTGGAAGTACATTTGTTTTAAAAGGATGGTTCCTCATGAAAAAGTTACATTTATTCATAAGTTGGCATAGACCCAGCTAGCCCATGTGTTCAGTTTTCATTAACAAAATCATCTGAGCTGTTATATGAACTGTTTTAGACAAATGTATGTCTTGCAGTTAGCCATGATTTCTCTTTTGATATGTGACTACCAGTACTCTGAAAACCCGTATTTGTCAAAAGACTGCTGTAACACTTCAGAAATATTTAGAGTCTGTTCTCTGTGACAGTACCTCCAGACATTTCCTCCTTTTGTTTCTAGGCTCAGATTACAGTTTTAATAAGCTGTTTCTGACTTCAAGAAATCCCTCTGCTTCTTCACTCCTACCAACTCCTTCCACTCTGGCAGCCTGCACCCTTCCTCGAAAGCTGTTTAGAATTCACTCTTGCATTCCTTTGCCTTCAAACTTGAACACTGTCTGTTTTTCAATAAAAATACCTCCAATTAGCTGGAGAGATTTAAAAAACTTGATTGTCTCTAGTTTCACTAGCATAGTTTTAAGTTTCTAAATAAGATGTATTAGGTAAGATGATACTTAGATCCATTTGTCGTACTAAGAACATTTTGTACTTGCACGTGAAGTACTTGAAGTTATCAGGTGAAGGCAGCTAGAAGATACCAACAAATACATTGATTTTCAAATGCTTCAAATTCATCAATTATTTCGAACCTTTGAAATCTATTCACGGTTCATGCCGAAGTCAACTCAAAGATTTCCGTCAGCTCAGCAGGTCAGGTCCTAACACAATGATGTCACTAAAATGCTGCTATTCAAGATGCCATCATTTTACAAAATGCGAGTGCTTTTAACCCTTACCATTGGAGCAATCCGGACCTGTCCAGTTGGGGTCGCAGGTGCAGGTACCACTCTCTTGAAGGTAGGTGCCATGGCCAGAGCACTGGTCAGAGCACATTGTCTTCAGGATTTCACAGTTGTTGCCACCCCAGCCCGGGTTGCAGTGGCACTCACCGTGGATGCACATGCCGTGGCTGGAGCAGGCTGGGTCCAAGCAATCCGCTACGGGGAGATGAGAAAGGTCAGCTTCAGCTTGTCAGTCCTAACAACAGTAATCAACCCCTAGATGCTCACGACGCTTTTGGGCTTAATCCACATTGTAAGACCTTGTGAAATAGGCAGCATTGCACTCGTCTTAAAAGTAAACGTTAGCAGCCTGAGGCCGAGAAGTTCACCTGTGTTTTACTGCAACAAGTAAGGAAAAGACAGAGTGGACCAAGCTACCTTGGTGCCAGCCTCCCTTCTCCGGCTACAAGGTAAATCACTCTTTATCATCATTAATCACATCGCAGCAATTTTCTCTGTAAAAACACCTCGCTTCCACATCACTTTCTGGTATCGTGAAATTTGTGCCTACACATAACTGACGCCAAGACATTTACAGGCCACTGTAATCACCGAGTTAACAGAGAACCTTTCAAAGTTTGCTAATTTTTCAAAATTACAACAAGATTGGCTTTGGGTCTTGGGCAACTGATTTCTGTTCTGCCTAATCACAGTGTAACAAGTGCTGGATTCCCTGCAGCACTCTGCATCAACCGACCTGATCCACCGCTACAGAGTTCTGACAGCTGTACAGGACCCTCAACTTGTTTCAGAAATGAGTTGCAGACTGTCTATCTGTCTTAATTCACTTTAATGCGCTTTAGATGACGAGATTTAATTTAGCAATTTGACTCAATAAAATGTTACACTTGTAGGGTCAATGGCCTGAAAATTTAATTCCAGAGACTTAATTGCATTACTTTGTACACGGAGATCAATAAAATCAATTTGATTGAGGAAGAAAATGGCACTTTTTACTCCCTAAAAAAATAGAATGTAAAATGAACTGCATTTTGCAGCACACCCGAACGAGTATTATTAAGCACATCTCTGGAATACAAAAATGATGCATCATTTTTCACTTTGAGGCATTTGAATCAGCACTTTCTACAATGTGGTTGGTGGAAAAGATCATTAACAAATACAACAGATCGACTTATTCTATACTGTGAAAATTCAGTAAGTCTTCCTGTATTCCAACATCTATTTTTTGCGAGCTTTCTTCTTAGCTGACCTCAGCTAAAAAAAATAAATAAAAATATACTGGCAAGCAAAAAGATGTCTCACACTATTAAGAATTTTCCCATTGATTACTTGAGGATAAATAAAAGTATAATAATTCTATAGAATTCAGTGATACTAGTGATTCCCAAACTTGATTTTTAGTATTCTAAAATGACTTTTCAAGAAACAGCATTAGCGCCTATGACCTAGATCTTGCAAAATCAATAGAGCTGGATGTGCCAGCTGGAAACCTGACCAACAACAGCAGGTGCTGGTGTAAATATTTACTCATTTACCTTCTTCACAGTTTTCTCCTTTATATCCAGAGTTGCAGGCACAAGAGCCCATGATGCAAATGCCCCGGCCCCCACACTGGGGATCGATGCACTGAGTTGCAGGCACGTCACACTCGGTGCCCTTCCAGCCACTGTAACACAGGCAGCGTCCTTTGGAGTACTGCCCATTGCCACTACACAGCACTGGGCAGGCTGCTGTGAAATAAAACACGGCAGTACAATGAAAACCAACTTCTTCACCAAAGCTTTGCAAAGAACATTTAATCAGCAAGACACATGCCAGTTGCTTTGCTGACGTATCTGTCTTCTTGCTCACTTCAACTGACTCTAGAAAAAGCACTGGGCTGATTTACCTCTTGAACAATCGGGACCCAGAAACCCAGGAAAACAATGGCAGGATCCAGAAACACATTCGCCGTTACCATGGCAATTTCGGGGGCATTCCACCACAGACTCTACAGGGAAAAAAAAGGAGGATAATTCACAGCTGCCTACCACATGAAGTACCTATCATTTGAACCACTACTAACTGACAGCCTGCTCTCACTCCCAGAGAAGTGTTTACATTTGGTTTGTTTGAAGAGCACAAATAGCTGTGATTTTCTGATGCTGATGCCTCTAGTATCTCAGGACATTGCATTCCAACAAAAAAGCTAAACTTATAATGGTAAACCCATATGAGCTCCACACTTAAAATTCAGCCTGTGCCATTTAACAAATATTCAAAATAGCGTCCTCCTTTCTAGCACTGCTTTACAAGAAGGTACACTCCTTATGCCTTAGATCAAGTAATTAAAATACATATTCTGCATTTTACTCTAAGCAGCAAAAGAAACAGTATGAATGGAAAACCTGTGAAAAAAAGGCAGATCATTTAACTACAAAAAACTATCTCTCTGTTCCTAAAAAACCTGACCAGAGTCTAGCATTTGGTAAGAGCTTTGAAGATTGTGCTTACCTATAATTATGGTATTAAAAGACACCTGCTCCGCATTTTTCCCATCATTATAAAAGGCCAGGTGCCAGATGCCAGAATCCAAATACTGGATAAAACCTGCCTCGTGGAGACTGACAGACCTTGCCTGCCGCCCTGCTCGCTCTGACTCCAGTAGGTTGCGTTGCTCCCTCGCAATCAGCCGGCTGCCATCCAGGAGCTCCACAAAGTCATACTGCAGGGAGGAACAGACAGGAGCTTGACAAGTCACAGGATGACCCACCACACTTCCAGCTTCCCCACAACACCTTGACAATATGCTTGTGTTTTGACCAAGAGTTCCCTTTTGGAGCAGGGAAGCAAGAGTTGAAACCAACACTCGCTTATTTCTTCGCCCCTTGCTAAGACTTCAAACAAAATTTCCAACTAGACCTCATGCTTATTAGAGTGGCTTTTTTGGGGACAAGCGGCCAATGAACCTATTACGTATACTGGGGGGCAGAAAACGTCAGTTGAAATGAGTCTGCAGGCATGACTGCCACCTGAATCACAGGTGACAACTAACTTTCAGAGTTATATATACATGAGTTTATAATAATACCCAACATGAATACTCTACTTTGCTTTTCCTTTAGTTTCAGATGAAGGATTAAACTGCTCAATCCCCCTTTTGGACGGTTTGGAATTCTGGAGGAAGGAGAGCAAGTGCTTTACTTCCTATCACAGAAGCCCAAAAGAGGAGATGGAAAGCATAAAACATAGCAACTGTTGAAAATGACAAACTGACCAAACATACGGTACCTCAGGTCAATGGACAGCACAGACTGTATTGTTAAGAACCATCAGTGGGGCTTGGAAAAATGTAGCAGCATCTCAGCTGACACAAGCAGCAAACTCACAACACGAGGTTTTATGCATGTCAGTCTTAACTAGGGCTAACAGCACCTGGAGAGCTGATCTGCTCTGGGCCTGGCACTGATTTACACTGTCTGGGGGTCTGCTCTCATGGCTTTAAAGATGTCTTCTGCACGTTTATCATGTAAAATCAATGAGTATACAGGAAAATTAAAGAGCGCTCTTGCTTGTGGTAGAGCGTCTCTGCTTTTCCCGCAGAGTCTTTTCACAGGTTCCCTTCTACTGACACGTTTATTGTATGAAGTGAAGAGTAAGACATAAACCTTCAATCTTCCCACACTGTAGAGATCTCTCTCAAATGGAATTACATCCAGAGCCCATAAAGTAAAGGCCAGTATGTGAAACCACTTAGTCACCTGAGCTAGGATAACATCAGTTACTGGGACCAGAGAATGACTGGGTTTACACCCTGACTTGTGACCTTCAGAAACTGCTCCCAGGACAAAGGAAAACATGATAGCCTTTGTCCTGGAACAAGGGTTTAAGTACTTATGTTCTCTTCCTGAAATTGCAGGCCAAAATTCACTGCTATTGTAAGAATGTTCCTCCCTAGTAATCAGAATAATCTTCCTACCAGTCAGCATGTGAAGGAAATGCAGAGTTAATATGCTTCTATCAACACCTGAGACACTTTCCTAGCTACGTCTGAACCAGCAGAATAGAAGATAATACGGTTAGGATGTGCAGAAGCCGGTACCTTGCTTGGTATGCTGTCACTCTGTATGTACTGTACCGCATGAAAATGTATGCAACTGTTTTGGGAGAGCAACCATTATTCAAAATCATTCAACATTCTTATCTTTAAGAGAATTAATATTTATCTTCATTTTGTGCGAGGGAGAAAAACAATTTTCTCCTCCCTCCTGACTCAAGAACACTTCTTTCTGGTTGCGTTTTTCACTAATATTTTAAAAAAGAGAAAGGTCAGGGAGTTCTGAGTTTTAACAAGTCTTTTATGGACACTAGAAGCAAGCCTGTAATTTGTATACTGAGAGGATCCTTTTTTGTAGGAGGACAATTTCAGATTAAAACCTATTTTTGATACAGGAACAAGTGATTATAGCACTTGATTGACTAACGGCTAATAAGCATGGTACAATTAATGATTTTGTATTTGTAATGTAATAAGGACATAAGCTGTTATCAGAACACCATTTTAGACTACGTTCTAAAAGCCATACAGAGAGGAATTTACTGTTCACTCTGTCCCCCAGTGAAAACCAGTAACTGATCTTAACCCTTTTAAAGGCTTTTTTTTTTAATATTTAGGACAAGATAACAGAAACAGACTGGAAAAACAACTGTCTTCATAAGCCAGACACACACCGATTTTATTTTACTTCTATGAGGATAAGTTAATTTATATTGAGTCTAAAAGTGCTGATTTGCCCCACCATTCCATTCAGCTTTGCTTTAAACCAAAGTCCTTTTTTTTTTTTTTTTTTTTTATTCTTAAAGCCTCTTTAAATAAACATATTGATTCTCTGACTGCAATGGAACTGACATTTTTAGAAAGTGTCACAAAGACTTTCAGGTTTGCATTGATTGGGTTTTGAACGGACAGCCACCGTCAATTATTTCTGGTTGATTTATTTATGATTCCCCAGAAAGAGAGAACTATGCATCTCAGATCAGTCTGTGACGCACACGTGGTGGCTGTGCTTGAGACGGATTTCAGTACCTAAAGAGAATACAGAAACACAACTGAAATTCTGTCCTGATTACAACACATTAAACCACTTCTTACATGCTGTATCCCTATTATTTTGGACTGTGGGACAGAACATGAGTTAAATTTGCTGCCTTCTGTTATTATTTTATGATTAAATGCTAAGTGACTGATAAGAATGATTTAGATGCAGGTGCTGCTCCAAGACAAGGGTATAAACAAGAAGTCTTCTTCAGATCTCTCCCAAGTTCATTTCTATCGTACTTCCATTATGTCCCTTGCACCGGTAGGATAACTGGCATCTAAGGTTGTACAGCTACGGAAAGATAGAGGCTAGTTTCCTCTTACTCACTGTCTGGTTTTACCTGGATTACAAGAGGTGGGTAAAGTGGCAAACAGTCTGTAAGAGAAGTGGAAAACGAGGTGGCAAATGTAATATGCAAGTTTTGCATTACAGCCAAAGGTGACATGGTGACACTCATAGAAACACTGAAGCTGCAGGGAGGGAGCTAAAGAAGATACTGGTGTGCGGTCACACATGTAGGGTAACACAGGCACATGAGCAAAGATATTGGAGGGGGACAGCTGGTAAGGAAACTTTACAAATGCTGGCAGAGTGCAGGTAGTGATCAGTTCTCTATTACTTAACGTTAAGATCTAAAAATTCAAATACTGCCGTTTGAGGAACAGGCAGCAGTTGCTCATTTACATAAATTTTGTTATTAGCACTTGTCACTCTGTGACTAGGAGATAAGGGCATTGAAAAGACACAGACATGAAGTGATATATATGGGTGAGATCCAACTTTTCAAAGTCCTCATGAAACAACCCTTGCTTTACACATCCAGAGATGGGCTTTGACCCAACTTCTATCATTTTGGCATGATATCTTGGAGCTATGGTAGACAGATCTATGGAAACATCAGCTCTACGAATCAAAAAAGCAAGGAAGCAGACATCTTAAGGCATTATATGAAACCATCACAGTTACATATCTGCTGTGTTCTGTGCTCTTCTGGTTTCCCCATCTCCCCAGTGGATAACATTCAGAAAAGGACAAGGATGATCGAAGGGTTGAAGCAGCTTCAATACGAAGAATGAGAAAACAGACTGGAAAAAATTAATTCATTGAGGACACTAGAGATCTATAAATCAAGGGTGGCATGGAGAAGAAATCGGTGAGAAACTCTCCACTGCCTCTTCCAAACTCTACCAACAGGGTGTCAAACTAAAACCTCCAGGAGGCTACCTCAAAGCACACTGAGGATAGTGTAAGATGTGTAGTTAAGCCATGAAACTCCTTGCTGCAAATGTCATGTATGCTAAAAGGTTCCATAGGTTCAAAGGTGATGATGCAAATTCACAGGCAAAAAGAATCTATCAAAGGTTGTAAAAAATAAAGACACTCGGGATGTCCTTCAGCCTTAAAATGCTGGAGGTCAGGAGTGTATTGTAGGAAGAGTAACTACAAATCTGTCATGCTGCTGTATTAATCTCTATGTACTGCTAATGGCCACCGTCACAGACAGAATGCTGAGCTAGATGGGCCTTTGATCAGACCTGGCATGGACATTCATGTGTTTTTCTAACATGCTCCCATGACACTTGGAGCTACACAAATAAGCTGCCTTGTCTGATGGAAGGATGCAGTAAAGCCCAGCATCAGCTGCTAGTCTGCCCCTAACAGCTACGCCTGGCCTGCAGTTCAGCATTTCTGTCAGGAAAAGCCGTAAGGGTTAGGGGAAATAAGAAAACAATAAACAGATGTTATGTGTGCAAACCCCTGAACATTCTGTTTCATTAGATGTCCTTTTGCCTAAATACCTTATTTTGTTTAGATAAGCTACTTTGTTAAAATACATATTTTACCAGTATCAGTTGTGTCTTCATCCAAGTCCTGTGATTAGAACTTTGTTGCAGAAAGGCCTGAACTGTTGAGAGGTCTCTTACTCCATTTTTGCCCCCATGTGTAGGAGCATAGCAACAAAAAAAAAAAGCCAACAACAAACCCCAACTGCTCACTGGAACTGCTTTTTTAAGAGATTACATACATGCTTTATTTCAGGCACCTAAACTAGACACCATTGGATTCAAGGCCATATAAACATTCTGATAACCCTGCACCTTTGGGAATCTTCGGCAGCCCTAGATGTTCACTAGGGTATGCTGAGAAGTAAGCATGCCTGATTTTTCAAGGTATCAAATGTCAGTCAAACAGTCTGTAAAAAATACGCTAATTAGATACCAGGCAAAACCAGGACAAGAGTGCTTGACCTATATCCTGGGAACAATATATCCAGGATGTCACCCAATCTACAGAAGATACAGTAGCAGGATTAGCATATGATTCTTTCTGTTGTATCGCACTTAAACATGAATAAGCACTTGGGCAATAGCAATCCAAAGGGAAAGGAGCCTGTGCAACACAGATGGTGGGGAAACAGATTTAGTGATCTCCCTTTCCCGAATTTTTGAATAAAGGGCACCCCGTATTTCAATCTTTTGCAAGGATAAGGGATCAAGTCAGGATCATTTTTGATAGATACATCTACTTGCACAACTTCTCATATAAATGCACAGCCCAGATCAGCTTCTTCAGTTCTATTCATTCTTGCCACACATGTATTCCCCTAGCTCCTGTTACTATTGTTATCATTGAGATGGCATTTGTATTCCAAACGTCTATTTCCAATGGCTGATAACTTTCTGAATCAATTTTCTTTGAGCTAGAATTTCTTGTGCTTGTTGTCAGCCTGAGGGTGGGTATTCATATGTGGAGGTCTGAAAAAAATCCATTTAATCATTTTTATGAGGATCAAATTTTTAAATAAACATAAGTGCATTTCCTGCCTTCAGTAAATTGTTTGTAGTTTAATGGAAACTAAACTAAAAGAATAAAGCTAATGTAACGTTTTAAGGTTTTAGCTGCATGGAACTCCTTTGCTGACCCTAATTCTTCCTCTTTGGTTTGTGAATGCTAGATAGGCAATATAATTAACATTATTTCTACGTTCTAGGTCTTTTAGAAGTTATCCTTGAACAAAAAAACCAAAATAAATTTAACAGTACAGTAGCAGGCAAATAAAAACTAAAAAATGTGGAATTAAAATACAATATTTGATATATGGATTTGCTGTTGCAACTGTTTAAGACATAGCCCGTCACGCTTCCTTCCAATTATACCATTAGGTTGCCACACTTGAAGAGTTGTGTCCGGGGCAAATCCATACACTTTAAAAAAAATAAATCAGTGAGACGTTGCAGAATTCTCTAAATGGGGGTCGAAGAGCATGAGCTCAACTCCCACTTCAGGTGGAAAAAATGGTTCAGAGCCAGCACTTGGACAAATATTGAGCTGAAAGAGATTTAAACTTGGGGCATCTTACATCTTAAAAATAAAATCTGAATACAAGTGATTCTAAAGTACTGTCCTGGACAATGATTCTCCCTTTCCTCTGCTAATCCAGAAGACTATTCATTCTTTTATACTTCAGCTTTTCTACACCTATGAGTAAAAGGTGTTTCCTTGTTACTAACCAAAGGCATGAACAAACCTTCTAAGGAGTGCAGCAGAATAAATCCTCTGGGGCACTTAAGAACAAAGTTTCAAGACACTAGATGTCTAGTGAAGACTGATACTTCTACATCCCCAGTTCACTGTATCTCCATAGGCATGTATTATATTTTTTTTCTTTTACGTATTTATTTAGTGAGACACCAAGCTGTAAGTACAGTAGCATTTGCTTTTAGAACAAACTGAAACATCACTGAAAAACTGTTGGCTTCTTGCTTGGAAATTTGGCTAACGTGGTGTTTCCCAGGCACTTTTGGTGACGTGTGTGGCCATAAGATGCGGTATCGGTTTGCTTGGGTTTTTGAAGATACGTGTATATACCACAGAAGAAAAAAACCACACCTATAAATTCTGCATGAATCACTCCATATGTAAAGCATCATCATTGCTCACGGCATACAGAACAGCTCATAAATAAAAATACCTGCCCACCCCCCACAACCCCACCCACCCCCAACTTGGATCCCATCACTTACAATATTATAAACCTTTTGGACATCACATGAGATCAATAAAGTATAGAAGGTAAAAATAAAAGTCGGCAAAATGGAAAAGGATGCAATCCTGAGAAAGAAAGAAGATAAAAAAGATACATGCTCATAGTTTTCAATAACATGTCCTACTTTTAATGCAAGCAGCTCTCACCTGAGTGTGTGAAGGTGGTAAGCCTTTTCGGCCATATACTCCAATCAATGCATCTTTCTGAAGGGATATATTGAATTTTAGAAATTGTGGCTGATCAATGAAGAGTTGCGATCTCCAAAAAATCCCAGGGGGAACTTCTTGTATTGCTCTTCGGCCTATATCAAGTTCTCCAGAATCTATAGTGTTGTTTTCTTGTGCAAATCCCCCTAATTTTCCTGACAGGTTAGAATAAAAAGAGATCAAAAATCAGTATTCCTTTCTTGCTTTCAATCATTCTTCACATAAACCGTCAAATATTTAGATTCACCCCTAAAATGTTACCTGACAATCCTTCTGAATGTAAGATCCCAGGGAATTTATTGATTTGGAAATAAAAAGGCAAAGATAGCAGAAATACTTACCAAGTGAAAACACTGTAACTTCCCTAAGCCCTAAAATTCTGAAAACTGTATTAGGATCTACATTAAACTGTTCATTTTTTTCACCAGGTATTTTAACAGGGGTTTTCCAGCATAAAGTCTTACACTAAAAAAATTTAAGGTAAAGGTAAATGCAGCATACAGATTTGAGGAGTAATAGATGCATATTCATATATATATATATTCATCTATCAATAGATGCATAATCAGCAGTCAAGAGAACTACTACAGTCTTTCCGACATAAAACATCAGAGCATTTACACAATACTAACAACATCTACAGCTCTGGATTCCTATTTTTTATTTTTGTCCCATCCCCCCTCAAAAGGCAACGTTTCCTGCTCCATTGTGCCAATGTCCTTATGCCTTCACACCCCATAATGCCTATACCCTCTGCACTGCCTGGCCTCAGCTGCAAGCTCGTTACCACCTCCTTATCCACAGTCTCCTGAATAAAATGTATTATAGCATGTCGAAGTCTAGTACTTTCACTATTTTCTGCATCACCAATATGTATTTATCCTGCAGGCCAATTACTAGGAATAAGAACACAGCACTGAAGGAAGGGCATTAATGACTTTTCTCTATAAAGCATTTGTCTAACCACCAGTTAGTCTTGTAATCAGAGGCCAGTGATGATGGCTTGGAAATGCTCAGAAGAAGCAGAGCAGCTAACATGCAAAAGACACACGATGTCAAATACTAACACCAAAAACCTGGACTGCTGGTTGTGGCATTAAAAAAGAAGAAAATAAAGTCATACGCTTCAGATACCCTCGACAAACCTTTTATTCAACTGGGTTACTCCAGGCACCAGAGACTGAATCTGCGCTGCACGTGGAGTACAGGCCAGTACCACTCAATCTGCAAGGCTCTGGGCCATCCTAGTGAAGCACCTTCACGTAAATCAAAGAGTAAAACTGCTCTAGGGCAAGCTGCTGACGCTGCAAGGCTCTGGGCTGGATGCTATGGACAGCACAGGTCTGTGACAGCTCTGCGACCTCCACACTGCCCCTGGTTATACCACACAGGCACACACTAAATCCAGCAAAGATTACAAACCTTTCACAAAGCTTATAAGCAAACAACTTCTGGTTCAGTTGTGGTAGCATCTTCTACCTGCCACATTGGTGGGAGACAGAACTACTAAGACCAATGCACTAAAGAAGTGCTTTGCCCAAACATTCACCACCCAGCTTTAAGACCTGGGATGGTTTACATGAGTTTGAGTCAAGTTTGCTTGAGGCCAACGATTCAGATCTGATATTCAGGCACTAAGTCCACGCTGTGCAGCCAGACACAGGCAGTCTTGGAAGCTGGTACCACGGTCAAAGCCTATTTTGATCTGATGGGATTAGTGCTGTCAAATCCAGTCTAAGATGCAAAGATTTGTCGAAGAACTTGCTTACCAACACATGTCAACTCTGGAGTATGCTGCATTTAAGCAGTTGGCACATCAAGGTGAGCCTTGGGTGAAGCAATATAAAGAAAAATGGAACTGTAGTTACAATCTTACAGACTGCTGTGTTTTAAACCAATTTATAATTTTTTTCTCCAGCAGCTAGTCTATTATAAAGATAGAACTAAACCCATCTGAGAGTGATAAGCATGTTCAAGTGATGCTGCCTTGTTTGTCTACCAGTGTTCTGAAGAACTGACAACGCTCTGTCGCTGCCCTGTTTATTATGTTCAAATTCTACATTATTCATCATTTGATGGAACAAAGTGACACAACCTTTTTGCAAACATTTAGACCTTAAAAAAACAGATTAAAATCTGAAATGCCAGGTGAGGTCACTGATTGATCCGCGCCACTTTTTGTGCATTGGAGATGAACAGAGACTGCTGCTGAATTAAACAGGCACAGAAGCACTACTGAGAGGCCTTGAGTGGGGGCTTGCGTCATCATCAGAGCTGTGCCACAATGGTGTTGCAGTCACTGAAAATGTCTCACTCACAGCATCATCATATTGATCAGTGTTCTGCTGAGAAGAGACAGTGAAATATCTGATCTTGGAGACACCATTTTTTTCACACTTTTCAGGATGAGTCTGATGCTTTTCTAATTTTGGACTTAACCTTTCACAATATTCATGTGTTATTCCAGAAGATGGATCTGTAATCGCTATTTCTGTTCATTTAAGCATTTGTTTCTTACCACTTCCTTCAAATTTAAGCACGTTGTGTTGTATAAATACACACAGTGATGACTGGTAATCACTGAACAATAAACACTTGTTTGCAGTATTGATCTGCAGCTTCCTCTATTTCTACATTTGAAATGAGAAACAACTACCACTTATTACGGAAAAGATGAACTAGACAGCCTGAGCAGGTGGCCTTTACAGAACATTTTGACCAGCTTGCCAGAAATGCCTGTTACTGGGTTTCAACACTTATCCTTAGCTGACAATGATCCTAAGGACTCCCATTTTCTTTGCCAAAACAGAGGTAGTTTTACCCTGTAGCCATATGCCCACCACCTCTCTCAAAATTATCTTTTGCCACACCACCTCTCTCAAAATTATCACCAGCTGTTTGCCCTTCTAATGATAGCGCGTTAACTATTCTTTGTTCTCTGTTCTATCTCAACAGGCATACGAAAAATCTTAGTAGTGTCATCATTTGTTTTTCACTTTCTAAACAGTAACAGCTCTTATACACAGCTTTAATTCAAATTATGAAACGTCACATTCATTCATAGAATTCCATAATGACATTAACAGTCCAAAGAAGAAACCAAACTTCAAAATACCTAGCCTCTTGAATATATTCTCCTTCACTATACTTCTTCTCTACCCCCAAAATTTCTTCTTTCACAGACCCTCCCCAAAAGACAATAATACAAATAACACATAAATACTTATAGGTAAATAATATTTGTATCTTGATTTGTACTTATATTGGTAGATATACTATAATTTGATTTACAAAAGTCATGATTTTTCTGTATCACTGCCCATCTAATATATACAATCATTGTATGATGCATTTGTGATATCCACAATCCAATGCATTATGGGTAATTAAGAGATAAAATATTTGTTATATTTGTTATTGGTAAATTGTATTTCAACTGTCTGAGTTTAGAGTGGACAAAATCCTGAGCTAAAGAAGTACTGAAAGCAATAAGCAATACTTATTCTACGTGAAAAATTCACAAGTATCACTAAAACGACATGAAGACAAATTCCCTTCCCTTATTTGCAAACATTCTATAGATGAAACCACAAGATACACTATGAATAACTATCAGTAATGCAGAATAAAAATGAATGCACAACCAAACCACAAAAATGCTCAACAATAATTGCTGCATAGTGTCACACATATCATTTTCCATCTTTCAAAGGCAGTGCTAATTAGAATATTAGGTTGCAAGGCTGGATTTACAGTCAATAGCATGTTCTCCCATTCCATTGCATAACTTTGTATTCACGATCTTTTCCTGTGAGACATCTGCTATATATCTTTCTGCAACAACAGTTTCCAGAAATGAAATAAAAACCCTCTTAAAAACGTATTTTTAGAAAAAAGCCTCAATGTAACATCTAATTAAGAAGTTACTGTATCTTTAATTAACATGGTACTGTAAACAAAACAAAAAAGCTCAACATACCAGTTAAAGCAAGCACAATATATTTAAATGAGTACAATCTCAAAAAGTACATCTATGTAAACCAAAAGAAATGCCCCTTTCTTCATTCACTTTTTTCCTCTCTTGTATTTTTTAAAACTCTGCAATTAAGCATATATTCTTATAAGGGCTTTCTGAACTGCACACAGATTTTATATGACATAAAATAAAGCCAGCAACATGTAATATGCGACCAACTGTTAAAACACGTTGGTTAAACAAGCTCTGTTTTTTAACCTTTCATTTCTATTATGTAATTATAAAAACAGATAAAGTGCTGATGCACCTCAAGTAGATGCTTGTATTTGATTAAGCATGGCTTACAAATGACTTTGGAGAACCTAAACTGAAATGGCCTATAAAATTCATCATATCCATCGAGAACACACATCCCTATGCCACTTTATGCAGCCCTGAATTGCACCTGTCTAGATAATGGGTGATATGTTGCCAGCGGTTTGCTGTTCATACAGAAACACTGGGGGAGGGGGAAAAAAATCCACAAAAGAAACAAACAAAAAAAAACACTCTGGAAAAAGCTTGTTCAAAAATTTGAGCTTCACTTAACAAATGATTTGCATTTAAGGATGATTTAACATGCTTTTACTGTTGATTTATGACTAGTTATTTCTAGGTAAACCACAGCTGAATTCTCTTCAGTGGTCATAAGGATGCATTTTCAAGATGAAGCTTTGCTAATCATCACACAAAGTACCTGCACTTCTGAATGAATTCTACTCGTAACTCTGAAGGAGTACCTGCGGTCCAGGGCACGGCTATGATTTCCTGACTAAAGCAGGCGCAAGATTATACCGTTCAGATGAGAGAGATAGTCAATGAAAATGCCTGGTCCATACAACACTGGGAATTTCTCCCATCTGAATCAGAGTATCAGGATATTACCAGGGGGCTAAAAAGAGGCAGTACTGAAAGTTTTTCAGCTGTCAAAAGCACCCAAATCAAGGCATTATTGATTCTTCCTTACAGTTTTCAGTAACTAGTATTATAGCCCAGGGCCCCCTTCCTTAAAACTCACATCTAGTCATGACACTTTCCCATCTGATGAACCTTCCTTTTGTGGTTTAAAATGTATATTCTCTGGTCTGTCTGTTGTTTAGTATTGATGTACGCTGACAAATCACCACTTACCATATTCCGCAGAGGACAGCATTGTAACAGCGGATGAAATTAACCCTGTTCTCTTGTACAGCATTTAGTGTCATAAGGAAGGAAAAACGGAATTTGATATACTTGCTATTTCCTTTAATTTTTGTGGTGAAGTATAACGGGTTTAAATTTGTAAAAAAAAAAAAAAAAAATTACCAAGGGAAAAAACAATATAAAATATTTACAAAAGCTTGTGTCTATAGAAGAAAGTATATTGGCTGCTGAGGGCAGAAGACAGTGGGATGATGGGCTGTCAATGCAGCATCAATATTCATTAACTATACAGCAGCTTTCTGCTATTCATTCAAAACAATTAAGAACACAGAAAGAGATAATGAATATCTAAGTGCAAGGAAAAGGCAGTAGGCTAAAGGAAATGAAAAAAGTCCTGTTGGAGAAGTTTCATATGCTTACAAAGATGACAAGAAGAAAGAACTGAGCTGTATCTCTTCTATAACTTGGAGCTGTGATAACTTGACAAATTTTCAAGATGTCAGCTGCTGGCAGAGGCTTCCTCCTCCTCAGTGGTAAGGAGGTCAGCTCTACCTTGTGAAAGGGAAAATGGATTTTTGTGTAATGAAGCAAACACCGCATTCATCTACCATTTAAATCAAGTTTTCCATTCAAAACCTATTGATTTTAAAGCCTGTGTTAGCCAAAAGTGCACAGGCTCTTAAATGTTTTGAGAATCTTAAAGGGCAACATGGAAAAAGGTCGATAAAAAATAATCCCTTTATGTGGTTTGTATTTTAAAAACTCCTACAACAAAATTAATAAAGTTTTGTTTTGTTTTGTTTGTGGGGTTTTTTTACTCTAATATGTTGGTTGGATGATTCAGAGTCAACATTATGTGCTACAGACTTTCAGAAAACAAATGAACATATTATACATGACCTATTAAATTTCAGAGAGGAATTAAAAACAAAAAAGATCATAATCTGTAGAAAAAACCACAAGCCATTCCACAGTGAGGTCATCATGCCATAGGAAGCTCCTTGATCATGAGTTGGCTTCTAAACACAGCTAAGAGAGAAGCTTCGAAAATAGGCAAAACCTCCCCGAAGTGCCTGTTCTGGTGCCAGCTCTTCAGAAAAGGAGATTGTGTCGCCCCTGCCACAGAAAAGGCTTTTGCCTGAAAAACACCCAGAGCTCACTGGGACTCCCGAAGATTGAATCTTGGTATCGGGTCTCCCTTAGGAAATAGTGTGTTCTGTCACCTGGGGCTTCCTGGCTTTATTGAGGCCATTCCCACAGTACGTTCCCACAGCCACCCCAGCCCCTCAGGCAGGATGGTCCCAGCCAGCCTCAGTACCATCCTGCTACCTCTGAGGACTCCACAACAATCATTACTGAGCAGGATTCATTCAGAATTCATCATTACAGAAGGAGAGAAATTGGTGCCTACTTCACTTACCGTTTTCTCCGGCAGGTACTGTTACAGGATGTGTTGGCACAGTATCGGAATTCACTTTTCCATTCTCAAATGTATCATTTTCAGTTTGCTGCAACTGCCAGTTGAGGCCAAACAGATGCATTGCTGGTGGTAAAGGATACAGGTTATTTTATGCTCTTAACCACAATGACAAATTGCACAAATAATGGCTTTCCATGCTTTGCAGTGGAATAGCAACTCATACATTAAAAAATTAAATTACAGGAACAAGCATTCACAGACTAATAGTTCAACTTAGCAATGGCACTAAGCAATTACTACCACTGTCCTTTAATGATACAGTGCTTTCGGTGAACAGAGTTGACAGAAAGCTCACCAGTTTCACTTTGAGTCTTTTACCGGTCCCAAATCAATGTTCAAAAGGATAGGCAGTAATTATGCCCTTGTCTCTTTTTTTTCATTCTTGGTCCTTCTGAAGAGACAAATCATTTAAATGAGCTCCTAAATGACATATTAAAATAAAAGATTTCACCAGCAGATGGATCTATGCTGGTTAGCCAGGAAGAGAAAAGAAACAATGCAAGAGGAGAGGAAGGGGGGTGCTGTGGGCGTTGCAGGGCTGATCCAAGACACGAACACTCCTTTCCATGCTGCCACCAACACACTGCACAACCTCCCTTTACATGGCCATGCCCAACGGTAGCCTATGGAACGAGGCCAAGACCATCAGCAGAGCTAGAGACGCTGGGGCACCTTGCTCTGATACTGACAATGCACAAGCTCCGTTTCTGAACCACTGCATCCTGCGCAAGCATGTTTACGAGAAAGGTGATACCATGTTCAAAGTTCAGCTAAGCTAAGTATGAAAAGACAGGGTCAACCTTCGAAGGTGTTAGGGAGAACGACATAAGGAACCTTGCTATCACCAGAAATGAATGAACGACCCCCCTGTTTGAACTTTCAGAGCAAAAATATGGAGGAAAAAAAGTCACCTTAATGCTGTGCTATGACACACATAACTTACGCAGTTTCTTGCTATCTGTGGTGTATTTCCTTCTCTTCCAATGACTCTATGATACCACGAAATTAATTTTACCGTAATTACTCTAGTTTGGTGTAACATGGGTTTGCTCATTTCACTACAGCAGTTATCTCCAAAGCTAAAGCAGTCTTTCAGTGCTACATTTAACTATTAGTGCAAAACAGAAGGAAGATAATTCATTCTATCTTGTTGCTAATTCTGTCTCTGAAACAGATTACTGCTATAATCGATGTTAACAATTTATTCATTCCTTCTACCCAAATGACAAACAATTCTTCATCCCTTTTGGTTTCATCTCTGATCTTTCAAATGATTCTATGATTCTATGACTGTGGCAGCCCTTACTTAAGACAAACAGGCATCAGTGGAAGTTTAGTCAGGCAGACAGCAAACAATGCAGAATTAAGGCTTTCTCTGCCAGGTCTTTGACTTAAACTCTCCCCCTTACCCTCAACAAAACAAAGAACCAGAATGCAACCGAAGACCTATCACTGAATGCTTCAAAGACTGAAATCCTCACTATAGATGACATATTATCTTTGTTCCAAGTCTCTGACTCCACTATTACTCTTCTTTCCCAGACCTTAAATTGCCTGTCAAAGCCTGGTAATGTAGAACATTCCTTGACCCTAAAACCTTATTTCTTTTTCCCCCCTCTCATCTCTTGTTAAACCGTAAATCCGACCACCACCATTTTTGGCACATCACTAGAATTAGCCATTATTATTTTGGCCCTACCTCAGCTGAAATTCTTATTTATGTATTAATCATCTGATGATTGTATCTGTTTTAACATATTTCATCAAAATCCCTAGGGTCAAACTCTTACTATCTGTTATTCTAGTCCACTCCACTGGCAGCAATGAAAGACTGAAAATAGCTAAATATTTCATGATTCCAATCCAATACATTTCTTGTCTTCAGTCTGGAGGTCTAAATCACCTCTCCTAACTTTGCTGGCTTCTTATCACTTTTAATACTTTTCAGGAGAAAAAAAAAAGAAAGTGACATTAATTTTGTAACTCCAGAAGTATATCCCTTCCAAACACATGAGCATAGAACATCATTAACAGCTCTGTCTGCTAGCGCTATGTACATGCCCTGTGCCTCTTCATGCTCCACTGGGAGATCAGAAGGGGAAGCAGTGACATGACCTTCTAGCCATTCCTTCATAATTCAAAACAGTTGGAATTTGAAGTCTTCAGAGGTAAGGACTGTGGGATGTATATTGATTACATTTCAAAGAACCATAGTTACTACAAGGTAAGTGACAATTACCTTTTCTTTGTGTTTGTACTGATTTGAGTCCCACTGTAGTTCACTGTCAAAGATGGTAATAGTTGTATCCCTCAAAAATACTATTGCTCTCTCAACTTTGACACTGAACTAGCATCAAGTTCAGTAAACAACGTCTAATAAAAATGAACAGATGGATACATGCAGCTGTTTCACAGATTGTGAATACTGGAATACTTTTGAAGCAGACCAGAAATGTTGCTTGACAACTCCAATGGCAACCAAAAACTTACAGTGTGTAATAACACACTAAATAATTCGACTATGTAATCTCTCTGAGACAGCACTATGGAATTCAGAGAATTGTCCTTTCGGTATAAACATATGAGAACAACATGAAAGAATTAGGCTTCTTGCTACAGGACTGAAATATGAGACAATTTCTTTAGAGATGGGGAACGTTAAGAACATGGGTAAATTGACTCGTTAAGACAAATTCAGGTACTATTTTGTTGATTAAGATTGGTCTTATCTCAGCCAGCCATCTATATAAAAGCAGACTTCAAGCCCTTATCGGTGGACAGTGAGGCACCTGCTGAAAATTCTCCATGCCCCCATGCGTCTGATATGCGGCACCTGGTACTGGTAACGGCACACTGAGAACACACCACGGCAGGGGGTCTGAGACCTTCAGGTCAGATGTTATGAACTAGTTCTGAATTTCCAGAGGGGCAATGACGCAGGCAGACTGCAGGGTTTTGTTTGTTTGTTTGATTTCCTTGGGTCTAGAGAAGAATGAACACTTCCTCCCACCTTTGGGACGGGGATGTCAGAGTTCAATCCCCTTTTCTGTTTCTATTATGTTCAGAGAAATGATAGGTTTGCTTCTTTCTATAAATAATTTGATATATGAAGCAAAATTAAAGCAAAACCATATAAAGCAAAATATATTTTTCTATTCCCAGCTGCTATTTTTAGTCCCAAATCTAATGTAAAGCAGGTCTTGATTTTTGTATTAGATATTGCCCATCAGGTCTGGTTTATTGCCATTCAATTTGGCATTTATTTGGTGTTAGACACTGACAATGAAGGGAAGAGACCCTTCCTAGAGTAACTAGTTCTGAGTCTGCCAAATCTATGAGGTTATTAACACTGGAACAACTTCTAGTACTGGCACGTCTTTGATGGCAGGAAGGACTTGCCTGAGAATGCCAGATGCCTCTAACCAGAAAGCACGCAGCTTTTGATGGCTGTGGTTATAGACCACAACAACTCCATCCAAATAACCCATGGCTGCAAGCATGGATGAACCCTCAGGGAACAGGAGAAAAGATGGGTTGTCACAATTCCAAATGTGCCCACAAACCTTAATGAAAGCTTCCTTATACTTGTATCAGGACTGGGATGATTGCTCCCATCACGGAACAGAATGACTTCACGCAGAGAAACAGACAATGGTCTCTGCCTGTTCTGCTGTTTCAGTCCCCATCTCTATTCTGCAAAGGAATCTCTAGCTACCAACAGATCTTCACCTGCTGCAGTTATGATAGCATTTTACTTTGGGACTGACAGAGGTGTTTAAGATGGCATCTGTACACCTGCTGGACAAATTATCGGCATTATGGCCAGCCTTTAGGGTGCAGTGATAGTTGAAATTGTGAGGACTCCATTCCCTCTAACAGAGTGGGAAGGAGAGGCATCAGAGAGGATAAAGTCCTCAAGAATCTGCACTGCTTTGGCATGAGCGCAGCACCAGTGTCTGCGTGGTGCTGGTCGGTATAGCTGAATTCTACAGGACAAATCCCAAACATACAAGCAGTGACTAAACCAACAGTTGGGCTTTTACCTCCGCTTTGTATTTCTGCAAAGTAGAACACACCAAATGGACTGGGATATTAAAAAGATTCAGGGCTCAGATTAAAGGAGTGCATTTATACCCATGGTAGCACTGATGTGAACACAAAAAAGCTATCATTTGTTACAAGCTATCAGGTAATCCTACCATCTCTCACCACACAGTTCACTGAAGGGTTTCTGAACCACCTTAAACTGCTTTTTCAAGCTTGGTTGATCTCACCTTTCACTGTGTAATTGAGGTCTAGGTATTTTGGCTTGTAATCTGTCTACAAGGCCTTCATTTCCACTTAAGAATTAAAATAGCAACTAAGAATACATTTCACAGCAAATATTTGGAAAGACTCTTATGACTAGTTTACACTGTGTAAACCATTTTACAATAATCTGCTTCGGGAAGAAGTTGCTGCTATCAGGCCCTTTCATTCTTCTCACGTTACCAGCCCATTTGTCTTGCGTGCTCCTTTCGCAACCTAGTATTGCTATGCTTTATGCATTCTCTTTACAAGGAACTTCTTGTTGAGCAAACCACACCGTATTATCACTTCAGAACTCTCCTTGAGATTTCCTTCAGCAAGCCCAAAAGAAATTAGTCCCTTTATTAGCAGGTAGTAAGACAGAGGGATAATTTTATGTAACTATGTGGCAGAACTAGGACTGTGAGAGCTGACAACTACCTGCTGCTGCATTCGACTGGGAAGTGCTTTCCTTTTGCCTTGCTTGCTAGCTCAAAGCTCGCTCTCTGCAAAGAGGCACAAAAAAGAACTGTAACAGAAAAGCAATTTATGTAGCTCTCCCTCCATTTAGCAAAACCTGGGCTTGTCTGATTCCCCCCCCCCCCCCCCCCCCCATACACTTAAATGGTAAGAGGATAGGGACAGCTAGTTGATAAATAAATTACACAGGTGTTAACATCCTCCAGTATCCAGGACATAGCTCTGAACAGAAAACAAAGTTTGGACACAGGTGTGAATATACACACAGTGCTGGGTGGGATCTACAACTGCTATCTGAAAGAAAGAGTATTTTTTTCTTTGTAAGAAAGAGTAGTAATATGCAGTAAAAACCAGATAAACTTATTTATTATTCTGGTCAAAATTCGAGGGCGTCTTTATTGTAACTCACCAGGACCAACCACATCTTTTCTTGAAGTACTGTAAGTGACAAATAGCCTCATATGGAAAACAAAGGGCACAGCAAACACCCTATGAGCTGTGCAAGTGAAAGTATCTAAGAGGCAGGTGATAAGGAGGAGCAAGCAAAACCATAATGCCTATAAGCGGAGGCTTTATTCATGGAATTAGCCCTACAGTAACTGGAGAGGTGACCAAAGTTTGAGTCTGAAGTCTATGACGTACTGGTCAGAAGTGCCAGTAACTCCATAGCTTCCATTCTGAATGTTGTAAACTTGGTTTTTTTTGCAGTGAAAGAATTCTACAGGTCACACAGTGCATATCTGGGGAACAAGAATTTACAGATAGGAGGATTCTCTGAAGTAGAAAGAAGCAGAAACAGGGTTGCCTGAATTGGGAAATGGACTTCCAGTGTTTCCTCCAGCTCATCTCAGAATAACGACAGATCAAAAATTAACACTAGACAGCGGAAAGAAGAAACACTGGCTATCTCTAAGCAGCAAGCATCTCCCCAAGACCTCTGGAGATAAGCCCTATGGTATACACTCTATAAACATAAAGAAATCGACACTGTGGGGAGAGTTGGCAAAAGGAACCGAATGATGTTGGCGACCCTCCTTCCTTTCCCCCGTGTGTTTTACAAAGTATGGTAATCAAGTCTTATTTAGGAAGCTGTGCTTGAAGAGGAGCTTCTTGCTAAAATATTGAACTCACCTTCCAGGACTGTTACTACTACATATTTTTGGGTGCTGGTGCTTTCAAACCACGATTTACAAAATTGCTTCCCTTGAATTAATAGAATAATATATATGCATACTAGCACATAAGGAAAAGTGAATATAATTTATATTTAAAGCAATGCAAAAAGATTATAATTTAAACTAAGCAAATTGCAATTATTGCTCAATCTTGTTGAAGGATTATCTTCTAGTTCATCTCCCTGTTGGCAATACATTTTCAAATGAAGTATTTGAACATTGAAGTGGTTTTCAAAATTATCTCCCGTATATTTTTCTTGCAGCTATAATTAGAATCTAAACCTATTTTATTCTGAAGGACCTGGAGTGGACCAGAAGATGTGCAAATCAACTGTCAGTGATTTGCATTCATTCGCTTTTTTCTAAGATAATAGGATGCCTTGGATGTTGCTGCAGATCAAATAGTGAATTAAAAACAGTTAATTAAAATTTTAAATAAAGTGAATTAAAAGTTACAAAGACAAGTTCTTTATTACTGTTTTTCTCAAATCAACAAAAAGCCTGTTAATTCTAAATTTAAAATAATTTTAAAGCACATGCTTTTGAGCACCTTCAAAATGTTAGCCACCAGGAGCATCATATAAAAGTTTCTGGACCTGTACGCTGAATGTAAGACATTTTAGTATAACATTATATGAAAAATTTAGCGATACCTATCCAGATCAATACAGTAACTGAAAAAGTATGGTCTCTTTTCTTCTAGCCTGAACTGCTGAATGGGTCCATTGATTTTACTGTTTCACCTGCAAAAACATCCAACCTTTATACTCTAGCCTTCATTTTCACTTGGAACCCTTTAAGAATTTGCAAAACACATCACAAAAAATTGCCTAGAAAAATACAGCAACAAAGATATATCAGCTATCCACTATGGCTAAATTTACTTACTTTGACCACTAATCAAAGATGATTATAAGCCATTTTAAATTATGCTGCATTTGAACTGTAAGAAAGGTATGTGGTAGTATCAGTGTTACTATTTTTACTACAGTCACCCAAAAATGGAACGTTTATTCCTCTGAAAACTTGTATCGCTAGATACATCATTTTAGTTGTCAAGGCAGGGACTTTTATATAACAACGGTCTCATTCTGTCAACACCATTATGTGAGACACATTCAAAGCTTAAGGGAGAATCCAGATTTCTTAAAACAGAAACAAAGATCATTATTCACTAGCCTCTTATTTAAATAAGATGTATCTGTTATGTCTTGTTTCAGATTTGTCCATTTATTTTGATGATCATCCAACATTCCCCTTGTATAACAGTCTTCAGTATTACCTGAACAGTCTTTAGTATTATCCTGGGCTTTCTCCTGAACATAGCTTTTTTTCTTTCAGAAAATGTTGTTCACAGTTAACAAGATGGTGAAAAATCATTACAGGTACAGAAATTCTGGGGAAGTGCATATTAGATTGCTGACTCCTTTGAGACAAGGGATGTTTTGTCTCTTTTAGTTCATACGAAGACATGAAAAACATTCCATAAATTTTGGGTTTCTATCTAATAAAGTCAAAATCAATGATTTTGCTGTCAACTACTGTGGGGGAGGAAAAAAATTCCCTGATTTACGCTTTTCGAGACTGGGTTGAGACTGCAGGATAATTACTTCTCTGTATTCCTTCGGGCATTTCTTTACTCTCTTCCTTCTCAATCTTTAACTCCTTCCCTCTCCTCCCTTAAACTCGCCTTCTGGAAAACAGCTGAGACTCAGGTTTATGCTTATCTATTTTAGTTTTTTTTCTACAACTCCAACAGAAGTCTTGCTCAGGGCGACATCCTTTAGATCGCAGCCTTCATAAAACGGGAGCGTTAAAAAAAGCAATGGCGATGTAATGTCTCAAAATTCATTGGAAACATCTTTCTTAGGCAAGGGCATCAATGAACGGGTCCAACCATTTTTACAGTTCAAAAGCCTTATTCTTTACAAATAAAAACCCCAAACCCAACAAAAGCTCACAAAGCTCTTGAGGGATATAATAATAATGAAATGGCACTATACGATCATGCATAACCTATTTGCATGTTGATGGCATGGAGAAGTGCAGTTTGATGAAAAGATTTAAGAACCAAAGGAAAAAGAAACAGGGGCCAATTAATGTGATGTTCAAAGGACACACCAAGCTGGGATTTTATAGTATATAGTGAAATACTTGTGTTGCGTATTTCCATCTCATGACTGGCTGAAAAAAGATCAAAGCTTTTTTATTCCATATTAAGAATGACAGAATATTACAGCAAACATGCAATAAGGAGACATGTAATAAGCTTTAATAAAAGATGATAATAAGGTTTGATAAGAACTTTTGGAATGTCACCAAATCTGGAATGTAAGATGAAAGCATCTGCATGTAGAGATTGTAGTGTGTTATTTGGAACCCCATGGAGCTAAACTGTGATTAGAACTACATATTTTTCCATAAATTAGCTTTTGTTTTGAATTTCCTGCTGAGATCACATACAAGTTGATTGAACGTGCAAGTCAATATATAGGTTTTCTAATCCTTTACTGTTTGTTAGGCTTCACGATATCATGATTACAGCAGTCCACTTGTAGATCAAAGGGACGTGATTGAGGCCAAGAGAAAATAACCTATAACCTCTTTACAAAACTTCTTCATGGTGATTTAGATCTATCCATGATAATTACCACTCACCTACCTGAACTGTGCAATTATGTGGATGCATAAACAAACCACAACATGCAGATCACCTTGCAAACCCAAAGAATTTCCACGTCAATCCATATTTAAAACCAGAATATCCATATTTAAGAACGGAACGGACACAGCGAGTTCACCATCAAAGAGGCTTTTTTACACAACTCTACCTTACCTCAACAATTCCAATATACACTTGTCAGCTATTAGGTATCTGCAAAAGCAATCTTGTGCAGATTCTTCGTTCAAAAAACCAAGGTTTAAGTCAGCTCAGTGACTGCAGTTACCCCCTACTGAAACCTCTCCCGCACCCTCTATTTTCGCTCAATTCCTCACAGCAACATAGTTTCTCACTATAGCAGGAATCACGACTGCCTAAGCAGCTGTGTGTGTGGGCACACAAGTGAGACACACAAGAGGGTACTGCCTACTAGATGAAGCATCCTTTATTATATAGTCATTAATGCATTTTATGTGCATTGGAATAAAACATCATGTTCCTCTAGAGGCCTCACTAAAGTGAGACATGGCTTTTATGAAACTATTCTTGTGAGTAAAGATATACTGTAGGTACACGAAAATAAAAAACAAACCAAACAAATAATTTCTCATGTATGAGTTATGAAAGGAACCTGTACCCTAAAGACAACTTTACTGTTAATAGTTTGTAAGACCAGTGATCTGTTGCTTTCAAGCAAGTTTGCAAGCCACTTTGTATTTTTAAAGAGTTAGGTAAACCTTTGAAAAAAAGTTAGGATTACAGTTTCACATTGATGTTTTTTCCCCCCTTACAGTAAAATCAGCCATAACACTGAACTAGAAAATCTTACAGAAAATCTAAGAATAGACAGTCTTAGCTCTAAAGTAGCAGTTACTTATAAAATTGATGTAAAAAACCAATTACTCCTTTTACTGTGTGAAAAGATAGTGGATCAGTAATAAGGACATGTTTTAAAATTATCCTCTACTTTTGATTCCGGTTGAACTGAAATAACAAGGATAGTATCTCTCCTTTTCAAACATACCTCAATATTATTACCTCTGCTTGAGATTACTAACAGGAGAGAGGCAGAAAAGAAGCTGCTGGGAACAAAAAACTTGGCAAATAAGTTGAAAACATAAAGAACTATTCCTTGGCAGTGTGAAAAGATTTGGAGTGAGTCAAATGAGGACCCACTGTCCAACAAAAATGCCTCAATAAAAACTAGTGTGAAACTTGACATTTCAAAGATGAAAGACAATAAAACAACAGATGAGTTTTCAGCTTTTGCAAGTGAAGATAAATTTATTGTACCCTGTTGTTGTTTCACACCTTGTGAAACTCATGTAAATCACAGGTTAGCAAAGGGTGTTTATGCAGCTGGCTGTTAGTTTTCGCTGAGTATGACTGAAATAAAAATACTACTCTTCCTGTAGTAACTTGGAAGTATTTTTGAATAAAAACCACAGAGAACATACCTGTTAGGTTTCTAGAGCTAGCTAATTTTCCAAATGGCTGGTATTTATTTGCAATACCTAAACCTCTCCCATATTACTCCTTCTATGGAGTTATTAAAAGAGATGCCTTTGTGTAATCCTATTTCATCAAATGTTGGCAAAACCACTCTAGTTTTGTTTGAATGGTTTTATTATTGAGGAAAATTAAACATTTCAAATGCAAATGTCCACATCATCTACACAGTTGTAGCACGTTTGTTTTTCCTGCATTATAAAACTACAAATATTGTTATAGGTGATGACTTCTAAGAGACAGCATTTTTTTATCATTTCGTGAATGAAGTTGTCTGAAATGGCATCAATGTGAAAATGAAGGATCTCATGTTTAAAGATTCTTGTCTACTTCAGAGGACACCTAGCTTTCATCCATAATTAATCTCTGCAGTAGGGTAATTACACCTATATAAAATCCATGTGTTCTTGCGATCGCAGTCATAAATGTAACATCAAATGATATTGCTCAAAGCAAGTTTGGATACATGTACTTGACCTTTTTATTCTAAAGTGCTTGTGTAGAGAGGTTTACCAAAATCTCATCAAAATCAGACATTTTTAACAGCGTGAGTATTTTAAAGCATTCAAAAAGAGACCAAGCATTTCTCTTAATAGAAAAAGATCCGAGAAAAGATTGCAATTTAAAGAAAGGATGCACTTTATAAAAGATGCAAAGCATACACAAAACTACCGGTTTTGATACATGTATTATAATACACACATCACAGCAGACAGCACATCTCTAAGGGCTGCCTTCTTTCTTCACAGACAAGAGCTAGAAAATAACAGAAACTACCAGCAAAGAAGAGAAGACTGTAAACCTATGTCCACAACAACTTGAGTAATCACCTGTGCAATTTCATCTCTGCTTTGCAAAATCTCTTAAACACAGGCATGCATTTGAAGTATCACATATGCTTACATACTACTAAAATATACATGTTTACCTGCATTGATAAAATAGGAGCTACATCTCTAAGCTTGCTATTTATTCAAAGTAAGTAGCTGATGTAATTTAACTTCATTTCTCATTAGACTGAAACATTGCTACTATTTCAGAGTCTGCCAGAAGATACAGTAGTGCAGAAGGGCCCACTTCTCTACATAACGTGCTTGTAAAAGATACCAGTATTTCTGAGACCACCAGTTGGATCTTCATAAACCATCATATTGCATCACAGTATGATGGCAGAATCACACAGTGTGGGACCTATGGAAAATGACGTGATGTCACCTTGCAGTTTATTACTACACCTGTTATATTGCCAAGATTACTGAGTTTTAATTTGCTCCACTGGGCAAAAGTGGAAGGGTGACAAGACTATTGCCAAAACCCTTCTGATATATCTTAATTAGAATACAAACCTTTTTCAGAGCAGAGGTGGGTATGCTCCTTGACAGATTAACTTTTTTAATCCCTTGAAATCTTGTCAAGTTTCTTTTAACCTCCTGACTGCCAATTACATGTTCCTACATCCTTCTGTGCGAGGATTATCTTTCTCAATGAATGTTCTACTCTCAGTGCCACTAACAATAATAGCATGTGACATCCACAACACCAATCAAGTACTAATACTGTGCACTCCTGAAAGAGTAAATATTATATTATGCTTCGCACTGAGTCTGAAACACAGTAACAAGACCTTTGTTCAAAAAAACATCAACCAAAGGCATTACTCACAATGGTATTCTTGCACGAGAAAAGAAAGTATGTTTAATGTTCAGGCTTCACAACACAGATGTTCAACACGTTTAGATTCCGTACTATTTCAACGAAAGATGTTAGAAATGCTTTCAGCCCAATTCAGCCCAAGAAGCTGGTGAAGCATAACAGCTTCATTTTCTGACTAGTCATTCTCTCTCTGTCTCCCAGTTTTGAAAGAAAGAATGTGGTGAAGAAAAGAAATTACATTCTTGCTTACAAAATATTTCCACATTAAGAAGGCACAATGACCTCATCAGCAATGCTGTATAAACATTGTAAGAAACTCATACAGACGTCTAGAAGTCATAGCTATGGGATACCAAGGAAAATAAATTTATCTCATGTTAGTCATAGCTGAAAATCCCTGCAATGCAGAAAGTCATGGAAGTACTAGCTGTAATATTAAGCTTCAGGTTTAAGCATAAAACCAGTGTGGACAGTCACACGTGTATCTGAATACTTTCATTTACAAAGCACGTGTCAGAAATGACTGAAAGGAGTTGCCTGAACAGGTATTATAAAGGCATGGCCTACAAGTACCAATTATCTGGCTTCTATAGTTCTGTTTTTAATGACTGTGAAGTATCGAGATGGAACTAGGACATTGCTACTTCAGAATTCAAGGACTTTCCTAAGGTCCATTCAGGATGTTAAAACCCTTTAGAAATTCCAGGAGGTGGTTTCCACCTGCTAAATAATTGTGCTGTACTGCATTCACTGTTATATGAGCACACACTGAAGGCCCAGCTGAAGAGACTACACACCCTTTGGTCCTACTTTGTAGTTAGACCACATACCTGACCTTCAGTCAGAGAAGAGCAAGATGTGGCGCTGATGTCTAAAACCACAGGCAAGCAGATTTTGACAGGTGTGGAGCAAAAGCCACGCATGCTGCCGAAGCAGAGCCCCACACATGGCGTTGTCATCAACAGCGGCAGCGAGCTTCTGGATGCCCATGACATTTGGATCTGGAAACATGCATTCTAGACAGAAGTAAGACATGACTATGTACCTAATCCACAGCTGCTTGCTTTGAGAGGCAGCCACTTCCAATCGCCATCAAGCCTGAACTGATAAGGGAAACTTTTAATTTGGGAAAAGAAAGGATGACAGTGAACTGACAGTGACACTGCTTCTGTCTCCAAATGCACCAGAGACACGGAGCTTTCCCTAAAAGCCCCATGGACACTTAAAATGAGAGTTTTCTACAACTTTTTGATGTACTCTCTGTAGTGCTGGAGATGCTGGCTGCCCTCACAGCTCTAGAGATAGGCACACACTGAGCAAAACCACAAGATGTTGATGTAGTTCTCCTAAGTGCTTGGTGCAGACAACGCTAAGAACCCATTCTTTGATAGCTGATGTGCTTTCTCAGAAAAGTTTGTAAAAACAAGTTTCCCTGCTGTAGATTTCTGGATGGTAGTTGGAATACACTGTGATATGTGGACTTGGTAAACTGTAAAATCTCAGAGCACTTTCTTCAAATGATGTCAACAAACCAAGAGGAAAACCAAAATATTTCTTATTCCCCCCCCCCCCCCCCCCCCCCCGAATCAGATATATAAATGTATTAGTCTACCTCAATACCTCTAATTTGACTGAAAGAGGAATGAGGTGAGAGCATAGATCTGGCAAACTGTAAAAATCTGCCACATATCTGCAGACAGGGAACATATTTCCAATCCATACGCCTCAGTGAAGCTCCAGTCATAGCTAAGGTCCCAGCATAACCTAGGGAGGCAGATGGATGTGGGGAAAGAATGTGGAAAAACAAAAGTTCTTGATGAAACTCTCAGTGACAACAGCATTACAATACTCAAAATTAAATGCAGGTCAAAGAGAAAAACAGTTTCTATAAACACATAATGAAAAGTAAAGGTGATTAATGGCAACTTAACTATATTCTCCCTCATGCCTGTTAATTACAATACCTATGCTGGGTATTGCAATAAAAATTCCATTTAAATGGCATTATTAATTAAGTTGTTTTCTTCATTCCTGGCAGTAATTGAGCTTTACAAACAACAGAATAATGTTAACTTGGCATTGCAATAAAAAAGAAATATTGTATTGTTCTTTATTGATAAAATAAAATAGATTCCTTTTGATTACAGGTATATGTAGTCATTGCTTTAGTCACAAAAATTCAGTTCTACAATTGTCACGGTTGTAAGTCCATTAGTTTTGGGGAGCGTGGTTCTGCCCTACTATGACTTCTGCCACTGAGAACAGAAAAAGGCATCTGGTCCTCTGCAATCTGGGAAGGGACATGAATGCCAGCAGCTATCACACTAAATCCTGAGTAATATGGGAGAACCACAGACAAGAAACTTGGGAACAGCGCTGGAGACGTGCAAAGTTAACCTCAGTCTGCAGAAACAGACAGTTTTCTAATTTTTAAGGATTACTTAAAGCTCACCTGCAGGAATAGTTAAATGACCCTCAGTTATAATTTTTGCACCCTGCACCCCTCTGTGTCAAGTCTGCTCTAACGATGAAACTTGTTTGCTATTTTTCCTGGCCGCCTCCTTCTCTTTCTGCCTTAAAACCTCTTATTTTAAGTTGCTCTGTTACTCTCAGTAGGTTTTTGAGATAACTCTGAAGATAGCTGTCCATTATTAGAAATCTATTAGCATATAAATTTTCAGTTTAGTTTAAATAGCTTGAGATGATGATAAAACATTAATGTTTCTAGATGGACAAAAAGCATGAATGCACAGTACTATAACCACAGAATAAGTACAATGTACCTATTTTTATACAAATGTGGAAAATACGAACTATCTGTAATTATCAAAAATGGCTTTCAAGTCTGGTATCTCTTTTCCATTCACATTTCATTTGCAATTTGTGTTATAACTGTATGGTCATCTCTGTGTCATAGCAGAACTGCCATTTTTCTACTGTTTCTCACGGAACAAAACATAAATTAAAGTACATGTTCTCCCAAAAGATGTTCCAGTTAAGTCTAAATCTTAGCTTTCTTTTCTGTCCAAATTAGATTTGCTTAACTGTTCACAGCAAGCAGTAGTGACAAAAATAGTCCTGTAGCCTTTTTAATTAAACAAAACTCATTTATCCTTTTTTTTCCCCTCTATAGAAGAGATGCCCTTCTGTTATCACTGATACTTAAATATTTGCTTTATCACAAAGAATAGCTAGCTGCTGTATATTCTTGTCCTGACCATTGGCTGCAGAGCTAAGGTTAATAAAATGATCAATTCCAAGGTACACAGAGGGTGAAATGCTCAACAGACTTGAAAGTACAACAGATTGTTGTGAAGAAGTCAGGACAGCAGAGGCCCGACTAAATAGGTCAGGTCTCACTGTGTATTTGAAGACTGTTTTATGTTCACAGAAACCTATTTAGTAGACATAAGACAACATTCATGACGGATGCATGCAATCTTTCAGTGTAAAACTCTTCAAGCTTAATTGAATGATTCTGGTATTGTGTAATTCTAACACTGACTGAGGAAAACTGCTCGCCCCTGGTTGCATGCACAGTGAAAACGGCACTCACTCACTTCTTGTATTGACTTAGATCATGTCAAGATAGTGCCATTGGCAATGGAGAATCAGTTGCCAGAGCAATTCTTGGGGACGAGAGAGGGGCCTGATGTCCCCAGATTTTCATTAATTTCGTCCAGTTGTTGAATCCACACTAAAGATGAAATAATTAGTATAGTACCTATCAGTCTGTTAACACAGATGGTCAGAGTCTGTGCTACACAACACCATATTGGAAACAACTCCTGACTGATGTAGTACTCTAAAATTGCACAGTGGATTTTTTCTGTTAGAAGAAAACCACACCCAAGAACAACTGACCCTCCCTTAATAAAACCAAGAGTGGACAGAGCAGATCCCAAATGGCAGAACTGAAGAATGGAGGTGACATATGAAACGTTGATTTGATGCCCATGTTTGACCTAGTTGTTCTACAGAACTTTCATTCATTCGTTGCAAATGATGGATGGTGAATGAGGCAGTAAGCCATGGGGAGAGGAGGACAGTTTTTTGTTTTGTCTTGAACACTGTAAAGCTGGACTCCATTTCTGGCTCTCACACAGGCTTCCTGTACCAAGTCTGGGTAAAACTATTAATGTGTATTTAGAAAGAGGTCAAACTAAGGCAACTGCACATTTCTTACTCTTTCATGGCTTAAATTTAATACTGCTCTTCCTAGTCTTCCAAACAGGGAAAAAGATTCTAAAATTTTCACACTGGAAAAAAAAAAAATGGCCATTTTCTTCCTTGGTTGAAAATCTGATTATGGATAGCAGTTAAGCAAATGAGTAGCTTGAAGAAATTCCAGCGTACTCCTGATCCCAAAACGAGGCAGTTTATATTCTTTATTCCCCATCTTTCTAACCCACTATTTCAGGGAGCTCTTCTTTGAATCCTTTACTCTAGACAAGATCTCCACTTTCCTGTATGTTGCTGTACTATCTTTCGGTTCAGCACTTGCATGTTCCTGTTGCTTAACTCCTTGTTTCTCAACCATTTAATTGCAGATGAAGCTTCTAGACAAAGGATCAGTATTTTCCCAGCTCCTATTTTCCTCTAAAAATTAGCAGGTCTCATTGGCAGGAATGGTGAACTTAAACATTTTGTACATTGCAAAATGGCTGAGAGAGACCACGTGGACTAGAAAAGCAAGAATATGTGGGGAGGCTGGAAGTGAGACGCACTTTCGTTTAGGCTGAAATAACATTTTCAACTCCTTCTGAAACCCAAGACTGCATTAAGTGGCCTTACAATATAGTGTTTGCTTTCTGCCCCAATATAGTGTTTGCTTTCTGCCCATGCTTACACCCTCTGCTCTCACCTCCTCTTTGAAGACTCTGTAAATGTAGGAGTCTTTCCTGTCAGTGATGGAAGAAGTGCAAGACAGACCAGACTCTTGATGTAGCTCCTTCCCCTGGTTAGGCTAATTGACAGAGCAGTAATTGGCTGAGTAGTTCTGCAAAGGCAGACATGGAGTCTAGCAAACTGTCTCTTCTGCCTTATGTCGCCTGAGAAGAGGCACTGGGATCCGAAGTCACTGTCTCTACCCCATATCCACTGCAACTAAAATAGGCCTGGGCACGACACATTCATCTCTCTGCTTTTCTGACAAGAGCTGGTTACACCACCGCTCGCTGGGTAAGCAGTCTTACTAGTTCTTCAGACCGCAGCTGCCAGTCACACAGTGGACATCAGCCACACTATGCTCCTTATCAATGTATACTGGCACATTTTGCAGCAAGGGCCGTAGCACTTCCACGCTTGTGGCAATGTCTCTCTATGAAGTTCAAAACATGTCTCAAACTGCCTTTATGAACGTGACATGCCACCTCAGATGCTGTAAACCTCAGCAGACAAACCAGACCATTGTATTAGAGCCATGTCACAAGATGCTAGAGGTCCCACAATACCACAGTCCTTCCCACCTTTTTATATTATAACCCATTTCTTACTCAGTCATTTCCCTTTTCACACCTATGTTATGAAACAGTTAACCAAGGTGAAGGACCGTTTCCATCTTACATTAATGATTTCCACCGATTTATACTTGGACAGCCTATTAAATGGAGAGTAATTCTGATACTACATCTGTGGAGATGGCAAAACCACATATATGAATGAGTGTAATCCATTCATGGTTTTATGGACCTTAAGTTCTCTAGAGAGTGTCCCTGAGTGCTGGATTTTACATTTAGATTGCTGAGTTAGCTGAACTGTGTGTAATATCACCAGTAGGCAAAGAGCTCCCTATTGACTATGGGCAGAGGAAGGCCCTTGTGCATTATTTCAGCAAGGATGTGAGCTGGCATGCGCCCATGAAATGAAATGTTGTACAGCTATATTCGGGGGTTTTTTACAGGTTATGTGAATAAATGATGTGTGGAGCTGAAAGCTCTCACTCACTGAAAAGCTCGTCTCTTTTTCCCAAATACAGGAATAGAGGCGCATTAGACATGCTTACATTTCTTAATGTGCCTGTGGGAGAAATAATCCGGTACAGCCATCTTCCTGTGCCCCTCAGATTCATAAATAATCTCACTCTTTGGGGCTAGCAAAGTGTAGAGCTCAGCTCAGAATCAGGTCTTCAATATTTTACCGTCTGGCTGCTTTTCCCGGTTCTTGACAGTGATACTTCACACGGAGTTCTTCTTTTGTATTTATGTATTTATTTAGTAGCAGATGTTTGCTTCTGATGAGTTATAAGGCAATATTATGGAGACCGAGTGCAATTAATATGCTTTATAAATGGGATTATTTCCACTCCACTTTAAAAAAGATGTAGTGTTGTCAAAGCTTAACTCTAAACCACACCTTTATAGTCCTGCGCACGTTCACAGAACTTAACTACAGAGCCAGTGACTGAAAGGGGCTGGACGGCAGCGGCAAGCCCTGTGTTCGCATACGTGCCTTTTGCTCTTCGGGGCTGGCAGCTGAAGTGGAAAAGGTGCTCAGGGGGCTTGGTTTTGCTGGGGCAAAGCAGAATTTCTCCAGCTACTCAGCAACCCGGTTTCTTGCATTGTCCACAGGAGCTTCAGCTCAGGAAGAACTACTTCAAAGGCTGTATACAGCTTACGGTGCGCCTCGGATTGAAACGTAGCAAGTCCGTTTCAACAAAGGCAATGAAGAATTAAGGATCATAAGGTCTTCTAGGCTTTATTACTAATTTGCACTGATTTCAAAAAGAGGGAGGAAAGGAGAGGTTGACTGTCCTCTTTCTATTTTCTTTCCTTGACTTCTTAAGACTCTGTATCTAAGTGCAACCAATACCAAAACCCAGACCCTTACATTTGTATTTCCCTAACTGTGGTGACTTAAACTTCTAATTAACTAATCAGTTAAAAGAAAGTCTTTGAAGATCATTTATGGACTCAGAGGTGAAAAAAATTGTAATCTGGACAAAGCCACAGAAGAAATTACTAGCACAAAACCAGCCTGTTCTGTTCCCTCATTAAAGTCAATGTTATTTTTCTCACAGATAAGCACTGCCCCCAGTTAACAGCCTAAACCTCAAATTATAGAATATACATAGCGAACAGTTACGACATTAAATAATTACAGAGATGAAGAAATAAAGGAAATCCTCTAAAATAAAAATTGGGAAATGGAATTTAACAAACAAATAAAGAAAAGAGGGCATAATTAGAAATAAACAACCCACAGGACAGGAAGAAGTCTCCGTCCTTTTGAACAATTGTTTTCCCTATCTTGCAATCAAAAGCATGTATTAGACTTCTGCTCTACCTCTATACACAAACATATGTGTATGTAATGATGAAATAAGTGATAGTTCACATTCCTAAATGCTGCATTAGTTGTATTTCATGCAAAATGAGAGGAAAAGAGTTCCATGGATAAGCTGCCAGTTATAGTCACATTACAAAATTTTTAAAGCCTGTATTTTGCACATACTTTTATAAGAACTAGACACCACATAGCTTAATTGCAGTTCAAATACTGCTTTGAATTAATTAACTCACCCACCATCATGCTGTTGAATGCTTGCAAAATACTTAAAACTTTCTATTTCCTCAAAACAATTGGGACTTTTCTTTAAATAACTGTTGTGGTTTTTCCTGTTACCAAAAAGTTGGCTAGTTAAAAGTCAGTGTGTCACAGTCCATATACAATCCATCAGACATCCCTGTTCACGGTGACAATTATAAAAAATGGGACTCACCTATAAAGTAGGACAGCAGTATTGCCAGCAGCACTGAGACCCCTACAGCACAGAGCGCAGTGCATTTCCAGCTACAGTACTTCGAAGACTTCTTGAATTTAAAAGCACTTCTGGATAGAGTGTTCCTAGGTAGTGGCCGAGTAGGAGGGGAATAAACAGAGCCGGATGCCATTGTGTACCCTGGCGTTGCAGTACTGAACAGCGGTGTGGTCCCCGTTCCTGTTTTGAATAGGAAATGCCTGTGGAAGAAAGAGTGTATGGTAAAGTATAAAAGTAAATAAAGCTGGAGCACAGGCAGTCATACCTCTTTTGTTTAATGTTGCTTATTTTTCAAATAGCGAACAACATCCAATCGACAAAGGGTCACGGAATCAATACTTGTTGTAACACTCGGACATAAAAGACACTTTCCCTTTAAGAAAAGACTGAACCCCCCCAAACATAGTAATACACTGGTTTCCAGACAGGAAACAAAACTACCCAAAACACAGTATGGTAGGGAGGAGGTCTCTCATAGTTTATCCAACAAGTTGGGACAGGCTTTCTGCTGCTGTTTATTTTTCTTGGCTTTTGCTACAGACTACAGGGAACTCCATTAAAAAGTCAATAATAAGCAATCTGACTATAGCCCACACTACTTATCACAGCCCTCCTGGGTTAAGTACAAAGAAAACAGCAATCTCTCAGATACAAACTTTTGGCAACTTTGCCAGAATTAGTCAGTTAACAGATTATTTTTTTTGTGTCCTAAATACTCAGTTCACTAAGCCATATCTCCTTGCATGTAATCTTACCATAACAAGATCGTACTATGGATACAGCAGCTGGGGAAGGACTCTGAAGAAATGTATTTAGTAAGTGCTTAAAAGAACCACTGCCAGCAAGAGAAATGAAAAGCAAAGCCGAAGTTAAGACACACTCTGTGAGTTACCAGTAAACTTAATTTTTTTTCCAATTTAAATTTCTAAAAGAAGTATTACGCCCTGAGCCCACATGCAGTAGAACCCTCTAATTTTAGTTCATGCAGGCATAATTATTTTGGAAGAGCCTCTAAGCATAGCAGATACTACCTGGAGTTTTTCTCCTGATGCACGTATACAACTCCACAAACAATAAAACCTCAGCCAAACAAAGTTCTTTGCAGCAGGGTTTTTTCCACCAATTTGCTATGTTGGCAAATCTGTAGTGTAAGGCTTGGCCTTACCTAATTAGATTTTGCAAAATGAATACATTATAGCTAAAAATGGTAAGAAAGCACACTGTGGAGAATTTTGAACTTACCAAGCACACAAACAGCTGAACAGAACTAGAGAGGTGTTTGCATTTTTTAATAGGTAAGAGACACTCATGAATTGCTGATACCCAGGTCCTCCTGAAGCTGAGTGCATGCTTACACTGTGTTTGCCTACTGCAGGTCACCTACACAGTATGGGTCAGAGGATCTGGCCCCAAATGAGCTAGCTGTGGAGAGGAAAGCCCTCCAGTTATACCATGTGGCACTGTGGACTCCTTCTTGGCTGATGGGACTTTCATCCTTCAGGATCCACGCTTGGATCCTTGCATAGTAATGGACCAACCTACACAGGTATAGCAGCTTTGTCAGAAATGCACTGTAGAGACACTAGAAATGAAGTTGCCCCACTGCAGGCTGAGAAAAATACCAGCAGTTGATAAACAAGGTTTGTGATTTGCAGGTGATTTTGCTATGGGAGGTTAACAGATGAACTAGAACATCTTGGCATAAGCCCTCTCCTTGAAAATATTTGCATTACAAACATGATCCCATGAAACATGCAACACAGGTTACTTCATTCCGAACAATATTCAACTTGCTGGCAGTAACAACAGAAGGATATGTGCTAGATGTACTGCTGCACAACAGCACATCCCAATTTTTCTTAGCTTTTGAGCTCAGAGGATTACCAACAATTTCAAAAGACAAAGCCCTGGTGGTTTAAATCCTCTCTAAGAAGGTATTTCATTAAAAGCTGTGCCATTTCCCATGTAGCAAACACCAAAATAATAACTAGTCCTATATAAAAAATGTTTTACACCTTACAACACCATTACTTCGATTTTACAGACTCACAGAAGCATGTAGATTCATTAAGTCCTGGTAAAGTGTCTTATCCACTTGACCTTTACTGCTCTTTCATTTCTGGTTACGTATGGTAAATGCTATGTCCAGGTATCACAGAATCACAGAGTATCCCACAAACAATCTCTACATAAATCTCAAGAAAATGCCAAACACAAAGACAGCTGTTTTCCTCTATGTGCAACGTGTAGTTTTGGGGGATTGAAGGAAAGCCATACAATAGATATTATAATACTCCTCTCAAACATCAGCTTCCATGTTAAAAGTAAGAAGCTGCCTGACCAACCTACAATTTTCACATCCTCCTGCTCTTGCTGTAAAAGCCCAACAGACTAAAAATGGAAACTTGAATGGAACTCCATATACGCTAAGCTTTCACAAAATAATACAATGAAACTGTCAGCCTCTGATCTTTCTCCCCCTTTTATTTTTCTCTGAGAAAGTGAGAGCTGAGACATTGGCTTTAGTACAGCACAGCCTACTAGAGAATGTAATCCACATTCTCAAAGCCTTTGAGGAGCTAATCCCATAGATAAACTCAGGAGATGGCTGCATATCCATGGTGGTGTGAACTGTCACAGCTCTAGCAGTCCACCGCAGGCATCTAGGCAATGAAAGGAAATTGTAACTTTCATATGTGAAACACAGAATCATTTAGGTTGGAAAAGATCTTTAAGATCATCAAGTCCAACTGTTAACCTAACACTGTCAAGTCCACCACTAAACCATGTCCCTAACCACCGCATCTACACACCTTTTAAATACCTCCAGGGACGGTGACTCCACCACTTCCCTGGGCAGCCTGTTCCAATGCTAGACAACCCTTTCGGTGAAGAATTTCCTCCCTAACAGCCAAGCTAAACCTCCCCTGCACAGCCTGAGACCATCTCCTCTTGTCCTATCGCTTCTTACTTGGGAGAAGAGACCAGCACCCACCTCGCTACAACCTCCTTGCTGCAGGGAGTGATGAGGTCTCCCCTGAGCCCCTTCTCTCCAGGCTCGACAACCCCCGTTCCCTCAGACGCTCCTCATACCACTTGTCCTCTAGACCCCTCACCAGCTTCGGTGTCCGTCTTTGGACTTGCTCCAGCACCTCAATGTCCTTCTGGTAGGGAGGGGCCCAAAACCAAACACAGGATTGAGCATGGGGCCTCACCAGTGCCAAGTACAGGGGGACAATCACTTCCCTAGTCCTGCTGGCCACATCAGTATTTCTGACACGAGCCAGGATGCTGTTGGCCGCCTTGGCCACCTGGGCACACAGCTGGCTCATGCCCAGCCGGCTGCTGACCAGCCCCCCAGGCCCTTTCCCCCAGGCCCTTCCCAGCCGCTCTGCCCCAGCCTGTAGCGCTGCGGGGGGCTGGTGTCACCCACGGGCAGGACCTGGCACTGACCCGTGTTCAACCTCATACAGCTGGCCTCGGCCCATCAGTCCAGCCTGTCCAGATCCCTCTGCAGAGCTTTTATATCCTCAAGAGATCAACACTCCCCCCCAGCTTGGTGTTGGCTGCGACCTTGCTGAGGGTGCACTCGATCCCCTCATCCAGATCATCGATAAAGATCTTAAACAGGAGTGGGCCCAATACGGAGCCCTGGGGACACCACTTGTGACCGGCCACCAGCTGCATCTAACTCCAGTTACTACCAGTCACCGGGCCCGGCCGTCCAGCCAGCTTTTTACCCAGCGTAGAGTTCACCCGTCCAAGCCCTGAGCAGCCAGTTTCTCCAGGAGAACGCTGTGGGAATTCAGCAGTGTGTAGTCCCAGGCAGCACAAAGCGTGACTGCTCACCTCAAGCTATTCTTCCTTGGCTTTGACTCCATGAATACAACGCCAGAGTACTGGCTAGCTGGAGAACACCAAGATAAAAAAAAATTACAGAAAACCCAGCCTGTGGTTTAAGAAAATTTGTTGGGATCTCTATTTCTAATGAGTGGAGTTAGTAACAAAGTTGTCAGCGACTCTCCTGCTACATTAACTTTGAGTGATAAGTATTTAAAATGTAAGACTATCAGACTTGCACATCTTGTCTGTATCACTGAGCTATGCCAAAGTGTTCCCGTGAGACACTCAGAAGGATATGGTACCTGACACCAAATCCTGGCTGCTTCCAGATAATACTGAAATTCTTATGCTCTTGAAATATAATCCATCCACAAATGATTTTAATTATATATATCTATCTCCATCTACCTTGTCTTTTCAAACCATGGAACTTAAATGGCTAATTTTTAAAGCCTAAAATGTTTGCACTACTTGACCAGGCACTGACTTACTGGCAATTGCACTATGTTTCATCTCATAGGGAGCTTATAGCATCTGCAATAGCGTATCTTCCATTCAAAATTGATCATCTAACCAGCACTTACTAAATCTTCGTGTAAGCAGCACTTCAAATATTTTATTAAGCTTCAGAGTACAAAAATCCAGTGAATCATGCTAATATGTTATAAGACAAGCTAGCACTATTTTTATAAATAACCTCATTCACTTTTCAAACCAAATAATTTTCTACTTTTACGTTTATTCAGTATATATTTGTCTGCTCATTCAATATATGTTTCTATTATAAAATGCAGCTAATCTTAACATTTTAGGGGGGAAGAATTTAGTACCTAACAAATCTAAACTATAGACTGGGAGCTAAACACAAAGTTATGTCACAAACTAATCCTTGGATGCAAAGACAGTTGTGAAGTCTCCTTATTTCACAAACGGTAGGCATTTTACTTAGGCTTTCATCCTTAAAAGACAGAAATAAAGCATCAAAAACCCCAAAGACATTAGGTCAGAAAACAGAAGCATATGATTGAAAGTAAAATAATGCTTTTAATTTAACTCTGTACTCTCTGAGCACCAAGTGCTGGTGTGCACGTGCTGACATGCAGGCGGTTTTCTTCTTCCTCAAGTTAGGGGGAAGGATTCACATCAAGTAAGGTTTTCTCTGTGCTGCCACTTCTATGGAAAATTAAATTGAAGTACCCACTACGAAATTCAGTAAATGGGAAAGCGGGACAGGAAAAAAGTGATAAAAAATCCATGAGTTGGGCAGAATGATTCAAATTAATTGAAATCTGTGTCTTTAGAGAAACTGATATAGATTATCAAAACATACAAGGACAGTAAGGCTCAAACCATAAGCCCAAATACTTCTGACATAAGATAGCCAGGTGTCCAGCAACAGAAATATGATTTAGAATAATTTCCTTTATGAAAGGATCTGTGACAAAAACTTTTGACCACAGTTAGAAGAAAAGGGTTACTATGCATCAATGAGTGCATCTGGAATGCTCTAAACTCCAGGCTGCCAGAAGCATCAATATTATACAAATAAACTATCACCAAGAAAAAACAAGTATTCCACATTACTTTTAAATAGATTGGTCTCAATTTATATAGAGGTACTGCATAATTTTAATATTCCTAATATAATTTTTACATTAGACATATGATTTCTTTTTTTTTTTTTTTTTTTTTTTTTTTTTTGCTTATGCTGAAATTGCTGCACCTTGCAAAATATTCACTGTGATCTGTAGCTATGATTTCTCTGGTTCTGGGCATCATATATAGAATGCTTTCAATATACTTGGAAGACATGTGAAAAAGCCTATATAATTTGCAACAACTTTCTTGACCACATTTTAGTTCTGTTTCAAAGCGTTTCATACAGCACAACCACATCAATAGAGTGCTGAAGCCCATGGCAAACACGTCACAACGTATTACAAGTCACACAGGACTTTTACAGAATTTGTACTAAATATGGCATTGTGAATAAGGCTCAGCCAAATTCTATTGAACTCTCTTAATTATGTCAGGATATGCATCATATTTTATTACCTGGCCAGAGAGATTTAAAGGCAGCTGTTGTTATTTTGTGCGATATTATTTAGATGATGCCTGCTGCCACAGAATAAAGATCAGTATCGCTAGGCCTTATGCATATACAACAACCAAACACTCCTCACCTTAACAGCTACAATACCACTGATCCAGAACAAAACTGCTTTTTGAATATATGTGCTTAAAAAAATCTAAATCCCTCCCTCCTTCCCAACTCTTTGAACCTTGTGTATTGTTGTATACTTACCAGCACCTGAAGAATCTGGGGCAGAATAAATCTATTAGTTTGGTCATGTTTCTGAATAGAGAGATTTCACTGTGACAAATGTCATAGTGCTATTGCAGTACAGGTTTTCTTGCAGTACTGTCTCCTATGCTGTCCTAAATACAGTCTGTTTGGTCATTTCTATGACGGCGTTAATGATATCTGTCTCTTCAGATCATTACAGACCACTATCACAAGAGCACTAAGGAAGAACAGCTAGAACACTCAGAAGACTGCACTACAAAAGGCATTCACTGTTAGAAATTATCTCTGACCTGGACTTTTGAAGGAGGTCTCTGTCTAAAAAAATCAGTATAAGGGGTAGGGTTCCCACAAGCATACACAGTACAATGAGCAAGTTAAATATTCTAAAAAACTGTGGAGAAGGAGGATAATCTTATTCGACAGAGAACAGTTACGTGTGTTAAACCTGTAACTGTAACCAGATGAGCAGAAACAGGAATTGCTGCAGATCACCAGGACCAATACCCTGTCCGAAAGTGGCCAGTGCCAAGGGAAGGGATGATGCCTTCCCCTCTACTTATTCACTAACAGCTCACTTTCTCTAAATAGTCCAAAACTCACGTGCTCACTGATGTCTTGTGGTGTTTTTTTCTGTAGGCTAAGCATCCATCGAGTCAAAATGTATTTTCTTCTCTGTATTTCAACCAACTGTTCCCTTGTTCTTGTATAATGACTATGTACTGTTTGCCCCACAGTACAGAAAGATAAAATTTGTATAATATGTTTGATTCCCTTTATTTTTAGGGTAAAACCTATAAAATCATTAAAAAGTAATTGCCTAAATGAAAAAAAGCAAAATTTAGCCTCTTTATGGGTTAGGCAAAGGCAACTGTGTAGTTGAGGACAGCTGTTTTGAGATACATTCTGCACTGAAACAACAGGTAAGAAAACTGACATTTAGAAGATGACAGAACGGAAAGTGACTTCAGGACAGGTGGAGGAGGAAAGGAAAAATATCCCTAACATTTTTTGTATGTTTCTTTTACTGTTAGGTACCACAATACCCCCAAATATTTAAGTATATCTGTAAGTATCTAAATATTTCTTTAATGTAAGTAACAAATCCACTAATCTGTTATATTTGACTCACCTGTTCTTCTTGCAACTTGAGGAAAAACCCTGGACATAGTAGTAATTACCAGCACAGGGGACCACTGCTGGACCAAAAGATCATACTTTACTTGACGCTTCCTGCCAAGGCAATACTATTCTGTCCTCCGTAACCACAGGTTAAATACTTTATGAAATGAGCACACCGATTTTTATGTTGTGGAGTATAGGTTAATCTTTGCCCCAAACCCTATTCAAATCTGCCAGTATCTACCTCTATTAAAGATTACCTATTTGCCTCTAAGGAGTATTGCATCTGCGGACATTATATGAATTAAGACATTTGTAAACAAGCCCAGGTAAATGGTCTTACCCATTCTGCTAAGATCTTCCAAGGCACAACGTGGTAATACGTACACCTCAGACATCCAGAATTAGGAACACATCAATCATATTCTACTAAGCCTCAAGAGGCAGCAAAAACATCCACCGATTCCAATTTGAGTGAATGCAAATTGAGAGAAATGTAAATTTTAGTGAATTTATGTTTTGGTGACATATTTACCACTCGGGACCAATACTTCAGGAGACACGACTTCTCTGCTCAGAATATGACAGTACTCCTAATGACTTGGTTTTGATGTTTAATATAATGGTATTACTGAATTTCTGGGAATAAACCCTGTAATTACTCTGTTTTGTAATGAATACAGCTGTGATGACTGCTCAACTAAAGTAAAAATAAAATACCATACTTTGTCCAAAAATGGTCCCAATTCATAATGCACCTATCTGGAGCCGTCAGCAGCCAGTAATTCTGCTTTTCAAAAGTGCAATGGCACCTTCTGCAACAGTTTGGCAGCATCATGATAGCTGCAGCTTTATCTTTTTATTTTTCTGATGGTTCAAAGGGCCAGAGGAAAGTCAGAATAGACTTCTGAGGTTTGGGAGTTTTCATTCTCTACCTCACATATGTTGTTACTGACATATGCAGAGACAGCGTGTGCCTATCTCTGTGTGAAGACCTAGCATTTTCTTTGCCATTTCCAGACAAAGAAATCAATTAATCTTAAAAAAGTTAACTTCAAGAGAGGATGGATATCTCTAGCTACAACTATTTTAGTTTGCTCCAAATTCCCTCGTTTAAGTTTTTTTTATTTCTCTCTCTCCTCGAGTTTCCTTAATGCAAACCAGCTGAATTTTTCCCTCCTGGGAATGGGTAATCATGCTTTTGGGTTTGTTTACAAAACCCCTACCAGATACATTAACTGTCAGAATCAGAAGAAAACCATTAACTGTGGAAAAACAGGGGGCTGAGATCCCAATCAACCATTGCACTGCATCTACGGACTGGTGTGCTCTCTCTCTGCTGACAGACCCTATTCATGCTGGACTGAGTGGGACCATGACCCTCACCTGCCACCTGACATTAGAGAGCTCTGCCTGGTTCACTAATGGATAGATCACATCAATAAATCTGATGATTCCTTGCATTGAGTCGAGGAAGCAGATTGAAAGAGAAGATTAATCTTGCTGACTGACATTATAGGGAAGATGTAAAAGATAACAGAAAGTACTGGCTAGGTCTCATATGAACTCTAGTTCACTGATGCATGAGATCGGCTTTCCCAGTGGGCTCCAGAAGGAATTGGATTTTTGTTTCTCTGTGAGCATTTACGCCTGTCTTCATCTTCTGTTAACATTCTTCTGAGATGAAACCTTGTAGCTGGTGGTGTTTGCCCTTAGCACAGGCTTATGACTGACTTCCCCAGAACCATATGGCTGCATTTAACATAAATCCAAGTCAGCACAGAAACTGTATTATGCTGTGAATTTGTCTCAGCTTATTTTCTGTGCAGAACTGCAATCGAAAAATTGCTTAGGAAGAGACAAAAGTGAATTTCCACTTCCTCAGAGCCAATATTAATACTACCATAATCCAGTAAAAAGCTCCAAGATCACAACAGATCAAATGATGATCAAAGTTTGGGGGAAAGAAAGAGAAGAGAGCTATTACCTATACGCAAAACCAGAGGAAACATCTGTGGGAACTGGAGATAAGCCTCTTCCAACAGCTTATTCAAATGCTTCAGAAAACCACTTTACATATGGTAACACTTGCTTGAATTTGGGTGGGTTTACACTGAGGACCCGCTTTCTTCACAAACTGAAGACTGAGAGCCAAGAGAGAAAAGAAGTCCTACTAGGGCTGCAAGTGCCTTCCTCACTGCTTGTGTGTTCTTTCACATCTGCCCCAGCAGGTTACTGCTCCACTGCTGGCTGCTGTTGGAGAAAGACTGGAGAAGTCAGGCATGGCAACCTGCAGCTTCAAACAGCAATTCAGACTCACCAGTATCCCAACCTGCTGTGAAAGCCACCAGGACATGGTGACTTGAAGGACTGGATACTGACAAAAGCTCCAAACTTCCTCCCTGTAGGTGTGCAAGAGTAAATCTGCAATGCACCTACCTTCTTGGTGGTGTAAGAAAGAATATAGTGCTACTGCATGCACCTGTAAATATCCTACTATTTGTTCCTCCAAATTCAGATTCAGGCTGCTAGCTCTCTCCCAGGGAGAAGGGGGAGCTCACTTCTGTGATACGCAAATGCGTATCTAGGATCATAAGAACCAGTATAATCAGATGGCTCTGCCAAGCCTGCTCTTTCACACTCCTCTGCTACGCTACAGCTCTGTGAAGACGAGCAAGGAAAACAAACGCCACGAGGCTACACTTTGCAAAAGTGAGCAGGAAAGTCTGATGCAAAGAATGACTCACGGTGCTGGGCTAGCAAGTGAAGAAACTTGCCACCGTTTTAGTTACTCATCTTCGCTGCAGGATTGTCCCATTACCTATTTTCCAGAGGACAGTGGCTGTTCTTACAGGCTTCTTCTGGGTCTCTCAGAGGACTAGTACTTACACAGACTTCCACCTAGGCTACAGGAAGTGCCTTGGCTCTTGATATCGTTAGTGATATTCATTTCCCAAGGAGACAGCAGATGAAGTGAACCTAACAGCCCCTTAGTGCACTTTGTGATACTGACAGTGTTCATGCTATTCCAGTTCTCCTCTCTCCAAAGGAAGAGAGAGTAGAGGAAAGCATCTGAATTTTCCAGTGAGGACTGGAAATGTTCCTGTGGGCAGTAAGCCTTTATATTACAATTCCTCATCTTGTTCTCTGCCCTTCTGAAACCATATCCCTACCAAGACAGAGAGAGAAAGAGAGCAAGTTGTCTCTGAGATGAGGTATTCTAATCTTGGCCAGTTCCTGCCTTGTGTATTGAGTAAATTAAGCTTTCCAGGGAGAAAATCAAAGAAGAAAGGTAGGCCACAAGTACTCCTCCAATCTCTTTTACTGCCCTTGCTGTCTTCATAAAGTTGGAAGAGAACAACTGCTCTAAATGTCTCAAACAGCACATAGAGACAATTTCAAAACCCAAATGTGGTTTAGGAGAGCCTCAGAGCTGCATTATTTACCCAAAGATTAATTCAGAGGTTGGAACAAAGGTTGAAATCTCATCTGCAGCTGAAAGCCCTGACTGAGCTGCTGGACATTTTAAAAGGAGATAAAAGCCGAAGGAAGTTAAAGTAGTGAAGTATTATTCTGTCAGTGACTGATAGGATCTGATTCTGCCTCAAGCTGCAAGCAGGATGAAGTTGCCATCATAATGGATCTATCTGTGAACCTTAGCTCACTTTTTGATGTCCATAGCTGTGGTTCTCTTGCAATTCAGAGTCTGTGATAACCTGTGATGAACTCTGTCCTGCCACTCAGTAGTGCTACCAGCAGTCACTCAAACAGCCAGATTCACGTAACTACAATGACAGCACTGTCATAACCTCTGAGTTACAACCACTACCACCAATCTGGCAACTGTGCATGCACATATGATGCAAATGTCATTCCTGTTTTCCAGTCTTTACTGTCCCTTGGTGAAAACTGGTCTAGTACACTTCCATAGTCTCCCATTTGCAACATGCCAAGATTTGTAGACTTGAGAGACCACCATCCAGGGATTCAACACGGCAGGGGATTACACCTTGTGCCCAGAAGAGGGTGACGCTCTATCTTTATTGGTACGTAACTTACACATGCGCCTTTTTGGAGCTGGACTTCTCTTTGTGCAACCAACATTATCAGAGACACTGGCTGCTGGCACTAGACAGTCATCAAGGTCTGCTTTGCCACCGTGTTTGGTATTATTTTCTCACCTGTTTGAATGTGACAGAAAGAATCCCTGGAATCTGTTCAGATTCCTTTCTGGTTCAACTTGAGCCTCACTTACTGGGATTGCAGACTTGACTGCAGCCATGCAACCATAGAAAAGACATAGAAAAAAAGATCTGTAAAATTTGTGTGCTTAACTTCATGGTATCGATGACATTTTTTTACTGAAGTGTTTCTCTGTTTAACCTGTGATTTTTTCAAGCAAGTTCGAAGAAACTTCAGAGACTGTGTTGAAAGACTTCTTATCAGCATTAGCCATCAGATATAAAATCTTTGTTTTGATTATTTCTGGCTTCTACCAGTAGTAGAACAAATGCCAGCAGCCAAGGTTTCTCATCACCTTGAGTCATTCCTATAGGTGATCAGATTTATGCTATTCAAAAGGATTTCACAAGGAATCACAAGCAGTAAAGGACATGGAATAATCTTGGGTTTCATCCTAGATATTCAGCCTATAGTCCTCTAGCATTTTAGCTAAGTCCTACCATGCCTAACAACCACCCTCGGTTTCTCTTTCTGGACTACCCCATCTACCGTTTTCACACTCATTCTTACCCTTCTGGGCCCAGCCATTTCCAGTTTTCCCCTCTCCACCCTGCACTCCTGGCTTCTTCCACTCTTAATTTAATTCACTATGCTTTTATAACAACCTGACCTGTTTAAACAGAGCTCTCCTGAACTTTTTCCCAACAAATGTCAAAAATCCTCAGCCAACCTCCTTGCAAAGAAGTCTTAAATACAACAGGAAGTTTTCAAACCTCAACCCTGTAAAAATATGAAATTTTCAGAAAATGAGGAGATTCTATAGAAATAGAAAATGCTAGGAATCTTTATCGATAAGAAATATAAATGCAGTCATTTGCTGATAGTGAATCTTACTTTTTTTGCACATTTTGATACCTAGATAACTTGGGGAAAGGACTGTCAGGTTAGGTAAAAGAAAACCAGACTTTTTACTTCAAATTAAGGTGATTTGTCAGCACATATACTAACACATGTTTACATACTAAAGAAAAGAATAGTGGTACCATGTAAAGCCAACAATACATACCATTAAAACACTTTGGCATTTCCAGCTGTCTTATAATTAATGCACTGCACACAAATCTCTCGAAGCTATAAACAACTATTCTTTAGGTCTAGGCCTATGAATCATTACATGAATTTCTATGCAAAATGTCTACTTCTATTATCATTACTAACACTAAAATTGTCAAATTCATTAGATTAATATTCTCTCCATAAGCCATACGAACTAAGAAATCGTGTATCATAATGTAACACACACATGACATGAAAACAAAGAAACAAATATATAATGATTCTAGATGTGACACAGTATGTTAGTGAGGCTGATAAACTGAATCTTCATGCTGATAGTATGTTGTAGTCTCAAATCTATTATGCTTTGGAACGGATGTGCTATTATCTCTGGACAACTTTCACACCAGGAGATGATTCCTGCTAGCATAATTTTAAAAAAGAAGGGATTACAAACAAGATAAATTTCATTATATTGTTACCTGAATTAGTATCAACTAACAGGAATTTCAAATAACATCATTCATTTGCCAAAATACTTGCATTTGGTGGTCCCATTACAAACATATAAAGCACAAACCAGGCATAGTGCTATTAACTCTTCTTCAGCAATTATGCATCTGAATCAGTACTGTATGGTAATTAGTTTACAGGGAACAATAATATTTAGTTTTGTTCTTTTTTACTAGAGCATGCTTACATTTTTACTCTAAAGCATGTATCTTAGGGTCTTCCAGTAAATATCTGCAGTATCTTTGAGTTTGCTAATAAATATTAACTAATTGAATTTAATACACCATTCTCTTGCCGCTGTTCATTTTAATTTGTGGCTATGTGAAAGTTTAAGAGTTTTCAGAACATGAAGCATATCAATGTACAGTGTCAATATATTTTACAGATTAGTTATTAAATGGGCAGGTGCAGATCTCACTTAATCAAATACTATCTTACCCCTTTTACACTGTTAAAAGTTACAAGTAGCAAATCAGAATTTGGACATGTATGATTTTTATCATACTATAAACAAAACAAAAAAAAAGGTAAATTTATGTTTAATAATTACTCACTAAAACCTAGTGAACTGTGCTGGCTAAGAGGCTGGAACTCATTAGAAATGGTACTGCTTTGTCAGGGTTTTTTGGTTGGGTTTTTTTTTGTGTGTGTGTGGAATAGAAACTAAATATACTGATTTGACATAAGAATCGCAAAACAGTTCAAATGTTAAGACAGATCTTAATGACCAAGTTAAGTAGATATGGAACAGTTCTAAAATATACATTTTATTTAAACATTGAAACATTAAATTGAAACATTCATTTATACGGAATTCTCTATTTTCAGTTTATATATTTATCAGCAGTTCTGGTTTCAAACTAGCTGTTAAAAATATTACAGATTAGGTATGTAATTCTTTGATTGGTCATTCCTTATGCTGTATTAATATGTCATATTTCTAAAACAAACATTTGCTGAGTACTAAATATATTACAAACTAAGGATCAGATCTGGCAAATGTGTAATCATGCAAATAGCTTGCAACAGCTTGTAGAATCAGGCCATAGTGAATTAACACAACCTCAACTGCACTCTTACTTTCTTAAGTGAAAGCAAACAAGATTTGGCAGTCAAAGTTTACCATTTTTTATTTACCATGAGTCAGTATGACAAATCATTTGACAATTACTTTTTTTAAAAAATCAGATATAAAGATGAGGAAGTCTGTCCCAGATGTTTTTGACTATTGTAACCAGCATTTTTTTTTTTCACATCACATTTTGTCTCCTGTGTCAACAGTTAGCATCATGCAAACACTTAGAGTCACATACCCATAACTGCTATCGTGATATGTTGGAGAAAACACATCCATCTCTATAAGGTTGTCATGACCATTTGCAAGGACTGCTTGATTTCCTAATTCTCTATACACAAAGATACAAAAAGATTAAATTAGAGTGGCAATGTCAAATTAAAGAACGGGATGATCCCACAAAAAGAATATACTGACTCGTTGCATAACTTTCCTTTCCCACAGATGTGCAAAACTGCAACTGCATTTTGAATGTGGGATGTGCCTTCCATGCTGTCTTCTGAACTACATGTTGGATTGAAACCTGACACAGCATTAACAAGGCTACCATTAGGTGGTCACTACCCTTTGGTGGTCCCTTATTTAAGTGCAAGTCCTTGAATAAAGTTCCTGGCTGCTGCCTGTGGCAAGACAGGCTTAAAGACTGAACAGTGCATAGTGGGGGATGTTGTTTACTTGATGAGGCTGGACCGGAGATGAAGTAATAAAAGTGAACTGAGACAATTAAAAGACAGTCTCTTGCTGGCTATCTGGCACAGCCAGTCAGTCAGCCAGAAAATATGCAGAGGGCTGGCTACCAGAGTGAGTGGAGATGTCACATTCTGCAGACAACACTGCACAGCAGCCTGGGAGGGAAAGGAAGGACCACAGACTCTGGCTCTCTCGGGGAAAGGCAAGCAAATGAAGGAGGAAAAACAAAGCTATGCACTAATATTTTATTTAGGACTACATGTTTCTTTTGTCCTATCTAAACCAGGAAAAGGTTAGTTTTGGAAAAAACCACTGGGTCTATGCTTACTTCAATGGCTGTGTATCTTTGAAGAGGGGAACGATAAACGCAGGGAATACTGTGCAAATACTATCGAATTCTGGACTATTGGTGCTTGCCTAAGAGACGGGATGAAGCACACAGCATGGTCAAATTCCAAATATTCATGGTGACAGCAAGGGATTTTTGCGTAGGAAGGATGCCAAAGAGATCAAGCAAAAATCTAAAGTAACACAATATTCACACCAAGGGAAACTTGTAAGGATATGGGCTCACTGTGCTAGGATTCAAACACAGATGCTTGGTGAGTACCTAACTGCATGAGAACGTCAAAAGAAAAAATAACTTTTTTATTCAACTTTACTGTTTGAAAACAATACTGGTTGTTTGACTTAATGAATGTGGATACATACTACTACAATACCATCTAATGTGTGTATATACCGACCCCATAATTAGGGTAGGTCAATCTGTAAAATGCATTCATGCACTCAGCAATCTGAGACCTGTTTCCTCAACTTGCAAACCAGTGATGTGGCATGCCCACGATGATGCACAAGGTCTTCAGATGACTGGGATTTGAACCCCATCCCCAATTTCTGCCTTTATTTTGCACCATGCCTTCTCAATGTAAGTAACACGTTCTAATCATGTCCATGCATGAAAACGTGGAAGACTTACAGAATGGAACAATTTTGAATTTGATTAAAAATAAAAAGGTACTGTTTTAGTGGGTGGAATGTGTAAAATAGCTGCTTCGAGCAGACTTTCACCACCAGCAACACTGTGTTTTTGCAATCAATCAGCCTCTACACAAATTGATTTGAGACTTCCCTGGAAACTATCAACACCCTTTCCACACCTTAATCAATACTGAAGGCGCTAGTTTCATTGGCAGTCCACCCCGATATAGACACCTGGGTATGTTCATCACACTTTAGAAATTTCCAAAATCTTCACGTTTTAAAATGAAGTTTGGATCAAGCTTGCAGAATGGTTTTGAAGTAACGCATTCTAGGAATTGTTTTTTTCTGCAGCACTTCTAAGGTATTCAAATAGTTCAATTGAATCCTTTAAAATGATGAAATATTTTCCAGCCATCAAGTATTTCTTCAAGTGATTCCCTCTTTCTTCTCAATAAAATTAGCAGATAAGTAACTGAATACAGTAATGTTCCTACCAACTGTATTTTTAAGTATGTTAGGGGTAGGGAAAGGCTCACATTATCAGTATAGACTACAAAAACCACATTAGCTTCTTTGTTAGTTTCTATAAAAAATTCACAGTCCATCATACAAAATACAGCCATCTTTCAAATAATGAGGTATTTTACACAGCAAATCAAGTAAGAAAAAGCAAAGTTCTTTGATTCACTGACACATTAGCACAGATTCTGAATAAAGTTATATAATATTATCAGAGATTTATTCCTTGACTGGAATATGTAAATTTCCCCTTGCTGACAAATTTATCTTAGACATTCAATGCCTAAAATTAATGAAATACTACCTGAGAAATGCACTAAGCTACCAGCTTCCTTTTATCAACAAATTTATGAAATCTAATGTACTTTTCCTCTGCTCATCTCTAACATACATAATTCATTGTGCATTAGAAAAAATCTGCAAATTCAAATATTTGACAGAGAAGGCATTTAAAGACGTAATTTACTAAGTATTTTTAAATACCAGTAATATAGATCCTACTAGAATGCAAAACCATGGAACTTAACTAATGATCCTGGTGCTCATGAACTCATTACTAAAACTTGCAGGTGAATAAAAACTTAAAGGACCAATGATAATAAAAAAAATACTAATATTTAATTATTTAATCACCATTTATATTATTCAGACACCTGATATAGTCACACATTTGCATGATTTTGGCTGTCCAACCAGTAATTCAAAGAACAAAATGGAAAGTTATTTAATAGTCCTGCTTTTTTATTTCATCAAAAGTTAAAATTGCTCTACAGTGCTGACTCCTCCAGCAGATCTATGGATTCTACAGCTGAACTTAATCTGTAGCAGGTTGGGGAAGAGTCAAATAGCGATGACCATTAAATGTCCAATGAAAAGGCCCTGCAGTCTGCAGGAAATATTTTCTTACCGCCTTGCTTTTTTGTTTAAAAAAAGTAGATTTTACTGAGCCCCAATAGAATGAAGACAAGTTCTGCCACTGCTCAGTAACCTCGTTGTCATTTAAAGATGGCATCAAAGGTGAAAGAAGCATTCACATAATCCAAGTCATAGTTTTAGGCTCTCACAAAATTTTAAGCAAAGAGTCTTTTTATTTTTTTATTATTTATTTATAGTTTTAATTTATATTTATATTTTATATTTTAAAACCCATAAATCGGAATTTCTGTTGGATGTTATTGATCTGTCAGCTTATAGTTCACCCATTTAGCTGGTAACAGCAATGCTTTACACAAAAGTATTAACACTACACAGAGCCAAATTGCAGAATATGCTATTAAATATACAACTGAATCCAATATTATGATAGATATATTTTGAAGTCACTTCCATTACTACTGCAAAACAATAGGGACCAGAACCTCCCTCAGGCTTTGCAAATACATATCTCTCACCTACATGCTCATACACAAACCCAGCCTTTTCACTATCCAGCAAGCTGTATGTCATTTTTATGCCACCCATCACCAGTATGAGCCTATAGAGATAGAAAGACAGCTATGTATATATGCTGACATATACATTCTGTACCTCTAAATGGCTGTCATCTAAGTCAGTTAAAAAAAAAAAACACCAGGGGGGAAAAAAGCTGACTATGAGCATAAGCTGAAGTATTGCCAAAGTGGAAATAAACTTTCTTTTAGGCTGAGAAAAGGATGAAGGAACAGACCTATCACAAAGTTGTTAACATAGTTGAAACTAAGCCTAAGAATCACACTCAGTAGGGAACCTTAGCCAAAAAAGGGAAAAATCAATGACAAGTAAGATGGGTTCTTCACCTCCAGAGTTCCAACCAAGTGAGACTATTAGAGAAACTACAGTAGGGCTCTGTTAGTTTTTATGTGAAATTTTCACATTTCAGCTCATTCACAAAACACTCAACTCAAATACCCTTAGCTTTTCATCACAACCATTTAAAAGATGAAAAGACTATACCTGGCAAAAAATATTTACTCCAGGTTGGAAGTGGTATTCTCATTCAAGTCCTATGTCTTTTTCTTTATAAAGACAATAAAACCACATATGGCAACAGAAGCAAACACCGAAGACCTTACTGTCTACTGATGATTAACCAGTCTGGAAAACGTCAAACATCTTATTCCCACTAGAAACTTAAGCTGTAGTATAAGAAAAGTCTTTCTTAACCTACTAAATTGTCTGAGCAAAATGATGGAATCCCTTCAGTGGAAACCTATTCCACAGTGCGTATGTCTCATTAGCAATACATGAGGGCCCAAGAAAACTACAAAAAGGAAGAGCCATTCCCAAGAGCCTAACAGAAGAGTTACTTGAAACATCTATGGGGACACAACTATCTAATAAAGAATCTTAAGGTCATATATTATTTCGATTAGTCAAAATCAGCTGGACTATCTTTACTTTACTACAAAATGTAATGTAAAGGGTTTCAAAGAATGAATCGAAGGGATTTCATAAACATTTTCAGGAATTACTGTCAGCTTCAATATAGTTATAAATGCTCAGTTTGATGCCTAAATTGGAATATTATAGCTTTCGTTAATAAAAAATTAGTGCTGATTGAGTGTTACATGAGTATTAATTAATCACTGTAGGTAAATTCAGCTCTGTGCCAGTAAGTCCTATAAAAAAATTTTATAGATCATTTTGCATCATACATTATCCTGCATCTAAAGAACCTAATGTCGCCCTTTACATTAGTTGCTTCTTTCCCGCAGCCAGTTATCAATTCTAAAAGACAAAAAGATTCACAACAGATTTATCATTACATCAGAACTAAGTGAGCTCTTTCACCTCATCAAATCCTAGGCAACTTTAATAAACACCTAGCCTCACACAGGTATTTCTTTAAAGGGACCAAGTATAAGAGTTAAAAAGTATTATTAAAGTTCCTTGACATTTGACCTGTAGGCAGTATATATTTGACATATAACATACCTGGCAAGCAAGGCAAGAAATCTCTTCCAACAGTCAGAAGTCACAGGTTATAAACAGGAAGGAGAATGCTTGCCTGGAAAAATTAATTTACTCTTCAAGTCCAATTGCGCTTTCATAAGCATTGTAAGGGAAAAGGGTATCATTGTGGATTTTAGAGAGAGGATAGATTTATTTTTTTTTTGGTACTGAAAAGCTTTCGGTTTTGTTTGCTGAATGAGGGCAAGTATTAGCTGCTGGTCACCTTTCATCAAGTTAAATGTTTTCTTTCAAAGTGCCACAGTCTGTAGTAGTACCTAAGTAGTTACCTGCTTTCCAGTGGCGCATTACTGCCAAGGACCCAGCTGTCCTGCAGCTGGACTGACTCAGGTGTGGTTTGCAGCTCGGCGGGCAAAGCAGCCGGCGGGGCCGGACTCTGATTCCTCCTATTTGTCAGTGAGTTTCTGTTAAGTGAGGTGATGGATGGGTGATGCTGTGCTGAATGTTGCTTGTGAGAAGGTGGCAAAGGCTGCAGGGTCGACTGGCCTTGGTTATTTGGAGGTTGTTCTAAGAAGAAAGAAAATTAAAGTTCGTTATACACCATCTCAGCATTTGCTACAACCAAACCAGACTGAAAAATTCAATATAATCCTATCATCTAATATATTTGCATATTATTCTATTAGCAGACATTCAGTGACATTCTCTAAGAGCAAGTTTACCCTTGATACACCAAGTTCTAATTAATATACAACAGATGGTAAAATTGCTTTTGGTTTTAATTTGTTTCAGGTTTTTTTTTTTTTTTTTTAATCTGGTATTATTAACACCTACAGAAAATAGCATCTGACAGCTCCCCTAATGTGCCTTTAGATTTCAGCTTTTTTTAACAAACCAACCCTGAAATTAAATGGGTAATTTCAGTAGAACACAAAGGTTTTCAAAATGCATATAATCCCTATAATTATTTAATGGAGTTTTTTAAGCTTTATTTAACTGCAATAAATTATTACAAGCTAGTTGCTAAACAGCAGTAGACTAGTTTAGTGCATTTCAAATAAGGCAGATCTGCACTATGATCTGCTAATAGATGCTAAGTATTCTTTAGCAGAAGGTCACTCTGTGAAGCAGATGTTGCTTCATGGATATTTAACAGACTGAATCACATCTGATTACAACGTCAGAAGACTCATATACTTAATGACCGTTACATCCATTAGAACACACACAGAACAGATTTTCCAATTTCACACTATGCGATATAACTACAGTTTGGAGTAAGTCACAGGTGATCAGATAGTCAGGCCATCAAAACGAAAGGAAATATTTTTTGACTTAACCAAAGCACACAACACCCATAAAGCTTAAAACCAAAACCTCAAAACAGCAAAACCCACAATCAAATATCCCCAGCGATGTTAGGTTTTAACAATCCGTTCTGTAAAATCAGTGGTAAATAAGTCATAAAAAGAAGACACACTTTGCCATACAACACAACGAATACAAAATTAAAAAAAGTCAAGACACTTAATTTATCATGATTTAGCTATGACTGATAACACTTAAAAATGTAACACTTAACATCTAATTCAAATTGCAATTTATTTCCTAAACTAATGTAGTAGAAAATACTTAATAATAAAATTGCAAGTCTTAAGCAGAGCAGAAGACACAGGGCCTGCACTTTGCTCACAGTGTAAATGCTTTCACATAGTTTTTAAATTAGTTTTTTGATCTTCATAAGCAATTCTCTGTTTGGAACTGGTTATAACTGCAAATTGTTACAAACCCAATAATAATACCTTGGTACAGAGAACACAGGGAAAGTATTTCAGTTGAAACAGATGTTTCCAATAATTTACAGGTGACTACTATAAAAACAACTTAACAATGAGAAATTTGTCATGTTGTGAACATAAAAAAATTTGAAAAAGTTAAGGAATAGACATGCTAAGCTTTAACAGAAATTCCAGACTTTGGAATAATTTTCTTTCCAAGAATCCCATTCTGCCTTCCAGTTATCTTGTCTGGTCAATACAACTTTTGCCACCGACTGCAATGCTGAATGTGTCATTAAAATAATGACAGCATTTACATACCAATAAGGTTTTCAACACCAAAACCCTAATAATAATAATAATAATAATAAAGAAATCCAGGAAGGACAGAACTGATCAGCTTTGTCTTTACTAACACTGAGACCAAGAGTGTCACTCCATGTGATTACAATCACTATCAAGGGCTCCAAGCCACATTTCAACAAGCCAGCTAAAGGAAAGTTAATAGACTAACACTAGCAAAGACTTTTTTCCCGTGTCTATTTAAGATTTTATCTGATTGAGATTACAAGCTATTTATTGGCTAATTCAGAACTCACTGTGGCCCTGTATTTTATTATATATAGGTGTATATGTGTATATAAATTTATATACACACATGTGCATATGTAAACATATATATAAGTATAAATGACTAATTACAGAACAGAAAAAAATACAGGTGAAATTAAAACAATTTTCATTAATTTTTATCAGATAAATTACTTAATCAAAATTGTCCTAAGGACCTTTTTTCTTTGTTACTCCCTTTTTTGACTCTCCTACCTGCCTAGCCTTGCTGAACTGCAAAACCGTCCTCCTCCGCAGCTCCTACTAGCTGAAACATTAGATTCTGACATCCCTCTTCTTCATTAATTTTCTCATTTAAAATCACAGCTGAAAACCAATCTTTTAACCTATCATTTTTAGTACTAAAGATCTTGCATCATCCTCTGCTAAAGACAAAACAGAGGGTAAAATAATGGTGCTCTCTTGCACAACGGAGGGTGTGAGTAAGGTGTGTGCCAGCCCTGCAGGCTTGCCTCAAGTGGGTGTCGGGCCCTCCCCCACAAGCTCCACCGGAGAGGAAGAGGGGTAGTAAAGGTTCTGTAAAGGATATTTATGCACTCCCCAAATAAATGCATAGATCTAGTAAGTACACTGATAACATGCTGGAGGAGTGAAACCGCATTCCTCAGCCCATAGGCCAGCTACTTAGGCCACTGTTTGGGATTTAGATTATTCCCCCAGAAATTTACTCAGAACCCACAAAGCCCTTCTGCTATGTAACATATAAACATTACTGACACTGACAGAGTAACATATAAAATAAATACAGAGTTGTGGGATAAGGAACATGAGGAGCAGGCTAGAAGGGAGCTAGAGGAGCACAGCAAGTGCAGCTTTGCAAAGATCACACATCCTTGAAGCCCACTGTCTCTCTCCATAGGATGCTGCCAGGTGACATTTTCTAGTGTCCGAGGGTGACTCCAGTTGGCAGTGACTCTACAGCCTACAGAGAATCAGAAATACCTGAAAACTCCGGAATGATTTATTCCTCTTCTAATTGTGCAAGAGCTACAGGTAGAATTGAGCCTAACAAGATTAGATTTTCCATAAATCAATAGAGCTAAAATCTATATTCCTCTAAATTTCCTCAGTCCTTTATTGTTGTTCTGAATGAGAGATCACTGAGGACTGCTCTTTCGATCTTTTCTTCAGCCTGCCAGATTTCCTGAATCCACAGCTCTTCTGATTGCTACGCAATGCTTAACAGAAACGTCAATCTTGCACCACTGATTTGTGAGGAAGATATCATCATCAACAACAATCAAGTTTTTAATGCTGTTCTTAAACTGGAGCCAGAGTAACTTTTTTTATTTTTTTTTACTCCTCTTTTAGGGAGTTAATAGCTAAAGAACAGCTTTCAGTATTATTGCAACTTTCACACAAATCTATCAGTCTTACCTAGTAACTAAGCCTTTTGACATCCTTGTGACACTATGGAAATACTCTCATTGCAGGGAAACTGAGGCATATATGTCAAGTGATTCACACAGGTCTCCTGAGATACCAGCATCACAGCCGGAAAGGTACTGGGTTTTTGCTTTTCATAATTAAGGAATTGATTAAGACAGTGGGAGTTTCATGACACAGATACATACTTCATGATGACCTCTGCAACGCTGGAGACTACTCTTGGTGAAAATACTCCTGCATGGGCCACAATGGCCAGCATTGCAACCCTATAACTCCTCCTTCTGCTCTATCCATCAGCTTGCTGGAAAATGGGAATTGTAGAGGGAACCTCTTCTCCCCTTGGTTAGTGAAAAGATGGTCCTGGGCTTGGCCAGGGCCGTCACAACAAACCACTTATTAGAAATTTCCTTCCTATAGACTATCAGGAAGAAGAAAGACCAAATGTGATAAATCATGACCGTGCTGAAATACTTAAAAACTACTGCAGAAAGCTATAGATGCTTTGCTTTAAACTGGATGTAAAATGCTACCCTAACTAATCTAAGAGAGAATGTCTACTTTACACTAAAAATAAGCAGATATGGGTACAGGTGGGCTTATGTCTAAACCCAGTAAGTTTTAATTAAAACTTTCTTGCTCAGTCTAGACCTTAATGACTGTTGAGCAATCCCATCCATCTTAAAGAGATTTCTGCAGCAAGAAGCAAATGTAAATTGTCTGAGCAACCAGCCTGTGCGTTCAAGTTGTTCAGGTGCACCAAAAAAAGCCCCGTATTTCTGAGGCATTTGCTGCATAAGTCAGCATCAGATAGTCATGCATGCAAACATATGTACAGAACTTGGGAAAGTCACAAGAAATCGGGTAGAAAGCTGTCTTACTACAGTTACATGAATTTTTCAAAACATATTTAAATTGTTGTTTACCCTAGGGAACCACAGTGAAGCAAAGCAGCCATTGCAATTGTAGAGGTAAATTATACGCACTCTGTAGCCTTTCACAAAACCTTTTTCTTTTTTCTTTTTCAAAAAGTAATTTACATTTAATTAATTTTATCATTTAATTGTTACAGAATTTGAACAGCATATGAAAGAATACAGAGCAAAGCTTACATGAAAGTAAAAAGTAAGGAGAAACAGACATTTATGATAACTACTGTCATTTGGGGGAAGGGGTTAATTCAGAAGGAGAAAAGCAGACCAAGTATCCAGGAAAGAAAGTAATTTGTTGCTCATTTTGTGCGATAGCCTTTCTATAACAGACAGATCACTGAGACCTGTCAGCTAGCTACTCATCTAGCAAAAAGAGGTGATTTCCATTTGATAAGGACTAGGCTTTTTAATAGGGTGTAATTAACGTTAACTCTGAGTTTCCATGACAAACACAAAAGCGAAGACTTCCATTATGATATAAACACTTCAGATGTGAACATAATGTAATTCAGTATCTGTCTGAAAGAGTTTTAACTCTTTCTAATCAGGTTGCTCCTTTTTTCCTCTCTCTTTAGATGAGTCTCTGCCATGGTAAAGCACATACCCACAATATATACCAGAAGTAAGCAGCTGGACTAGACTGAATGTTTTAGAAAACTGGTAACAAAAAAGATAACCTCTCCTTTCCAGGTCACTGGTCCCTGGTCTGATAGCCCTTGATTGCTAGCAGTCACAAGCAATTTCTGTAAGAACTGGTTTGATTTCCTCAATAAAACACTCTGATACACTTGAAATTTTACTTAATTGACACATGGACATATCTCCAAAAGTACAGTCAGTGGAAGTGGGATTTACCTTGGAAACCCTTTCACACCGAAGAGAGTGGGTAGTATGGCTTAATTATTCCCACAGCTCCCAAAGGAGCTCTTTTTTTTTTTACAGTCCCTGCTTACAGGGATAACACAGGCTACCTGTACCACTATGGCCAGAGCTTAAATGATTCTGCCGGCGAGTAAAACCAATCACTCCAGAAGTCTCTGGTGTGGGAGCACCTGTCATGGGAAGCTGTATTTAATTAATGAAAACAAAAAGAAGGTTACGGGTTTAGAGAAAACCCATGTATTTAAGTGTTCATTTGTAATTAGGCAGATCTGTCTTTTGAATGAAGCACTGCTTCTGCCAAGGTGTGCAAGACTCATAGATTCCTTTCTGATCATTTAATACATGATGTAGTGGCAATCGAGATAACTTGCTGTATGTGCCTATTTTGTGGTTAATCCCAAGTATTTGTTTAACCTTATCCATGTCCAAATTGGCTCGGCCCTGCCAACTGCTTCAAGGATCCAAACCACTCATTCAGCCCAAGGAATGAGGTGACATAGTGCCTACCACCACAGGAGAGCTCTTGCACTTTGATTTTTTCGTCAGCCTGCACCATCCTTTCTGCTTGCTTTACAATTAATGGACATACAGATGGAAAAAGAATGAACTCGCAGCCACTGCTGCCAACTACCTCTTGCAGCACCCTGTGCTTCCGTGCTAGCTACCTGTGACAAGAATGTGGAGAAGTGACAAGGACACTTTGATGAAGATATGCATCTTGTGTGTGTGTGTGTGTATACTATTAAAATATAAAATGGGAAAAAGTCATACAAGTAGCTTGATCAAAGTGGGCCAGTGTTTGTCTCCTCATCAGTGCACTGCCTGTAGGGTCTGACAACCTGTCAAGCTACCTGGGAGTGAGAAACTACCGGTGAATTTAACTGCAGGATACGCTCTGAAAGATTGCACTGCCTTGCTTCTGCATCCTGAGATAGGAAGAAATGATAAAGAAAACCTGAATTTTGTTATTCACATTACACATTTTCCTTTAAATCTCAACATTATTTCACTTGTTACAGAGAAATAAAGATGACTGCTGTGAAAGCAAAGAAAGACATGCTTGACTGTGGAGAAACTTAAAATGGTCTCACAGTGCACACATGGTCAGTGTCCGTCTAAGATCTGCCAGATGACAAGAGGAGAGAAGTAGCTGGAGCTCCCTGAAGGGCAGTAAGATAGTCCCTAACATGTAACGTTGGTACTTTAAACCACAAAATACAGGTTGATAATTTCCTATGTCCTACAACATATGGAAGTTGTTCTTCACCAGTTAAATACATGCTGGAAGACAAAAAACCAAGTCAAGCGCAAGAAATGCAATCTTTAGGAACTGAAGAAAAAATATTTTTCCAACGTCTTACAAGTATTACTTCAGGCTGAAAGTACACCTGTAACGTTGTCTTTCTCTTTTTCATCCATTTAGTAAAGTATTTCCCCTCAACAACTTCATACTGATAATATCTGTATGCTCTCTCTGTTGTATAATTCAGTTCTCCATAATGTTTTAAAAATCTAATGCAGCAAACAGAAACCACGAGTTATTAACAATCTTTTCACAAAAACTTTGTAAAGTATATGAACTACACTTTAAACTTACTTGAAAGGCAGAATTTTTTGTCCCTGGTATTTTTAGAATAAACAAGCTAAAAAGCTAGACACCCTATATGATACGTGACCCTGTGAAGATAGATAAAATAACTTTTTATTTTATGGCATTTACTTTGAAAATCTGATTAAGATAGATGTCTCTAGTTCGTAATTCTTCAATGTCATGTTGTCATAGTTCCCATCAGCAAGATGCTTTAAAGGCTTTCGATTAATATTGCATGCCAGAACTGAAATTACATCCTTTGTCGTTTAGTTCTTAATGGTGCAAGTGATATCTATCAAGTAGTGTTTTATGAAGCATGTGTGATTTTTATTACAGGCTGTTTTCACAAATCTTCTTCAGGTTTCATAAAGACTGTTCATGGTTCACAACAAAAATGCCCTGCATTTACAATCTCAAATGCAATTGAATGCCAATTCTCAAATGCCAATTCTCAAATGCAAAATGAAACTTGGAATTTCTCTGCAAGGTTTACCAACAGAACAAAACCTCTTCCTTAATTTAAATCTGTATATAATCATATTAATTACCAATGCAAAAATGTTACTGAAAGCCCCTCAACTCTTCATGAGAACTACACAGTAAAAAACCCCACCAACGTCAGTAAATGTAGTCATGTATTATTTTCACAAGTAACGAGTTATGTTTGCCAAATCTTGTAAGTGCCTTAATTTTTTAAAATGGAAGCGACACACAGATAAAGTCAGATGATGCAACATTCCCCCATAATCCAAGTACAACAGAGATTTTCATGTGTAGCATCCATTTCTGTAAAACAAGACACATACAGTTAAAACTTCTTCAGCTGGCTGGAAACCAGACAGTTAGGGGCAGTTGAGAAATAAAATCAGAAGAAAAAAGAAAAACATACAGTCGTATAGATTGATACCCAACTTTAACCCAAGGTTGGTTATTTTTGGTCAACCTGCCATTTAAAAAAAAATATGCAAAGTCAATAACACAAACCTTAGAGGACACATGAACAGAACATTATTTTTTTTTTTTTATTGTCCAAAGACATCAAGAGCTTTCTCTTGATACCCAAGGCAAATATACTGCAGGAAGAAATACTGCCCATGGAGAAGAAAGTGGGCATTTCTTCCACAGGTGGTGGTCAAGGAAAAATCAGAGGATTTACTTCTGAAAGGTTTATAAAATGTTGTTTCCACTCTGTTGTTCACTGTGGGAACTGAACCAGCTCACTTTTAAAAACATTTTTTCCATTAGCTGGAATCGATCCTCAAAGCATTCCAACATATCCACCTCCAGCCTGCAACTGCTTCATTAACCCCTTCAATACATATGTAACATTTGGTCAGTATCATGGCAGGCAAAATCTGTTTAATTTAGATACCACATAGTGAATGATACACACCACCTTGTCCACGGTACCATGTAAGAAACCAGCTAACAGAAGGTAGTTACAAAGCACAGAGGGTGAAAGAGCTCAGGCTGGGAGAACAAATTCATCTGGATCAAGGAAAACCAACGATGATCCTGTCATCCACAGGGCAGACATTCTAAGTAACAAAGTAAACAAACTTTGCAGGTTTTCAACTGAATTGAGGATGGCTTAATCATCTTATGAAAGCTGAAACAGAGTTAAATATTTCAGCTTCAGTGAAGAGAGCTACAGTGCAATGAGTTCAGCAAACAGCCTTCCTAATAGTGGCTTCTTTATCCCCACAGGGATTTAAGAAGAAAGATGGAAAAAAAAGAAATACAGAAACATTGCTAAAGTAAATTGAAATTTAACCTTCTGGGGTAACATACTTATGATCTTGCTTTACAAGAAAAAGAAATTTTAAAAAGTAACATTAAATGCATGATGGCAACTATGCACACAGAATGAACTAGAATCAACAGTGTACTCACAATACTGCTGTCATACTACACCTTCCTTCCACCCTAGGCTAACCCACACAAGTAGTTAGCAGGGACACCAATAGCCATTACCTCTATTTTTTAAGGACCTGAGGTCTGGAAACAAACAAAACTTTCCAATGATAACACGTCATTGACTTATTTCCAACGATCTACCTGGAGATCAAACTGGGAAAAGATGATATCCATGCTGAGAAATGGCAGAAGCTTGCTCACTTGAGTGACAAAAATGACGGTTAGCTTACATTATGCAAAGATTCAAACTACAATAATGCAGTCTTCAGTGGTGAACTCCTGGCCTGGCTTCCCTGAAGTGGGACTGAGATGTTTTGCAGGACTCTGGGTTCAGGTTTTTTTTTTTCCTTGGGGGACAGCAGTCTCCCAGAGTAATACTTACTCCCTGGGGCTGCGGATCACCAAGCCCATAGGTTTCACTTAAAGTCACACTTGTTTCTATTCGGAATAGACTTTTCTGCATCTTCATAAATGAGAACACCCTTCCTCCTTGTTTAGTCAGAAGTGAGAAAGTTAATGCAATTATTTCTAGCTTCAGATAATATTCTTTGCCCGTAACTTCTAGAAATCAGTGGAGAAATAAATTTTGAGTTCACAAATTGAAGGCCAGCTTTTTAATCAGAGAATTCAGATTTTCACTGGAAGAAAATGAAACATGAAACAAAAATGGAGAAATCTGGCTGAAAGACTTTGTAGAGAGAGTAAAAAATCAGCTTTCCAAAATGTTGACAGGGGACTGGAATTAATATGAAAAAATCTTTGAGTACATAGCCAAAACCTGCCTGTAAAACACAGGTAAAACCAACTGGAGTATCCCATTTTCTGCTTTGCTCACCCAGCTCCTTATGTTCATACCACATACAGACAGCCACTTAATTTGACTGCAAAAACTGTGATTTATAAATCAATGTTATAAAAAAGAAGTACCATTCCTCAGCTGTAAACTGAGTAAGTTCTACAATCCCGATTCAGGCAAAATGACAGTGTGTTAATATATGTAGTCATCTCATACCACATGTTTAACTTGAGTGGGGTATGGATTGCAAAGTTTGATGCATGACTTCTTAATAGATTTCCTAGCATTTTCAAGTGTTAGATAATTTTGGTTCCTATCCAAAATCATTAATCCAAGGAGAGATATGACTGTATGTTTTTCTTTTGTCTTCTGATTTTATTTCTTAACACTTCCAAGAAAAATAATTTGCCAAAAACTATTTACTTTAGAAGCAAAGTTACTACTGTACAGATAAAAAAACCCCCAAGCTTTCAAGACCTTCAACCCCCCAAAAAACACTCACAAGTCATGACTATGTAATGCTTACAGCTGGCACAGCCAGTGCTGCAAAAAACTATTTTCTTCCCAATAAATAAAATAGTACCTAAAGGCTCTTTTACTACTTACTAAACCTGACTTTTACTGACATATGGCTGACATTCAAGAAGGAGCAAACCAGTAGAATTCCTCAATTCCAAGAGCCAGGGGGAAATTCTTCACTAATTAAGTCAACTGAATTTCTGTCATGGACTTGTTAAGGTTAATGGCGCCTCTTGAACACTTTGTAAATTCACAAATCCAAAAGTAGTTTGAAAGGCCCCCAAATTAGTTCATCATAAACAAAGAAATTTTTGACCAATTTCTGCATGCTCAGCCTTGTCTGGGAACACAAGGCCACACTAATAAAATCTGTAAAAGATAAGCTAGGAATGGGAAAACACAATATACAACTTCTAAGCACAAACAGGTAAGTTTGTTTTATCAGATTTGAAAGAACTCAGATAAGAGGGATTCATGTTTTGCTTTGGAGGAAATGAAAAAGGAACAGGGGCAGTGAGATGAAAAGAAAACCATTGGGGGAAAAATGGTGGAATTGCAAAGAAAAGGGGTTGAATGAATAACACACAGAGCAGACGCAAAAGTGAACAGCTAAAAGAAAAAATGTAAGAAAAATGAGAAAGCATATACAATTTTATTAGAGAATCCTAACAATCAAACTTCTATGGAAAACACAAAAGTGAGATGCTTACTCTACAGCCTTGACTTTTAAAAAAGGAGTTTAATCCTGACTTCTAGAGTTAAAAGTAAAAATCTTTATAGGCTGCAGCTTGGGCCTTAGAGCAACAACAAAATAAAGTAGTAGGTCACCCGAGGAATCCTGGTCTCCAGATCAATTAATTGATCTATCTGTTACCAAGTACAAGGAATATGCAGATCAGGAAAGGCAGAAAAAGAATGAGGAAACAAGCTTCCAAAATAGCTTTTAAATACTTTTTTCTCCTAAGTGCATCAGGAAGAGACATGCCTAAGAGGGGGAGGCCTCCACAAGAGCAAACTGAGGAACTATTGTTCTCTAATGACTTTAAATAAGCTTTTTAGGCTTACATGTGAATTACAATTTTGCTCTTCCTCCTTATGTTTAAGAGACACCACAAAACCCATCTTGATTTTAGTATGATATTATTCTATTCTAATGACAATCAAGTCTAGTTAGGTATCAATCAAAAGAACAAATCCATTGCAAAAGATTTCTTAAAAGATAAACTGGGTTTCCAGCATAGCTGCTTCCTTTTCAGAAGGAACAGAAAGTCACTAACCCTCAAATCAAACAAAATTTTTGAATTGCTGAGAGTTGAAACAAAAACTACGTTTCAGCCTACTGTCCCAGTTCATGTAATTTATCAATAAAACTCTCCCATACCTAGCATAGCATTTGAAGTTAATCTATGATAATGTCAGAGGTATCAGTGACACGGAGAGTGATTTAATTAGACATCTGTATGTGTTCACTATTTATCCTGCAAGTGCCGTGAAGGACAGCACTATGCCGAGCACCTTGAACAGAATGTACTATAATTAATGATAATAAAAAATTATGTCCAATAATAAACAAAAGTTAGGAGGCATATTCCTGAAATATTCTTAAAAACGTGTAAGACCCAGCAAATTGTGAAAATCAGTCTTTCTTACAGTTAAATTCCACATATATTTTCATAAATGACTGTAGGCTTTGCCTTTTCCTGTACGTATTTTCATTATGCCCTAGCTGTCTTTGCTGCTCCACAGCTGTTTCCAGCAGGTCAACTTTCACATCAGTTTCTAGCTAAACTGTACTGCTGCTTGTCTGAACCAAGCTCCTTAAAAAAACACGTGGCTGATTCATGTCTTAGTAAGCTCTTCCTTTTAATAACACTGCTGTAGTTCTAAGGCAGACACTGACAGAACAGATAAAAGGTAGAGAAATCACAGCTAACAGCTATATCCTTTGATTTAAGTAGCCAACTAGATGGCATACACATAAAGACCTAAAAAGACTAAACCTAAAATATATGTTTTTGAAACAATGGCAAAAATACACAAAGAATCACAAAGTAAATCTCCACCACGGTGCAGTGCAAAGTGATGGAATATTCCACAGACTGTTAACAAATGCAAGTTGAATTCCACAATGCTCCTGCCTTCCAGGCAATTTCAGCAGCAAAAGAGATGTTGCTGCTTCTTCTGGGGTATGCAAAGGCTAAATAAAATGATTCATTACAACTCTATGTCCTTCTGGCAGAATTACAGATTCTGCACATTATTTAGTTCTCAAAAAAGGATTGATCTGAAACCAACTAATAGTAATCGAATTTCTACATAAACAGAATTTGAGTTTCAAATTATTTAATGTGTATGAAGTGTATAAACTTCCTTTATACCCAAGAGCTGTCATTTCAACAGTCACAGATTTGGCAAAAGCATTTCTTGGTATGCTGGGAGAACGCTTAGAAAACCAGCTTGCTCACCATGTACCACCCCTGATTTATAACGCAAGCTATGCCCCAGTCAGGGGGACAAGGTCTTAGACAGATGTAACAGAGCTTGAGATCTGAATGACTGGAACGCCTGGAAACCTGCTGCCCTCTAGGCATGGGGAAACACCCCTCTATTTCTAGCATAATCACATCCTCTCCACCTGAACACGTTTCTCTGGTCCATCCTCTGATTAAACTATCATATGGGAAACTGCACTTCTTGTTGTTTTCTGCTGCAACCCCAACACTGCTGACAAGCAATCGGCTGGGGGCGGGGGGAGGTACGTGACTGTGAGGGAACCAGACGGTCTCAGGCTGAGAAGTCTCACGTGTAACCTGCTTTTATAACTACTACCACCAGCTAAACCCAAACATTTCAGGAGGGAGAACCGTTTTGTGGTAAGACTGCAGCACAGTAAGTCAGGAAATCTCTTTTTTTTTGTTCCTGGCACAGCCAACGGCTTACAGTGTGATCACAAGCAAGAACCTTTATACATCCAGCGGTCTTACTGCCGAAGCTGGTTACCAATACCTGTCGAAGCACAGGGGGCCGCAGGAATCAATTACGCGCCCAACAGCTCTTTGCTGCTCTTGAAAGGAAAAAGATGTTCTCTGGGTGAAACTTGAACAGATATGGCAGAGGTGAATCAAGGTCCTCTGCCCTCAGCCTGAATTTGTGATGAACAGCACACAGACCAGCGTGTTTGCGGAGAGGAGGAGGAGGAAGGGCACGCTTTATGTTCTGCTGCCAACACGGGGAGGGGATACTCAGAATATCGGACTTTTTCTGATACGGGTCAGGTTTCCATCACTTTCCCACGGAGAGCCTGTAGGTGGGGAAGCGCATGCAACCCATCCCATCTGCTCCCTGCAGCCCAATTTCCCTGGCTCCATGCAGGTGTAAGTGTGAAAATTTCACGCGCACATCCTTCTACAAGGTGCAAGATTTCACAGATTACATGCGGTGCTACATGAGAACGTCGTGTCTTCCACAAAGATAAACCAACATCACAAACAAGGTAACATTTTCAGCAAAAGCTATGGTGTTGCTTTATAGTCTCAGGTGAATTAAACCTATTCGAGACATTCACACTTTGGAAGTCACATCTAAAGAAAATAAATACAAACAAAACCAGTGAAGACTTTGAGGTACACTGGCTGCAAAAATTACCTCAGAAGCAAATGCTTTTAGAAGCTGCGAACGTGAACAATTAGTAGCGTTTCTGAAAGCTGAAAGTCTAAATAGCTGTCAGCAACTCCACCAGCAAGTGTAAGTTATTTACAACAGCAAGCAGACAGATTATCAAGATAACAGCAGCACTGATTAATTGTGTAGCCTAAACTGGCAATAAAAACAGTGTAAAGCCCTGTATCCGTGAATATTTATTATTAAACAGGTACATTCTGGTTCCGAATTTTCCTCTTTTAGTTGTTACCATTTAATAATGATAATCATTGAATCAAACTGCTCTTTTAATTTTTCAGAACCTTTAAAAGTAAAAACCTGACTTTGAAGATACCAATGAGATACTTAGCAGAGGCTAAGAGCTGTTTTAGAGTTTGCTGCAACAGTTACAAAAAATAAGATGCTTGCATTGCAATATTCTTCTGTAACAGCACAAACTTCAAGCCTAGATTCCAAAATATTTTATAGTTCCCAGCAAAGTTTGGGTGAAGACCTTCTAATGAATTTATTAGGTACAGGCTTCCTCATGGCACGCTAGATGTATTATACTCTTCTTTAAAGACAATTAGAAAATTCTTCACATTCAGTAATCTATATTCAGATTATTTTTCAACTGGACTTCTCAACAACCGGACTTCTCAAAAAGGCAAGGAATAATTTATCTTCAAAGTATCTACCCAGTGTGCTGGTTTGGGCTGCGTGGAGTCTCACATGACACATCGCAGAAAGTGCTGAAGGACAAGGTGAATCGAGTCAGTCTGCAGAGGTGAAAGCCATCCAGCTGACGTTAGATATTGCTGAATGGGAAAAACGGCCAGTACTTTATACTGACTCACGGCGAGGGGCAACTGCTCTGTGCGGGTGGCTACAGCAATGGAAGCAGACCAACTGGCAGCACAGAGGTAAACCCATCTGGGCTGCTGAGTTACAGCAAGGTATTACTGCTCAGGTAGAGAACCTGGCTGTAAAAGTATGTCACATAGATGATCACGCACCCAAGACTCTGGCCACTAAAGAACATTGAAGGAAGGAGCAGGTGGATCAGGCTGCTAGAATTTAAGGGGCTCATGTGGGCCTGGACTGGCGACATACAGGTGTTGAACCCTATGGTCTGGCCCAAAGGGACCAGGGTGGTGATCGTAATGGATATACCTTTAAATTGTTGCAAACCATGATTTGAGTTGCATGTTACAGGAATTACCATAACATGAACCACCTGAATCAGTGGACAACAAGCCGTGGAAGAAGCAGTGCAAGTAGAGACCCAACCTGAGCTGGCTTCAGTACCCGTTAACTCCACGCAACACACCTCTCCTGTCCTGAGTGACCATGGTAACAGATGGAGCCCAAAGTCACGGACTAAATGAAATCAACAGACATTTTGTGGACATTTTACAGACATTGCACACGGGTGGTGCATAGACAAATGGAACGTTATCTGTGTATCGTATCAAAGGATGGGAAGGGGGCTAGCAGTTAGTGAGGATGTATTGGATAGTGTGGTGCCTTAGCATGATGTAAACAGTATGGAACAAGGTGTGGAGAATGCTCTGGTTTTGGCTGGGCGTCGTGGTTTAACACTAGCCGGTAACTAAGTACCAAATCCAAAACACAATACTGCAGCAGCTACTACAAAGAAAATCAACCCTACCCCAGTCAAAACCAGGACACCGGAGTAAAGTTAATTTTCTTCATAGCAGCTACCATGGGGCTATGTTTTGGATTTGCCATGAAGAGTGTTGATAATTCAGGGATGTTTTCACTACTGCTGAGCAGTGCTCACCCAGAGTCAAGAACATCTCTGCTCCTGACACCACCCCTCCAGTGAGTAGGCTAGGGGTGCACAAGGAGTTGGAAGGGGACACAGCTGGGACAGCTGACCTCGACTGACCAAAGGGATATCCCATACTGTATGATACCATGCTTGGCAACAAACTAGGGGGAAAGTTGGCCAGGGAGCCGCTGCTCGGGGGCTGGCTGGGCACTGGTCGGTTGGTTGTGAGCAACTGTGTTCATCTGCATCACTTGTCTGTCTTGGGTTTTACTTCTGTTATCTTCCTTTACACTACAATATTTTAGAAATCATTATTGTATTTCAATTGTTAAACTATTCTTAATCACTGAGTTTTCTCACTTTCATCCTTCAAATTCTCTTCCCCCCTATCCTACTGGGGGTGAGGGAGGGCAGCGAGTGAGTAGCTGTGGGGTGCTTAGCTGCTGGCTGGGGTTAAATCATGACACCCTGCTACCAGCCAGACCTCAAGATGCTGGAAGTTTAGACAAGAAGAAACTTGAGCCTTCATTCCATGAAAGACAATGGATATACTTGTTCTGGAACCCAGCCGGCTGCGGTTGCTGGCATGCAGTAAGTCTACCCTTGGCCAACAGACAACTACATGGAGGAGCATGCCCTGGTTTTGACTAGCTCTGACAATAACCAGGGGAATCAACCAGACTGGTAGGAAAGTACATAAAAGGAAGGCACTTGCAGTGCCCCTGGGCCCCATGCTTCAATTCAAGCTCAGAGACCTGACACAAATTCTCATATTGTTTTTTGCCAGTCAGACCCTTGCAGCTTCTTTAAGTAAATACCAGCTGATCATTGTTTATCACGTCTCCAAAACATGAAGTTGCAGAAAAGCATCACATCTGCCAGAGGCATTACTCCTGCTTTGTGATTGTTTGTATTCAATCCTCACCCAAATGTAAGCCATGGGGGCACTACTGAATATTCTTCATGCTATCAGAACACAGATGAAAATCATTTGGGCCATTAAAATAAGTGACTCGTATACTGAAGTGAGAGATGATGCCAGCTCTTTTCTAGCAAATCCCAAGAAAGAAATTGGATGACTGATGTGCTGCTGCTCATGCCATTGGGGTTTTCCGCAATAGCTACATGCACAGCTAATCTCGTGTCAGTTTGCATAGTCCCAGCTGGTTAAGTCATCAGGTTTGTGTACAACAGGATGTGTGGAACCCCCCCTTCATGATTAACTCTTCAGAGATTCCAAGCTGTATTTGAACTTGGGACGGAACTTTGCTGAACGTGGGGAAAGATGCCAGATTTACTCCTCCTAGACTAGTGCTCAGGTGTTTAATGATCAGGGCTTTTGCTAATACCAGTAGTCTCAATGAGCTTTTTAACAGTTTCCTCTTCCTCATAAAAACAGAGGAATTCTGATTACTGGTACACATGCCATAGGAGTCAACCCCAGTTGGCATGTGTCTCTTCTATATCAGAAACAACTTTCACTGAACTGAGGTATGCATTTTGAGTTGTCTTCTGATTTATGCACACAGAGCGAAGGAATAGCAGACTAGTTTCTATGTGGACGGGTCTCTCTCCACTTACACAAAGTATCCTCAGTGCTTATCAGTCAGTTGCTTAAAGCCATTCCATTAAGGTCTGAGCTTAACCATATCCACCATTATTCTACTGTATTTACTTACCTTTTTTTGGCAGGGACAGGGGAACATGAGTACATATAAATTGTTACTGAACAAATAAAAACTTATTTGAAAAGCAAACCTCAAGAAAGAATATTCAAGAAAGCTACTAAGATCAGTCTCACTGCTATGACAGCAAGAAGGTCCCACTTGACCTGTGATTTCTTTTGCCCTTACACAGGAACACAATGAGAAGCATGTGCCTCTAGAAAAGCTATCTACTCTTACAGAACAGAAGAATAATTCATGTTGTCTTTGATATTTGCAGCACTGTTAAAACTCTTGGAATATAAATATGTTGCACTATAGGTATTTATGCAAATGCATACAAAATTACTGTTAATAAAAATATAAATATGTGTCAGAAGTAGTACATTTAATATTACTTCATGAATATCTATTACACTTGGGACATGTCCTTGCTGTTTACTAGAACTCAAGTGAGAAGTTACTGTGCCTGGCGTTGCCTGTGACAATTTACATCTCCCTAGGGATAAGGGTGCTAAGCTTCCTTCAAACCACTTATCCTTGGCACCAAAACTGAGCAATTATAGCTATGTCTCACACTTTGTCTTTTAAGGATGTGGCATGTTTATTACTTACAAGAGGAAAATTACTGCTCCAATGATGTTTTAAAATCACTGGGTTCAGACAAAAAACAAAGTGCTGGCTATAAATGACAAAGTTGTTTGTATACAGCTCCTGTCTCCATGGCATGTAAGGCACAAAAGCCCCAGGCAGAAAAGTATTCTTTTCCTGCTCTTCCTCTTAGCAGGACAGAGGTACTATGGAAATTTCAATCAACAGTTTGGAAGTTTCCACAAACATTTTGCTTCCATACTAACTACTGGGTATCAACCTTAAAGTTAATATTTAAAATTCAATTGCAGATATAAGGTGCAACTGTAAGTTGCAATCTTCAGAACTACAAGAGTAGCTAATGAAAGCTTGGTTTAGACTTGTAACTTGTAAAATCACAGACAGCCCTGCCTTGCACATGCCTAACACAAACGCAAAATTCAGAGCAGCTCGGAAAAGGACCTGAAAACACTAAGAACAAAACCAAAACTGCAATAACCAACTAAATACATAAGTGCAATTAGGAAATTGGTCTTCAGCTGCAAAATGAAAATGTAACACTGAATGCATAAAGCTGTCCAGTAAAATATATTCATTGCATCAAATGAAGGATATGATAATTACAAGTACTTTGCATAAATCTGAAAAGTAATGTAATAGAAAATAAACAGCCAATAAAATATGAACAATTTGGGAAAAAAATAACTCAAGCTATTACTTCTGAAATACAAAATTATATTGGTCTCATTAATCAGTTCAGAGTGTTGTACTAATGAATGGAAATTACTTCCTTGTAAGGTGTTTCTTTTACAATGTAGTTTCTTCTACAGAACCAATGTGTCTCCATTCTACATACTAAGGAAATAGCAGTAATGAAAAAAAAATTAAAGGGGTATACAGATTTAAAGGATTACAATACTAAATGTGAAACTCACTCTGTTTTGTTTTTTTTCCATTTCTTTATGTGATTGACTGTAAATCTTAAAATAACCCGAGTAATTCGCATTGCTCTGTTACACAGTATCTTATTGCACCATACATATAATGATGACATACTGAACATATGGTTGAGAAATACGATTAAGGAAAACCTAGACTGATAAACTGGTAATATAATCACAAGCAAAATTCTCACAAGTTTCTAAAATATGACAGGAGATTAAAAAAACCTGTAAATTTTCTTTGTGCTTTAAGAAAAGCAATTGAAATATTCCTCTACTTTTTTTCTTTTCTTTTGAGAAATAATAGCCTCTAGGCAATGAAATCCCTTAAAAATGCAAACATCTGGGAAAGGAAAAAACAAAGCACAATGGCAAATGTATAGAGACAACCACTCAGACACGTCAAAGATGTTTCTACTAGCACACAAGAGAATTAAAAAAAAACACTGAAGAAAGAATGGTGAAAGATGAAAAAAAAAAAAAAAAGAGAAAAAAGACTGACAAGGGAAGGACAAAGGCACCCAAGAGGAACTTCTGTCCTAGGACATAAAAGCAGCAGCTATCCTGTTTTTGCAACGTGCTTCAAAGAGCAATTCTGTTTTTTCTCTAACCACGTTCCAGGGTGCCTCAGAACCATCCTGCCATATTTTCTTTCCTTTAAAGCAGACTAGTTCCAACCACACTACTAGAGCATTGGAAGAGATCCTTGGGATTGGTTATGTATGCCACAGACATCCATCTGCTCTGTGTTACAATGCCAGCTAATTCCCTCTGACCACTCCAGCCCTTTGGACATCACCAGCACAACCAGAGGGCTGCTGTGCAGGGCTGCCACACTGGTGCTTGGAGGGTATACGACCAGGGGCACTGTGTGCCCCAGAGCAGATGGGAAATCTTGGCAGGTCCACTCACACTGCTGGATGACCAGTTAGGGTGCTGGGAGCACAACTATTTAATTAATCGCTGAGCAAAATTAACTACTCTGAGGAGATACATAGGTCCTCCATTCCAGAAAGAGTCACAGGTGTGATCTCACAGAATGGTCAGAGTAGGAAGGGACCTCCGGATATCATCTAGTCCAACCGCCTGCTAAAGCAGGTTCTCCTCGAGCAGGTTGCACAGAATTGCGTCCAGGTGGGTTTTGAATGTCTCCAGAGGAGGAAACTCCATAACCTCCCTGGGCAGCCTGTTCCAGTGCTCTGGTTCCTCTCAAAGAAACTTTTCCTCATATGCAGATGGAACTTCTGGTGTTGCAGTTTGTGCCCATTGCCCCTTGTCCTGTCGCTGGGCACAACTGAAGAGAGCCTGGCCCCGTCCTCCTGACACTTATCCATAAGGTATTTGTATACATTGACAAGATCCCCTCTCAGTCTTCTCCAGGCTACACAGCCCCAGCTCTCTCAGCCCCTCCTCATAAGGGAGATGCTCCAGGCCCCTTAATCACCTTTGTAGCCTGAGCTGGACCCTCTCCAGCAGGTCCCTATCTCTTTTGAGAGCCCAGAAGCAGGCAGAGTACTCTCAATCGCATGCAACATGGGAGTCACCAAGGCAGCGGTGTTATGTCTACACATGGTAATTTTTTTGTAAAAGCTTCCACGCACTAGATAAAACATTCTTCACAGCACGTTTAAACTCTTTTTATCCTTTGTCCATCAATTAATCGCTCATCTCACATTTAGGCACAAACATGTCACTACCATTGCAATCATATCCTGATGCCACTCTAATATTATGATCCTTTCACTTATGCAAAAAGCATTGTTTTACATGCAGCGATGCTGTTGAAGTCCTACTTGCTGACTGCCTGTCACCTCTTGAACAAAAATACTTTCTCTAATGGGACTACCTGAGCATGAAACACTACAGAGAACACAGTTCCTTAAAACTGCTCTCAGTAATCCATTTATATCATTAATCTCTTCAGAGAAATCTGCAATTCCAAACTTGAGTTTTGTCTTTTAAAAATTTGACTTTCAAAAGATCATCTAATAATATTAACAAAATTCTGGGGGGAAAAAAAGTAAGATCCTTGTTTCTAAAACATATTCATTTCTATATCAATTGTTAGCTTCAGCTACTTAAAATCTAGCTATTTGCACAATACTGTGCATTAAGAGCAAGAATACAGAACTGTATAGAATAAAATAAAAGACATGGAGAAAACACCTGGGGAAAAGCATAAATCCTGATGTTAGCTTTTGCACAGGGAGCCTAAAGAGCCACTTGGTATCAAGCTCACACATTAAAGAGAGTGGCATTTCAGGTTAAGTGGGAGCATCTTACTGAGAAGTCTGAAAACAGCTACTCTCTACAGCAAAACTGGTCACATTTCAGTAAATTAATGCCATTACCAGTACCAACATCTCCTTCATTTCTGCTTTTAATCCTCTTGTAAGGATAATAAAGTATCCACGAATCTCTCAGTTCCCTGGGGCAGGATAAGTAGCCCAGCACCCAAAAGGTTAAGATTATCCTGCACAGCTAGAACCACCTGAGACAGATAGTTTTCTGTATCTTTATCTCCCATTGTCCTCTCTGCAACTGCGAATTCTCCCAATAACCACAGCAGCCATCAAGTGAAGTCTGTTGGGGTGGTTTTTTTGATCAATTTTCATCCCTTCTAACAGCTTTCCTGCTGCCCAAGTGTAAGAGGGATCAGAAGCAGCCAGGATGTTAGTTTTCATCCCCAATTATAATGCAACTAGACTTCTTCTAAGTGTTCTTATTTGTGTTTTTGCTGACCCTTCTACAGATGGCTGGAATATTCTCAGTACAGAAAAGAAGGGTTAAAGAAAATTCTGGATAATGAGAACTGTAATATGGATTAGAAGCATAAATTCTATTTTTTGTTTCAAAAAACCATACACGCTGCATAATATTCAATTCCTTTAATGTGAAGACACCAATATTAAAAAAAGAAATACGACATGGTTATTTTAATTATGTAAAACTGTAATTGGCATTTACTGCGTAGGGCTTCAGAGGGATAGAAGCATGGGATGGAAAGCTGATTTTTTCATTAAATAGCTGCCCCAAGGCAGATACATTCTGAACAAAGCACCTTTTCAGGAGATATACCTGTCCCATGGAGAGCACAACAAAGGGAATGAGGAAGGGGAGGCAGGAAGCCTGAACAAGGAGAGAATGATGTGAAAAGAGTCCACTGGAGAAGAGAAAAAAGGATAAAAGAGAAAGTAGGAAGTGGGATGGAGTGGCATGGTATGGTCTAATAAAGGTTACGTGACTTAGTAAGAAAAAGAATCCTTCAAAGGAGAAGGGGTACAAAAAGGGAAAGGAAATTAAAAGAGCACATCTAAAGGATGAGAAGGACTAAAACTAAGATGGAAGAAGAGAAAAAACCCAACAAACCTCTCTCCAAAGAATAGGAAGGAAAATGAAAAATAAATAATAATAAAAAAATCATATCCATGCATACAGGTCACTTCAGGGAGGAAAAGGCTCCCACCAGTTTGAGCCTGTTGTATTGTACATTTGACTATATGGCATTCCTCAGCACTCTTGACTGCTTAAGGAGCATTAAAAAGATGAGTCATCAGAGACAGAGAGAAGGGCAGATGCGTCCAGGACTATCTCTTTTTCATCTCCACTTACCTCCCTCCTGCTTTGCCCCAAGGTGGCTCAGAAGTTAGGCTCAGAAAGAATCTGGAAAGAACATCTCCCTGCCTATTTTTCTAAGAGGAGGGGTGATATCAAAAAAATTGTCCCCTAATCAGCTGCATATGCTCCTACTAGCAGAAGAGAGGATTCATGCCTGCCTCTCCATAAGAGAGCTGAACATTTGACAACACCAAAAATTGATACGTGGTAGAAGATAAGCCATCTCCATTACTCATTCATTTTCTTTTGAACATGAGGGAACTGCACTTATAAAGCCGGCTGACACTCCACAGCAGTAATATAGCAATGGAAATGACCATTCATACTATGCTAAACAACAAAAACGCTAAGAAAAAGGGATCTAATTTTCTAGGACCTTCCGTGGATTCAAAATTAGAGGCTTTGATGCATCACCACTTGGCTTCGCTCGTATGGCAGAGTTGTCTGATACGTCAGCAGAGAGCATGTTTTTGAATGGTGGAAATATCTGACCTGCTACTATTTTTTTCCCCTTTTCTACTCATCTCCCAAGGAACCAAACAAAACTAGAGCAGCACTGATGAGGCAGCAAAAGAACACTGAATCCTGAGGTTCCCATACTTCATAACTCTCAAGAGTTTTTCCCAAAGGCCTTCTGCAGATGCCACTGAATAGTTTAAGTCTTTGTAACCACAGGAGTATACTTTTCACATTTCTTTAAATACATTTTAAGTTCTGTTGCAATCGTGGCAGTACAGTAAAAGGAACCAGAAACACAAACATACGGTAACTACAACTTAATTCTGCAAGATTTAAGCCTTTGCACTAACCATCATCACTATAGATGAAAGGTGAGTACACTGATTACAGACTGTTTAGTTTCACATTTTACTATTTCTGGATCAACGTTAGCTAAAAATTCTACACTGCTAACCATATAAAAAAAAAGTTAAACATCTTTTAATCATTCCTTTGATTATTTTCCTGCCTTCAAATTTCTTGAACCTTCAATGGAAGCAGCATCCTACCCATGACTCCAAAATACATACACATATGCCTGCCAGTTTAAAATTCCAGGTGCAAAATTCATAGTCACCGTCTGCTCCTTTAAGATATGACAGAAAAGATTAAATCTGGGGCAGAATAGCATACAGGAACACCGACATCGCTAAAGCATGCATGAAGGATATGGAAGCTTCCCTAACTTCCCTAGCACAAAATCGGTGCTACAGGGTACTTACTTCTAGAGATGTGTGGTTAAAATGCTTATGTTTAAGCATTTTATTCTTTACAATCTTGCATTTTAACTCTCTTAAGGAATTTTTCACACACAAAGGGGGAAAAAATATGGTCTGTTATGGTCACGATTATAAAAAAGTGTTATATGGTAACGAAGCAAAGCTGCATACAAGGTTCAAGATTGAATCAAAAGAACAGCCAGCTGAAATTATTTAACAGAAATTTTGATCTGAGTATTACTAATGATAAAACAATTGGATAAACCTGGCCAGGCTGTACACTGTTTTACTCTGCTATTATTCTGCTGGTCTTTCTCTACAACACCATCCATTTTAATGCCTAGCTAACAGTATAAATAACTGTAACAGGGGAGGGAAGAATTTGCCTTTCAGGCTCAAAGCAATGCAAGTACACTGGCCCATTCCTCCGCCCTGCCCAGGAATGTCCCTCAGGGCCTCCTGTCCCAGAAGGCTTGGCAAACCAGTTTATTCCAGAGGGCTTTTCGGAAGCTAGAAAGGATTTTTAGCACATATCTAACCCATCCTCCCTCTCTGCCTTCAGGTTTACTGGCTTAGGCACACACTAGTCAGAATTCATGACAATTAAAGGAGACAACAGAGGCTTCCAAATGGGAGACCATATTAAAATAAGAAATAATTTATCCGTACAAAACTGTAAACAAACAGAAAAACATCCTGTATTACAAGCCACTGATGAAAGGCCTTGAGGAAATAGATCATGAAGGACATCTGAAAAATACTGCAGTGAATTTTGAAAATGATAAGTTACAGGCGGGGCATAAGTAACAATTTTATGTTGTATCTCTTGAAAAATGCATTATAAAGACTTGAGAAAGAAGGATTATCTTCAAATTAGCCAGGCAAATATGGCCAAAATTATGCATACCTGGAGACACGTAAGATCTAGACTTGGAAACTGAAGCTTACAAGGTACCAATTACTAATGTTTCTGTTGGTGGATAATTTTTATCTGAGCGTTATGTTGTGATCTGATATCAACAAGATTCAAATGGTGAAGTGCTTCTTTCTAATTTTTCAGTACCAGTAAAAATGTCTTTTAAGTTAATTAATGAAAAACAGATCTTTGGACACTTACCATAGGTTTGTAATCACAAGCAACTTCTTTACTAACATACCACTGCTCTAAGAAACTTTATCTTTCAGCATTTCCATTTTTATCATCCCCATTTAGAACGCCTGCTGGCAAATCAGCAGCATGTCGGAAATGGGTGAAGAACATGAAGATATACAAGTGCAATTTCAGGAAGTCTGTTGCTCCCACTATGCTATATACTTTTGGCCAGTAAAACAATGAAGTACTTAGCTCCAAAACCCCACGTTGCGCATCTCATCCCAGTAGCAATTACAGCAAGAGTCCAGCTGTAAAAACCTGATGGAGTTGCTGTGCAGATTTAAAGAATCAAAAGCACAACTCATAAATTCTAAGTGCTTCACTGGCTCTCTGAAGCATCTTCGATGCTGGTGTACACAGAATTAGGGGTTCAAGGTCACTCCTATCCTTGCTTTTTCACTGCTCAACAGAGGACAACCTACCAGAAAGTAACCCAGACTCAAGAAACAAGCACAGACAGTATTTTAAACCTTTCCTGAACACACTGTAGGATACCACTGAGGGGAAAGAAGGAAGCGCATGACAAAAAAAACCCCTTTGTGTTCTTTGGATTTAAGAATGAACAAAACAAGCCCCCTTTACACCCACTACTAGCAACAAAACCAAGGAAAAGCTTTACCCTTCTTCCAAGCTGCCTGAATGAACTAAAAGATCCAAACAGCAGCAGCTACTTTGTACTCAGTGATAGCCAAGTCAGCCTTCTATATATTCAGCTATCACAACATATGTTTTTCTACAAATAAATTCCATTATATGTTGTCTGAATAGGTACTGCAGTGTTAAATTAAAGCTTTAAGAAATGCACATAAAATAATATATAAGAGAATATTTCATCTGGAGTCTCCAGGTTACAGCAATGATGGGATGTTTACTGCTGATTACTGTAAAACATGGTACATATCACCGCAAAGATGAGTTGGACTGATGGTAGAATTTACCGCTACTGAATTCCTTTTAATTTGCAAGTATCCCCTACTTACAGTATTTCTAAATTGAGGTATTTTTTTTTTTTTAATGCTAACAAAGTATCCCATTACATACACAGAGCTGTTCTTTGACATTTTAACTGGCTGCTGCTAACTGTTGTGGGATTCATCTTCAAGTGAAGAATAGCAATAAAGAGGCGAATTAATTCATTTCTCTGTAACCATAGCAGGGATACTAGTGTAAACATACAGAATTCCCATGGAGAGAATAATTTTAGTCCTTTGTAATAAATGATCAGCAGCTTAGCAGACAAGATACATCCTTACTCCCCCCCCCCCCCCCCTTCCTGGCTCAGAGAACATATCTCGTACCTATGAATTCTAACGATTAAAATAATTCTACCCATTACTTTGCCACATTCCAGTATGCATATTCAAGTATGTAATGCAATAAACTATGCCTGAATGGTCTGTTTACCCCACAGCAAGTTACTAGGAAAACTCTTTTCCCTTAAAGGACTTGTCTCATTGAATCGCGCAGGCTGGCAAAAAGCCAAGGAAAGCTGGTGCTTAAGCAACCAAGACTGAGCAGTGCCTGTGTGCATTGCAATCTCAGCCAACCGCAGTAAATGTTATTGGAGTTTTTGTGCTGTAAAATTGCTGCTTTCATGCCCACTGCATCTGACAATAGGAATCCTTGGCCTTGCATGAGAGAGGAAGGATGATGTGCCTTCCAGTCAGATCTCTGCATCTTCAAAAGTAGGGTTACTACTCCTGTGTACTCCTAATGGGTTAGTGACAAATAAATTCATGTCAATGCTACGTCAGACACAGAAAGATACTAAATGGAGAAGCCTTTTGTGTATAAGGTAGAAGAGCTCTGCTTTATTGATTTATTTAATTATTAAATTATGCTTTAAGCACACTCTTAAGCTTTTGAAATACCTAGTAATATTTAGAAAGAAAAAGGATGTTAAATTAAAGGTGCCCAATGTTTAGCCTTTTACTTTTCAAAGCAACTTTGAGATAGGCTCTGTTTTCACAATCATCCAGTGCACACCTATTTATTTTTTGCTTACTGATTCAAGCACAAAATCCTTGGTATTTCTCCTAGGAAAGAATGCAACAAGCATCTGCCAGCAGAATTTGTGAGCCCCGTTTACTTCCAGTAACATATTTAAAGCACTAAAACATTGTTCTCTAACTTAACAGGTAGCCAGAACAGAGTTCAAGTGGAAGCCAAAAGGCAATGAGGAGACAAACCACATTTTTTGTTGCTGACTAATGCTCTATTTTTTTGCTACAGGGACTTTTTCAACACTATAGAATAAAATGTGTGTTGCAATTGCATTACAATGACTTAACTCCTGCATTAACGCCCACTGGCAACTTCCATTTAATCCAACAGCAACCTGGCTTTCCTCAGAAGTACAGAATCAGGCCCTAGCAATCATCAGCATTCAGCAGAACTAAGGAATAAATGAAGCATTTTATGTATCTGCAGAGCTTTTTTTCTTCAACAGTGACTAAAGACTCAGTCCCAGCTGGAGGAGGAAACTTCACAAGCAAGAGGGCAGGACAGTTCATGTTATCCTTAATAATTTTATACATTTTGCACCAAGCTGGTAGATATTTGGTGCTCTCCAAAGCACTAGGTCCTCACAATAAGCAGGACTACATAACTGATCTGAGTTTAGCTAAAATAAAAAAAATGAAATTACTAACTAAGCTTCCAGAGCTGGAAAAAAACCCATGATTTGTTTGTTTGCTTGTTTTTGAAAAACCACCCCTAATGAGAACAGCCTAAAGACTAAGAAACAAGAAGATTAAAAAAAAATGAAGATTTTCAAAAGCTCACAGCCTTCAACTCATTGTATGTTTCCGGAAGAAGTTTTGTATTCTAAAAGCTATCAAGATTTGGTGAGCATTGGAGCTGATAGGAAAGGATGGTGAAACTCTTAAGTTCAGGCTGTTGCCACTGAGCGATGAACAAATAAATGGGAGCATGTGTAAGATCTTGAGTCTTCTCTTCCTAAGTAGGGCTTTAAAAAAAAATTGTATTGTGATACAAAGTTAAAAATATTACACCTTTCTCTGAAATAAAATAATGAAAGATCATAAGTAATGGAGTTTAACGTGATGATGTGAGACACGTGCAGCTGATCCTGACCTCATACGAGTTATTTGCTGCGCGCAAGCACAATTTGTACCCCCAGAAGTCTGCCTAAGCAGTAGCTGGGTACAGTCCTCAGTTTTGTAACTTTATAACGAAAATTAACTCTCTCTGTGACTGTTTCCTTCTCCTTTTACCTTTTGTATTACAAATTAACTTCTATCATAAATCTGTTAAAGCCTACTTTTCCCCACAAGAACAGTACATCTCGTTTCTGATCATGACTTCAGGATTCTTCCATTAACAAACTGTGACAGAATTTAAATTCAATCTCCTTATCTTCCAATTGGGAATGTCTGTTCTGTAATCAAGCTAGTAAAAGGAAACATTGTGCATGCAAGCACTAGCAAGCACATAAGGGATGCATTTTTCACTCTCATGTTCATCTATACTGCCAGGTACATGTTTGTTCAGTTTAAGCAATCTGATATTTGGATGCAGCTTTCTTCCTTCGGTAAAACTGTGTTCTGCTTTTGTATTTCACCGTATTTCAGAATCAGTTTATCTTCACAGATTTTCTTAACTTGCATGATTTTTTTGTAATATGCTTTTTGATGGGGATGGAAGGAGGGGACGAAATGTGTCTGCATCAGATGATATCTGCAGCACGATACACAGTTGGCAGGTTGTCCAATCTGGCATGCATTCAAATAGAAGATGGATAATTTGTCACCCTGAATCCTTTGATTTGTGAAGAGGCCGAAATCATCTTTGTAAAGATATTTTGCAGTTAATGATACAGGAGGCATGGAGGAGACTGTTCTTTGAAGGCTACAAAGGCCACAATCTGAGGAGAAATAATTGGTCTTGGCTCTTCTATTAAGTAACAGAGATCAAAAACTACAAAAATCTTTAAGAGAAAAACATGACTTACAACAATCAGATATGAGAACTAATTGCTCACCACTTTACAAAATTTGATTTTGGAGGGGTGAGGGTAAGATTGGGGAACTGTAATTTGCTCTTGGCAAACAGACTGAATGCTTAATTAAACTGAACAAATGTACATTTTTGTACATTAAGGGAACAATGTTGACAGAAGTTTGGCTTAAAAACGCAAGAAAGAGGATAAAAAGACGTATTCATGAAATTGAAATCAAATATCAAAAAAGGATAAAAAATAAATCGGCTATCATTCAAGACACATTTTTTAAGTTTTTAAAGCAACCGTATTTGCCCCAAGCATGCGGAACAGATAAATCTGTTGATCTGTACCCAAAGGATACTGGCCTTCCTGCATTGCCTGATTTTTGACCGTAAGAGATTAAGTGCTTCTGTAGCTACCAAGGAAGCCTGCAAGCACTGCTATACAGTGGCTGAAATACAAGTCTCCGGCCTCAGAAATACATGTATTTTTATAGCAAGAACTTATTCCATATTTATAGAAAGCTTGTCAGATATCTCTATCCAGCATCACAGGCATTCTGAATTTATGGGTATCAAGCATGTTTGCTTCAGAAATATTTACAAGAACATGCACATGCCCAGAAGACACTGGTAGTTTTCATTGAGAACAGGCAACCTTATTTTGTAATTTTGCAAGATATAAAATGGTCCAGCAAGTGGGAAAAGAAAGTGTCTGCTTCGCAAAGGATTTATTATGGAAGGTGTGGACAATTTCAGTCCAGCGTGGGCAACAGGACAAACTGGGGCTTTTTTGGTTACATTTAAACAAGACAATGCATTGCAACATGCACGCCGCTAATGGAACACACAGAAACTTAGTACCACAATCTCTGTTACAAACTACAAACTTACCTACACCTGATTTGAAACGCACACAGGTATTACTAGAAAAGGTTACCTCAGTCCACCTTCTCCTAAGCAAATGTAGGTTTGTTCTCAGCAGTATGACTGATATTTTTATTTATTTTAACTTCATGTTACAAAGTGACAGAGGTTCTGTCACTTCCCTTGGGATAGACCTAGGTATCTTTAATGCAGCTCACCGTTAGAGAGTTTTCCCTGCTGATCTGTCTAATCTTTCCTTATTTTCATCCTACAGCTTTTAATTATATCTCTACATGGTATAAAACATGCTTCATTCCATCTTGGGTTACTGGTTTCCCTTTGTCAGCACTTAATTAGTACTTAGGCTATGTACAGAGTCAAAAGTTTTATTCGCTTACCTATTCCCATATATTAACACCTCTAACCTTTTAATTGTTTTCATCCAAATATATCTGAGCAGTAGAATAAATAGTAATAATTCTAGAAGTAATAAGAGAATTTGACAGGAACTTTGAAAGACCAAGAGGCCCAAATTCAAAACTCATACTCCATTGATGCTATGTCTGTGATTCCCTCTTTGCTGATGTTATGTATACCCAGCTCAAACCGTACTTGTTAGTCAGACCATGTTGCAGATTTATGCCTAATTAAAGTCCTCTATCACCATTTCTCCTCAGATTTTTCTTGAATATTCTGCATCTCAGACCAGCTTACATTTTTCAGTTCTGATTTCACTTTATTAGTTTCTGGCCATATAATTAATGAGCCTTCCTTGTCCTTTTCTATTAATATTTTGTCCCCAGCTGGCACTAAGAACTCTCACTATTTAGTATCATTAGGAAGTGTTTTTAGTGCCTTTTTTACTTCTTCATCCATATAACTAATGATGATGTTAAATAAAACCAAGATTATAGCATAACTCCATGATGTTCTTCAATACAACTCCTCCTAGTTTGATCTATTATTCTTAATTTATTATCACAGACTATTTCTAACAAAGCAAGTCTGAATTCATTTTTCAAGCAACACGTTTTAGGACCAGTGTCTGACTTGAAGACAAATTGTACGTACTGACAAAACAATGAAAAAACTTAATTCATCAATTATGAGATGAGATAAAAATACCTCATTAGATGATGTGCAAGACAACAATGAAAATAAGGTGTGTGGACACCCACAGAGCTTCCAGGGAATTCAGATGTTTGCCAGTTCTCAGAACGATTGACAGAAAAAGAAGTTTACACTTCACCAAAAAAAAGCCAAAACAGCTTTTAAGCATTCAGTTTCTGGCCATCATGTTTGTGTTTCCTTCTCCCCTAGCACTTCTTCCACCCCTTCTTTTGTTCCCCAATAATCAGAACTAAACTGCTCTTGAATACATGGCAGGTGACAGCCTTGCTGCTACGTTCTAGGTCAGTAGCACACGCAGCTTCCCTTGTGGAATAACTGTGGCAAAGCAAAGACGGAATAAGGGCTGGGAAGTGTTTTGTAAGCACTAAAGCAGGACAGCCAGAAGGTTACGTGAGGTACTTCCAAGATGTTGGTTAGGACTAATTTAATTTGCCCTGGGTCTTTTCAACATTCACAGGTTATTTCCAGCCTTATCGCAAGCCAGCACGGTATGAAGGGGGAAATCATGCTGTCCTCTTACCCTCACAGAGGCAAAAGCAAGAGGTGCAAAGGAAGACAAGATGCCTTAAGGTCACTTGCCTCTTCCACTAACTTTTAACACAAATGCCTGCGTGTACTTCCATTTACACTTCAGTTTCATTTGATTCTGGCAGGAAGGAAAAAGCAGAAGTGAGGAGAAGAAGAAATAGCAGATTGCTTAGTTATGGTGGTTATACATTAATTGAGACAGTTAAGCAGAAAAATAAAATACGATAGCTGGAGGGAAAATCTGAAACATTAAAAGCCCCAAATTTACAAATTCAACAAAATTCACACCTATGCTATGTACATGTGTTGCATCTGGCCATTAACCACTGCCAGGCTTGAGCATTTGGCCTGTATTCTTTTAGGTGCTTGTACAAAAGCAGGTAGTTTTGACTTTGGCTTCTTGACATTGTGGTATGATAAAATAGTAATAATTTCTGTAGGACTGATACTTTTTTATAACCTCTCCCATAAAATTCTAATGAGTCATCATGAACTAAAGTCCTCAAAATATGTTTATAGGAGAATCATGTCACAGAACATTTGGTGTCTGCAGAGTGAGATGTCCTACAATAAGACCTCTGAATATGAAGAGTTCTCGTATGTTATCATTCAACCAGCCTTATTATTTTTTTCTCTTTCACAAATTGAAATTCAGAGTTGTGCTCTAGATATCCAAATTTTTTCTCCTTGCAGGAAACCTTAGCCATTTTGAACTGAAAAGCCCATCAATCTGCAACTCCCATGTGGCTGGAGCAGATCTTGTTTATTGTGCGTCACCTGGCAGACCCTTGATCAAGGAAAACTGAAAAACATTTTATATTATACTGAAATCTTTTTCAGATCTTCCCATCAGATGAACTATCATCACAAATTGTTATTAAGAAACATAAGAATCTTGTACAACTTGAATGTTCAAATACACTGTACAAATGCTGCTGTGAAACCCATCTTTCTCTGCTTTGCAACTGAAGTTTTTGCCATATTATTTCCAATTTAGGGGGTAAAATTCCTCAAATCTGAATTTCTAATTCAGACTCTTAACCTCTATTGCCAGTAGTAAGCATTAATATTTAACTGTATCTTTTCTTCAGTCTGTTTAATCTAAGAATTTAACATTGTATTTCTCATTATAATACATGTCTGTATTGAAAGATAAGCTACCACTAATTTCAATAAATTCCCTTCCGAATTCTGAGAAATCTATAGGTTGTTGTGGAAAAAGATTAAGCAGCTTATCAAGATGCTTAAATAAATTTACATGACTTCTATTGTTTATAAGGAGACTTTATTACATAAACAAACCCTCTCCATGTCAGTCACATTCAAGAATCCTCTTCTTCTAGATTCAGTTCTACCTCCCTCACACCTGAACAATTGTTCCTCTTTCCTGCAGACATTCAGATACTCCTATTTCTTATAAACCAGTTGGCTTTTATGTCTAAAACCAATAACACTAGCAAATTGTTCCGAGATCAGTAGACAAATAGGCTGACTGCTGGAACAGAGTCAGTATACTGAGCTGCACCACGGAGAAGAGGAAGAACAAGTAGAACAAATTGGAGTGCTGTGTAAAGGAACACTGTTATGAGGGATGGTCCTAAAATTTATCTTCTGAACTTTATAACCTATTAACACACTGCTTTTAGAGAAATGAAATGACTCCTAGTAAGTTGTCCACAACAGTCCTCATTTGATACAAATTTTTAAAGCTACTAGCAATACCTCCATGAAAACCTTTTCTTCTCATGTGGTAAGCATTTGATAACTGATTTTAGTAATTTTCATTTCTCTTTTAGCTAAGTCCTCAAATGAAAGCTAATTCCCATTGGTTAACAAAACAAACTAATCAAACCCAAAGACTTAGATTAATATGATTCTAAACACATAATCAGATCCTTTAAATTTGGAGGGAGCTGATCAAATAAACTACATTGATCAAATGAACTCAGACTAAAGGAAAACAAACAGATGTTTGCATAGACTAAAGAGAGGGTAATTTAACATGCTATTCACATAAAGTCAATATAACTGAAAACAGTTCAATTATATAATTGTTTTTGGTCAGTACCTTTTTTTATCTTAAATGCTTCAGAAGTGATCCTTCACCCCCGCCAATATAAACATTGGACAAAACCACCCAGAATATCGCACTGGAGGTATTTTGTATCCGTTAACATTAGATAGCAAGGAAAGCTTAATTCATTCAGATGTAAAAGACAACTATGGAAACCCTCCCGCCCCCCACTTTCCTTCTGTGGAAGTGCTACACATGCTGTATTACTTACCATTTTACCTAAAGATAACACAATACTCAAAATAAGGCTGTACCAAAGGCCACAATTAAATGATATTTACTTTCTAGGGTAAATTTGGGGAGATTCATATACTGGTAAAAAGTTATACAACAATGCAAGCCACTGAGCAGAAGAAAGCTGTAGCTAACTCAGAAAGTATTAGCTTAATTATTAAATCCTGCCTGTTTTACAAAGAACATTATTTTTTCCCCATCAACAGGCCAACAGTATCAGATGTTTCTCAGTACGAGAAACCAACCATAAGCAAATAAATTAGATATTCCAAATACTATTCATATACGTGCTGGAAGAAAGCATCCTTTCTTCAAGTAATACAAACCCTGATCCTGCAGCTGACTGCAGGAATGAAAACCTGCTACCAGAACACCTATGGTCTTCTCCTCACCCAGCAGAAAAGCAAACAAACCTTACTTAAATTATGGCAATCACAAATACAGTACCAGTGGTTAGCAAGTTGAAGCACTTCTAAAAACAAGTCCAATCTTGTGGAGAGAGTGAAACATCATTAGCTGCATTACATGACTGTCAGCAAGACTAATGATTAAGAGTGTATATATAGATCATTGATTTAGACAGTGGGAAGCAGAAACTGCAAGCACTTCTACTGCACGTATACACTGAAGGGGCCAATCTCAGACACCTGCAGACAGAGGTGACAGGGGGACACAGCAGGAGAGGGGAGGGGACAATGAACATGTACTTACAGAGTATGCTGGGTTTTCCTTCTGCTTGGCAAGTCTTACCAAGAACAGCTCTCTCAACATACACCATGGTGTTAACTCCTGCCTTGCTTGTTATCAACACCCCCCCCCCCCCCCCATTTTGTCCTGCTAAAAGGCTAACACTTGACTTGCCATGGGACCTGCTGAAATTATTTTGGCTAGTCTGTGGTGAAAGGGGTTAAGGAACAGTTCTCAATACTGGCAAACTCAGACTGGCAAGCAACTGTTCAAAATGTCAGAAGCAGCAACATGCTAAAACCTAGAGGAATGATGAACACATGCTAGCTTCCTAGGAGGCTAGAAGGTATAAGGAGTTCATCCCAACCATTCAAAATTTTTAACAGCTTTCTCTCACTTTTGCATTTTTTATTCGTAGAGGAAGGGCTGGTGGATACAGTAATCTAAATGTATTGACTTATTGAACTACACCAGGCTACCATTTAGATAATGCAGATGTTTTCTAACAGATTTCATAATCCTAAAGGAAAGAAGTCAACTTGATAACATACTCTGATTATGACAATGTATTACTAATGTTTTTGAGTTCTTCACAGATTAAATATGGAGCAAGCTGAACATGCAAAAATAAAGTTATCATTGTCAGTTTTAAAGATCTTAATCCAAGCCCCTAACATGGCAAAAAAAATCCCACAAAAGCTGTCAAATTCACACACGCAACTGCTTTTAGCAGATTGGCCTTTTAGACACAAGACCAAAGCTGCACTCAAAGCTAGGAAGAGAAGCTCAAGCTAGTGGTTTCACTCTGCAAAATAATTCTGTTGAACCAACTGATATGCAGCAAAATACTTCCCCAAACCCCCTCTAGTGGTTCATCTGTAGGAGAGTTCTTTACAATCAAAAGGCAAAACCGGTTATTAGAAAATGAAGAGGTTTGCTCCAAGCTTTGTTGATCTACTGGGGAAGGGCTGTGAATTAACGTTATTCTTCCAGTCTGCCTACTGCAAGAAAATCTGTTCAAGCATACAACAAAAATGGAACACCGTGGCTACTGTTTTTCGTGTAAATAATAATAATAAAAAAAGTTCAAATGTGGTTTCTTAGGGCATGATGTCTAAGTGGGCATTGGTGTTTCAAATACATGTCACTCCTGTTGGTTACTCATACTGATTGGGAGTATGAGAAACATGGGAACATATATCTCAGGAGCCATTGTTGCCTCCTCTCACCACACAGCTCTCTTCCTCTAGATCTCCTTCTCCAATCTAGACTGCCCTATCCAGTAACATAGAAATCCCATTCTCCTGACCCAGCAAAATTAAAGGAACAGATGGAACCTGCTGAACTTGATGAGGCAGATAACTTTCACATTATTCTGAAGCTAAACATCACGACAGTTTAATCAACTTCAGCCTATCCTTTAAAAAGCAGAACTAAAGGCTAGTCATTTGCTACAAATTACATAATAAATCATCAATGGCTATTGTTTCATATAAGTATGGCATATTAAAATAACTTCAATAAGCTTCTATATACTAGAAGTTAGTTTCTACTCTTGCATATCCTACAGTAAAGTAGAAACATAATTTGCTACATTTAAAGGAAAACCAGTTTAAAATACAAAGTAATGTTGATATCTTTAATTTTTATTAGTCGACTTTGTAAAAGGATGGAAAATAAAAGGGTATTCAAACTATAGACAAAGTGTCCTCTTCTTACCATGACCTGGGACAGACACTGAAATAGTACCGGTCTGTACTAGATATGAGCTGGCAGTATAGTCCTCATCTGTATCAGAGTCCTGAACTGGCTGGCTGGCGTTATTACTTAATAACCACCTCTGGTTGTCATGGAGATTGGGTGATGGAGGAGGGGAGTGTAAATGTTCAGTAACTGATGGACTAGATGAGGAGGATGGCATGGGAGGACCTATGAAAAAAAATAAAAAATAATTTAAAATATGGGTCAAGATATCACATGAACAACAAATCATTTTTTGCATCACTGAAAGGCGAATAGTCTATTTCAAACAATAAAAAGAGATGGACAAAGAAGATATGACAATTATCTGTAATAAACCGGTTTAGAAAACCTAACACAATGCCACGACTTGTTATTTCAATGGACAGTGTCTATCAACTACCTAGAATTCCAATGTCTCTGCAACAGAGAATGACAGAGGAACAGGTGCCAAACTTAACGAAGTATTTTTTGTACAACCATTCAGAAAACACATGATTTTCTATTATTCAAGCCTTTCCGCAGTATAGAAGTACTGAAATATATGGCCAAATACAGGGCTGCTTCTTTCAGTGGGATACTCCAGTCCAAAACCTAGTTATGGAAAAAAAAAATACAGACCAACAAAGAGAAAGGAACAGCTTTCCAAGCTCACACATACAGGGAAACTCAGCCCTGAATTTCTACCATGAGTTACTATGACAGGAATTTCAGTTTTTACCAGCATTTCTCAGACACATACACTATTTAAAGTCTATTAAAATGTTTCACCTGTAAAACTTGAGTCTATCTGCACAAGTTGTTTTAAAACATGCATATGCAATGACTACATCCCATTTCTACATCTTGAAAGTATCGTAAAGGCATCACGGAGGAAGACAGATTTAAACAAAGCTTTAGGATATCATAACAATGCATTTAGTCCTCCAATGGAACAACGATTAAACGTGGTAAACAGCAGAGAAAGCGTCACCTAATTTACCCTGTGAATACATTCGTTCTTTATGGTATTTAGTCAGCACCGATCTCACCCCGTGAGGGTAAGACTGCTGGACTACTTCTGAATATAGTATTATGTTGCCTACAGGTAGGGAATTGTACCAGAAAATAAAGTAGCTTTACTACATACTTTATGTTAAAAGAATTAGATTAACCTGCACGGATACCATTCGTAACTATGAATCTATATTTATATTAAAGGAAGAGAGTGGGGTTTTTCCATCATGTAATGACTTGTTTTTATGGTACTCAATAGTATAGTTATGCTGGAGAGGTGCAGCACCCTTCAGCATTATATTTAAGATTAACACAACAAATCATATTGGCACAAAAAGCTTGAACTACCTTCCCTTGATCTCCCTTGTACACTGCCAGAATCACCTTAATTTTTGATTTTTTTTCTGTCATATTCAGTTTAGCCATTTATCCCACCACATTGTATTTTAAAAGACCTCGAGAACATGTTGCTAAACCCTAACCAATCGTTTTCCCTGGAAAGAAACTTGTGACAGCCTCACAACAAACCATTTGCTTAATTCTTCCATGTCATTTACCTCTTCTTGTATTGAACAGCACAATACGTATCATTACCAATTTAAGATTCAGGTTTGGTTCTGGAAGTAAAGCGAGCACTTGCTATTACTCAAGTAACTCCTGTGTGAAACTGATGGTTTACAGCCATGGAAATAACAAGGACGGGGGAACAACGTTTTACAGGGCTCTACTTGGGAATCTGGAAGTAAAGATTGGGCATGTTTTAAAGTTCAAGATAAAGTGACACCAGATTTTCTTGCTACACCTTGATTTTTTACATTGCTTATTTCAGTAATCTGGATTTGTAGTTATTTCCTGATGGAGTATTTAATGCACTATTTATGATATATTCAAACTGATGTAGATAGCTATTACATTTAATTTTTTGAATAACTGCAATAACAGTTAACCGTTTTTCAAACACAAATTAGCTCATTAACACTCGTTAACTTTCGAACACAACAGAGCCTTGGTTACATAAACTGTAATCATACAAAATATCCAGTTGCCTGAGAATGTGTCACGTTGAAGGTGCCTTAATTATTTTGTGAGTTACCTCATTTATCCAAATTTATTAATTGACTCAGTGGTACTGGCTAGTTCACACTGCACTGGACTGATGAGTTGCCATCCAGAACGAGCATCACTTTAGGTGCTCGGGCTTACTGGGTTTCTCAGTTCAGAAAACACTGTGTGTCAGGTGTGGGGTGGAAGCAGGGGACTACTAGCAAAGCTCCCACTGCTACACTCAGTGGGTATAGATCTCTGCCACTGCAGAAATCGGGTGATAAGGGCTTTAACACCACCAGCAAGTTACACAATTTTGGTGATTTGATTTTTATAAACCAGTGTAACACTGGCAAGCAGGTCTTAGAATTATAGAATCATTTAGGTTGGAAAAGATATTTAAGATCAAGTCCAACCATTAACCTAAAACTACCATGTCCACCACTAAACCATGTCCCTAACCACCACATCTACACACCTTTTAAATACCTCCAGGGACGGTGACTCCACCACTTCCCTGGGCAGCCTGTTCCAATGCTAGACAACCCTTTCAGTGAAGAATTTCCTCCCTAACAGCCAAGCTAAACCTCCCCTGCACAGCCTGAGGCCATTGCCTCTTGTCCTATCGCTTGTTACTTGGAAGAAGAGACCAGCACCCACCTCGCTACAGCCTCCTTGCTGCAGGGAGTGATGGGGTCTCCCCTGAGCCCCTTCTCTCCAGGCTCGACAACCCCAGTTCCTTCAGACGCTCCTCATACCACTTGTCCTCTAGACCCCTCACCAGCTTCGGTGTCCGTCTTTGGACTTGCTCCAGCACCTCAATGTCCTTCTGGTAGGGAGGGGCCCAAAACCGAACACAGGATTGAGCATGGGGCCTCGCCAGTACCAAGTCCAGGGGGACAATCACTTCCCTTGTCCTGCTGGCCACATCAGTATTTCTGACACAAGCCAGGATGCTGTTGGCCGCCTTGGCCACCTGGGCACACAGCTGGCTCATGCCCAGCCGGCTGCTGACCAGCCCCCCAGGCCCTTCCCCCCAGGCCCTTCCCAGCCGCTCCCCCCCAGCCTGTAGCGCTGCGGGGGGCTGGTGTCACCCACGGGCAGGACCCGGCACTGACCCGTGTTCAACCTCATACAAGTGGCCTCGGCCCATCAGTCCAGCCTGTCCAGACCCCTCTGCAGAGCTTTTATATCCTCAAGAGATCAACACTCCCCCCCAGCTTGGTGTTGGCTGCGACCTTGCTGAGGGTGCACTCGATCCCCTCATCCAGATCATCGATAAAGATCTTAAACAGGAGTGGGCCCAATACGGAGCCCTGGGGACACCACTTGTGACCGGCCACCAGCTGCATCTAACTCCAGTTACTACCAGTCACTGGGCCCGGCCGTCCAGCCAGCTTTTTACCCAGTGTAGAGTTCACCCATCCAAGCCCTGAGCAGCCAGTTTCTCCAGGAGAACGCTGTGGGAAACAGTGTCAAAGGCTTTACTGGAGCCTCGGTAGGCAACATCCGCAGCCTTTTGCTCATCCACTGAGTGGGTCACTTTGTTATGGAATGAGATCAGGTTGGTCAAACCTTTCATAAATGCCTGCTGATTGGGCCTGATCATGTAGTTGCACTGTACATGCCATGTGATGTCACTCCATAAACTTCCCCACCAGCATGAAGATCAGGCTGGGTGAGCGCTTCCACCAGCTCCCTCAGTACCCTTGGATGGATCCCAATCAAGCTCCATAGACCTGTGCATGTCTAAGTGGTGTAGCAGGTCGCTCACCACTTTCCCTTGGATTATGGGGGCTTCGCTCTGCTCCCTGTCCGTCTTCCAGTTCAGGGGGCTGGGTGCTCAGAGAACAACTGGTCTTACTGCTAAAGGCTGAGGTGAAGAAGGCATTAAGTACCTCAGCCTTTGTCACTGTTTCCCCCTGCATCCAATAAAGGATGGAAACTCTCCTTAACCCTCCTTTTGGTGCTTTCTTGTCACTAAATTACACAGTCCGCAGAGAAAAGGGAGCTGGTTATAATATGAGCCATTTCATTGTAAGAACCCTAGGCCAACCAGCAGTATTTCTGTACAAATTCATTCAGCACTGGCAGATTTCTGCATTGAGCTCCTCTTTGATTCCAAGTGAAAAGGTAGATAGATTGCTATATTGTCATTTATAGAATAAGCTACATGTTAAGAAAAAAAAAAAACACCAAACACCACACTAGAAAGAAGTAGTGTAAATGATGTACATATTCCTCTCCAATTCTTTTTTACATGGAATGAAAGGCATTTTAAAATATGTTGTAATATCTCTTATTGAAGTCTTAAACACATTTATAAATCACAAAAATCATTAAATATGACAAAAGCCAATTATATTGATTATAACACTTTTTCCACACAGCTTGGAGGCACAAAACGATGCAAAGAATACTTCATTCTAAGGAAAACCACAGAAATACAAATATTGATTTTCCGCCCTCCCTGTTCTGCTTCTTTTCATATACAGGCTAGCAGAAATTTCTGTTCTGCTTTGACTTTCTTGCCCATACTTTAAAAAAAGCAAATTTTCATGTTTTAACTATGTGACTTTGACATAAGATGGTAAGCTATTTTTAATGAGAAAGTATACTGGGCTTAAGAGTACTGAAATCTCATCTTTTAGGTTAGTTGTAAGTATAAACACACTTTAATCCGTTGGCATGTTTATAACCAAAAATACATGACTTTCAATTATCTTTCTGTATTTAGGAAAAAAAAAAATTATCTCGCACAAACCAAAAACGATTTGCAGCAAATATAGGCAAACTACAGCAGGAACAGACTTAATAGAGCAGTATGTGAAGATGTGAATAAATTTGCTAAGGAAATAATACAAGTCCCCAAAGAAAGTAAAACCCAAAGAACTGCTTGTAAGAGGAACACTGACAAAGAAATACACCTGAGCTAATAATGGATACATTAAATACAGATGTACAAGATAATTATGTAAAAAAATAATTTTGTACTGTTCTACACAAAGATTGACTCTACCTAAACTAAAAAATAAAAGTTAGAAGCAGAGCTGATGTCACATATGGAAAAGCTGAAAGGGACAAGTATGGTAAGTGCAACCCATAAAAAGATAGCAAAGAAACAAAGGGAAAGACTGCCATCAGTGGACTGGTAGTAATGGGAGGCACAGGAATGCACGGGATTTTCTATCTTCAGTATATTAAGGCTTAAGTAAGTCTAAGGCTGAGCCTCTGGCAGTTGCTGCTGTCTAACACCATGGGTATGAGCACAGGGAAGGGAGGGGAGCTACCGCAGAGCGTGGGAAGGGCTGGGGGTAGTGCAGGGCAGAGCTGTGCCTTCAACCCCAAAGCCTCAGGGACACTTCCACCTAGCCACAGCCCGCAGCTTAGAGTCACGTACAGGTTGTCTACACCCATTCCCTTTAAAAAAATAATAATTAAAAAAAAATTTAAAAAGTCTATTAGCAGCACTTAAGCTTATTTATATTGTATTATGAAGAACGAATCCAACAACTGCTCAGCTTTCATCTTTTATCTGTCTTCACATGCTGAAGAAGCACTTTGCTTCAACACCAACGGGTGCGTAAATGAATTACACACTGCATCTTCACTACATGCACTTTAGAGAAAATAGTATTGGGCACTTTTGGAACATGGCATTTAGGAGAAAAGTAGGATGGAAGAGAAGCAATAGTAATGATCTCCTGCTGTTGCAAGGTGGGCAGGCTGGAATAGATGACCCAGAAAGCCTCTGCAGAGCCTTAAAATACATGTACTTATCAAAACTTCCCAACAGATCCAAACTCTTTAAACAGCAACATTTTGATGGCCATATGATATCAACAAAAAAGGAAAAACCTTGTTTACTTTCTTTCGTAACTGTAAATCTACAGATTCTTAAGATCATGCTTTACTTCAAGAGAGTCTTTGCTGCTTCAAGAATTTCTTTAACACACAACTTATGTTCACATATCTAGATTAATTTTCAAAACCTGGCATTATCAATTCACTTTGCATAAGATGTATTGAAAGTTACGTACTTTGCAAAAGTAATTTCACTATAAAAATTTGAAGGGCCATTATTTTCATCTCAATCAGAATGCATAAATCCTATACCTAACTCTTACACAGAACTTCTGATGGCTGCTTAAGGCAATACAAGAGCAGACAGCTCTGTTTAGGCTGCTTAGCTATGGCAGAACAGTGCAGTTTTCCTTTCACAGTCTTGGCAGCCCTTGTCACTGAGACTGAAGGAAAAAAATTCCTCTATCTGCATCTCAAAGACAGAAGAGGAGAGTCTTATTTTGAAGTAAAAAGTACTTACTGACTTCAATGTCAGTAAGAAAATGCTATTAAATTACAAATTGCAAGGTAGATATCTCCTTCCCTTACTTAAATTAATGGGATTTTTGCTGGTGACTTCATGGAAATGAAGATTTCATGTTATTTTAAATGGCACTATTATGTCATATAAACCCAAAACCACACCACATACTGTGGAAAAATACATTATACATATAATGGCTCACTAACAGTAGCTACATATACCCATTTTGTACCTTCTTTGTTCCACACAACAGGAAAAGACAGGTTGCTGGTTGTTGTTTTTTTTTTTATTATTATTTTTTTTTAATAAAAATGGGATCCTTTAAAACTGGGATCAGACAGGCAGTGGTTTGTGAAGGTCAGAAATAGAATGTCTTCTGGCTAAATTAATTAGAAACCAAAACACTTTCAAACAGGCTGAGGACACTTACAGCCCTTCTGAATCAAGCTGAGATGGCTCTTTGCAATCTGTTCTAGGACTTCCCAGCGTGCTGAAAGCTGTAACACACTCTTGTTAAATAGGGCACCTACACCCTCCTAACAAGCTTACTGATCACATCCCGAAGTTTCAAATACCAATGTAGCACATGTAGATTGAATCACAAAAACCTTCTAAAACCCCCCAAACTCCAGACCAGGTATGTACAACCCTAAGCAACCGGATTTTGGACCTCTTCATCTCTGTGTATAACACAGTAAGTTAGCAGTAAGTGTTTTTTAATTGTAAACTCATTTTTTATTATGGACTCCCTGTATGCTCTCCAACTCGTATGACTTGGCATTGGCATTTATCTCTCTGCTGGATACTGCAGCCTTCTGCAGCCAACCTGCAGTGACAGTTATCTCTTAATTAAAACTCTACATGCAAATAGAACTGCTGAAAAGTGGTGTGGCACAGCACACAAAGAACGATTATTTATAACCAACACAGTTCTTTTTATCTCCTTGTATCAGAGTCGACCATTGTAGCTACTGTGACTATGTCCCCAAGGAAACACATGCATAGACAGTCTTTCAAATATATACACATGCATATATACCAACAAGACTGTATAAATCCATCTACAGTGAAAAACACTCCGGTGAGAAGAACTACGTGCCAAGAATTCTTTAAAAAATAAATGTTTTCAAATGTGTAAAAACGATGCTTGCAATCTACTGTGGGTTTTCCATTTAACTGTTTTTGTTTTCCTTTGTTTGTATGCATAACGGATGACCCTTTTACACCTGAATTGGGAAGTGTATTTTCCAAGTTTCAAACCCCTCTGAGTGCTGATGAACTATGACTACATCTTAGATGCAATACTTAAATACAAATGCCATGTTCTTTTCCTAGATTTCCTTGTAAAGTATTACTTCTAAACAAAACAAGTGTATTATCATGACACTTATCTAAACTCACAAAGTTGCAACTGCTTCTGTAGACTGAAAGCTGAAATTTTACAAGACTATATTCAAAAGACATTGATTTGAAAACAAAAGTAATCCATTAGAAAGAAAGAGAAATGCTGGCCTGAAATGTAATTTGTTGGGCTGGTTTTTTGTTTTGTTTTTCTTTATTTTATTTTTCCCTTTTTCTTTCTTCTTGGAAGTGTAGTATAATAACCACAAACTGTAATATAAACCTTGTAATTGTCTTCTGAAAAACAGAAAGATTTCTTAAGAAAAACAGTTATGCATTACAACTGACACTCATTTCTGTAGCAAACACTTAGTGTTTTGAAGCATTTTGGTGGTTTCAGAAATTTAACAGCTGCTGCTCAGCAGATTGCTAAATGAAAAGGAGTGCCCTGTTCTTACAGGGGTCAGGCTGCATGACCACAACGGCTCCTTCTTAAATCCCGAGTTCAGGCAGTGCTCATCTTAGCTTTAAATGGCAGTTTTGTCTGTAACAAAATTGCAGAATATGAGCCTTAACTGACAGATTATCCTAACTGAACTGCATTTCTCTCACTACCTGTTTAAAGTTATTATTATCATTTTCAAAAGTAATTACCTCATAACATAAAAGCTAGGTGCGCAGCAAAGGTCCACTCAGCCAGGCAGAAAGTTCATGAGCTGAACTAAGAGCTCAAGCATCTCTAGCATCCAGATTTTATTTTTAGGAGCCATTTTGTTCAACTCAACTTTAGTTTCCACTTTATTTCCCCCAACATTAATTAAAAGCAAGCATGCAAAATGTTGGTAGGGGAACAGAGAGCTATTTCCAGAAGAGTGAAAATTCCTATTCCGCTCAGAAAATAATTTTAAGTGATGTGTCTCTGTATTTTTAGAAAAAGATGCCTAATTCTTTTTTCTTTGGGGTGGGGGGTTTGGACAGAAGCAAGCTGATGAAATCAACAGTGGATTCTTGCATGAAAATGTCACCTCTCCGTTTAGAGCATCTGCTGGGATTCAAGTTCCTCTGCCTTGTGGTAACAGCCTCATCCAGCACAGCCTGGGCAAGACCGCACCAGCTCCGCCACCGACTCAGCTGTACAAGTTGCATACTCACAGTTTTGGCAAAGCTGCTACCACTTGCAGCAAGCACATGACAGCTGGAGCATGGAGGTCTCTAAGGGCACACAGAGCTTCAACTGTGTAGGCAGGGGAGCTCCTGGGGGCCCCATCTGGACCCTGCGTGGCTCAGCCATAGACCTGGCCCCTTCCCACCACAGCCACCAAGCTGCCGCCTGCTCGAATCTGGCCAAATTAGAGAGGTGCCCAGTCTCTCCACATGCAGGCAGGGATACACAGCTGTGTACCAAGGCGACGCAGGAGGCACCCATTCGTAGCTAATGACTTCTGCCTCAGTCACAGCCCTGCACTGCTGTGCACATCTGCCTGGGCTTACTGCTTCACTGACCACTACACGGAGGGGTGGGAGAGGGCAGGAGAGGTCCCTTGAGTGGAGGGGATGTGCAGCCACTCGGTTCTTTCTATTCCCTATTCACATGCAAAACAAACAAGAATCACACAGTGCTGTAGACAGAACCCAGCCCTTCTCAAAAACCTGCCAGGATTTTAACGTTAAAAAACCCACCACAAACACAAGCAAAAAAATCAGGAAAACACCCCACCAGTGCTTTTTTTTTTTATTTCCAGAAATGGAACTGCACGTTAAAAAATGGAGTTACTGGCATATACTGTAACTGCTGTGACAGCTACTCTCAGTCTCTGTGTGTCTTATAGTCACTCAGTGATGAGGCTGAAGAGTTTACCAAGTTTCCACTCTCAATTCTGACCTTTGTAAAAGGCTAATTTTTCTGGATGCTGATATTCTTTCAGATGGCAATTCATAAAAAGTAATCGCCTAAAAAAGTACCTTTGAAGAAATGCTTCTTTGCTTTTCCTATCCATGTTTTTTTATTATTGGAGGAGAAATGGATTGAGCTGTGTCACATCTGGTTCATACTCCTTCCAGTATGACTCTGTGGGCTAAACCGGGGGGGGGGGGGGAGTGGGGTGATGGGGGGGTGTGGTCAGAAGCAAGTCTTTTTGGAACAGGACAGGAAATGCACCTTGAAGAGCACAAGAGGGCTTGGGTTGTTTTTTGTTTTTTTGGAAAGGAGGTGGGGGAAAGGCTTGTTAAAGAGAAAATAAATCTGAGAACGACTCACAATTCATTCAGTTTTCAGATTCAGGTAATTTCCCACCCTCATTTCTCCCACCCCAGTAAGTAGTCTAAAGAGAAATCAAAATAAATACTAATTAACTAAATTTGGTTTTCTTAATTCTACCAGGCCCTACATGAGAAAAGCAGTCAAAGCAATGGTAGGGATGCCAGTTTTGCCTAATTTTGCTACTACTGTGGCTACTGCCTTGCAGTATGCTATAAAGGAAACCCTATCTTTGAAGCAAAGCATCCAGAGAAGCTTTCAATGACATTGGATTGCCTGTGCTTGCAGACCACAGAGTATAACTTGCTTTCTTAGAAGGGAACATGGCAAATTTAAAGAGAGATTTTGATAGAAGGTAACAAAGATCAACAAACTGCTGGGAAAGCATTCTATAAAACTCACCTACATTAAAAAAAATGTTATTTCTCAATATTCAAATTAGTTATTTTAGGATAGTTATTTATATCCCTCTTAGCTGCATTTTTGGGACCATTAGATATTTCAAAAGATCAGGGCTGTGGCATAGCAAAGGAGGAGGAGGAGGAGGAAGGATGCAATGACTGTTGCCATCTTCACCAGCTTCTGATGGAAAGCTGCCCCAGGGACTGGCACACATCCTGACATGAACTCCACACCTCCCAGCACGGCTCTGCAAGGACCATCATGCTGTGAAGCCGTGCTATCACCAGAGCCTTCCACATGAAATAAACATCGTGCTGCTACACCCTGCTTTTTCCCAATAAAGTAAACCAATAAAATTTCTTGTAAAACTAAAGAACCGTGCAATGCTTACGAAAGCATACCTTTAGCAACAAGAAAGGAGAAAGCAGTCCTGCTAATAAAACATCAAACTTATCTAACCAGTAAAGAAGTATTGAACTTCATAGGGTTTGTATGCCTGGAGGTAACAGAGTAGGTATTTTTGCTAGCTCTTCATTGCTCCATTTTCAAAAGCCCTTCCCTTCCTGCTGCACTTTCAAGTTTTGTTCCTTGTTGGGGCTTTTTTTTTTTTCCTATATTAAATCTAACTTCTTAACAAAGGAATTTTGGGTCGCAGAGGAATTAGAGAATTACCAGAAAATTATCGACTGTTGTCTCACGCAGTACCACTCTCGCAAGCAACAGGACATTTACTGGACATTGATGTCTCATTACATCTAGCATGTAATTTATTTCTCTGTTGGAACAGAACTTATCAGCTTTGCCCATGTGGAGAAAATGTTTCTACCTCAGAAACAAATAGATGACCACAGGCAGGAAGCTGGAAAGCTTAAATGAAAACCCACCGCATGATCACCAAAGTTAGCTTGCTACCAAAGCCACTAAGGCAGCAGTGTTGAAATGGGCCGGAGGTGGCATTTTAGGGCCAGATTTTTGACAAAGCGTAGTCTTGTTGAGGGATGATTTAGAAAACTGAGAACAATAAAAACTGTTGGGTACTAGGAACTCAGAGAAAGCTGGACTTATTATTTAGATGTTGCTGGAAATTCAGCCTTAAACAAAACCCCCACATCAAAGCAGTCCCTTATGCTTGCCTGATTATATAAACAGTAATGTTTTAACTGGTGAGAAAATTTATACAGTATTTGCAAAGCACCCCAAAGTTACACATTTTTAGTCACTCAATTCCACTGTAAGAAAATATTGCGATCCAAAATAGAATATATTTTGACTGTTTATATAAACTCCCTATTTGATAGCTTTTAATTTTGTAACATATTATCTGTGTTTATACTTGGCAGGACTGCGCTGTGTTCTAGCTATATGTATAATTTAAAACCATAAATTTCAAATACGGTTAGTTATCAATTCAAGTTTAGAAAAACACAGACATAATGTTTCTTAAAAAAATAGACAAACCCCTCACATTAGTTTAGGTAGGTCAAAAAATGCTGAATGGAGGTAAAAAAATCCCTTTGGCCTCAGAATGAACATGGAAAATTTCAGTCCAAAAGTGCTTTTCATAAAGTTATGAGCTAATGATCAAAAGGGAGTTCTAATAAAGTTTCATAAAACGCTAGCTATAAAATCCAGCAGTAATAACGTAATCTTTATTTCTTTGCCAAGTTGACCACTTCAGAATAGTAAAAAACCAAAGTAAAGTAAATCACACTGGTTACTTCTAAGAGGTTTTATCTCAATGAAAATAGAAAAGGCCTAAAAGACTGGGCCAAAATACATGTAAGGAAAATACCAAAATAAAGAAAATACTTGTTTATGCCAGATCGGAGCCAAGGGTAACAAACCCTCTTTACCAAGCTGCTTCCAGAATCCTTGGGCCTCTCTCCAAGGACAAGGGAAATGCCAACTGGGCCATCCAAACCTGCTGCCAGGCAGAGGTTATCCATCTCTTTGAAAAGAGATAAAAGGAAATTCTCATCTGAGTGCTTTGCAAACTCCAAAACTGCTCTTCATCTAAACGGTAGGATCGCCAGCAGAAGATGTGTAAGTCTCTGAGTTCCTGAAAAATTATTAATGTTGAAGCATTATACTTTCAAGATGCACCCGCTCAGTACCTGTAAAACCTGCCAGATAAAAGCCAATTACTACACAGAAAGCATTTAAAGGCACCGGTCTGGAAGCCCTGCCCTGTAAAACTAAAATTCCCCATACACTTTATTGCACATGCTTTCCAAGATTATCCACTCCCTCACATCAACCTTCATAAATCTCTACTGCCAAAACATCTACCAAAGCACTTACTGATACGAAAAGACACGAAAAAAATTCTTATTCTACTGCTTTTTTTTCCCCTCTGAAAAAGACTTCTTAACAGGTTCTTGACAAAGATTACATTTGTATTCACACAATGCTCCTTTTATAAAAAGAAGTAATGCAACCAATTATGAGAGCAGCCCCTGAAAAAGCCAACTAATGGCTTGACTTTGTCCACATTCATATCAGCACAAAGTAACTAATTTTATATGATGCTCGATAATGCAGCACTATGTAAGGAAAAGATTATGCAGGAACACTTACAAGCTAAACATTCATTCTGAAAGGATCAGCCCATATAAAATGTAATTTATAAGTGCAGAGAAAAGGAAAAACACAGAATTGAAACCAGGTTTACCCGCATTTCACTCCTTTTGTATTTTGGCATGTTTATGCCTAACACGCATGCAGTTTTTTGATGCAGTTGCTGTTCCTACATTGTACCTGATTTAGCCTCCTACACTCAAAACACCACAGCATCTACCCGAAGAGATAAAGACAAAGGAGTAGTCTTAGCTCTCCTGCTTGCTCAGTTGTCTGAGATGCTTTCTCTTCCTTGTGTTGTTTGTATTTGTTATTTATCACTGAGGTATCCTAGTAGTCCAAATAATCATTCATCACATGTTTTCTGAAGCAGTTACCATTCATTATGTATTTTCTGAAGCACTTACAGCCTGCAAAGTCAATTCTTGGTCAGAATTTTTACATCCAGAAGTAGAAAACAAATCACAGGATACTTCAAAGTCAGATCCTGTGAAATAGAGGAGGATGTTAATCAGTGCAGTTTAATACAAAACCCTCTGTCACACTGCTGTTAAGATTATGTGTGCTGAGGTGAGCACGCAGTGACATTAAGAATCATACACGAATTTCTTTTGAATAAAAATGATGCATCCACCCATAACATTCATCAACCCATGCAAACTCTCAGGAATCCAGCTTTCACTGCAAGTGTCTTTTTGGATGTGTTTATTTCAGAAGATGTGGTATGAATGATAGTATAATAAGTTTTACTATGTTTTAGGCATAAATGACTCATATATCATTCCATTTGAAAGAAAAAATCCTAACATGCAAGTACAATATGTTAGCGCAGCTGCTCCATGGGAACAAGAGCATATCCATTTGGAAGGAAAATACATTTACGAAAATGCCCGATTAGCAGAAAAAGAAGAAAACAATTCATTATAAACAATAATATACAACACAACTGCTTTCTTTGACATTTTTATGGTTACAGTCTGTTTTCATGGAATCTATTGGATTAAAATGCATCTAGCTCTTCCCCTCCCACCCCCAGCTCAGATTAGTCTTCATTGATGTTATCCATTAAAAAAAAACAACCACCAAAACCCCCTCTAGTTTTCTTTAATCCAGGCTTTGAAGAAGGGGTTCCCATGATAGTTGGATGTGAAGTTGCTGGACAGAGTTCACCACATTATCTTTTTACTTCAGGCATCTCCTACCAGGATCCCAGTTCGGGGGCAGAAACGCATATTCCCCTCTCCTTTGTGCTTTGCAAAATACTGTATTTTTATCTTGCATGTCTCCTGTCCCCTGCAAAGGTTATAAATTGAATGCTGCAAAGCTGACAGGCAACATACCTCTGAGAATTGCAAAACATGTACGAAGTCGAGGCAGTGCCACCTACATCACAGCATTTGTGACCTCCTAGAGACAAAGCTTCCTGCTGTCCCAGTCTTACCTTTCACAGCCAAGGAAACCTCTACCTCTCTACCTTCTTCCGTCTTACCTCTCATTGCCCTTTTATTTCCAGACACCCTTCTCATTAATGGACACCCTTTTTATTTTCCCTCACACTGCAATTGAAAAGTTTCAGATGATTCTTCTGTTACAAATTAATTAACTTATTGTAGAAAAGGAAGGGAACTTCTACTAAAAAAAAATCAAGACAAGAACACGTGGGAGTGTTGAATGTAGCACTAAATAATTATGCCATTTAGTGTAAACCACTGGCAAACTAAAATATACTTAGAAATTATTTACAGTGGGTTATGACATTACATGGAATAACAAACACACAGGTAATACTAGTAATGCCATTGTTTCTTTTGATAAAACCAAACACACACATGCGTAACAAAAAAATTAATAATGGGCTAAGCGGATGCAGTTGGGCACTTCTTTATAGAGTATCCCCCAAACATTCACCAAAAGGAACTGCAGACTCTGCAACACAAGAAGAGTCTCAGAAGTACCTTTATTCCCACCTGCTACTGGAGAGAGATCTCAGATGGTTACCCCAACTTTTGGCCAATACAAGAGACACAACCAGGAAGAGACAGCAGCTTACTAGTGAAAAGACACTTCAATGTTTTGCTTGAGTCAGGCCAGAGGATTAAGTCCGGATCTCCCACCTTCCAGGTGAGTGCCTCAGCTAAGAAGTGCTCAGCTAATCGCAGAGCAACTTGTTCTGCCTTCCTTTTTTTCATTAAAATCTCTGAAGAACTGTGTTTAGTTCCTCATCAAGACAAATGCCAAGCCTGCTAAATTTTTCATGACACTGAATTCTTGTCCTCCTGCCAGCCCTAGTTATGTGTGAACATTTTAGGCTCCCTCAGGCATTTATTTTACTACAGAGTCCTGAAATACTTAAGTCTATTAAGACCTAAAATAAACATGCAAAAAGGAGGAATCTGCTAGTTGTTCTCCCAGTCTATGTTTTAAGGAGGCAGTGCCTACACCAGTTTAGTCTGGAAATGATTCTCAGTGTTGCCAATGAAATGATGGTACATACAGCAACAAAACCATCAAGCCATGTCAAGCTAGCACAGTGGGGTTCAGCTCCCTGCCATGGCAGGAGCAGCACCGTCTGGAGGCTGGGAAGAACCAGCCAAATGGGGTTGAGCCGAAGAGAATCAGCTGGACTGCAAGCGCACAGCCAGAGCAGAAGGCATAACGCTGTCCAGAAAAGCTGGATTTACTAAACCCGCACACAATGAATATTCTGCACGCGCATTACCCCTGGGTTTGTGCCCAGCTGAGTCCTTGGATGCTCCCTTGCTGCCAGGAAAGGGGGGTCGCTGGGAGCAGACCATGACTGAAGAACAAATTCACACAGCTTGGCCTTGGTTAACCTCCTCACTAAAGGCCTTTCTGGAGCAGAAAGCGTGCTGGCTGCAAGCTAGGCTGGCCCGCTGCGCATCAAAGTGGGAGCTTGAGAAAAGGTAGCCAATCATCCAAAGATTTCAGCCAGGCCCTGAAAGGTGGCAGTGACTGACTGAATTAACCACTGGGCTAGCACACAGGCTGTGCATCCCTTAAGTACAGAAAGGAGCTGAAAGGACACTCATAGTAAATTCCTTACACAAAATATCTGGATTTAAAGTCACCCCATGAAAGAATGTTATGGTCACTCCCAGTTATCTATTATTTTATATATATATATAGATATTCTTATAGCATTCTGTATCTGCTCTTTCCAAAGGTCTGGAAACAGACTAAGCTTCGCTGTCTTGGTATCTCTTATTGCCTGCAGCAACTCCAACAGCACTTCCACAGGCAATGCTCCATTATTATTGTTACACTTGCTGCTATTAAAAAAGGAAGGACAAATGGCCAACTTGTGGCCAGAAAATACCATGCCCGATACAGAATCTGAAGTTCAACATTGTTGTCTTAGAGACAATCCAGAGAGGTGTGAAGAAGTACATGCAGGGATGCACAGAGTCTTACACTGCAGGTGCTATGTGCTAAGAAGGCAATGTGGACATGAACTGCTGGTGCGCACAAGCCCCCAGCTCATGCCTGTCCCTAGCATAACTTCAGAAAGCTCCCAAAGACCAGATCATCTTCTACCTAATGCCTCTTATCATCCTTACCTAAACTTCCACACTGCCTTTTTCCTTTTTTTTTTTTTTTAAAAAAAAAAAAAGTAGTTTGTGTGTCTTCTTCCCTATCTTACGTGCGAAAGAAACTTTCAAAATCCTCTTAAACAGTTTCTTCTCCTACAGTTTTCAAATTGCTATTGTATACATGTCAGCCCTCAGGAGACCAATGCTCAAGGTCCCTGTAATGAACTGGATTTAACACGGGTGTAATATGTCTATATAATCCTAGCAGGTGATCCTCATTGAATGCACAACCTAAGACAAAAGGCCTCAAAATTTTTTTGCCATTCAGAGCAGTGAGGGATTTTTCTTTCCTTAGTACCAAATCTGACACCTGGACCTTGCGAACGTCCAAGCAAACTGGAGTGTTGATATCCAGCTGGTTCCTTGCCCTGTTTCTGATGCTCCTAAGACACTTTTTCTGATGGCAAAACGCAGAACATTTCTCTACAAATCACGAATATGGTGGGGAAGGATATGGGGAACTCTTCCTGAGGTCTGCAATTCTGTGAAGTGCGTGTATTTATTATTTAAAAAGTAGGGTTTGAATAGAAGTTAGCAGTTCTTTTACACTGTTATTTCCTTCTGTTGCTGAAGAAATATGAGAGTACTTCAGTTTCCTGGTCTGTCCAGAGTAATTGAAAAAAGTGAAAGAACAGAAACAAAATCACTACCAAAACCCCTAATACAAGCAGTGCTCAGTACTATCAGTAAATGTATATTTAATCTTTGTCTGCCAAACTGCTTAAGTTAAATGCTCATCGTGTTAGTTCCATGTATTATTTGTAACTAATTTTACCTCGTTACCCGGTCATTTTTGCCCTGATTTTCTATCCTCACTTTTCCTACCTTCATCTTGACAAACTAAAAACTTACCGATAGGGAAATTGCTTCTTCCTATAATTGGCAAAGTCCTTAAGCATAACTGGAAAAATACTGTAATCCCAGTTACAACGGTATTATTTTCTCATGCCTCTGATACGAGCATGATGGAGTATGAGACTGAGTGGCATGTTTGTGATGAATCATACTTCATGCCCCTGAACACCCATGGCAGAAGAAAAAAAGAATCAGTCATTTCTCCCTCTGAGGGCTGACAGGATGTGAAATACAGAGCAAAGTGAAGTTGGAGGATCAGAGCTGCCAGATTTTACATCACGTGGGACCACATAAAGGGCCACAAAGACCATTTCCTTAAGATAAAAACACAAGAACAGACAACCTTTTGCTCTTCCTCCACCCTGAGTGGGAGGGAGCTTTCTTCAGCTGAGCTCTGCAGTAAAATTGTGGCTATGCTTCTGCAGACACCTGAGGAGCCTTATTGCTTTTTGCTGTCAAGCAGCAAAAGGACCTGCTGTCAAGCATTTCACCTGCAACATTCTTCTGCCTTCTGGGTTGGGAACCCCACTTCAGGGAGTTAAAAGAGCTCAAAAACCTGATATATTCAAAATTTAAGCCCAGTGTGTCTAAACCCCAGTTCTGAATTCCTAAAATCTGAATATGTAATACCAACTCTGACACAGCTTTCACCAAAGAAATGGTATATTGTGACCCCAAACTACTTGTTCAGTTTTGTGTTTGTTTGTTTGGGGGTTTTTTTTGGTGTTTTTGTTTGTTTGGTTTTTTTTTTTTTTTCAAAACTCATGACTTTGCTCAGCTCTGAACGAGACCAGTGTGATGAGGAATGCCAAAGGAATATACCCCAAAACTGAAACATCAAAAAAGCTTCACTCAGAAACCAGGCATGGAGCTGGTCCACATTTATCATCTATGAGCTAAAATCTGATTAATGTAATTTAAGATTGATAATTAATGGTGGAGGCCATATATGCTTTTATTAAAAGGAAACTGTCAAATTAGAAATACTGCTGCCATCTGACTTTTTCTAGAGTATCATGGTTTCAAATAACATCTCAGATTTATATAACCAAAATAACCATCCTATACATTTTCAGGATTTTTAGTCTCTTTCCCCGTAAATGAAATCTTTCCCTTTCTTCAGCTGTTTGCATTGCCCTTTCAAACACTAGTAAGGGAAATGAAAATAAACAAAATCAAACAAAACACAACAGTATATTACTAAAACTTGCAAGTAATAGTAGAAGGAAGAGTTGCATTTTTCAATCCAGTTTTTAACAACTGATCTGATTTTAATGTATGTTTATTATTACATTAGTGGGTACAAGGGACTCCGTTGTGCTAGGCATTACAGAAGACTATAACCAAAAAACCCCCCCAGTTCTTTCTCTGTATGAAGTAACAAATGGCTGGCACCAGACAGCAGTCATCTGAGAGTGAAAATTCAAAGGTAGAATAGCTGAATTACTAATGACGATGTGTCATCCTTCTCCCCAGTGCCTTGCTACTCAAGGTCTCCAGTGTGGCTAATGTGCTGCCAACTTCTAATACAGGTTCCAGAAAAGCTCCTGGGAACAGCAATCTGCAAGCCTGATGTCTATATGCTAGTCAAGTTAATAGAAACTATAATAACAAATAGACTAAGCGGGCATGTGTCAGATGAGTAAAATTTCAGTCTTCTAAATGAAGTCCTGTCTTACAAAATTAACCCAATTCTTCGAATAGCTCAAACAAACATGTGAAAGCAGTGATCCAGTCAACACAGCCTATGTGGATTTCCAAAAGGCTTTTAAACAAGTACTTCACCAAAGGCTTTTAAAGAAACTAAGCACCCACAGCAAAATAGAGGTCTCTGCATGGCAATGTAACTGATTAAAAGGCATAACCAGAAATGAGTGTAAACGGTCAAGTCTGCACAGCGGAGGAAGCCTACCAGCGGAGTACCACTGGGATCTGCACTGAGACCTGCTGCTCTTTCCACGCCTGTAATTGACCTGGAAAGGTAGCTGAGCACTGCAGCAACCAAGTTTGCAGATGATACAAACTTATTCAGGGCAGTAAGGGTGAGGGCAAGCGGTGAAGAATCACAGGACCTTATGAAATTGAGTGACTAGACAGTGAAATGGTAAATTAAATTCAGTGTGGATAAATGCAGAGTGATGCACATGGGAAAGTATAACCTTAACTTCACATGTACAGTGATGGGTTCTAAGCTGAACATTACCACTCAGGAGTGAGACCTTGGGGTTACAGTAAATAGTGCCATCAAAATGTCAGCTCAGTGCTCAGCTGCCAAAAGAAAGCAGCCCAAATATTAGGTATTGTTAGGAACTGAACAGGAAGCAAAACAGAGAACACAATTATGCCACTTTGTAATGCCATCCAGTTCACACGATGTCCCTGATTCCAGCAGAGAAGAGTTCAGGGGACATGCTTCATCACTGTGTATTTTTACATTTTACAGTTTACTTTTACAAAGGTAGGAGCGAAACAGGAAGACTCTTAATGCAAGAAGAGTGACCTATAATTAGGGGGGAAAAGACAGCAGTTTTAACATTGTCTGCATCTCAGTTTCATAACAGTTTTCCCCGAGACTGTATCCAAAACTCAAGGAGACAGAACCTTCTAGGTAGTTGATGATAAACCATTCAAAAAAGAGGTTCAAAAATTACATACGTACAATCAATGAGCTCTATTAAAAAGCATTACTGTGCATCAAAAGCTGAGCTACTGCTAAATGCACAAGCTTTGCTAGTATTTGAAATAGCTGGGAACAGACAAGTTTGAAGATTTGCCTTTACACTAGCAGCATACAGCCAGCTAAAAATCACTTTGCTGTGCCATTTTGAAGCGACTAAAGATGTTAAGCCCTAAGGGTAAGCACAAGTGCCTGCAAAAGAGTAAGTAAAACCGAATTAATCTAAAAATCTTTGAAGTCTTGCCTTTCTCGCTACTCTCTTTTCCTCATTTTCTTTCGTATTCGCTAGCCTGCTCAAGTTGCTGCTGGAATCAGACTGCTTCAGTGCTTGAACAACACACAAATGTTTTTAACCACTGACGTTCTGTTAACAGGGACCAACTAAATTAAGTCTAGGTCTTCAGATTTCTACCTAATCTCTACACATCTCTACCACAACTACTTCTTGCTTTTACGAGAAAGGATCTGCCTGTCTGCTAATGGACTGATAATACTCGTATCTTTGTCTAATTGCATGAGCCATGAGACTGTTCTGGTTCTCGTTTGGATTGTTAAGTATCAGACACAGAATATGTCTATCAATATTGGCTATGCATAGCATACTCTGCTTACTTACCTGCATAAAATACTGTCTATTCACTTCACATATGCATACACATATAAGAGAAATACACTGCCACCACAATCTATAAACGATCTATACAGTAGCTTTGCCTACCATGAAGTAGAATAAATACAGAAAGGCAGATGTTGGAAGAAAAACCAAAATCGTGATGAATAGTTATTCTTTAAACTCACAAATGTATCCAATATGAACATAAGTGTTTTTCAACAAGAAATAAAACCACACAGGGTATTTCATTAGTTTAAACTGTTAGCTAAGAGCCGCTACAGGAGAGTGCAGACGGACAAAGAATACTTGTTCTAAACCAGACCAAGTCGCAAATTATTTTTTGCCTTTGTACTAGCCTTACATTTCATTAAAAATCACTTAGAAGTTATTTCAACTCAAAGGTTATAGTATACCGTTATGCAATAGAGCCATAATTCTCTACCACTGAACTGTAATTGAAGTTTCTTTCTTTTTTGAAGACACACTTTTCAATTTGTCCTGTCCAAGCACGTTTTTATGACAGGTCATGAAGGACACTCAGCAGGAAGCACTCTGGGAAAATAAGTAGTCCCAGCTAACCAAAAGGCTTCTACAGGCAATAAACGGCATGAGTTTAATTGAAGTAGAATGAAGAAATCAAAGTAAATATTAGCTGGTAGCAATGCACTAAAAAATTCAGTGATTGCAAGTAAGCAGAAGTCAATCAAACTTCGCAGAGAAGCATTCTTAAAGCAATGCACAGAACTGGTGAAGCTGTGACAGACAGCAGACTAAACCCCAGGCAGGCACATCAACTCACTAACTGAAGATCTGCATCCTTCTATCAGATGAGAACTTAGGTTTCAGCATAACTACAGTTACTTTTGTTAACTGGAGAAAACCAAAGAAAAAATCAGGCAACCACCTCTTCCCTCTATTTATTCTACTGTTCACTACAAATAAAGTGATCTTCTGTCTCCTGAAGTGAGAGACGAAACATTAAGTAATCACAGAAACCCTTGGACCACTAGATAAATTGTTCCCTTGACCCCGAGTTGTTTTCAAAGGGCAGGGCTATGCTGCTGCAGCTACAGCAGCTGCCTCCGAGCACTGGTAGTAGCACTGGGCAGCTACAAATCACCGGCAGAGCAGGTGAAGTGCAAAATGGTGGCCGGCCCCTTTAAAAGTCCTGGCGCACCCTGAAACTTTAATTCTGTCACGCAGTTAGAAAACGCTGAATAAATGAAGTTTTCCAGAAAGCCATTCTAACTGAGCTCCTCATTACAGATCTAATTACAAGCTATCTTTATAATGTACACCTGATGACATCGTGTAAAGCACTTCGCTTTAAAGGTCAGCAGAACTAGAAGAACAATTTTGCTATTTATAGTAAAGGGTGAACTTTTCTTATTTGGCTGTTTAAGCAGCCAACCCTTGAGTTTAATGTAATTAGGGAGGGGATATTCAATTTACAGTATCCACAAGTAATGATAATTACACTGGTTCAGAAAAGCTGTTGGTAAGCATAAGAAACCTTTGTAATTACATCCCGTTTCCAAAATGACTTGAGCGCCATGAACTCGAAGCATTTCAGAAAATGAAGGCCAAGGCACATAAAAGGAGAGCTACAGCGCTTTAAAAGCTGCACTGTTTAACATAATGAGCCACCCGACCAGAGGGAGATCGCAAAACGTGCTTCATAACTCACCTCGACAGCCCATGCCATCTCCTTCCTGCTCACAAACATCCATTAAGAAAAACATAAGCCGGCTCCCTCATCACTTCCTTCCCATCCTTCGTCAGCATTGCTCAGCTCCCCTCACAGAGCAGCCCCAGGAGCCAGCCCACGTAACTCCACTGGGCTTTGGGAGCCTGTCTCAGGCTCGGGCTGCCGATCCTGTCATGTTCAGCAGTGTTGGCGCTGTGAGCAGTGAAACGTTGTGGTGTGTGTCTGGCCCCAGCGCCCCCGCCCTCCCTGGCCCCACACACGCAGCAGATTAGCAAGGTCAGCAATCCGCCAGGACCAAGGTGAAAAATAAACAAATAACCATGTTCACAGCAGCTGCAGCGATCGCTCTCCGGAAAATTATTCAGGCATTATGAGGGAGACAGTATTAAACGCTGCCACTTGCAGCTTCATGGCTCTCTGCGTATTCACATCAGCCTGGGATGAGCACTTAAGGAGTATCATCGGAGAACTTGCCCAGCTGAGCATCTTCCATTAAGTTTTTGTCTTAAAAGGAGATAGCAGGAACCTCTCCGCCTGACAGGCAAAAGGCTTGTCATAATTCATTAATAACACAGCCTTGCTCAGGTTTCCTTCAATGAAAGCAGGCAGGCAGCCTATGAAGGAAACGCTGAGTGAACAACAGCTTCTCTAGAGACAATGCAATAAACTTGCCGCTACTTGGCATCATTTGGTGTCTGAGACAAGGATGACCAATGCTATTCGACAAGACCTGTCAGAGCCCCTTAAGGGTCCTAGTGAAGAAACCCACAAAACAAACAGTAATTCCTCAGCAGGATGCAATTCCCTGCCTGGAAGTAAAAACTTCACGTTCTAGCTGCAGAAATAGATGTACCAGTCCGCTTTTGCTACACCCTGTGTAAAGCTGGCAATGTACTCTGATAAACCCTTTGTGTCCAAAAGAAAAAAAGCTAGAAGAGGTGAGGTAAAAAGAAACAATTGCAATATCAGATTTTCACAAAAATTAACAGGACTACCACAACTCTTTCATCAGATTTTAAGTTAATCTGAAGTCTCATTTCTTTCTAAATAGGAAAACCAGAAAATACAAAGTTATCTGTTAGGTAAGGAAACAAGCTCAGTCTAACTATCAAGATAAAGTCATTAGGATGGCATCAAAGTAGGGAGGGCAGACCATGAGTAATTCCCCCACCGTCCAGTGCCCATCCATTAATACAGAGCTAAAACGCACCTGTTATGTTTGAGTCTCACGTACTTCCTCCTACGAGATCTGTTCATTATGAAGAAATGAAGAAGAAAAGTACTCTTATTGGCATTTGATCCACTAGCACTTCATATACACAACATTGCTTCAAATGACAAAATAATCTAGTAATACAGCAAGCACCTGCCAGTTCAATGTACAGCATTTTTTATGATCCAGGGTTTAAACAGTCTTCAGCATAAAAACTAGTAGATAACAAATTTGTAGGACTATGACAGGGTTTCCAGGTTTGCATTAAATTTTTAAAAATGCTTTATTATCATGTAACAGGAGTAGATTAATTTTGTACAACTAGAAAAAGCAACAAATACACAGAAGATGGCTGATTATTGATTTTGGAACATCCATGTCACAAAATCATCTACTGCAATAAAGTAGGTTCAGGTAATTTGCAAACAGCGTAATACAAACGCTTCCCTAACCTCCTTTGTGTTCTGCTTAGGCACAGTAATTTATTTTGAATGTAATATCTGTCTTTAAAACTATGTTCTATAAACATTATTAGAAACAGCACTATTAGCACATTTAGAGATCGCTGTATTCTAGCAGAATGCAACCGATTGAACAGAAATCGATAAAGACATTTAATGACTTCATGAGAAAAATAAGTGACCCTCACACCCTTAATGGATTAATGTCACTTATGTGCAACACATTGCATAATGCTGACACAGAGCTACTCAAAGCAGTGTCACTTTTCATATGAGTGCCTTAAAACCTTATCAAAGGGAAATTGTGTTTTAATGCTATTTCAGATGTCATTTTTGAGAGGATTTTTACAATCCCATTTCATAAAGCAGAAAGCATGATCTGAATCGTTACAAGTAGCTTTTGTCATTGGCACATGTACTAGGTCACCCTCAGAAGCTAGCTAGTGAAATGAAATCCTGAACACAGAAGGAAGATAACACTTTGAAACATTACTCAAACAACTTATTTACTGTCGCCTTTTGTCTCTGAATACACCTTTATCTACGTATCTGAATGTTTAATTAATTACCAACAGCATTATTACTAGGGAAGGGAAAGGACTCCTCATAGTCAGTCGTACAGCATGAGATACAAGGGATGCACAGCTCTGATGTGCTACCTGAGAATCAAAATGGGAGGACGGAGGTAATCTAAATGACAGAGTACTACACCATTAAATAAATGCTTGTCTCTCAGCCACCACGACTATGACCAAAACTCTCAAAAACATGGCTATCTGCCTGTTCCTCTTCAATATACTGCTTTTGTAACCCATTTTACATCTATCCGCCAAAAAGCAACTGTGGGTCACAGCAAACCATTCCATGCTTTCATTCCTTTATTTTCACTTTAATAGACTAAATCAGGAAATACGCAGTATCTACTAGGTATCTCTTCAGTGACATGAAGGCTCCTTTTTGGGAAAGAAGCAAACCAAATTCAAGATGCCAACATGCACTGCCTAAGCAGGCTTTGCCATCACCAGGCTGTATTTACAATTCCTTTGGAGTAAACCCAAACGTAACTGAAGGGAGCTGATCTTTGCCATATTATCTACCATAATTTTATGCTCAACATGAATTAGTTTTAAAAAAAAACAAACAAACCCAAAAATCTTTAAAAAAATAATTTTCCATAAAGATAATTTGGTCCCTGCTTTCATATGCAGTTTTCACCTGAAGAAGTAGGAAAAAAAATGTGTTCAGTTAAAACAAGGAAGCAAATGCAAAAGCTTTTTCTGACTGACTTGAGCATTTCCTTATTCCTCCCCAAAGGATATGAAAACTCCTCCAGTAAATGTAGCATCATAATTGGCTATAATTGACTCCATCCTTCATTTTTTAAGGCAATCTATAAAATATGGATTGTTTTGTCAACTGGGAGATAATTTTGTGACACCACACTGTTTATCTTGTTACAGTGATCTCAGCTGCACTCGGTATCACTTGTTACCCCTCAGACTACCTTATTTCTGCTGTAATCCTGGACCTCTCTACATTTAACGCACTGCACACAAGTTAGCTTCAACACCAAATGTTTTGAGTGCTACCAAAAGGAATTACTTGCTGGACCAGGTCACTGTAATAGGGGATAACATTAGCAATGATGTGGTTGTAGGTGAAGCACAGCCATCATATTCGGGCCAGCAAACTCTGTTCCAATACATCAATGTACTTCATGGTATACTGTGTTTAGTTTATCTCACAACTTACCGCACAGGAATCAGAAGGGAAGTGGGACAAAAAAAAAAAAAAAAAAAAAAAAATATATATATATTTACAGGTTTAACTGCTTTACTGCTGTTTTTCTATTATACCTGCTGCTCTACTGCACTTGCAACATTTTAACGTGAACTAGTAACAGTCTGGACATACAGGTATGACATCATGGTAATTTTGCAACAGACTTCTGTCACAGTATGATGACTGCTGAATGGGAATGACTGCATCAGGCCACTTCTTATGAGCTGAATAAATGCAAACACCTCACACAAAGATACTGGCTTCAAACACAGAGTCAAAATTATGGAATTGGCTTACCTTTTTTCTGACTTCCAATAATTATTTTTATTTATACATCTCTCTTTATGTGCTGCACTGCTTCAATTAAAAACTAAGGTAAGTAGAAGGAGGATAAAAACTAAGACCTAAAGAAATCCAAGTACCAATAGCCACAAAACTGCAGCAAATGATTGATAGAAACATTGATGTAATCCTGTCCATAGCAACAGTTTAATTATGAGCATCTTGGCAGTGAGCCTGCTCTATGTGTTGATTTTCCCCAGCAGAGAATGCCATACAATCCATCTTTGTGTTATGCGCTACATGACTACATGGAGAGGCCAATCAAAGGGGAACAAGGAACAGAGAAGTCGTAGTAAATTACTGGGGTGATACAGGAGTGCGTATGTTGGCCATGAATAACTTCACTCCTGAGGCTAAGCAAGTCTAAGAAAAAGGAGGGTGCTACCCGTAACAAAATAGTACTATAGTTCTTACAGTGATTACAGCACGCAACATGAATACTCCTCTCTGATGAATGACATGAATTCCTGGTACCTATCTTAAAAGTGCTCCTTCTCACATTCTTGTTCCCAGGATCACACCTGTCTTGTCACCAGCACTGATGGGATTGGAGAAGGACCCTGCAACCCCAGGCAAGCAGGTCCCCCACCAGGGACACAGGACTCATGGGCTGTGGCTACAACAGACTGTAAAGCAAAGCGTGCCGACAGGAATGGATCTGCTGCGTGGAGCAGCTGCTGCTGAGAACCTGACAGCCATGTGATCTGTATTTTAAGGGTTTGGCTTTGGGCTTGTCCCAGTGCGGTCCTGTGGGCAGGAGCACATGTGCATCTGAGGACAGGAAGAGCACTCCTGGAGTGCACTGTCCAGCTTAGTGCCACCCAGAAGGCACCAGCATGCGTGCTCTGATATCAGTCCGTGCAACATATCCAAGTATGGTAAGCCAGGACATTTGCTGATAGGCCACACTCAAATAAAAGTAGGCACATTGTAGGGGAGGTATAACATCATCGCTGAGGTGCAGAGTTCGCTCCAGTAAACTAGAGGACAAGGAAGCAACAGTGGAAGCTTTGTAGTAAGGGTGTAAGGGGCAGGGGACCTTAGGAAAAGACAGCCATGCAGACTGAGGAGGTTTATAACAAATGGTGAAATCTGTCTGTGACTCTTTTTGTTTCTGTCTGGAAATTACCTGCAAGTATCTTGAGAAACAATGTAATAGAACCACACTCTATAATTAACCTTACTTCCCATTTCTGTGTTGGAGAGTGTTAAAAAAAAGAACCAACAAACAAAACAAAACAAAAAATCAACCATCAAGTTATGATGCAATGAATGAACTCTTCCACAAAATGAATAGAACAAAGTATTTCAGTCTATGTAAAACTGCAATCAACAGTGTTTATTTACACAAAATTTTCCCTTAAATTCCAGACCTATTTTTTGAAGCAACATTTAGGAAATTCTCTCTAAAATATTAGAAGCAGCTGTTAAGATTATATTATCTGCTCTTTAAGGAAACGTTCTGGTAATTTTTAATTTGTTCTGTGTGAACAAAGATTTTGTGAAATCCTGTTAGGCTATTACATGTGGTAAGAAAACCATCAATCATTTCTGTAGCCTGGTGTCCACATTCACAATTTAACTCAATAAAGACTTTTTAGTTTCTGTTAAGGTATGACTTTTTTATATATGTAACCACATAAATCAATGAGAATACTCATATATGTATATACATGGATCATACCATGTACACGCTTATTTGAGGAAGGCACTGAAAATAGTTCCGAAATCTGAATTAATGGCACTCTAAAAATGAGCTTCCTAAAATTTACAGAAATTACAAGAGACATCTTCAAATTAAACACATAATTTTGAACTTTTAAGAGTTAAACTTATGCCACTCTACAATTTTTGGTTGCAGATGCGTGACTTCTTCCACCTCCCAGACACTGTGGCTGTACCACAACATGAAAACAATTTCTTTTTATTTTTATAAATATCAAATGTATGGGTGTGCTTCTACTTATTGTGCATGACCTGTCTCAGAAATTGCTTTTAAAAATGAAGTGTTAGTATATAGAAGACTCTGCTTTACCTTAACAAGCTCTTCCTCATTAAAATTTACTTAAAACATTGAGGAAAGGTTTGGGGTTTTTTTTTTGTGGGTATAAACTAACATTCAGTTCATTACACTATAAAAATCTATTAAAACACAGAACTAAAACCGGGTTAGTTATTTAAGCTTTGAAAGCCCATGGTACTCATCTGCATCCTTCCACATATGGTCATTTCTAGCTTTGAATTCATTTCTCATGTTTCAGCTCAGAGCACTCAAAAGGTTTTCTAAACAACAATGTACTAAGAAATGTCCATACTCGATAAAAAGTCTTTTTGTGTATCATGCAATTTTTTTCCACCAACATTCTAGTTTGCTAACAAAAGAAAAAATCTATTGTTTGATCATGTCTTAAATGTAGAGATTCTCTCATAATAAACACATCTTCTAAAACACCCGTATGACTGTACTGATCGAATGATTATCTGAATAAAGCACCCAGCTGATTACATTGAATATTCAGTTAACTTATTTACCCTTCAACAGCTAGAGAATACAATGAAAGAGAAACCCACAGGAAATCCTGGTAAAGATACTTTGTCAAGACACTAATCAAAGCTAAAGTAATATGAACAGTTACATCACTTCTCAGCAGGTTCACCTTGGTATTTCCATAAAAAGGTCATTTGCAAAATCTTGAGAAAACAAGAAAATCATGTCATGCCTGGATTTGTGAGAGTGAGGGAAAATGGGAATATGCTCTCAGGCACATGGAAATACGTAGCACATACAGTGCTTTTGATGCAGGTCTTTCAGTTGCACTTTTTATTTGTGAAAGAGAACTTTCAAATACAAGAGTGATTGTGCTTTGTAAAAAATGTTCTATTTGGAAATGCTTATAAGCAGCTACACCACAGAGGACACAAGTTTTGCAACTAACAAAATAATTCTGAAGTCCCAATGCAATTACAAATTAAACAAATATATATTTTTAATGAACCAAGAACTGAATTAACGATTACAGAATACCTGAAAGATCTTAATGACTACTAAATCTGACATTAAAGTTTGTGGCCATTTAATCTTTTATTACTTTTGGTGCATTACCTCAGATCAAAGCACACAAATCTGGCTGAAAGTATTTTGCCCTAAGATCTGTATCACAACTCTTTTTCCCTAATTGAAAACCTCAATAAAAAAATCCCCCCTAGATGACTATATATCAAATCTCAAAGAGAAGAGGATGATTTTGCCATTTAAGAATTATTAGCTATCAGAAAAGGTAGCAAACATCTTCTAGTTCAGAATAATTATTCTGGCCAATCTCCCACCGGGCAGTGATGGGAAGTTGGGATACAAGCCTTGTGGAGGACATCCAGCAATATTCAGCCTGGAGACACCTCCTAACAGTATCTGCTAAAGCCGGACACAAAACAGTCCAGTAGAGCAACCCTGTATCCACGTAGAAAAAGTGGCTCAAAGTAACAAGGGCAGATCAGCGAGAAACAAGGTATCACTCCACGTAAAAAACTGCAGTGAAATTTGGTGTAATTGCCTTAAAAAAAAAAAAAAAAAAAAAAAAAAAAAATCGACAAAACACACAGATACCCCCACCCCACCTCAACAATAAAAAGCCCCATGCTCCAGTAACTCCCAGCACTTAGGTTTTATTCATTGCTGTATTTAGAGTCCAAGAGCCTCTTTCTTTCTCCAAAGTCTCAAGAGACCAAAGGGAGCATGCAGAAACTGTTTCACTTTTTACTGAAGCAGTGGAGAAGACTTAAAGCTTGGGAGCATTTCCTGAGTGACTCTCACCCACTGTATGCTTCTCTGATTACTCTGCCTGGGTTGGTTTTGTTCAGAAGATTGAGAGGTATCACAGCTCAAGTAAGCAAGAGACAACTGTAGAGGCTGAGAGATGAACACAGATTCAAAACTAACCTGCAAGACACCTCTCAAACCACGTTAATTAAGTCCGACAGTAAATACGGAGCTTCTTACTAGGAGCACACAATGAACACACCCAGCTATGGGCTTCACTTACCTCACCCTGCCCACAGGCGACACTTTCCTGGGCAACTTTCAGTTTACAAGATTAATCCTTTAGAAAATAAATACAAGTTCAATGTATTTTGGCACAGAGCACAGCTGAAATTCTCAATGGGCAAAAAAACCACCCAAACAACCCCCCAAAAAAGTTATTTTGGACCACAATTGCAAAGAAATCTTTTCGGTTATTTACATATACTTCAATTAAATATTAAAACAGAGACAAATGATCTCAATAGGTTATAGTTGTCTGAACCATCTCTGGTCGTTTCTACGGTACAGAGGACTGCAGCACAAACAGAAAAAAAGGTATATGAGGGAGACAGTGTATTTCTACAATTCAACACAATGCCAAACGTGCAAAACAGTACCTTGCATCTTGGGATCAGTTTAACTACCTCACTGCAGTACTGAGCGCAGGCTATTAAGCCTTGCATCTGATTATCTCAGGCACTATTCTGCGCTCACATGGATGCATTACTTCTTATCTGGACAGTAGCCTGGGTACTTCTACACCAAATTCTTTGTGGATTAATTAAACACATTAATTTGGGTCTACTCAGAGTAGTAGTATCTGGAGAAGAAGCCCCAAAACATACATCTTCCAAGATTTATAAATGAAACTACCTAAATTAAACTAACAATCCTACAATAAAACAGACAAATTAATAAAATTCCTTTTAAAGAATCAAACCAGAATAATGGAATTATTTTGTTTTGTATTAATACATTAAATAAGCAAGTAATTTATTATAAGGACTGATAATGTTAGAGACTTGGATCTTGTTTAGGCACTAGCCCCTAAATGACAGGGTATCATAAAGCTCTGTGTGAACAGAAACTGTGTTCCAGCTAACCAGTGAACATGAAAGGATCAGTTCATCTCCATTCTAAAACAAGTACTTAGATTGAGGGTCTCATGCCAATTATGGAAGCCTGCTAAAAATACATCTGATTAGATAAGCTTTTCTTCCTCTCCTTTACAATCAGATATGGATAAAATAAGCCATTCTTGATCTCTTCGAGACATTCCATCTTACTACAAATAAGTTCAGATACAAATTTGAAATGCAAACCTCCTGCTTGAAAAAATAAATGTCTGCCCACCACAGTGGTGGACAGAAAAGGCATTTTATAGGCCACAAACTATTATACTGGGACTGTACTGAAGAAAAAAACAATCTGAGACTAGCTCTGCACTCTCCTACACTACTTGACCATACCATCAAATGGGGAAAATGCTAAAGGAGATACAGATAGCCGTTAAAAATACTAAAAGGAAATTAACAGGATAGTACTTGGGCAGTATGCTTGTTGCTATTTCTGAATTTTAAGTATGCTTCTGTAAATTGGTACATTTGACAAGATTAGCCATTCATTTTTTTTTTTTTGGCTCCATTAATATCAATGGAGCACTGGGTTTCTTAAACCACACACTTGCCAGATACCTACGCACTTGAGAAAGCAAAGGAAACACATACTTTTCAGCAAGTTTGGTTTTACCATATGATCAGACAAGAAGGCAAAACTTGAAAAAAACCCAGATTACTTCCTTTTTCTTCACCAGGCTACAAAGCCTACCTGCTTCTGCTCATTCATCTCCCTTAGTCCAACAGGCCAGAACACAACAGTCTGCTTTCAAGGCCTCATTAGTTTGGATTGACCATCTTAGGCAGAATGTAGTCTGAAAATACTTTGGATTTTAGACATTTACAGCCCGTTCAAAAGAAGTCAGCATAATTTCTTTAAGTGTTTAACAAACTATTCTTAAAAAACAGTCCAATGAGGAAAAAGTCTTGTCAAATGATAAGTCAGGCATAAAACCAGGAAAAAGACTGGAAAAAAAAGCACCTCAAAAGCAGTACTGCCTCAGTCACAAGCAAAACAATTCCTCCTCTGTTCTGCAGACAGTCTTAAGAACCCATTTTATATATAAACATATCCTGTATTCCAGTTCGCAGCTCAACTTTTAACAAAGTTTCTCAACACAATAATCAGGATAAAAATATTGGATAATCAGAGTAAAACTATACTGCTCTCAGAAATCATGACTTTGATTTGTGTTTTCATATGTAAGCCTACCTGCTTCACCTTAGCTTCCGTGCTCAAAGACCTCATTTGTGCTCACACTGATTATCTTACCCTAACCAGGTAATTGTAGCTCTGTTCACAAGACCAGTTTTTTCTAACTTCAAAATAGGAAAAAGGAGTCCTGGGGCATGTGGTTGTGAAGCACAAAGAAAATAAAAAAAATACCGTGAACAAAAATGTAAATAGAAAAAAAAAATAAATTAACAGTGTAATATTAACTTGATTTGTTTCTATGTTAATTTTCATTAATGTAGCTAATATTCTAAGTCTTCTAACTGTGGCTCAATCACACGTTTTCTTCCATGTGGGCAGATCGGTGTGCCTTTAGGGAATTGCATTTAATTCAGTAAGTTACACGAGGCTGTAGCCATTTGCAGATGTGCTGCCTATATTTTTCCCCCTTTTTTTTGTGTCAATTCATTTAAAAGAAATTAATAAAAATTGCAACACATAAAAGAAACACCTCCTTGCCCCCCCCCCCCCCCCCACACACACACACACACACAAGCCGACCACCCCTGTCTGTTTTAAAGCTGGGGACTATGAACTTTCAACCTACTTCCTCAAGCCATTTGCCAAAGATGTGGATTCACAAGGGCTACCAAATCATATTCAGCACCAGGAAAAATTCTTAATCACTGATCTTGTGAAAAGGTATAGTGAATTTTAAGGATTTTGTATTTTGAAAGCAGCAGTACTTATTCCAGATTTAAATCAGTCCTCTTCGTCTGTAACCCTTCATTCTGACAGGAGTGGCTTTGCTGTGAAACACACTGCTTTCTTTACTTTCTCTGGCAAGTAAGTACAGCCTATAGTCTGATTTTTAATTTATTTTTTTTTAATTCAGAAAACTTACATGCATGAGAAAAGTATTGTTAGATGGAACCATTTCATGGTCATTAAAATCCCAGAAGCAATAAGCCATATAGACAGGGTCTTGGTTCAATTAGAGGCAGAGACACAGGTCCAGATAGACCTCCTTCCTTTCTTCTTTTTAATGCAACATACTTACCATACTAGCTTCTACCAACACAAATTTGAAGATCTGTATAGCAAAGTAATCAAAACTGAAAGTAAAGGTTCAGGTTAGCCAAGTCACCCAGGCTTGATCAGCTCTGCCTACAGCCTTGAGTGGAAAAGGCAGAGATGCATCTTTAAACTGAGAAACAACTTCCTCTTTTACATGGTTGACAAAAAAGCCAGATATTAAAACAAAGCACAGAGTCTTTAAATTTAGAAAAATAACACACTTTACATTCATCTACCTACAACAATACTTATTTTCAACATTGAACAACATTCTGCAAGGGGCAGGGTGGAGTTGGGGCTGGGGGGGAAAGTAAGTCAGTCTGGACTGCTTTGAGCCCCGACTCAGTCTGAGGCCGGTTCCTGTGGCTCTGCTCAGCGGCTCAGGTGCACAGCGATTCAGACTGATGCTGCTATGCTAGGACTGTTCCCTGAAGCCACAACAAGGCAGTGGCCTGCAGCCATACCATAACCCTGTCAGATAATGCCAATATTGGATAAAATAAGGTAATGGTTAGTGCAGTCTCAGTAGATCGTAAAGAAACACCGATGGGCACTGCTAAAAGCTTGAATATAAAATTGCAGTAGTATCGCCTCTACAGAGAGGAGAGTAGCTTTGGTAGAAAGAAATACCTTTTCCTCTCTTCCCTGCTCTTTAATTTAAAATCTGTTTTACTGAAGGAAGAAGAAATAGTCCAATGTATTATATCCGAAAGTGTGGAAAATTCTTCTGTTTTTAAATATGCATGTTTTGGTACACAAAAGGAAATGATGCAATGTTATGCTCGCATTTATAATTCCCCCCAAAAATATCAAAATGATTTCCTACATGAATGTAAACACACGCCAACAGGAATTTTGCTTCAGCCTTTGAAACTCAGTCTAGTGTGACTTTTCTAAGCACAGATTCTAGTATGACAAAGGGAGACACTGACAAATATATGAAATGAATGGATTAGAATCCATTTCTCCACCTCAGCATTTAGTTGTGGTTTCTGAAGGAAACATGCCAAGTGCACACGCCTCACACAAACCCGCCTTGTTAAAGGTAACCTGCAACATCCAGCTAAGAAGTGATTGCTTTTTACTTCAATAAATTCCAAATGAAAGACGAGAGAAATGATGCTAAAATTATGTCACACACTTTAAGAACAGACATTTTACTTTGGCTTCACTTACTATAATTTTATGCCACTGCATATAGAGCACTTAGATATCACAGGAAAATAAATCGGGGAGGAAAGCACACAGAGGAAACCCAGTTATCAAGTTTCAGTTATGCAACTCCATTAAATATGCTTGAGTTGTTTTTTAGTTTTTGTCTTTTGGTATTTTGTTTGTTTGGTTTTTATTTATTTTTCTTTCACAGAGTACCCATCCATATCTATGCGAATCAACCCCACACCACACATTCTGACACAGTGTTTTGTGTAAATCTGTAGCTGTAGACAGCATGTATTTTGAAATGCCATTATAGTAAAAACCCGTTTGTGGCCTTGTAATACTCTTATCTTGGTTTCTGCATCAAAACTGTCTTTCCAAGAGGGAGTTAAAAGTCCTGAATACTACACTTAAAGGCTCCTCAATTCTGGAGGAGACACTTCGCTTGCAAAGGTTTCTGCAGACACTACAAAGCTGTGCACTCCAAAGAATTTCCTCTGTGATCAGTTTGAAATACGGCAGAAATATTCCTATTTGCTCATTTAAAATACATTGATTCCAAATGTAATCTAACCAGCATTAAAAAGTTATTTTACCTAGTTTAAATCTAAACAAAGCATTTAAAAATGATCTTTGGAAAATGTTTCTAATGAATTACAGTAATTTTCTTTTTCTTTTTTTTGCATTACCAATCATGAAAACTTTGAGGGCTTCTATTTTGTCCTGATTTGGAATAGGAATATTCCTCCTGAAACATTAAAGCTGTTTTTTCTTTAGTTCTATTCAGAATATTTACGCAGATTATTTTTGTTGCCTGATGAGCATGCAACATACTTCAAATTGCAATGAAGAAGGGGAAAACGAGCCATGGCATAGTCTGCTTATAAGTATATACCACAGGTACACAGTTAAATCACAGTTAAGTCACCTGCCCATACACCTGACAGTACTGGGACTTGGGTCAGAGCTATAAAAACTTGTATATGGTTACAGTAAGAATTTCTGTGACTCAGTGTAGGAACGGTATCCAAAAAAACCCCTACCTTACATACCTGAGAACTCAGAGGTCCAAGTTTTCACCAGCAAAGCTGCAAGAGCTTCTTGAATTCTGCTGCTGAATATCGTAGCATTATCTTGCATCTCCAGGCCATTTGCTACCCACAAATGAGACTGGCCAAAATCCCTTGAGGCTCACAAGTCATAAGAAAGCTCTGACTGCCTAAGGCCATCGTCAGATGTGTAGCCCTGGTTGCATCTGAGTGGGGTGATGAGGTTATTGCTCCCAGCTGCTAGTCACTGGGGGAGCGGGAGAACATCACCCCTCAGCATCAACAACTACACACTCATTTCCTAACCCACTGATGTCACAGAGACAGGCTAAAAAGTCTTCGTTATTGGAAACACATGAGAGGCTGGGGCCTGTCTGGACAGGCCAGGTTAGGGAGCAGCTACCTGGGCAGTTAGCTGGCACGCACGGTGGGAAAGCTAGGGCAAGCAGCTGGCAGCAGAAACCCCTTATGTGGCTCAGCTGCTGCCAGCAGGGTTTGTCTGACTGCAACCCTCACACGACACGGAGTTCAGCACAATTCCCTGTTCATTCAAATCAGCACCAGGAGAGGAAACATAACCCTTTTTAATTATTAAAAGAAATCCTTTTCCTCCTAATAGAAGTGGTGGCACTTACCGCTAAATGCAAAATCTGTGGGACCTTAAAGTGACAACAAGGCAGAGCACATTCCTGCCACCAACCACAGAGAGCACTAACAGTAGAGAAACTACTGTGTAGGGCTGCTTACCTAAGCCTTTGGGAGGATGGAGGGCTAAACAGTGTATCTAAGTCACCTGCAAAAGAATCAGGAAAGTAACTTATGTCTGACCCTGAGCTACACCCAAAATCAGAATTAATCTCATTTTTATTTTCCATTTTTGAAAGAACGTAAAAATTATTACATAGTTAATCCTCATAGAATTAGAAAATATTTATAAACCAGTAAGCACCAAAGCTGATGTTAACAACTACTAACAGTGTTAAAACATACAAAACAATTCTACATGCACTGACTATTATGTGATAATTCCGTATTTCTTAGATATGAGATAGAAAATCTTTAAAGACAGGCTACAATTATAACCAAGTATCTGTCAAGATCAGAAACACATGGCAATGTTACTATTTAATGTCTGCAGTAATTTTTAATGTAACACTTCCCTAAAAATACCATCTGACTTCTTGTTACTGTGTTTACAGCATTATGCACAACATGGTGTAGAGACACTACAAAATACCAGAAATTCTGTTTCTATAATGACTGTATACATGTAACAGAATAGAAAAGAGAAAAAAAGCAGAAGGAAAGGGGAAGGAAATAAAAGGAAATAACTGTGAAAACTCAATTATACATTCCAACAGAATAAAAGCTCCCAAACTTTATCGCAAATTGATGAGGGAGATGAACTAACATCTTAAAGACTGTTACGTAACTTATCTAACCATTGTATAAGAGCAACATATATCCATATTATATGAGGCATTCTCTAAACTTACTTGTACTTGAAAATTAGGGTACATTCAGTCACCATTTCCCATAGAGTAAGATAATTTTTTCCCAGTAATCACCTGAAAATATGGCAGCTGGGATTTGAAATCATACTTTTGTTCCCAAGAATTATCAGACCAGAAATTCAATGTATTGCTAGAAAACTCCCACACTTGGGCTGTAATAATGCAGCAGCTCAGGAGTTGTGACGAAACAGGTCCATTATTATTTAATTCCCAGAAAATACAATTTGGAAGACGAAAAGAGGACAAAGAGAGAAGGAGAAAAAGCCACAGAGGTTTGGTAAATATCTTGACATTACTTTATAGCTGTTTTCCACCTGAGAAATAGCTTCAAATATTTTGTGAAGCTAATACGGAAACGGTTGCTAAAATGCGCTCTCAAATATAAACAACTTCACAAAACAAACTGTCATCCCCTCTGGGTAGCAGCTCCTCTTGACACCTCTGATAATCCTACAGCTCTTGTTCAATAGCCCTTCTCTCACCTCTGAGCAGGAAGCATACTGTGAAGTTGAACGGCGTCATTACTGGACAGTACCTGCTGTGCTGTCCGTGGACTTCAACAAATAATTAGAGCTGCCTGCAGCCACCCAGGACCATAAAGGCTGCCGATGCACCAAGTCACGTTGGTGACATTTCCCACTAGCGACTGTGTTGCCGAGAAAGGGGCAGCTATGAGAGGTTTCCAGACTACTGTTCTCTCACCTTGTTCAGAGCATGTTTCAGTTGCACTAGTCAAAATAACAATGGTCCCTAAGGTCTCGCTGACCCTGGTAATACCACTCTTTTCTATGCCAGTGCAGTTGAACGCGAAGCAGCAGTAACAGTGGGAGTGAAAATGTCTTTATGTAGAAGGAGACAAGTTTTTCTTTCATTACTCCATATGAATGGCACCATCATCTAAAGCACTGCATTTATTTGCCGCATCTAAAGCACAGTCAAATGCATACAGAATCTATTGCCAAAGGTCAAGCTATGGATTCTTACTTTTAATGAGCATGAAGTTGCTCAGCCCTCTAGGGTAGGATTCCTTCAAAGAAGCCATTCAATTCTGCTGCGCCCAGAACACAGGAACTGATTCAATCCTAGCCCTAAGTTTAAGTGCATTTTGAAGTCCTGTTAATTTAATTTCCCCTACCTACCACCAGATTAGAGAATTTTACGACTCAAACACTACAATGGATCTAGACAACAACTCTGGAAATAAATTTTCAGTATTGGTAAAGATTCTGGCAAAACTACTATAAAATTTCTGTATTATGGCCACTGTCAACATTCACAACCCATAAGAAGGGAGAAAAAAAGTGGAATCACACACAAATATTTCTGACAACAACTGCTGATGTTTGTTTTCTTTATTTTCTGGCCACAAGTTTCGTTTTTGTTTTTTTTTTCCTCAAAATAGCTGACAACTGAAGCTGTCTTTCACGATTTCAGATACACAACTTTCTCCGCAGGTTTCCCTGACAAGGATCTTCCTCTATGCAACACATTTTGGCTTACTCAGAGAAATTGCCTCATCTACTTGCATTTTAGTGTGAATTTCTCAGACAAGCTACTCACTGAATTTTCTACACAAAACAGAGTACCAGTCTTCAAAATAAAATAAATTAATTCAAATAGAAAGTAAAAAAAAAAAAAAAGTCAACGGATCAGTGTCATACACATGAAAATGTCTTTTTTGAGTACAGAAATAGTCAGATGTTGGCCAAACTTGAAAAAAACACAATGAAAAGTAAATTCTAGTAGCAATGTTACAGAGGTTAGAAGCACAGCAAATTACTTAATAGCTTTACTGCATCATGAGAGTGGTCTGAAATACAAAGATGTTACATAAAAATATGATCAAAAATTTGTGCTTGTAGCTCAGCAGAAAGGTTCGATAGCAAGATTGCGTAGAACATCAGGAACTGAAATACAGTATTTCAAGCATACAGGATAAAAAGTCAGAATGCTGGGAAAGACTTGTAGCAGGGAATGAATTCCAGACCTGGGACAGAATGTTACTGAGATACAAAACGTTCACATCAACATACAGGAGGGAGCAGCCAGCAATCCTCCTGACAAAATCAAAGATACAGAAGCATGAGAAAACATCACCAACTTGGAGTCTGCATCATCAGAAGCTGTGGATGTATATTGAGCCCTGCATACAAGTTCTCTATAACCTTTTATAAGCTTTCTAAAACAAGACTAGAAAACACCACAAATGCATATAAAAGTAGCTTAGGAAATGGAAAGGCCAGAAGATCCAAGACACAGTAACACAGGAAAAACAGAACACAGCTTTGCACTGACCCTCCAAAGCTAAAGAATGCAGAAAACATAATATTAGTATTTCACCCTGTGGGGACAGGTTAAAAAAATCTTCAGTATATATAGATGTTGCCAGAAGACAAATATAGCTCCTTTTTGCAGCAAAGTTCCAAGATCTGTACTTTCACTCCTCCATTTGGGTCAGAAAGTACTCTTTGGGCTATACTGAAGCTTAGTACTTTTTAAATACAGTGACCCACATGGCAGAAGAGCAAAGCACTCACTGCCAACCATAATCTAGGCTGCTATGATGCTCAACACCAAGAAAAATTTGAAGAGTACAGGAACCTGCAAGTAGTAGATGCACAAAACCGTACAAAAGCAGGTATTAATCTCCTCTGACTGAAATCCTGTATTCATAAAAGAAGTAAGACCATGAAGGGGAAATGCCTCATTATGTTAAGGTTTAAACCATATTAATGATGCAGACTAGAAGGCTAACAACAACAAAAAAGCTCCAGCAAAACCCCCAAACCCAGCCAAAAAGTCAAACACAAGAAAACCCCAAATCAAAACACCTGAAACACCCCCCCACCCCCCCAATTCAGATACCGCAAAGAATAATGAATTATGAAAGCTAGCTCATACTTCGGCAAACAGAATCTAAACAGCTCACACGCAGAATATTTTTCTGCAAGACTGCAAAGTGTTTAAACTAAAAGCAGTTCTACTATGTCTGACTCCCTAAAAAAAAAAGACTGAGCTTCCCACTGCAGCTTAACAAAGAGGCATAAAGACAAGTGGATGTGGTGATAAGGTACTGTGTCCCCTCTGAGGAATATGACAGCTACAGGGAAAAAAAAAGAGAGAGCATACATAAATACTAGATGAGATGACCAAGTCTTATATGCCATCAGAAGTTCAGTGATTTGTACAGATCCTTTGTTGCTTTTCCGTGGTTGTAGGTCTTGAGACAAAATACTCTTTATGTTTCTGATTAACTCTGAAAAGGGAAACAAAAGCTCCAAGAAGATACCCCTTAGGGCACTAGTGACTGTGCGAATGTCAAGAGCACAAAGTTCACTTGAATTGTTTTGTAGGTCCCTGTTCAAGCCATTAACAAACACACAAACACAAAGTTCACTTATTGCCAGGAGTGTGGAAGGGGGTGGAGGAAGACTCCACCATGGAGAAAGTAAAAGAGGCAGCAACACAAGATTTAAATAATGTTTGGGGGAATCAACGCCTTGTGTCTTAAGCTACAACAGAGTGATGGGCTTTCAGTGAGCTTTGCTGTACTCTGCAGAGCTCAGGAACACTAGCTTGTGTGCAGATGAAAAGAACAAGCTGGAAACACATGAAGGATACCATGGAATTGAATAACGTATTAATGGGAGTAATGAAGAGAGCCAGAGAAGCCGGACCATACATATTTCTAAAAAATTACTATAAAATCATGATGATCAGTTATGGAGATGGAAGTAAAGAAGCATGGAAGAGTGACACGATGATGAGCTAGTGTCGCTAGCACATTGCTTTGCTGAAGAGAGCAGCCATGCCCCTGTTTTGCTTGAAGAAGACATAAATTTGAAAACGGCACTGTCCTTTTTGTCATCACGCAGATTTAAACCTTATTCCCATTGATTTAATTGAAGGACTGTGGCAGTCAAAGAGACCACAAAACTATAAGCTTTGCAATAACGTATGTAAGTCAATGCAAGAAATCATAAAAACACCACGTCTCATGTCATCATAAGCAAACAGATTAGAAAATGTGCAATGCTCACATGTCCCAAATAAACAAAGCACTTAAACACTAGTGTGAAATAAGAGACTATACTCATGAACACAGGATATAAAATGCCGACATATATTTCAGGTAAAGAGATGTTGCTATGCAGTTGCTATATATAGGACTACACAACTGTTTGAATCTTAAAAAAAAAAGTTAGACAGACAGGAAAACCTCAAACAGTTCACATAAAAAGACAACATTAGAAATACTAATATGTGGACAATATATAGTAACTAGAGGAAGAGAGTATTTAAACCACCACTTTCTCATATAGGCTTCACAGAAAGCAGAAAGACTTCAAGAAATTATGAAGTTTTACAGCATTGATACAACAGGTTAAAGTTACTGGGAGCAAATGAACAGAACACTAAACAGAACATGCAGAAAACCAGAAGTACGGACAGAATGGGTTCCTTTTCTGACCAAAAGCAAAAGAGGCTGGAGTGCCATGCAAAGCAGACATGCATGCCAGCAGGCCAGTGAAACTGGTCAGGAACTTTTGATACTGTCATAAAAACACAAAAGGGAAAAAGCTGTATTCTTGTTATTATGTTATTATCTTGTTTTAGAGAACAAGTTGATTCACTTTATAATGGGGAAGTGGCAGGGAGAAGGAGGAGGCAGGAAGTTCTGTAAGTAGGGAATCCCAAGCAAGTAGACACAAAAGGACCAAACCTTCAAAGCCACACGCAAACAGAAGTAGACAGCAGCGTATCTGGGCTAGATAACAAAGTCAAATTAAGAAGGCTAAGACTCAAGCGGATCATCTACCTGCTTCTAAGCAGCAGCCGTGAGGTGTGCCAGGTGCACAGACAAGAGGTTCCCCCATCTTTGTATACTGAGGTACTCCTTCAGTAGTAGAAGAAATCCCAATGAAATCCAAAGTCTCTGCTGCCTTTTCAAGGCCTACATCCTACCACTCTATTTCTTACTGGGGCTGGTGTATGTATCTCTACTGTGTCTCTATTTTATACGAATGAACCATGCAGTTCTTCCATAGGGACATCCTTGGTCATCAAAGTGCACTGCTGGGCCTCATCTATTAGGGACTGTAATAATCCTCACAAATTGTTACAAATCAAAGCATTTGTCTTCCCGGAGCTGCCTCTGCTCAGCCAATACTATAAAGAACTCAGAAAAAGCTGGCTAAAAAGAAAAGGTAATCTTACCTAAACAACAGATTTTCTTCCTGATCACTGCAACTGCAAGCAAACACAGCCCAACTTCTGTCCGTCTGCCATGACGGAGCATCCCTCGGTGGGGCTCTCCAAAGCAAGCCAGTTTGTGGGACCATCCTGTCACAAAGCCCTTCTGCTTGTGCCTTTCTCCCTCTGCCTCTCTTGCGCAGCACAGCCACAAATGGTGCAGCAGTGGCTCCCCTTGGAGCAGTTTACTCCACACCCTTAAGTCATCCAAATTAACACTTGACCGCCAGACAATGGCATTTTATTTCTAGTTGTTAAATGCAGTAATTTGAATCAGCATCTGTTTAAAAACAATTGCAATAAATCTGGATCCTGGATCTGGAATCAATTTGTACTGTCATCAATTTGACTAAAGACAGTAAAATTCAGCTATAAAAGGCATTTTTCTAGCATTGGGATATTCTCTAGATGGTAAAATATAAGACAGGAGCAGCCAGGAATGTGACCTATAAATTTAACTCTCTTTAATCTTTTTGAATATTGCATCTGAAATGATCATTTTTTTTTTAATGGAGAAGAGAAGGAACAAGCTTTTATGAATTACAGAAATGTGCAGAAGTATGAAGGAAGGGCAAGCAAACCCAAATCCACATCTATTTGCAGTTTCTCCTTCTACACCAGCCAACCAACAGCTAGGTTGAAGAGAAAATAGGAACATTTGGTGTTTTACTCATAAATTAAAAGAAAAATATACAGAAACAGATATGTGATTGAGTCACGCTTCCTCATTTTTCATATATATTTTGTTTTATATTGCACGCTCTTCAGGACAGGGCTGTGCCCCCATCTTGTTGAAAAGTGCTTTGTATAAAGAGGCTCTAAAAATGCGTGGAGATTCGCGTGACTACTAAAATATTCATATTCTATACTTAATTTTAATATTTAATATTAACAATATCAAGACTAACAACAAATATCTCTGTGGGGCTGTCACAGGTATAATCTTGGCGAGGGAGGGTAAACTCAGAAAAGCTGGATTTTCACTCATGCCTGCGGATCCATCCAAGCTGCACCGATGCCTCTTGGCATCCTTCCCACTATACATGGTGGCTGCCACTGACTGTATTTCACACTCCAAACTACAGGTTTGACGAGGTCCATGTTGGCACTATGCAACTTCAGAAAAAAATCAAAAAGGAAAATAATGTCTATACTTAGCTGTGATCCATCATATGCTCTAGTGCAAGGATTCTCAGAAGTTTCACACATGCACTGTCTTCTTTACCATTAGGTTAGCTCTTCCCCACTTGTTACTAAAATTTTTATATTAAATTAATGTAAGGAAGGTATTGAATGTCCTAATTTAATCTACCCAATGAAGAGAGGGCCACCGTGTGCCCAGCTGCTCCCAATTCACAGTTCAGGACATGGTGAAGCACAGACCACACTTAAATCTGTGGTGCACGTGTCATGTTCAACTGAATCTCACTGAAAGGCTACAGCTGTAAGTTAGAGATAGAAAAGACTTACTAAATTATTTCTATTCTCTCCTTGCTTCTATACATGTTACTTCTCAGTGCTGTGTGCAGTCTACTCTTAAAAAAATTCTAGGACTTAGATAACTTTCTCCAGAGAAAATGCTATGCTTATTTTATTGTCCAACCTATGTACTTTTCCAACATATACTGTAATTTCCCCCCTTATTTCTATTATTACTGGCTATATATAACTTTAGATAATTTTCTTTCCTTTTCTGCTAATTGCATCTCTCTATTTGCCAGTTTCTCCAAACTAGCTTGTCCTCCTCCAGCATATTGACTTCTTACAAGAATTCTTCATAACAAAACAGACATCCTCATGCTTATGCTGAAACACAAGGCATTGAAACAAAGATCAACTAAATAATTATAATTCTGGATTCATAAAGTGGTCCTTAATCCCAAACACAATTTAGGAATAATCATATTTGCCAAGAACAGAAAATCCACTAAAATTTTAAGCCTGAGTTAAAAAATATTTTACTGAATTCTTGATTTAATTTTATAGCAGACCACTATTACTGCATGAAGAACAGTGCACAGGCTTTACTTTACTAAATACAGGATACAATTTCCTTGTAGTCAAACACAACTCACCAAAAATGAACTAATTCTTCACACATCCTGTACCGAAGAACAACCTTTACAAAAATCATTTCCCAATATTCCTTAAGGATTCCCCAAATGCCAATTCATAAGCATAATTAAAGAAATACTACAAAATGCCTTAAGGCTGGACACTGAAAATTATACAAGAGAATTAAAATTTCTCATGGTGAAGTGGATTGGTCAGGATATAAGACAGGTCTAAAACCATATTGTGTCATCTCCATTTATTATACATTATATCTAAAATCATACAATATGTGGCTTTTGTTGACCAAGCAAAGCCTTAATCCTCCACAGAAAGTGCAAGTTTCTCAGGATATAAAACCATAGTTATACAAGGTTTGGTATTTGGAATATGTGAATACTCGCAAAGACAAGAGCGGAAAGCTAAACAAAAGATAGAAATTCACTGAATAAATGAAAAGAGAGGTAGAGGATGAATTCTGAGCTTTATAATCCTTGTCTTTTTATTTGTTTGTGGTCATCTAAAATAGTTAATTTTAACTGCATTCTGCCATTCCTTGCCTGAAAAACATCACTCACCGATTTTCTTTATGACTTGATAATGGAATGAAAAGCGTTTAATGCATCAATATTCTGTCATCAATACATTGGCCTTTCCATCACAAAGCAATGATGGGCACATTTTAGAGAGCAATATATTCAATTCTGGTTTTGCTGTTACACAGAAACCCTCATGAAAATGAAAATAATAGTAAACACTAAGTTAGAAGTAGAGATGGAAAAGAAGCATATTTCTTTCAGGCTCAGATTCCTATGTTTATTTATAAAGAATGTAACTATGCCAAATATAATATTTTTAACATCACAAATGAGGAATATTACTTCCATTTCAAAAGAAATGCCTCCCCTAATGCTTTCTCCAAACATTCAAATCCCAGCTTAATAAAAACAAACGGCATCCCTCATTTCTTCAAAATTGCATATTTGATATCCAAAGGTTTGCTGTTCTAACAAGATACAAGCACTTTGAAATCCCACAATTAGGTATTCATGTGACAGAAGTCAGGCACATTCTTTTTTCACAGATGTGGGTGAATATAATAAATACATTTATAACTCTAAAATTTCAAGATCTTGCTTTTGAAGCATAAAAAAAGCATCATGGCAGATATTAAAGGCCACTGGAAACATCACAAAACCATTGTAAAGGTGAAATCTTATTCCCCTGGCATGTAATCTCCACAGTCATTTGCAACCACATTTAGTAGCAACAAGATACCAAGTCATTTTTCAGTTAAGTTTGCAATGTTATTTACACAGTGAAGCTACAGGTGATTTCTTACAAAGAAAAGAGTTTAAAGAACAGCTCCAACAGCACGTAATTGATGTTTCAATCCAAATTACAAATGCTGTACACTTCAAATAGCTTAAACGCATGGAATTCAATATATGTCAGAGGAAAGCTTCACACATCCTGCTTCCAAGAAGTAAACTGAACACCACATTAGCTGCACATGGTAGTCATTCACATACAATTACCCAGCCCGCTAATTTAAGGACTATAAGAATCTATGTCTTAAAGTGACTTTTCATTTCCAAAATGACTCTGTAAAAAGAAAATGAAGAGCTATTTATCACTAATAATTGAAACTGTATTGAATTTACCAAATTACAAGGGCCAACTTGTTTTTTCTGTATATTAGAAAGTTTTACTAAGAATGTCCCTGAGGCATTTTTTCCTTTTCCTTCATTGGACTGCTAGTTGCTAGGTGGTAGTCACACGGACCCTGATCTTACAGAGCAACATTTAGAAGGAAATGACATTAGCTTTCAGTTCATCAGTGAAGATATATTTGGAATTTCTTACTTAGCAGCCTTTAGTGTCGTAATTATTCAGAAGCAAGATCTTCCCTTTCACAGATCATTTAAAATAATACAACAGTATTCTGAAAAAAAAAAAGTCTCAATTTGTTTCATATATCACTTAGGAAAATAGTTAAGTATATATTTGATAGCAGGTATGGTCTGGCATAACATTTACATCAGACATTCTCAACAGCATGTATATATTTAGCAATACGATATGAGATGATCACCATCAGCCGTTTGAATTTGACATTTAAGAAGACATTAATAGTAACACTAGAAACATGACAAACCCTGGGCAACAATAATGGGAAAGTAAAATGATTCTGTTATAATTAGGTTTCCAAAAATAAGCCCACTTTTCAGTCATATCCTTCTGCTGCTGCACCTATAAGCCCTCCATGAAGCAGTACAAAATTTTTTGACTATTAAACATGCTACAAGTAGGGCAGTTAAAAGCAACAAGACTAGAGTTCCCCAAATTACTCAGCTTACTTTGCCTGGATACTAATATATCGTCTTACTCCTGCCCAAAGACAAAATGGCCTTCACTGAACACTGCAGGGTGACATCCACCGACAGGCATTTTTCCCTCTGTGGATTTATCTCGTGACAGAGCATTTCATAAAGGACCCAATTCAACCAGATGAACATTATCGCAGTTAAAACACAAAATAATTTCAGAACATGTGAAATAATGAAGGTCAAAATACACTTCACAAACCTGCACTGCTGAGCATCTGTGGGGCCTGACACCTGTGCTCTTCAGGGTCACAAGGGGCTGCGGCAGCAGCAACTCCACAGTGGTACGTGGCATAAAACAGAAAAAACAGGCCCATCATGGTACTAATGCTGTATATCATCCACACAAAAACATCCTACCGACAACAGGCCCACCACAGGGAATATTCAAAGCCTTCTGAAACCAGTTCAGACTTGAGGCGGCTATGGACACTGCCTGTGGGATCCCAGCCTCTGTCAGGAAAATGTAAGGAGATTTTGCTGACAGGAAAAGGCCTTGAAGAAATACTTATCCAGACAAGGACTTCCGCCTCCTGTACAATAAGGTCTGTGTCACTCTGAGCCTACAAAAGCTTCTGATCTAGTTTAAAAAAAAATAATCAATCTATCTGGTCTGACACAACATCCAGTGATCCCTTCTACAGCCGCCATTTTAAGATGACAGTGTATCCTCCTCAAAATGGAGGGCAACGTCCCTTCCTGCAAAGCTGCTGGGACCCTGCAGCGAAACCACCTGCAGCACAGTAAGACACTATCATGGAGAATTCATAAGATTCTTCCTCACATTTATCATGGAGAATTCGTAAGATTCTTCCTCACATTATGTCAGGTTTGGTTACAGAAAGAAACAGTAAAATTCTCACACAGAAATTTAAAGGGGCAGCAGGACTTATGAAGTGCTTCCAGTGGGGGATTTGGGGGGGCATTTCTGGAACAGTGACTGACAAAACCTCCCTGTACACCAGCGAAAGGGCCTGGGAAGAGTTCGTGGATCTGGCAACTTGCACCCCACGAAATGGCAACCAGCATTTCCATGCTCGGTGTTAGCCTGGAACGAAGGCTCAGAAACAAAAGCATGCTTGTTTGATTTAACTTGGTTTCCTAATCTACTCTCAGCAAAGATTAAGTACAAGGCAGCAGCTACTCTGAACCTGCAATTCATCTGGATTATCTACTTTCTTTGCAAATATCTCCTGCTTTACTAAGAATTAACTTTCATGCACGGGGTTGCCTTGTCCATCCCGCACTGAATTAAGAGCAAGAGTTAATGTCTGTGATCTAGTGTGAATGAGTGGATGATTCACTACAAACCAACAGTCAAGTACAAACAAGCTAAACAAAAAATGTTAAAAATGTAATAAATAAGAAATCTCTTCCATTTTTTCTTGTCTCTTAATGTCTCCTCCCCTCTGCTGAATCAAATTACATTAAAAAGTTCAATTTTTGAAAGCTTTTTACATAAAAATTGGGAAACGAATTGTGGAAAATACAGAATTTTATCTGTCAAAAGTAATCTTAGCTTTTCAATAAACAGGTACCTCTCAGTGCACTAAAGCTGGTGTTTACCTCCCATCTAATTCTGCAAAACAGTTCAGCATATTCTTAACTTTACAACTTATCTGAATCTCCCCGAAGGTGCTGAACTACAAGCACTGCACCAAAGACACTCTGTATCTTGGTGCTTTTGCAGAAAACGAATTTACATCAGCCACTTCAATGCTTTGCTCAACTTTATTAGTACGTTCTTCAAATAAAAACGTTTGCTTGCTGCCATATCACACCCACTCTCCTTTACTGTCAGTAAAATGATATCTGAAGAAACATGCTTCTTAGGGCATTGACTGTTTTGAAACAAACCGAACTTCAAGATGGAGACGTTCATGCACTCGTTCAAAATGCAAGCAAGCTTCAGAACAACCACCAGTACAGGATCCGTGCCCAGAGGCAGTGTGCTGTCCCTCCCCGCTGGCCACAGGTGCACACATCAAGAGCATATTCCTGTAACGCTGATAACAGGAGGTCTTTTAGCAGGGATTCGCTGCCTGAAAAGGCTGTGCAGCCTTACGTCACATCCAACAGCTCTCGCTTTTAACAAAACCAAGGAACAAACCTGACCTGTCCAGAGAAGTTTTAAATCAATTAGCAAGAGCCTGCAGTAAAACAACTAAAATGCAGAATGACCTTATTGAGATACCGTTTATCAGATAAGCTTTATTTCAAACAGCCACGATAGGTTTGAGCCAATGTTCTCCACCATTCATCTTCTCTTCTAAATATCTATTTGGTTGGCAAATGGTAAAGCTGCACTACCATAAATGAATGCATCAGGAGCACACGTGTTCCTTCTACCCAGCCTTTCCTCCCTGGCAGGCTACAGGCTTGGGTTGAATCTCTTCTCTGAATTTTGCCCTCTCCCTATCTTCCCTGCAGCCTCACACAAAATGAAGTGCTATGAAAGAGCAGGGATGACTCACCATAAACCCTTCTGTTTATTAAAAAACCCCCAACAAACGAACAATGAATTCTTTGTTGGTTCACTGTCCAGTTTTGCCCATTGTTGCCCAGTTTTGTCCAAGAGGTAAGGTTGAGCAGCAAACAGCACAGACACATCAACATTGAGAAGAAGGGATTTTTTTTTTTTTTCCCCCCCCAGAATAAAGGTTTCGGTCTTTCATTTCTCATTCTTTCAAAATACTTCCTCATAATCTCTCACAGAAATAGGAAACTACTTGTTACTACAAACACACACAATTATGAGTAGCAAATAGAAGTACACAAGCAGTACCCGAAGCCGAGAAACACAATTATTCTTTTCGAGGAACAATAAGCAAATAGCAGTGGAGTTACAACAAAAAGCAGCCTCCTTATAACCTGCGAGTAACCAACTGTGGATACTGCATGACACTTACATGGCATCTAGCTATGCTGAAGCGATTGCAAACTGTCATTTTTCCTTAGGGGTGTATGATACAAAGGAGCTGGGCAAACATTCAGCTCTGTGAAAATCAAGAAGCTTAGCTCATCTCACTCTGCTCTAAAGACCAGCTATTAAAGGAGCCATGTTATTTAAAAGTGCCTGCCTGTATGCACCTTGTGCAGCTCCTTGAAAGGTGTTTTTACGGAGTAAATAGCCCCTAAAAAGAGGAGGGGGATGAGATTGAGTGGCAGGGTTTTGGGGAGAGGACCGACTGCAGTCCAGATTGTACTGCAGCGTGTTTTTTCAGGCAGGACCATGCTCCTGTGCTGCCAGGGCACAGTAGCAGCAAGTCACAGAGTGCAAACTCACAGCGCGACTGGGATAGACTCCTTTTATTTTTCTGCGGAGAAAGCCCCTACAGCTGCTCAGGTTTACGAGTCTATTGTAGTGATTTTTTTCTTCACAGCAATTGCACAAATGTGCACAGTAAGCATACTGAGGCTCAAATAAGAGCAGGACAAGTTCCCTCTCAGATCCCACTGGGTAGCCTGAAAAGTAAATAAATAGCGAATACACTGCAAGTCAGCACTGAAACCTTCACTTTCACTGATACTGCAACCATCAACGTAGGTGTTTAACTACAGACATTCCAAGTGCAAGGAAAAAAAGCCTTAAAGAACAAGAGATTGAGATGAGGCACAAAAGTGGGTATCACACGGTAGTAACTACCTACTAAAAAAAAAAAAATTCTGTCACCACTAATACCTTCAGTTGAATGCTAAAAAAGACGCAAAATAAGATGCATGTTTTTAAAAGACTGTAGGTATTGGACATCAGTGCTGCAAACAAAGGATGAAGTTATAGTTTAAGGCTGAGCTACTCTCATGGTCTGCCACCAAAAAGGGGACCCCCCACCCTACCTTTTTCCTGCTCCAGCCAGCCACTCCTGCTCACCGCCCGCCCCCCCCACCTATCTGCATGGACAGCTGATTTGACTTGCTAACCCACAAGGTAGCCCTTTTCCCACCTACCTGTTTTCTTCTGGGTTATGCTTTTTGGCAGCAGTGAACTGTTAGCTCAAGACTGGCTTAGAGCATGACTCTACCCCAAGTCTTGGGGTAGCAATGAGGGGCGCAAATTTCCTTCCTCATCCTCTCCTGACCCTGAGCACAGATCTCATTGAAAAATCTTGCCTATTACACTCGTATGGAAAGCTCCGATATAATAGAAATGTTTTCAACCCTTGCACAAAAATCTTGTTCCACTTGCAAGAACTGAGCCCTGAATGTTTGGATTAGTGAAGAACTTGCCTGTTCTAGTACCAGACCCTATGGTTTGAACCTCTTACACTGCTGCTGTAGGTGGGGCCTTTGCAAAATTTTATTGACATAAGCAGGAACTGTACTTCATACCTAATATTATCAACAAGCAGGACAGAGTAATAAGGCAATGCTCAATAAATGCAAAGCCTTGGGTAGCCTGCAAATCTGCCAAGCAACTAGAAGTAACAGCGTGAGCTACTCTGAAACTGTAGGTGACAAGCTTGAGAAACAGTGATGAGCAAATGGCAAGGCAGAAACTAAAAGAGCCTCCTTAAACCAGTATTCTCAAAGACACTGGAAGTACGAGGGGTTTGTTCCGATCTATGCAGCAATGCAGTTATTAGGGAAGCAAAGTTCAGTTGGATAACTTCATTTTCTAGCACACCACCTACACTTATTTGCAAAGAAACCCTAGTATTTTATTTTATGCCAGTCATTTTATGCACCTGGTCAGGTTTTGAAGCAAAAAGGGAAGTAATAATAAAGCAGTTCTATAACAGGGATACTGAAATTTTAACTGCTCAGATATACGCCAATCATTTATAATTCACTCTTAACAAATACTTTCCTTTTAGGATTCATCTTACTTACTTCACAGATACAGACTTTGTGCAAAAAGTTTGGGTTTGGTTTTTTGTTGTTTGAGGAAGGCAAAACTAGCCAATTACAATGCCAATATGCATTTCTCATAATTAGCCACAGCCTCCATGGTATCTCTTTAGAGGTGCTCACAGGTAATCCAAAAGCATTTTGAAGCCATAAAGCATTACTAATTGAAACATTTTGAGGCTCATAGCTTTCCTTTAAGAATGCAAATTTAACCTTAGAATAAGTTACTTAATTATCCTAAATTTGAAGAGGATTTGATCCTTCCTCCCACATCAACTTGCAAGTGCAAAGCATAAACATACAGGTTCCAGTGCAAAGTTCCAAGTCCAGTGCAAAGTCCCGGTTCCTCAAGATAGCAAAGAAGCTACCTTTCATTTCCTAAATCAGTATTTTCCAACCCTGCCATCCACACCAATACAAACTTTGGATTAGGAAAGGCCAGGACTGAGCAGAAGAGCAGTAAAAGACACACCAAACACCACATCAGCAGCTGCTGCGGATTAAGTAGTGAGGAACTTCTTTGAAGTTAATCCTGCAACCAGTCCTGCTGAAGCCAGTATACACAACTCTCACTGGACAGCCTGCCTAAGCACAGCTTTTTCTCTCTGGTGACATTTACTTCACCCAAGACAGGATCTATATGAAAATCTGCAGGCCCGTAAGTAAGTATGTTTTCTAGCACAGCACAGAAGTGAAAAGCAGTTTGAGGGTTGGGTTTTTTCTCTTTGCTCCCTGAAAAGGAATGGCCACTCTTCTCTCAAATTTTCACCGAGACTAAACCAAGCTAACAAAAAGGTGACTATGACCTGGGGAAGAAAGTAGGGATGGAGAGGAAGGCTGGAGGAAGGGAGTGCCCCAAGCCTTCATCCTGCTCTCCCCTTTAAACCAGCATATATTGCTTCAAAAAATACGTCTAGTTGCCAAGCTAACAGCCTGAATGAGAACTAAGCGGTCCAGTCCAGTCACAGACGATCCCAAGCCAAAAGCACGGCTGGCTCTGGTAAGACAATAAAGAGGCACCAAAAAGGAGCCCAAGTCTGGGGTGAGGAACAAAACAACACAACTCACCAAGAAACCAAGCAACGAAAAAAGCCCAAAGGGAAAAAATAAGGAAGTAAAAAAATCAGAGCAGACACGAAGGAGAAGGGAAGATTTCAGAACAAGACACGTGGAAAAAAAAGCGTGCGGCCTTCAGGCCATTTCAAGTGATCTTCTAGCGTGAGGTACGTTGGGCCACATCTCTCCTCTTGTGGGGCTGCCCCGCCACACCAGTAAGAATGGGTAACAGAGTTAACAACATAAAATCAGAGTTAAGCACAGCTCAGAAATACACCACAAGCTGTTCCTTAGTGGAAAAATCACCCTGCCCAGTACCACGCTGGTAAGAAGAGCGTTTGAAAGAAAACTATACACCAGGCACCAGAGGTAGGGGGAAAGACGAGGAAGGCATTTGCTCTTCCTGCTGTATGCTGTCTGGCAACTGCTTTTGTTAAATATGAGGCAAAACCAGCAGTTATTTTATTTGATCGTTTCTATACAGATGGTGTTTTTGTATTAAATTAATGAATGCATAGCACATTAGAGATATTAATGTAAACTACATGAATTGAGGATGTTTTAACTTGAGGATGTATTGCTATTTTCTTCTCATTTTTAACATATTTCTGAAATAAACACAGGCCAGCTCAGAGTGCTACAAATAATCATACAAACTCTAAAACAGTACCCTGTTCCAGCTACTTGGATTTGTCTTTTTTTAAAAAAAATATATTCATGATTTAAAGCAATCAAACGCAGACAAATCCTGCCAGAAAGTGTTTTCGTAACAGAGACAAGTAATGCCTACACAAAATGCATCGCAAACACAAGCTTGTCATCAATGCCTTTCTCAGCTATGTTAGTCACCCTGAGACACAGCTTGTACTGCACACAGCCGTAGCACAGTGTCCCTGGATCACCATTAGACAAACCTCTAAATCCAGATATTACATCCTTATTACAGCACAGCAACATAAACTTCAACTCTCCCCCCCCCTTGTCCTCCCTGTGCTACAACCCTCCACCCTATCCCAGGCAGCCAGCTGAAGCAGAATTAAGCCAGGATTTAGTTCAGAGGGTTTTTTTGATTTTTGGTTTTGTTTCACTGAAAAGCTTTAGGGACAAAACTTGGTTTGAACTGCCAATATAGTGGAGAGAAGACTTTCAGGGCTGGAAATAACCGTGACAGCGTGTGCAGGAGAAAACGTAACATGCAAAATCTCAGCTCCTCTCTGCAAGCACCTGTTTTCAGTCACTGGACCGACCCTAAAGCAAACTCACTACATTTAAGGAGAATAGGGTAAAACTTTTTGGTTTAATTGATGATGCTTGTGCGTGTGGCCACTGTCAGTATTTTCCGTGCATATCAGTGTTTCTTCTTGGTTTAAAATACCCCCACGAAGTTCCTAGGGAAAAAAATAATGTGAACTAGTTGACAAGATATTTATCACTTAGAGGTTATATTTGTTATAAAAACTTCAAAAAAACAGATAAGCATGCATGTGATGGTAGACTAGTTTTCCTAATAGAAATGGGGAAAAAAATAATGATACCTAAATAAACCCATTTATGCCAGTACACGTTCTAGCAGGGATACAATCATACAGGCAGCAGAAGCAGAATTCAGTTAAAAATATGGAAGCAAAAATTCTTTCACTGAAATAATAGATGCTTCTATCACTGTGAATGGGGAGCAGGGCTATGTGATGCACCTCTGCTGACAAACATTTTGGGAAAAGTAAGCCCATAATGTGTGTTCCTGTAACAGCTACAGTCTACCAGAAATGAGAGCAAAGAGTTTATGGGTTTCTTCATTATATCCTTAACATGTTTTATGCAGTAATTCTAAACTTACAACCTCTCACAAGAAGTGATCCACTGTTTTGTTCTGGAAATCTATCTGCAGCAGGCAGCTAGGAACTGGCTGCCATGGTTTTAACGTGTTCTTGGTATTTACAAACTTTTAAGTTTATAATCAAAATGCCATTACTCCACATACTAACAAATGTGTCATTTTACAGTACTGAACTATATTTACACAGGCTACTAAACCACGGATTCTTCAACCATTTTAAGATTGTTTTATGACATTTTCAAGAATGCAGTGCCTGTAATACTTCTCATACCTCTACAGCATGAAGAAAAATACCGTCTATTAAAAATATTTCAGCTGACTAGTCTGACTTTCCAACTAGTCGATTTTTTATACCTACTCATGCAGGAATTTTGGCATTACGCAAAATGCCTTTTAGAAATGATGAAAGAAAAGCATTTCCCTGATCCTTGGAGCCCTACACATTTAAATTCTATTCATTACTAATTACTGTAATTTTATTACCCATTTTCCATTCATATTATCAAAGACTATTTATTTTATTGGTTACAGATGTGAGTTTTAACATCTTAACATGAAAGATGCAAGTGTTAACATCACAGACAAGCACAAAAACGAGGACTCAGATTATTTTAATTTTTACTAGGAAATATACGAGGAATGTGCCACACTAGGATAAGGCATATCCCATTATATTTGGATTTCTAAGCCTCTTGGGGCTAAACTGTTCAATATTCTCTAAGGGATGGCAAGGACTACTGTTTTTACTGCATTTATTGTTATAAATATTACACCTATTTGTGATCTGAAACATATCCACACTTGTAACCTGTTGCTGTGGTGTCGGTATTTTATTATTCATATATTATAATGAAAATAACTTGAAACTTCCTACTCCTTTATGTGAATGATGGATTTAAAAATGTTCCCATTATCCCACTTCCTGCAAAACAGCTTTCCAAATCCTCTTTCAAGAGTGTTTTGCAACAGAAAAAACCCGAACACGTTTGAGTGCTTGCGGTCAATTACAAAGTATGAAAGACAGAAGAGATGCCTCAGAACAACAGTTAACAACTCACTCAGCAAATGGCTTTTCCCCCTTTCTCGAGGCTTTCCTAGAATGAAAAGGATAACAATTCTCAAATGCTGACCATCTGACTGGTACCTGCGATTAACATCACCACAACCCGCAAAATAAATAAACATTGTGTTACCTTATGATTTTAAAAGTTCCTGACCTGAGGAGGGACCGGCCAAGGTATTAAGACACATTAAACACAAACAAGACACCTGTTTCAGGGAACTCTACTCCAGCAGACAGCACTTCAAAGTTTACAGATTTGTTTACCTTTTTACTACAAACAAGCAAAAAGCTGATTGCTAGTTTCAAATACGCTACCTCTTTAAAAACTGATTTACTCTTGTAGGCATGTAAAGACCTGCTAGTGCTGTAGCTGTAACACGGCAGGGAATTTGTCTACAGAACCAATGTGTCTCAGTCATAATCTCCTTCTGAAACATGAAAATCTAAAGGTGCTTATTTCTGATTTTATTGCATTTATAATATTAAGTTATAGCAGCTCCTGGCATTACTATGCTGGAGCTGTCATTTCCACTATACACTTGGTTTCTCAAGCATTCATACCTCAGCAGTTTTAATTCATATCTGGCTGAAATTTGGTATACTAGTCAGCTTGCATACAAATTTCCTCTGAAAAGGTGGGGAAAAACAAGAAGCTTCAGATTTCTTCCAGCTTGTTAATCCAAGCTACTTTTATAAATGTTACGAACACTCTGATTTATAATAATATTTTATTCTAATAATCACTGCCTTGGTCTATTGGTCTATTAGCGGTTTTCAACCTAAACTGCACCAGAGCTGTGCTGGCCCTGTGCCTTAGGGTAGCTTCGCACCACAATGTGAAACTGGGGACACCAGAGTGTATCTTTGCAGAGACATTTGAATGCAACGTGGCTGGATGCTCTCAACCAACTAGTTCACGCTTCTTGAACTGATTCTGGGAGGTAATGATCCTGATTTTGTAACAGGAGCTAGAAACTCCGAAGATTCAGACTTCAGATCCCATCTGTGACCTCTAACAGATTTCTTTGTTTAATTCAGGTTGCACAGGGAACTTGAGCTGTCACTTACTATCCAAGTATTATGACAGTTTTATTACACATTCCTCAAATAACTCTAACATACCCCCAAAGTCTGAACACGTGTATAAAATTTTCCAATAACATCTATCACTTTTTGTATTCAAAAGTGAGTTCATTTAGCTCACTGGATGGCAGATGTGGTCTGAACAACCTAAGGACTCCTACTGTATGAGGCTGTACCTAAATGACTTTCAGGTTTTCTGTTAGTAGACACACAATAGCTCACAACAGCAGAGTTTTTAAGTATGGGTATCTGAAGTTAGAGGAAACTAAGAGTAGTAGTATCTTTCATGATCTTCTCTTTGGCACGACTCGGAAATTACAAGAATAAAATATCAGAAAAATAAATATATGCAGTTAAGTCTTACTTGACATTGCAGTAAGTCTTACTTACAGGCACTGATTTGACACCAGTTTGCTTATACCACAGATGTGTAATTACACTGATTCCACAAACACTGTATATACCATCAACAATAAATTCTAAAATCTTCTATACATTTTATTATAGATGAAGCTTTTGTTTCTCTTTGTCAGAGTTATCCTGTTCATCTGCATTGGCACATCGACTTACGCTACCAGCGTGGAAAGAAGCAAGTTCACCACACGGAAGAGCAGAGCAACTTAATAAAATCTGGCTTACATCATAGTTACTCGCAAATCTCAGGTATTTCCAAGAAAAGTATGTACTACTATTGCTATTTTTGCTATTCATACATTTTCCTAATTGATCAGACCAGTAAGATAATTCTCCTAAGTCAGCCAGACTTTTACCACGGGAGCTTCTTTTGAAAATACCAGCCTGTCTGGACGGAAGGCACATCAACTGCACAAGTGCACACATGCCTGCCTCACAGAAAAAACTGTCACCTCAAAGCATGACACATCTTAAAGGCTGGCCACAGTGATAGTGAATTGCCTATTACCTGTTTGGCTGTGGAAAGTAAACAAGTATCTTCTCTTTCTGCTCTATTTTAATCCTACTGACATGGAAAAGAGCAGAGTTAGGAGCAGCAAAAGCAGAAGGTCTGTCTGCAGAATTACAAGCAGCACTTGAATGAAAGTGAGAGCTGTAAATGACTGATTGATAACTCAGCTGGCAAGAGTCCACTATTTTTAAAAAAATTGGCTCATGTGCTAATAATTTTCTTTAAACAGAGCAATGGTGGCTTTATAAAAGGAGATGCAGTTCCATCCAAAACAAAAGCTAGGTAGGTCATTCCTCTGCCACAGAAAGATACCGAATCTCTCTATTTGATGTGATTTATAATTGACTTGGAACAGAGTTGAGAGCATTTCTTTAAGCTCTTCGAAAGGGAGTATTTATACACTTTTTTGACCAACTTAAAATCTAATTGCAGCAATAGTAATATCATTGTACAAAGGTTTATGACTTAAGATGGTGTATATGTAAGGGAAGACCTTGTTTCTATCAACTAAAAAAATAATGTATTGCATACATCTACACCCAGCAGAAAATACATCAACACACTTCTTGCTGCTTAATCATCTCACTTAAGAAACAAAGTGTGACCACTAGTATAAGCTGCAACATTTTTAGTTGTCTCAAAAAACGTGGAAATGTGTATGAACATGAAGCAGAGCTAAACTTCTTTCAATCTGCTTTCATTCAGAACGGAGCAACAAATTTTGCAAGAACTGGTACATGCAAGGTAGTTAAGCATGCAGCCACTCAACTAGGCTGAGGGCTGAATGGGAACTGACGTTTCATACTCTTGCGTGGTTTTATCTTCTTAGTTTGTTTGTTTTGTTGTTTGGTTTTTTTTGTTGTTGTTGTTTGTGGTTTTTTTTAAGCATTAAAACCCTCCTCATTATCCTAAATTAAGAGCTATATGACAAAGAAAGGTGGAAGTCCCAGCATAATTTGGATGTCCCTAGAGCTGGAAGTGAATCTGTGGAATAAAGAGTTAGTAAAGTGGAGGTAACTGCTATCTTTTAAGAAAAGGGGGACATTGCTCCAGATCTGTCAGGACCACACTGAAAAGTGTTTCCCCTCAACAGCCCCATATAAAAATCACCAGAGAGAAAAAGAACAAAGAAATCCAGATATAACTGGGATGGTGGTCTGAAAAATATTCTGAGACAGACATACTGGGTGACTTTGTCCTTAAGTTTGTGTGGTTATGCTGGAAAGTGTTAATGGCTTCTGTCAAACACAAATTTGTTTCGAGCAGACAGGTGTGTCCCTGTAAGGGCTTTTGTTCTACCCTTTCCCTCTTAATCCTCCCCATGCATGAGCCTGAGGCTCTGTCTTTACATCTGTACTAACCCAACAGGAGCAGCGTAGTGCAAGCCTGCAGTGCAAGCACCGGCACACAATCATCAGTAACTTGTAACTGATAGTGTTCTTCCTGCCTTAATTTCAAGCTCTGACAACGAATGCTCTCCCAGATAACACCCACCCAATTTGGGGAAAGGTACAGACCAGGGACTGCTCCCAGTAGGTCACACAAGTGAGGTCCCCAGGCTGTTGGTGAAGGGCACATACAGATCCATACAGATCGGTGATGCTTGTACCACAGCAGTCAGAAAATGGACCGTTCCCTTTGTCAGCGTAGACAAAGACGATGCATCTGTCTCGCTTCCTCTACAACTCAGTGAAAAAAAAGGCACCTGGCTGGTCTCTTCTCTCCTTTTTCATTGCTCTCTTCCACCACATTGCAGGACTTGGGAAACCTGAGAAAGGAGGGAATGCCTCATGGCTATAGCTGCTAGCCAGCAGCACACCACCCTACAGCTGCAAGCAGTTCTCAGCAGACAGACAACTGACACCTTCCAAAACTTCTCAAGTATTACTGCTTTGCCAGGCTTCTGGATTTATCAACACCCACAGCCTTTTACCTACTGAATTCTAGGACACTTTTTAAACAGTTTCTGGCAGCAATCAGGTATAATGTTAAAGAGTAGTCGTGTCATAACCATGAATACGAGTGGAACGTCAGCCAGCTGAGGATAGTGGACTCCTTCCCTTGGCTAAAACACACACCTACATGCATGCAGGCATATGATGTTTCAGAATAACACAGCTCAGTCCACAAATTATGTTACTAAAGGTTATAATTTCTATACAGACTATACCCAATAAATCTACTTCCGTGGAACTATGGTAATTCTGCTAAAAAAGGGCCCACGGTACATCTTCATATTTCTTAGTAAAGACCCCCACGCAGTCCATCACATACGAGTTCAATACTGACCACATTCGGCACAAGAACACACATGGAAACTCCACCCACATATAAAACTGCACGAAACAAGACGGGGAAAAAAAATCCATCAAAGAATAGATTCTAGCACAAGCTCTGCTGTACGCTGCAGAGAGCAAGCAAACACTCAGAAAGACTGATTTGTTGCCTGTTATTTTATGGGGTACAGTCACACTACAGGAAACAAAGGCAGACAATATACAAGCGAGATGAAGAATGCTCAGCTCTGCCCAGTTTCACTGAGACCACTGCAAGCAAAACAAACTACCTCAAAGGCAAAAACATAACTTTGTCTGATGTAGGTTTTTATTTTCATTCTTTTTTTCACCTCATGTAACTGGTTCTGCTTCCATGGCTCTGATCAGCAGTAAATTAGGATTAGGTAGAAAGGACTAGGATGACGGGATAATGTGAAAGCTGGAGGGCAAGAATCAGAAAAGAGAAATGATAAATAATACACAGGTCTCTTCTGTGAAAAGCTGGCTGACGAGTAACTGGAAGTACTATCCAAATGCCACTGATAGAAAAAATGATCTGGGGAGAAGGGTTTACATCCAGAGAGGAACCACCCGTCTGAAAAGTCTGTTTGAGATTCCTTTACGTCGGGGGGGGGGGGGGGGGGGGGGGGGGGGAAGTGGTAAATATTGGAATCTTGCACAAATGAGGGAGTAGCAGGGTCTTCAGAATAAGACTGTTTGAAATGCTCTGAAGATGCCTATGTAATGTCATGCACCTTACTGTATGTTTTGGAGAAAGGACAGCTGTTAAAAAGAAACTCCTGGCAGTGAAATACGTGCCCAGCTCCATAAACCAAAATGGTCAATGGAGGAGCAAAAGAAAAGGAAGACAGGGGAGGAAAAGAAAAAATCTTTGAGGTACTTCTAGGCTATGAAAAAGACTCAAATATTGACAGTGCTTTCAGCACACTTGTCAAGGAACTCTTCAGCACAAGATCCATCAGCTCACTGCTTGTCTCTTGGTTGATGGGAGAGATCTTAAGATTCAGTATCATTACAAGACAACGGACAGGCATATCTGTGCAGCGACCTTCCTGGAGTTATCTGATGAAAAAGTGAGTTCAACAGAGGGAGAAGGCAGAATTAGATTTTCAAACTCTGACTCTATGTGTCTGCCTTCAAAAGGCTTGTCTTCCGGATGGGCACACGGAAACGCACACACATACAGATAAGCCTCCCACTTTATGGCAGAACACGATTGATAAGTGCCAGGAGAGTACCGAGGTGGAAGAAAGAATAATTAAAACAGAAAGAAAATGTAAGAAAACTCTTTATACTGCAAAGGTGAAGGGCACTTGCATCCTATAGGCAAGCAGATCAATAGGGCAAGTCTGTGAGGAACAAGGGGAACTTGGCATGAGTGAAAAGGGAGATTCTCTCTCCAGCTGGATGGTGCTTCACGCTGAGTACGCACTCTGGCTCTATGAACCAGGGCCAATGACCACAATCCTAACGGACTGAATAAGAGGTCTCAGAGAAGTACCGCATAGCCACAGGTAATGTGCTGTCTCGCTGCTATAAAAAGCTGTGAGGAGACACAGCTATGAGATGCTTTCCAGCTCCAAAGACAGAGGTGTTGACAGGAAGAACCGCCGTGCCCTGCCTTCTTTTGGAAGATCACCTACACTTACTGAAGAATAAGAGATCACTGGTTGCGAAGTGGAAGTTAAATACATCTCTCTTCAAAATGGCAACATTTAATCAAAACTTAAGAACAAAAGGTATAAAAGCCACGCTTTGCCATGAAACAAGTAATATTTGCTCTTTTTAAGAAAAAGGGACTTCTACCAATTGTGCTGAGATATTTTCCATAACCTCCAGGACGTTACCATTACAAGATGTGTCTTGCGGTGCAGCTGATATTTTTCTGGTCCTTAATTTCATTTTATTTCATCTAGATATACCGCCTGAGTCCAGATGGTCTTTAAAAATCTTACAGATTGTTCTTCCACCAGTGCAGATCTGTCATGTGACTATGCTATATGTTTTTTCTTTCTTTTCACCTTTTCTTATAAATCATTCCCTCTGGTCTCGAATAATTTTTAATACTCTGCCTTCAGTTTCAGCCAATTAACCAGTGTCTTAAGGTGCTCACGTTTGGATCCAGCTTTCCTGATAGCGTCTTCCCTTGTATTTTTCACATTTGTTTCAAAGTTCCCTTAATAATTATGCCAACACCTGTACAGAGAGCACTATAAAAAGTACAACTAGCACCAAGGTCTTTTCAAAGCCAGAAATTTAAAATGGCACTGCTTGATCCAAATCAGTGTAGCTTTACACCAAAGAAAGAAACCATTTTCGAATGAGAAAAGACAGTTAAGAAGAAGGGAGGGGAAGATGGACAGTTGAGAGTACTTTGATTAAATATTTAAATTCACATGCAATAGTTGAAATTTTACTTTTGTAAGCTTTTAAGGCATGGACTGCCATTACAAAGCAAAGTGACATAGGAATTTAAGCATTAGTTATACAGTTCTAAATTATTTGTTTCCAGCTTAGCCACAGGCCTCCCGTGGTTTGAGTATCTTTATAAAAACATAAACACACACATGTTAAAACAAACAGTGTCCCTGCTGCTGAGGCTGGAAGTTGGCTCGCCTGTCCTCATAGTAACACAAAGCGAGTTTAAAAAGCAGTAGAATAAAAGCATGCATGGATAGAAAACAATGATTATCATTAAGAGATCCTTAAAGGCAGGTATATAACAGTCAACATTTTAAGGTCACCTTAACATTTCTGTATCTCCCAAGCAAAAGGATAAATTCTAAAGTACTAAAATTTGCCATTATTAGAAAAGTTCCCTTCAGTGCTCAGCCTCTAACTCATTATCTGTAATTAAGGAAAATCAGATTTCAAAGCAACAAGAGGAGACTGTGATAAAGCTATTTGAAGTACTCTCTGGCAGGGATAAAGCCAGCAGAGAGGTGGCTGTCATAAAATAGCCAAATGGCTTTTTCCACCTCCATCAAGGTCACTTTACTGATGATGTGCTCAATAAGATGATAATGCATTTAACCACTTTCCTTGCATCTGACTTCGACCTTATTGCAAATCCAAATGGCCTTGTTTAACTACCCTGGCCTTTCAACATTTCCCTGAACAAAGATAATTAAGGAGATATACTGCCCCCTACTATCACAGGAATTGAAAGACAAATAAACTTTTAAGAGCACAGCCAGGTGTCTATTGCATTAATGTACAATGGTTAAGCAGGGGGTAAAATGAAATAATGGTTAAATAATTATAAAAGGTTAACGAAGTTAACTTTGTTACATAAGGCAATTCTGTTTTATTTAAAAGAAAGAACATAAAAGGCTTTCCAGGCTACTTTTTACAACTCCCTGGACAACAGTCTTTTCTTTAACGCAGTTTCTGACTAAAGAGGAAGAATGTTCTGCAAGAATTAACAACTCTGAAATTTCTGTAGGTTTGGAACCAGCTGTATTTTGTACATGGGTACAATAATGTTTTATGAAAAAGCATGTCTATATGATTAAACCAAGAGCTGCTCTAATAAAAGAATTTCCGTTCATTTTTTTTTCCTTTGTGTGTGGTCAGCAACTATACTAGAGATGCAAATTAAAGTAGTTTAAAAATTAGTTTGGCAGTTACGACAATGCGGAAGCTTCAGGTAATGCTTTCTCATGATTTATACAATGATGACAAATGACCAAATAATACCGTTCTACAATCGCAGTTACTTTCTTCTTTAATTTTTATTCATATATACTCTTGCATTCCAAAGCTTTCTCCAGGGCACTAATTCTTCTTCATTCCAAGGAAAAAAATAAAACCACGTCAATAGCACTTGGACTAATAACAATTGAAACATAATAAAAAGAATAAAAAAAGCAGGCAAAGCAGTTAGATGCTCTTTTTGTAGTTGCATCCAAGAGATCTTATTTTAGATCAAACATTTTTTCTTCTGTTTTTCTTTCAAGCATCCGAGAAATATTGTTGTATAGGTCTGAATCCTCTTCAAGAGCCAGAAAGAGGCAGAACAGCAAGTTGTATCAGAAAGATAAAACCACGCAACTCACTGTTGATGTGACACTAGACATCTGAGCTTGCTGCTACTGCAAAGATTGCCGTTCCTTGGCCACACAAAACGCAGTATGCAGAAAACCTCTTCCAAGTTATTTAATCAGTTTCACCATAACACAGCCCTTCAGAAATGACAGTATCTAGCTTCGCCATTTTGTCAGGCCACCATTACTTTGAGCTGTAGATGTAGTTTGTCCAAATTTCAAAGCACAAAATGAGAACTCTACCACTTTCTTACATTTAAAGGACTTGCTTCATAAACCATCTACTTTATAGCAGTTTACACAAATGTTTGGATAGATGGTTGCCCTAGCCAGTCCCAAAAGAAGACTGCTCACCTTGTTGTTACCCGCAGTAAGTTCTGAAGTTTTCCTGTATAATTGCACTTTCAATTCTTTCAATCTTGAGCAAAGAAGGTGAATGATTATTTTTCATTAATTCAGAATATTTCAACCACCTACCTATTCTGTTCAGAGTTCAACACGGGTGAAGCTTTCTAGAGGAACACAAGTGCCATTTCTTCCATTTGTCCCTAACATTTAAAACCCTTAACTTCCTTAAGTTGGAAAACTACATAAGCATTTCATTAGTACAGTTACTTTTTTCATCCCAATTCCTTATTTTGTATGAAAATCTCCAAGTATTCAAACCTAAAAGATGTATACATCTTCAAACCACTAGTGAGGTCACCAGCTCACAACATCCTCTCTCTATATATATTACTGAGCATACAAAAGCCCTCTTGCTATTCTGAAATGCATAGATCTGTAAGCACCTCTTGAGAAAGTCTTTCAAATCCACAGTGAAGCCTATCGTCATATTTAGAATGAAATAACTAGCAGTAAGATCTTTGTAGACCTGCGGAAAAGATAGGAAAGCTATTGTCTTTTCTCATTTGGAAAACAATACAGTGCAGTATTATCTTCTGGTACCATTGCTGAAATGCCTATACTGTACAAACCATAAACTTTGTGACCTTTTATTTTTCCTAGTTTGGTTCAACAAGTGAACTGGGATGCAAAACAAGTTACAGAAAGAAAAGTTGTAAAGTCTGATTTCATAATTGGCTTACCAGATCATTTCAGTAATTTGTTAGAGCATGTTAAATCTTTATAGATGGATGTTAGAAATGCAAGAATACAGATCAAGACAAATTCTGTAAGTTGGGTCAGTTTGGATAATTCTCTGATGGATGCTTAGCAGCACTCTTAATTGTGGATCTTTAAAATGAACGCATACCTGAAGCGACATTTTACCTTTTTTTTTTTTAATAGCATCAATTATGATTTTTTTTAGATAGCTACCACATCATCTGCTTTTCTTCAAAAGGAAAAAAAACGTATCGCATACTGTGTGGAATGTATGACTTCACATGTTCTCAAGTCTACTGCAAAAAGGTTAGAAAGTAAAAATGACAAGTAAGCCAAAGCCATCTAACGTTAAATGTTTTTGTAAAGGCTCTGCCGTTGCAAGTTTCTTGCTAAATTGTGACGTAGCTTTTTTATAACTCCTTGAAAGATAGAAACCTATACTGCGATGTTTAGGAGGCTGTTCTTCACACAGAGCTGCAGAACGATTAATCAAAAAATTGTGTAACATCTCATTGTAGTTACTGAGATGCTTGAGAGTTTTGAGGCCCGACCTGATGGATGAAAAAAGAAAAAAACCCAAACAACCCGGTAAGCTAGTTTTTCTGTTCCGGTTTGAACACCTTCCCCTTCCCTGGCTTTACTCAAATACTTCCCTCTGAAGTTGCTGAGGATATATCAAAAGATTTACTTTATGAAAGAAAAGAGGGAAAAGTGAACTACCTCAGCTACATGCACATCACGCAGAAGTTCAGGAAAATAAACCTGGCCTATTTAGTACCATTATGCAAACGTATACATTCTTATCTTAACGATAGCCTGTATTTAACATCAGATCGTTGTGTCTACGAAGCAATTAGTACACTTTCTAAGAGACACGGGACTTTCTCACCATCTTCAGTAACTTTTCCACATATTTTTAGAGAATTTATTCCGCAGATTTGAGAGCTTTGGAGAGAAGGTGCTTCCCTTCCTCTCCCTCCATTGTTCTCTACCTTCAAAGCTGGTAACAAACATTGAAAGCAGCTCAGTCTTTGTCTGAGCGTTTGGTAGTTCACATCCTAAGTTTCTCTCCCCATCGATGAAATATTGGAAGGCATGGTTTCTGAAAGCTTTCCTCAGTAACGGCCAGAAAACAGGCACAAAGTTAACAAAGGGGAGCTATCACTGCAAAGTGTCAGGTTTGTTTACTGAAGCTGAGGAGTATTCCCCCAGAATTCTTCAAAGTTCCGATTTTTTTTGCTTAATAAACTGTTAAAAAAATAAAAAAGGCAAATGGGCTAAGCAAGGTGAACAAAGCTAAGATGGTTTAAAACAAAACACTCCACAGACAGACGGGTAGTTCAAATTAAGATTCACATGAATTAACAGGAAAACTAAAACGCAGCATGCACAAAAGCTGCAACGGTATGTTCTTGCACTGGAATAAAGGCATTGTAATTTTAAGTACATTTAATTGCTGACATACCTTTCTCACGGTTTTGGTGTGTGTCTGTCCCCCCCAATCCTTCCTTAAAGTCTACTCTAGCAATTAACAAACAGAGGTCTCCTGATGGCTCACTGAAATATTTAAGGCTGGGGAACAAAAGGTTTATTTTAAAAATGAAAACCTTGGCTTGTACAACTCCAGACGTGAATCTGCTTTCAATTACTGAAAGTATTTCCACTTCAGTGAAAAAGGATCAAATCTTCAACTACACCATCTTTAGGCAATGAATTTGATTATATTAAGCTTTAAGAATACAGAATGACTTTGTGACACAGCTGTATATTCTATACGTATCGTTTATTAGGCATACAAAAAAGGAGGAGGTAGCACTTTAAATGAGAAGCAGACAGAGCTGTGGCTGCTCGCAGCAGCACTGTACTTCCATGGCACAGCTCTGCTTTAGGGTTGGTTTGTTGGTTTGGTTTGGTTTTTTTTTTTCTTTTTTTCAGGTGCCCACATAAATGTCAAAGATTACACTAAGCTTTAAACGAAGGATTGCACAATCCTTTAGAAATGAACCTATGCTGATCCCCCCCTTTTCTTTGCACAATTCGCACTGTTGTAAAGTTACATTTTTCTATCTAGACTTTTGAAGTAGCACGGTCTGTTCCACAGACATACACCCCCCCCGTACAGCAGGTACCGCAGCCCCTAGGAAGCATAATAATTAGAAGTACTCGATACTTTTCCCATTATACCAGCCTAACAGAGTTCGGCGAGGGAGCTCAAAGGCTTACACCGCACAGCGCGACGCAACACCTCAAACGCAAATTACGCAAAAAACTTCTCATTTCTTACACGTCCGATTTCGCAAATCTGCCCTACCGCATCCCAGCCACGCACCGGGCCGGGCTCTCTCAGCAGCCAGGCGAGCAGCAGGAGGAACGCGGTTACCTCTCGGCTCGGCAACGCACAGCCGCGACGCGCAGCCCCCGCCGGCTCCTCGCAGGGCTGCCCGCGCCGCCCAGTGAGCCAGCGCCGCCCCCGGGCCCGGCCCGCACCGCCCCCCCGCGCCGCCCCCCGCCCCCCGCCCCGGCCCCGCCCCGCCCCGCGCCCCCACCTCGGCGTTCCCGGCCCCGCGCGTCCGTGCCCCTGCCGCTCCGCGCCGCGCCGCCCGGCCCCGTGTGTGGCGGCCCGCCTGGCGGAGCCCCGCTCGCCCCCGGCCCGTCGCGATAGGCCGAGGCGGCGGTGTTTACTCCCCGGCGAGGAGCGGGGGCCGGGCCCGGCACCGCGTAACCCTTTCGGGGCCGCGGCTCGCCGCGAAACGGCCGCCAGCGCTTACAGCGGGAGGTCGGGATCTGCGGGGAGAGGCTGAGGGATCCTTCCCGCAGGGAGCGGAGCGCTCTGTTCGTACGGCGCGGCGCGGCGCACGGCCGGGCGGGGGGACGCGGCCGCTTCGGGGCCGTGCGGCTCTCAGGGGCTGGTAGCACAGCGGAGATTTCCCGTGACACAAAATAAACTTTAACCGTCGCGCTCCTTCCCGCACGAAGTGGCACCGAAGCCCGTACGGCACTGCGGGAACGAGCCGTCAGTCGGTGTTGACAGACCGCGGGCGGGCTGAGGGGAGCCCCGGGCGGGCTGAGGGGAGGCCTGGGCCGCGGCGCGGGCGGCCGCCCCCTCCTCAGGCGCCACCTGCGCTGCCGCGGCGCGGGAACCTGCCCCCCCCCCCCCCCCCCCCCCCCCCATCCGCCGCCCGGGGACCCGGGCTCCTTCACACCTCCGTGGGCACGAGCAGAATAAATAAACTCGCCTTTACTGCAAAATACTCGACAATTTATAATCAAGCCTGCTCCTAATGAAGCCTTTGGAGTTGCAGCCGGATCTGCCTGGGACACGCAGACACAGAATCTGGCGCACTGCTTATGCACCGTAGCGGTAGATAAAGCTATCAAATAATAGAGACAGCACACAGCATTCGCATTACGCACCGTTAATTTCTGAAAAACTGTACAGAGCCAGAACAACTAGATGCCTACAAAATATGCAGATACAAAGGTACTCATTCGGAACAGAAAATCCTATTTTCAGCTGGTAATCAAACTTAAGTTAGTGCCTCTGTCTTCAGCAAAAGAAGCAGTTTTTAAATTTATTTTTTTTTAAACTACCCCCCTGTGGAACATGGATTTCCTTTGAAACTTTCCTTTGAAACTCCAACTCAATTTTTAACACCACTACACAGACAACCGACTTCCGAGGTGGCTTAGAAAGTACAGTGATACGTAGTAGTAATTCCTACCAAACTCCTCACCTCGTGTTTTTTTCACCTTAGACCTTTCCTAATACCAACTAACCTTAACTCCACGCACCCTATTAGAAGATCCATTGCCAACACAGGCCAAGTTATCCCAGCAGCTAACCAGAAGCCACATTCTGCCAAAAATCAGATCAGGATACTGCTAATGACTACACAATACTTCCAGGGATGACAATACCGTTCCAGAGTATGTTTCAACACTGCTATATGGAAGGCTGCAATAAAAGCACATATTTGAGGCGTATTAGTCATAAGAAATTTAATACTCAAAAAGCTCACACAATTAGTGTTCATTTGCAACTTCCTAGAGAAACAAAGACTATACAGACTAAACTAGTAGAATTCTGTGAAATGGGAGGAAATAATGACCTAAGTAGCCAGGCCCTGATGAGGGCAGTCTTGCCTGGCAATGGGGGGAAAATACTGAAAAAAATCCCCATGTAGTAGCACTAATATGACATCTTGAACTGAGGTTCTTCAAGTTAGATATGCAACGGACTACGTTTGCTTTGACTTGGCACAAAGGAGAAACTGTAGTATAGTCATCATCGACTTGTAATTTGCTCAGGCTTTAGGGGGGTGGGTGGTAGTATTTTACTAAAAATTAGAAGCTTTTTGCAGTTCAAATTCTGGACAGACTCACGTCTGTGACAGCTGCAAGAGCAGCCAAGAAGAGAGGTATGAGATAAAACCATGAACTAACATAGTCAGTTAAGGAAGCAAGTCGTCTAGCAATTCCGCAGCAACACTCATATTCTCTGCATCTCTTCCAAGAGGTCTAGCTGGTTGTAATAAATGGGGTATTAGATCATGCAAATATTTTCCAAAATGCTTGAACAGAGAAGCTATGGATAAGCAGCACTTTCTGCCGCTGAAAAATAAGATAATTAATTCAGGTATACAGCCTTACAGATCTTGAGAGAAAGAGGAACGTGAACTGGATGCTTGGGAGTTAACTCATGCAGAGTTCTGGAGCTCGTTTGAGAATTACTGCCCTCAGAAGGGATCTGTAATTGCGCCCCTCCACAGAAGACTGCCATGGACTTGTGCAGGAAGCGGGACACTGGGTCCTTCAAGAGCCCGATGCTACGGAAGGCAATAGGTATTTAGACAATCCCTCTTTCCAAAAGAAAGCTACCTTGTCACGACCCACTTACATGTTCTCTACCATTTGTCTATGAACACGTACCACTGTGCATTCACTGAGGGTTGCAGCCTAACAAAAAAAAGGAAGATTCTGCCTCTGTGAATTACATCAGTGCTGACCTTTTTTTACCTGGCTGTCCCTGATCCCTTCGCCCAGGAACAGACCTGGATGTTACTGCAGTGGATCCTCTTCTCTCCATTTTCAGCCACCTGCAACAGAATTTTCCTTTGCTTTGATGCCCCCTGTGCTGTGATTCTACTGTCCCATTAATGTCATTACAAATGATTTATGAAATCTATTAGGTGCAACACTGAAGACATCTGAAACATAGATGTTTGCTTAAGAAAATATTTCTAAGCAGTAGAGAGATGGGGGTGAAGCAAACTCCAGCACAGATACCACACCTGAGGCTGACATTGCTCATGCCCAAACAGTAGAAAGATCAAACAAAAACTTGGGGGTAGGGGTGGGGTGGGGAAGAATATCATATATGTTTCATTCACGGGAGAAGAGAGAAGCACTTTTTTTTTTTTTTTAAATTATTTGGTCAGAAGGATTATTAAAGTAAATTACGCAGAGCATTAACCATTGAATTTGAACCCATTTTTAGTCTTTCTTTATTAATAACTCATTATAGTCCTTTTCTTAATGTGGAATAAATTAGAGCTGTGTTAATCCATGCAGCTATCTGCAGGTACATTTATCATGATGGTAGTCACTTTTACTCTCCTTACTAGAAGCTGCATTTCATGGGCAAGAGACACCCATACCCTGCTGAACTCAAGTCACAGTGGCCTTTCCAGGTCACCGGCAGGGTCACCTGAAAACTTCCTTTTTTTTTAAAGGACGGAAAGGCGGTACCACACAGCTCGCCTTGGCATATGTGAAAGATTTTCTCTCTCTCTCTGTCATATTGCCACAATTTAAATCAGTAAAAACAACTAAGCTGGGGCTTTGCTAGTATAAAAGGGTGAGGAACTGCTAACAGGATGTTCTTCGTGGGAACTAAAAAGCTTCTGGAACTGATTCCTCTTCCCTGATCCAGAAGAGCTGAAATTTTATGGCCTTCATGGCATGTTGCATACTTCATATTTTTCCAGAGTGTACGAAAACAGGAGAATTGTGCATGTGGTTAGTTTCTGGAAGCAGTGCTTTGTTTCAGCTTTCAAACTGCCTGGTTTGCATTTGGTTGAGGAGGGAGGGCTATCGCAGCTTAGTCACAATGATTCATTTTTATATTTGCATTTGAATTTGTGTCGAGTTTTCAGGAATTTAAAGTTAGTAACAACCAGCCATACTCACTCTCTATTAAAGATCAGTATTATCACAGAGAACTGAAATGTTGGTAATCCCATGACTTCAAGCTGACGCTTGGAAAGGACTTGAGACATTACACCGGAGGTGGCTCTGGGTAGTCATTACCGAGTGTCCCAGGTATGGGTAGCTGTGCTCCTTGCAGCACATAACAATTCAGCCCTTGCTATTATCTTCTCTCAGCACCATCAAGCCGAAGTAGAAAGCTTTATTATGCCCATTTTTAACATGGCAAATGGAGACACAAAGCTGATTTGCCAATAGCACAAAAGTAGTACCATGGGAGAGGGAAAACATGATGCCTCGGATAACCCTCTGAGGCCTACCCTAATTGCTGAACCTTTCTTCTTCTCATCATCAAGGTAGTAATTTCAGCTATTTATCAACAGTAATGACGACCAGTGGCTTTTATTAAAAGGGAACAAGCACTTTTTTAGCCAAATACTAATTCACTTATTTGAATAGCAGTAGCCTAAGTGCCCTGTTAAGACATGCTATCATAAACAGTTCATTAGTGTTACAGCTACTTTTACTGAAATGCTAGGTGTACTTCAAGAAATACTGTTGTCTGCACGTGCATTACCAACAAGCATGAATGGAGTATCTAACTGGAAGCTCAAATTGCACAGTATCAGTACACTGCTTTGGGACCAGTTCTGCTTATGACCCTACAGAAAAAGCTGGGTATGAAGCTATGAAGTTTAAACACTACCCGAGAGAAAGATTTTTGTCAGATAAGGTATCACTTACAACAGCAACATAGATTCTCACGTCTGTTTTACAAAACAGACTTAAGTATTTATAATTTAGCTTTCCAGTTCCTGCTGGAATTATATTTTAAAAAGGCAAATTATTGTCTAGAAATAAAAGTCTGAAGAATACTACTATCTGATATCAACAGGATTAGTAGTATAATGTGTTCCCATGAGAAAGCACATGTACCCAAATACATGTACATGTAAAACATCTTGTAGTTCTTAAGCATTTAAATAGTACACTACAGTGCCTAGATTTTTCTCACAAGTACAGATTAGGATGAGCCATTTTTCATGCAGTAATGATGCTGATTTAAATGAGAACAGGCTAAGACCATGAATGAGCCAACAGATTCACTTTTCAATTCTGAAAACAGTGATTTTTTTTTTTCCTTTTCATTCACAAAGATGAAGTCTAAGTCTATTTTTCATAACCTCTTCCAAAAGCGTATTAAAAATTTTGCAGTTTCAGATCAATAGTTCACTAAAAAATACAAGTGGAAATCGTAAGCAAGTAGATGAAACTGGGGTAGGGCAAGAGTCATAGCAAAAATAGAGTAATTTCAAAAAAGGATTGAATTATGAAACTTTATGACACTTTTCTTGGAAATAAGTGGATAATATGTGGGATTTTTTTTTCCTAAGAAGCAAAATAGTTCTTTCCTAAGAAAAAAACCAATCCAGTGTATGTTTGTACTGTGATCTTTGAATGCTGTGGATTAATATATTGAAGTAAACAATGTTCCTCTGCTCTTTGACAAATTTCCCAGCAAGCTCAATGCAGTGTATGGCAAGGTAAAAAATGCAAAAATAACACCACCTAGAACTTTGCTGTTTAAGAGTACAATGCCCTGCTTAGAATCATCCTACTCTAATTTCTGTCATAAATAAAGGTATGGGAAAATACAAATTTATAGTTATTACGCAAATTGAGTATCTTGGTCTCCAAAATCTGAATTATTGAAGGCATAAATATTGATCATGATGCTTTTCATAGTACTTATGTAGTTTTAGTTACTTTTTCACTAATATATTCCTGCATTTGAATGCAGACAGTACCATTTAGCCAGCAGAGAAAAAAAGCACATATGCTTTGAATAATTAACACAGATCTTGGAAACACCAAGCATATATGTATATGCTTTCCTTAATTTATAATACAGCTAAGTGATGAGGAGGATAACATTTTCATAAAAGTTCTGGGGGATTAGATGCTGTATCAATGAGTGCTTTGAAAGAAAAATCCCTCCCCTCAAAAAAAAAAAGTAAAAAAAAAAGTTAATCCTATTTGTTTCAGGAGAACTGCTGTATGAATAACAGTAATGAGGTAAAGCAATAAAAAATAACGCTCTGATATTTTCAGGTCATTTTATCTGATTTTAGAGGAAAAGGCAATAGTACTTTAGGAAAAAGTTTAAACCCTTCACTGAAGAAAGAAAAATCCAACTGTAATCTGAGCCTTGTACCTCTCTTTAAACTGAATTCACTATGAATTTGAATCCTGTTTGTATCTTGCGAGACTCATTTCAGTGCATCATCACACTTCAGGATCCCAAAGAGAAAACTATTAAAATCCTAAAACATGCACAGTTGTGGCACCTTCCTCAATTTTTCATACTGCTTTCCCATTTTTCCAGTAACCTCTATCAGCAGCTGCTACTCACAGGCTTTCATCTGGAGAAGGCAGCAAAGAAGCAGTTGCTTGCACAGCTAATGCTCCAAACAGGAGACTGACTGTCTAATCTTCATAATAAGCAGCTTCTAACTGACCAAGTTTTGATTTACATTTAATACTTGGGTCCACAGGTCTAAATCACTCTGAATGACTGGATATTTTTTTTTTTTAAATTAAAAATTTATACTTTTGTCAGAAAGAGAGAGAGGAAGATATTTACTGCAAATGAAAGTGACATAAAAAAGTAAATGGAAAGAAAAATTGGTCAATTTAGTATGTAAACTCCTGAGATACAGGACATCTGATAAAAAACAAGGTACCTACAGGCTATTTGAAACAATCAATCCATTTAGAGTAAAACAATTTCATACAGAGGTCTGACAAAGAGAATTAGCTTTTGTGAAAAAAAACCTACCCTATTGTGAATATCTTAGAACTGGTAAAGACCACCAGCAGAGCAATCCTATTGGTATAAGAGAACAAACGCCAGGAAAACCTACCCTGTTCTTCTTAATGATGAAGCTGGAATCTCATACCTCTAGAAAAGTTTTACTTGTATTCTGATCGTCTTAAAAAAAATAAAAAAAGTTCAAGGTACTTCTCAAGAATGACATCTTTCAAAAGATAATTTAAAAGCAGAGGCACAGACACAAAAAAATCAATATCCGTGTGATTCCCACAAAAAAATATTTCACATATTTCTTGGAATAAGCATTATACTGATCATGACAGAAACTATGTGGCTGGGCCTGTGGGTTCAGCTGCTGCTGTCCTTCATCTTCTATTTTGTCTTTTTATTGTAGGGTAGATGACTGAAAACTCGCTGTATCATTTTGGTCAGAATTTTTTTTTTCTCTGTAGAAAGAAACCGTTCCTTTTCTCCTAATTACAGCTTCTCCTCCCTCCCTTTACATCATAACTCCTTGGGGAAAAAAACCCAACCACCAGAGCAAATTTTCATTTTACACAGTTGCTGCTTTGGCAAGATCAGAAAAAAGTGTCATCCTTTGGGTAAGTCTGTCAAACAGATTTCTAACATACAGTTTGAGAGTGTTCATCTAAAAGTACTATATCTACACTTGTGTATGCTTAAATGACATTTATTGCCTTGGAAAGGTGGCATAAAAATTATTTCACACTACTCTGACACCTGGTATGAGCCGTATCCCTGCAAGTGGTCTATATACAAAATGGTTATAAAAGCCATACATTTAAAATAAAATAAATGCTTTCCAAAATATTAACTTGGGTTTATATTAAAAAAAGCATTGCAGGCTGCTGTTAAGTAGACACTTTATCACCTTTTCGGGGTGGGGGGGGAAGAGGTTTCATAAACCATAAGAACAGGGATTATATATGTTTTATGTACGCTCAGAACTGCCTACATGAACAGACTTTCCCATGGTACAACTTCAGGCAGATGATGAATGCCTCGTGATAGCTGGGCTGTTAGGCACAAGACTAAGTGCTATAGTGCATCTAGAATTGCATTTACGGCACACCTTTAAGTGATTTATTGGATATTAATTGTCCTAGATAGCAGGTGATCATTTTCCACATTCAACCCAACACACTTAATATTTGCCAACATGCTGAACGGCTAGTGAAATAATTTTACTCGATAGCGGTAGACGCGGCACATTTAGAAACAGGGCATAGATGCTATCAAGAACGTAAAGTTACACTTTACTTAAGAGGGGAGGAAAGAGAAGAAAATATTTCTTCCTGCATTTTATCTATACTTTGGGATTATTTGATGTGCTTACTACATCCCAGTGAGTCTGCTCACATTGTGTTCACACACAGAGCCATGTCTGTACAGCAGGTCTTACAACCACTTTTTAGACTCTACTTACTTCAGGCCAGGCTAACCATTGCTCAAGTTTCCAGCACACAGTGTTTTACATATAAGTTGTCACATGTGATAGTCCCTAAAGTCTTTCTTCCTACCACCACTTCCCTGCACTCCATTTATTTGCTCAGCACACCACTGCGTAGATGTCAGACCGCCATGGATCCATGTGTGTTAAACAGCTTCAGAAATCTTGGAGTTTGGCTTTGTTGTGCAGTTGCTTTTTTCACAGCAGCCAACTTTATCACCATCATTTCCTAATTCCATCATCTCAACTATTTCACTAACAGTGCACATCACTAAAAACCTTCCCACACGCACTGCCAGATTTGCAGGCTCTGGTGTTATCTGCCAAGGGAAAGAACTCAAAGGCCAGCTGAATTCTTTCATAGAAGAGCCCTTAAAATGTGAGCAAGTGGTAGAATACGCAGCGTAAAAGGTATTTCTTAAAGGAAAATAAAGAAACTAAATATAGTATGTATATATGTACTGAGGGCACACAAAAGCCAGTGGCACGAGGCAGTTCTTCTCTTCTGATGCATCGACCCAAGTCACAGGAAAGGGTTCCCCCCGCCCTCTTCTTCCCACCCACCATGTGCTTAAACTTGAAGAGCAAAGCGTGCAAAGTGAAAGCCTACATGAAAAACCTGCATGGAAGGATAGAGCCACATGTATGTTTGAAAAGGCAAGTGTGACTGTATCAGTTCTGAGGGCAAAAATCTGAGATGGTCAGAGCTGAGCCTGCTGGAGAAGGATTCAAAGATAAGAAAAGCATTCAGTAAAAATGCAGCTTTTATTGCAAATGTCCTGAAAATAATTGAATTTATAGAAGCTGTCCTTAATATTGCTAAAAAAGCAGATACAGCATTACCAGTACCTCAAAGAGTTCACTCGGCTTTCTACTGCTGTGTTTCCTGAAGCTTCCCTGCACTCACACAACTTGCCTTAGCTTCCTCCTGCCACCTATTATACTGCAAGAAGCATCATCGCCCTTTCTCAAGAAGTTCCCATACTTTGGGATTATTTTCCTCCCTTCCCTTTTGCTGGGGATGCCTTTGCTTCATTAGACTTCAAATACTCTTCTCACTGCATTTGCTCAGTACTTGGTTGAAGCGCGGTCCAAATAGTAGAAGAGTATGGAAAAAAGCTTGTTCTAAAACAGCATAAAAAATGTAAGTGAAAAATACTAATTTTATTACAAGAAAAAGCTCTATCCCACATCTAATGTTTCAGTGCACTGTTGGCAAACAAAATTATTCTCACATCCCTCTGTCCACCCAAAGATCCAAATACTTTTTTCTACAAGGAGGATTATCTACGCATACATGACTCAGTCACCTCCCTAGGCAAAGACGGTGGCTGTTGAAAGATGAACTTCAGGAACTTGCTGCCATCAGTTCATCCCTCCCTCTCCCCTGCTGTCCTCCCCACCTTGAATTGTCCTTTCTCATCTTGTCCACCTTCCTTTGTGATAACTTTGAGGGAGTGAGACAGAAAGTCTTTGGTGAAGCACTGTCCTGAAGAGCAGAGTACTGATAGCGGCATTCATTTTGAGACAAGCCCTCAAATGTGGTATACCAGACCCCTAGACTGTCGGTGTTTGAAGTCCTTTTTTCTACTCATGTGGCCTCCCAGAAGTTCTTCTGAAGTTTCCCAGGAGCCAGTGATTCCAGCAGCTGGATCACAGACACTGACAAAAGTACTCCAAGGGCCATGCAAGGGCACAGTGGCTCCTACTGTAATTGTGGAGCAAACGTGCAGTGGACTTACTCCAGAGAGAATACAACCGGTGTGGTTCTCAGTTCTCTGAAGGAAAGGGATCTGTCACTATCCACATTACACAGGAGCTTAGCTGGATGGAGAGTGCTTAGGCATGTAACTACATGATTTCAATACCTCACCTAAAACTATTATACTCCAAAGCTTGGCACAGGTATTTATCAGCAGAAATCCATCAGTTTTCTTTGCTTTTTTGATAACACTCATGCTAACATCCAGCACAAGGGTCACATTGCTATTTAAAACTCTCCCGCACCAAAGTAAACAAACCAGACACTGATAGATTTCCTAAACTACCCTGAGGCAGAAGCAGTTTCAAAGACGGAAAAAAAAAGAACCAAGATGGGTGAAGAAAAAACTGCTTGAGTGAGAGAATTTTGCTCCAGGTTTTCTAAATCTTACCATCTATATTTCATTCTGGAAAATCCTCCAATTGATAAAGATACTTTTACTATTATAATTATGGGGGTTTTCCCCTGAAATATTCAGAAATTGATAAAGTTGGACCACCTTCTTTGCTGCAGATTTCTGCATGCTGATTAAACAAGTTAAAAATGTGTCCCACTACAGAGGAACAAGGTGGTACTAGCAGAAACAGTGTTTTAAAAGTTAACAAAAACATCCAAGAGAGAATCTTATCATACCAAACAGTGTCTGAAAATCTGAAGCACTTAGTGATGAATGTGTAACTCCCCCTAATGGAGGCCTATTTGAATTTATCTCAAAAGAAAATATCAATAACTTAAAATCCTAATGCTCAGAATAATACTACTGCTACTGGCATACCACTTTCCTTAAAAAGCCAGAAAGGAGAATCTTTTAAGGTATGTATCTGTGACTAACAGTAAACACTAAACTATTATGAACACAATTTTTTACTTTCTTGGTGAGTTTTATTACATGAAGTAAAATCTTAAATATATGTGTCCTTCACCATAGTTCTACAATACACACTCAGAGGCCATTAAAACTCCCTTAAATTATCTTCTGTCAGTAATTTCAACTGTTTTAGCTAAGTATTTTCCTGTTTCTTAAAAAGTCAGCAACTTGCTATAAAAAATGACAGTGACAGGCCACAGTGGTTTTGGCTGTGTGGAATAAAGAAACACTTCTTATATGCACAGCTGCTGGTAATGAATGCAGCATGTTTGAGGCCTAATCTTGGACAGTTTCCTACATTTCTGACTGCAGTTTCCTTGGCAAGTTGTCTGGGACCATATTATCTATATGTCCCAGTATTTCAGCCAGAACTTTTCAATACCAGAGTTTGGCACTGTGCACTGGCTTTCAAGTCTGTCCTCCCATAGTTAAAAACATTTTAGGAGTCTTTGCCCTAATTCTAACAACAATTTTTGATATTTTTTTTTTTTAAATACATCATTTTCTACATAACCAACCTGTAAGATACAGCAGACAGATTAAATTTTTATAGAATAAAATCACTACTTGTGAGTAGTGAAAGATGCCAGACTGACAGCATCAGAGACTAAAATTACATTTGTCCACAGCCCAGCTACAATAACAGCAGCAGCAATGTGGTTGTTTTCAGAGCTCTCAAATTTGAGCTACTGCAACTTCTAGGGTAAGTGAGTAACTCTGGACTTCGTTCTGCCCAGACTTCTGATAACCTTGGACATTGCTAAATTGGTCTGGTGATACTGTAACTAAGTGGTATAAGTAGGACCGTGATTAAATTTTTACACAGGTCATACTCCCTGAAGGAGGCATTTAACCTATATTCTCATAGTGGTGAAAGAGTGTACATTTTACTCCGCTACCAAAACTAGTCTTTAAATACATGGGTACACAGATCTTTTCCTAATACAGAAAAAACGTAAAAAAGAGCAACAGTCTGGAAAGAAGCTCTGGGTGTAATCCCAAATTACTTTTCCTAGAATTTGATTATGTATTGGAAAGGAAGTTTAGGAAATGTGGTGCTGAAGAGTTGTTCTCTTTCAGTTTTTTGGTTTAAATGGGACCTCACGCACTTTTTGCTTTTCTTTGCAGGAAATAGTTCCTAGCAAAATAAGCTCTTAAAAAGGACTTACCTAGCTGTCAAATTCTACTCTGTAATGCCAACAGAGTGAGATTCTGTGCTGGTTTTGCCTGGGATAATTTTCTTCACAGTAGCTAGTATGGGGCTCTGGGTCAGGTTTGTGCTGGAAACAGAGCTGGTAACACAGGGATGTTCCTTATCGCTGATCAGCGCTTACCCCGAGCCGAGGCCGTTTCTGCCCCTCACTCCCCACCAGCGAGCGGGGGGGGGGCACAAGGAGCTGGGGGGGCACAGCTGGCCACAGCTGGCCCAAGGGGCAGCCGATGCTCAGCAGATACACCTGGGGGCAGGAGAAGGAAGGGGGGGACGTTCGCAGTGACGGCGTTTGTCCTCCCAAGTCACCGTTACGTGTGACGGGGCCCGGCTGCCCTGGGGATGGCTGAGCCCCTGCCCGGGGGACGTGGGGAGTGAATTCCTCGCTTTGCTTTGCTGGCACACGCGGCTTTTGCTTTACCCATTAAACTGTCTTTATCTCAACCTACCAGTTTTCTCATTTTTGAATCTCTTCTGATTCTCTCCCCCGTCCCACCAGAAGCGGGGAGTGACTGAGCAGCTGTGTGGGACTTAGCTGTTGGCTGAGGCTAAACCATGTCAGATTCAAAACTATGGATGAAAAAGTATTTAAAGTAATTACATTGTAAGGCAAAAATAGATACGTTCTTGTATAGCAAAAAGGACAAAACCATGCTCATAAGCAAAAAGAAGGACATAGATAAAATATGTCTACCTGCACTGTTAGTCATTGTACTGGAATATTTCTAGCATCACGTAAGTACTGGGAAGTTAAAAACTAACTACTCAGAAGCAAAGATCTGTGTTACAAACCAGGAAATACGGAGAAGATATAGGGGAGATCTAGAAGTATAAGTGAAGCAGGATAAGCTACAATTCACACAGTGCAGCCTGGCACAATAACAAGAAAGAAATGATAGCAACAATTAAGAAAGTACTTAAAAGAGTTAAAACTTTCCCAAATATTTTGCTGCCTGGGATTTCTGCTGATTTTTTTTTTTTTTTTTTAAAGGGAGCTAAACCTAAACGCCAGTAGCTGTATCTTACACCGGTTTATTTCATGTAGTTTTACAAAATCTCTATGAATAATATTGTGACAGAATAATCCCACCCCACCCACACAACAAAACAAAACAAAAATACCCAAACCAAACCTGTAACAGACTCTCTGAGCTAATGTATTTAACCAAGAATCAGTCTAACCATGGTTATGGGTGTTGAAACAAGGATTTCACATCTGTTTGATCTGCAGGGCCAGCCATGTTGGGAGATTTTCTTTCCTCCCCTAACGGAAAGTATTACTGAGATTTGTTTTATATGTTTGACAGAGAGTAAATTACATAGATATAGGAGATCCTCTGAAGATTCGTGATCCTTGAGAAAGAGGTTAATGTGAGTCAGGGAACATCGGAGTTTAGGATATATAAGTAATACAAATGCCGTCAGTCATTGTCTTAAGATGATAGTACAATTTTGTTGGTTGGGTTTCCTTGAAAAAGTTCTTTTCTATTACTTCTGGGATTGCAGTTCAACTGCAGTACACAACACTACTGATGCCATGTTCGTGCTTCAAAATAACTTCAATTATGCAGCTGATTATTTAAAACCACTGCTCACTGTTCAGCCCTAGCTGGTACAACAGCAGTTTTGCATTGTGGGAAACATAAGAGGGCAAATGAATAGGTTTTTCCCTTTTTCTTTGTTTAAAAAAAAAGGAAGGTCTATACTCCCACCCCTCCAAACCTTAGTACACATACGAAGTATAGAAGAAAAAGCATGGACATACATAATTACAATGCCTTAACTCTGCTAAACATTGCATCAAAATGTGGATGTCTTCAGCTATAATAAATACAAACTCATAGCCTATTTAGGACATACACAAAGACTTACATAAATCACAGATTTAAATAATGTATATGATAACACACACAATGTAGCACTAAACTGACAGGTTTCACAAAGTCATATACGTTGCCCTCTTAAAATACTTTCAAGGTGATGATTGTAGGAAAACATCAAGAATTTGATCCTTCCAGCTCAAGCTGGAGAGAACCTTGCGGAAAGCCACCAGGATGATTTAAATATTGGAGAACTTGCTACACGAAGAAAGGTTGGAAGAAGAGATTCATGCAGCTTTGGGAAGAAAAGGCTCAGAGGGAGCTAATCATAGTCTCCCATTGCCTAAAATGTGGTTATAGAGAAGATGGAGGAAGTCTCTTCACAAGGGTGTGTGGTGACAGGACAAAAAGCATCAGCTCCAAGCTGCTTGAGGGGATAGTCTGTCTGGACATTAAAAAAAACCCTTAACTATAAGAACAATTAAAAATTGGAATAAGTTGCCCAGCTAAAAGGTGGAATTTCCCTTGGAGGTCGGCTTGAGACATGGCCCTGAATCACCTAAGTCTAAGGCTCTACTTTCAACAGAAGGTTGGACCCGATGAGTTACAGGGATCCCTTTCAACCCGAGCTTTACGCAATTCCACATTTGCAGTTTGCTGAGTTTTGTAACTACAGGAGGAAGGGCCACCCAGCTGAATCACCGTTGCTCAGCCCCAACTTACCATTTGTTCTTAAAGGATCTTGCCAAATAAAATACCATCCCACACATGGACAAGGGGAGGGTGGGAGAAAGTTCAGTCATATCGCTGTCAGTATTCTTTGTTTACCTACATGCTTTCTTTTACACACAGTTTTGTGGTGCTCAAGTGTTCCTAGAAATTAAAACTGATTTGCAAGTTTTGTTTTTTTAAAAGATATGGTACATTAACAATCCTTCTGTATTTATGCCTAGAACTGCAAAATAAAGCAAAATAAATCTAGGTATGAATCATAGCCTACAAGCAGATAAACTTACAGAACGTTCTAGCTTCACCTATACCTTTCTTTGTGCTTTGCTAAACTGCCAGGGAAAAATGGTAATTTCAACGAAGGATATTGACTGTAATAATCTGGATGTTCATTTATTTTCTCCCTACATATGTAATCATATATACAAGAGTAACACTTCTTGATGGGTAAACCTACCTTTCCTGTGAGTAATAGAGGAAGCGGGGGCAGGGGGGAAAGAGCATATAGTGCCATATGTATCAGTTAAGATACTTTGTGACTAGTTCTCTACAAACAGCTAACTGAAGCGGAGCACAAATTAACCCAGTTCTGGTTTACAAGCACATAACAGGCGCAGAGCATCTGAGAATTTCTACCTCGTGGTATTGAGAAAGCTTGTAGCCGAATGTGTATAACTGCAAACGCTACTACTGTCTTTAAGTCCCACGCTTAAATAAATAAATATATACACACACACAGAAATACGTTTAGTTCCAGAGTCCAGGAGCACCCATACATAACCAAATATAAAGGGAACTCTGCTTGCTTCAAGAAACTCTTGTAATTCCTTTCCTCGCCGAGTTACATCCCTTTTTCTTTTCTCTTCTGCTACGGGAAATCTACTTGTAGCAATTCAGTACTAGCAGAAGAGTCCTCCCACATGAAAAGACGTGCGTGACAGGGCTGTATAACCTCACGGCAAGGGCAGAAACACTTTTGTAGGTATAGTGGCTCAGGCCAAGAGAACAGCAAGACGATACAGTTACATTGGACATGCTAAAGCAGTTGGCTGCCGACGGGCTCATGGGGGTGAGCTCGGATTTCTCAATTCCCTCCTAAACACTCCAGGACAAGATAAGGAGGATCCAAGCTCACCCCAAGCCTTCGTATGCTGCCTGGACCAACTGGCAGGGTCGTACCAGTGTGAAGCCCTTACAGCAATGATATTAACGGTTGTGTAAGTAATGACTATAAATCACTCTAAAGCTTTTACAGAAAATGAAATGCATAAAGCAATAATATTTAATTTTGAATTCATAAGAGGAAAGGTTGTATTTGTAGCAGTGTCTTTATTCATGAATTTGTTTATTATAGACTGGAGACAAAAATTCCTCACTAGCTGACTCATATTTTATATTACTAATTTTGAAGTTACTGATTTCGTACTTATTCATTTTGAATTTCAGATTTAAGATAAATGGAAATATTTAATTCTCAAGAACACAGAGCTAGAACATTCAGTTTTTCAACTACAAAACCTGTCATGGTGTCAACACTCGGGGAAAAGGCAATGATGCTTTCAGGTAAAATATAGATAATTAACGTGGCTTGACAAAAGTAGCAGAGAAAAAATAAATTTTAACATTATTTCTTTAGTAGGTCTCTGGAGAGTAAGTGACTATTATCTTTTAAGTACAGGACTCTGTGCACATCCCAGCAACCTCCATAAACTCACCAGTGAAATTGTTTGAACAGAGCAGAAGAGTAAGTCCCTTACAGAAGGACAAGTTTACCTTTAATTTGATACACTATTTATTCTCAGTTATAAAGTAACACTCCTATTTTAACATAACATTGACCATTAATTTCTATACCTGGGCTTGTAATTCCAAATACCTGAAAGTACAATTACCAACACATACTCCCTCCTTACTCAAACCCTGACAAACAACGAAGGAAACAAAGCAACTTTTATCCAACTCAGAAACCCCATGGCTGCTTTCGGATCATGCAGCACTGACTCATAATTCATCAGCGTATAGGGGATGACTGACATACAGTTACCTCACCTCTGAAATGGGTGTTCCAGTGCCTGCCTAAGGACAAGGAGGTGGAAAGCTACAAACTTAAGTAATAAAAGCTAAGCAATAAAAATTTCCTTAACAGGAAGTTAAATCTGTAGCTTCCAACAAGTCTACGTTTGTTTTTCACTCTCCCTAATTAAAGATTCTGCTGTGGATAAGCTGATAAGAAAGCTACAGGATACCAGGCGAAGGCAGTGAGCTAGACCATCAGTCACTCTTTCTATGGCTTGAAAATGATAACTGCACGCAGAGTAAAAACAAGCTAACAGAACAAGCTGCTTTTCCTTGGATCTGTCCTGACACCGTCACATTTACCTAAAGCAGATCAACTCCTGCACATTTCAACGAACAGAACTTGCGCAGTCGCATGCGTTGCTCACATACATGGGGACGTCTGGATGGTTTGACAGCACGCCCGCTCCGCTGAGAGCCTACGTGGACATCAGCAATGCTAAGGAAGCTTGTGGAAACAAAGGTGTTAACCTGAAACATCTAAACGATGGTTAAACACGCGCAAAAGAGAACCAGTAAAGGAAAGAAGCGAGTGATGCTCTGGAGCAGGAATAACTTATGTCAGAAATAACTGCCCTGCTCCCTCCCGTTTAACGGCCCTTACCTGCCCGATCCAAGCGCCAGATCAAAATGGTAAAATCTACCTTCACTCTAACTTGAGACCCCATTTCTGAAGCCGGATAGAATACAGGTGGAACAAGTAAGTGAACAAACAATGAACTCCTGTTATGCCTTGTGCCTTCTTAGGAAAAGGAGGTCAAATATGAAGGTACAACGGTACCACGAGCTATGGGTACTACAAGAGAGAGTACAGGCGTCTTGGGGACCCTAAGAGGATCTGAAATAAATTTACCTTTAGTTTTGAAGTTGACATTTTGACAGGTTAATTATTTATCAAAAGTCCTATTTACACTTTCAGATTTTAGTTTTGCATTAATTTCTTCCTTTCTCTGCCTCACAGATAATTTTGTAACGTGAATACAAATTGCATCGAGTGATGAGAAAGTACCCGCGAGCACAAATTAGATGATGTAAAACTCAATGACACTTCCAGATTCTTCAGTAAACCTTCAGCAGGTTCATATTACGGCTATGCCAGTCCAAGGCTGCCAGAAGGGGAGGTCCCACTTCCTACCCCTTGAAGCCATGGATTCCTGCCTGCCTCCCCCTCCCCCTTTTGTTAGAGCAGCCCGTGCAGCTGCAGGGTGAGTTGGTTCAGCTGGCTGGTGATGTAAGGTAATTTTGGGGGGGGGGGGGGGGGTGGTGGATACAGTTCCATTAAAGTTGACATTAAAATATTTAGTGCTGCCGCAATTATGTCCATCTTCTCCTAACCCTGCCTCCTGTGTTGTGTCAACTGTGCTCTGCAGGGAGCAAGTTCAAGCTACTAATCTTCAGGAAACTATCCAAAGAAATAGGGGGTAGAGGGGGTGGGGAAGGGGGGAGAAGAGCTGGGAATAATACTCTGCTGGCTCAATGGCCTCGAGCAGATCATTAAGAAATTGGATGAATGCTTGCTCCAATGCCAAGAAATAACGGCCACTGCATAGCAAGACTCAGGATCAAGGCGGTACCAGTGTGGTGTATGCTAACATCGACCGTCACCCCTGGATCACCCAGTGAACTGACGTGCTTTGTGCCTGTGTAATTAAGTGCTAAATCTGCAAAAGAAAGGCCACAGCATCTGGCTGAAGTCAAGTGGGATGGGATCATCCCCTTCTGATACACACCAATATTGGATTGGCTTACCTACTGAATGAAGCCTCATCCTTAAAAATAAATTGTATTTTCCATTATAACAACATAGGGGAAAAGCTGTTACAGTCATAGATCAAGAAAAGATCAATATGTTTCAATTCAGCTTTTTTTTTTTCCTATCTTTCTTTTGAAGAAGAAATTTGGTATGTTTATGTTTTATTGGGAGAAGGGGTATGGAAAAGTAATATCAAACAGCTATTTGTTGGAAAAAAAATAGTGTCCTGAAGAATTTTTTCTAATGAGGTCGCATTCATTTATTCAACTGGAATCATTTTATAATTATTCAAATCATGATTTATTAACCCCTGTCTGGCCCAAGAGTTAAATCCCATAATAGCTCAAAAAAACCCCCAACAGTGAATCAAAAGAAATATTAGACTGAACTAAAGCAACCTTGAGACAGCTGGATCATGAAAAATCGTTCAACTCAGAGAACATTTAAAGGTTAGAGCTCTATTACAGGTAAAAGAAAGATCATAGACAGAGAAAAAAAAAGATTAATATAGTGAGTAACTAGTCTTTCTTTTATTCATTTCATTTTTACTGTAAGGCCACCATTTTGCAGACGGTCTGAAGTATCCCATTCCTTACCATCTCAAAAGACTTTATACCAATTATTGTAACTATGCCTCTAAAAGAACAGCCTAAAGACAGCTGCTGGAAACAAAACAGGCATTATAGAAGCTTCCTAGTATCTTCCTTCATGAAGATTTTTAAATGAAGAATGCAATTGTAATGTGGCATGAACCTGCCAAGGTTTATGGACTTGCGTATCGTGCGTGTTACGAATGGCAGCCCCACTCAAAGGTATCGCTGCAAGCACACAGAACACCGGCCACAGAACTACCACTAGTTACGTGTCTGCTCTAACTTGATTTTTGGAGAAAAGATCATGACTAAAACTTCTGGCAATTGAAGATCTTCCATAAAATCACAGAGACTGTTTCAGTGGTTAATTAGTCTTGATGCTAAAATGCCACTGAACGTTAAATGTTAACGTTAAAATTCGCATGAATGATTCCTGCATCATTCAGTCAATTATTTTCCAGAAAAACGGTCAGCCTTGTAAAATTATACATGGTCAGTATTTATAAAGCACAGGGAACAACACTGTCTTACTTTAATTTCTTTAAAAGTTTTCCAGTGTGAGACAACGTCATAGTCATCAACATTAACAACTGCAGGAGCTCATCAGCCAGCTCTTTTAATATTCTTAATGGAACTTTACTAGAAATTGGCATCAGTGTGTGCAGTCTTAACTCATCTGCTTTATGTCTACCTGTTGTTTCACTAGTATTTTTGGACTCCTAAATAAAGTTATCTGGCCACAGTGCTTGAAAACATCCAGTATTAAGAACTACAAATGAATATTTCCATAGAAAAAGTAAATATCTTATGATAGAACTGTCCTCTTTGCCTCCCCTTCCTCCATCTGAGTACAGAAGATAAGTATTTATTGAACGCTTCAGCACTTTCTACCTTACTCTGGGGAGTTCTATTTTGCCTAATTTGGTAAACATTGTTAGGATTCCTTTCATTCCTTTTCATCTTAATGGCCCCAACAAGAAGCCCAACATCTGCCCCATGAAAGAAGAAAACCCCCCAAAACACCAAACTTACTGGCCACAGATTTCTCCCTAATTTGTCCTCCTACCCCTTCAATTTTCTGAATTTCTCAGCTGACATATGCTCGTCATCATCAAATTACACACTTGTCCAGCTGTTTTTAAATACACATCCCCTCAAACTGGTTTATTTCACAGGGCTTTTTGTTTCCTAGCTAAGTCAGTTTTCAGCACAAAACTGAAAGAATAATTTCAGGTTTCGGATTTGAATTTTGTTTTAAAGTTTGTAAAACGGGTTTTTAACTTACTGAGAGATTTTACATTACAGTTTTTCACACAGAGATATTTCCTGGTTTTCATTTTCCCCTATTTAACGGAGTCATAAATTAATCTGTTCACTCACCTAAGCCAACATTAACTGTGGGGTTTTTTTCTTCTTTTTTAGCCATCAGTATGATGTTTAATAAAAAATTTATTACACCAATATTTTAGTTATCTATGATTTTTTAAATGTCAGAGGGATTTTAGTACTGACAGCATAAGACATACAGAACATAACCTCTCCACTGAAGTCCCCATGATAATACAGTTTTGTTCCACTTAGATATTATAGGTAGGTTCTTAATGAGTCATTGTCCCCCGGTGTAATTTTACGATGCTCGATCAAGTTCAACGTGGAGCAGGTTTTCAGAACCAAGCCCCGATTACTTTAACTAATGCTAACACGTTCTATTAGGTAGTGACAAAAGGGGGAAGAACCCACCTTGACCACACAATGCGCTCTTTCAATGGAAGCATATGATTTGTTATTTGAATTGTATAAACGGAAATAAAAAAGACAAGAAAAAAATTCATCTGGTTCAGCGTAGCAGTAATTTTAACCAATGTATTAAGTAATTGCTCTCGCACCTTTCTACAAATATTTGCACTCTGCACTGTCCATTACTTCACATGTATTATAATCAGATTTTAGTGCTCTCTGAAACATGCACTGAAACAAACTCAAATGCAAAAGTTAAAGATGTTGCTGTAATAATGTTGTTACTAAAATGCTATTTGAACTCTTAGCATCTTCATTTTTCTTCTTAATGCTTTATGTTTTTTTCTGCCTTTCTTTGATGTTACTAAAGTGTTTTTATTTATAGATGTTCCCATTTGCAAATTTTGGAAATGTTTATCATTTGTCTTTTATGTATAATGTAGGTGAATTATATTTGTGATTTCTGTTGGAAGCACGTTAGCTTCTATACCCTATACTGAAAAAGTAATGTGCTTAAGATACATTTTCCCTACATCTTCAGACATACCTGAATACCATTATGACTACCAGCATATATGGGCTTAGTTTTCACCTTCAGAGGTCTAATTAATTTCCTTAAATGGTTAACAGTCCAGGTTCAAGTAAGACCTGGCTTTCTTATGTCATCTTTCTGCAACTATTATGTCAAAATGTATTTATTTGTATATATATTTGTTAGTGAAACAAGGAGAATTCTAACAGAATAAATCAAACATGAAATGCAAAATTGTATTGTCATTCAATCAGCTGGCAAGTGAATGGAGAGGTAAGCACTTCTCCCTCCAAATTATTAGCAAAAGTTGTTTCACAGCAACAATTTACTGATATTGGGAAAAAATGAATGTAAAGACATTTTCCCTTGCACTTCTCACTTCCTGCTTAAAAAAAAAAGTAAAAAAAAAAAGTACATGTTAACACTTTTCAGACAGTCAGAGTCTTGACATTCCTTGCTGGCATCAAACAGATCACTGCCAAAATGATGAGACAACCGTGCAGTCAAATGCGCCATCAGGCTTGAAAATCTCTGTGGTCAGCAAACTTTGTTGTAAGAAAGGCTGACCTTTACTAGCTTACCTTATTTTATTTTTAAAGAAAGGTTAATTTGGAGATCTGTTAACTCATACAAAAGTAGGTTTAATGAGGTCTTTCATGCTTCTGGATGAGATGTTGATTTAACGGGTTGCCACCAGTAAGTGCTGAACAGAAGAGAGTAACTTGTTAACTTGGACAGTGTCAAACAGGTTTAAATTGAATTAAATGACATGAAAGAAATGAGTTGAAAGGCTACATATTGTTTTACAATGCTTTTTCACAACATGGTATTTACTCACAATTATTTCAATGACTGGACAACTATTTATATACACTACCTACATGGGTGCTAATATCATAATGTTGTATCACCTGATGAAAAGGGTAAGGGGTGTTTTTTATTCTATCTTAGTATTTATATGCTAGCTTTTATTAAATTTCTACATGGAAAACAAATCTCATTTCTCAGTAAAAACAGTGGGACAGGGCAATAATTACCATACAACCAATACGCAAGTAACTATGGTAATGAAAAGATAATAAGAATCTGCAACGCTGTGGTGGTGCATTTGCTGTCCCCCTGTTCCGTGGATCTCAGGAATTCCTGTGTGGCCTTGGCCTTTGTGGCGTAGTCACTTGGGTGGTTAAGCACCCCTTGACCATACCAGGATCTCCCGCATGGCTGAGGTGGGGAGTGGCACTGACCATACCAGGAACTCCTGTTGCCTGGCCAAGGTGGGGAACACGCGCAGAAATAATCAGTCATCGACTGATGGCCTTGCAATGTTCCTTACCTCAATTGTAGCCCGAGTGGAGCGGTACCACTGTAACTGCAGTTCTGAAAAATTACTGACCCAGATTGTAGCCAAGATGGAAATTTACTGATGACTACAGCTGATCATCTTGCGACCCTATAAACAGTGGTCCTAAACGAGGTCCTATGAGCTCTAGTGGACCACAGCGGGCTGTGATCAGCCTCTCCCCCTGCGTGGGATGCCTCTCAGAGCTCATGAACTCACAAGCTTGTGAAGTTCAGAGGCCAAAACCCTCCACTCCTCAAGGCTCAACCTCACCTGTTCAGAATTGCAGAGACATTGGAAACTAGTATTTCACTGGACTCCCAGGGAACTTTTCACAGGTATACCTATCTTTGTGTCCGTCTGTGTGCGTGTGTGAACTGATTTAGATACCCTACAGCGAGTATAGTAGAGATGTTACCAGCTGGGATCTGTAATGAAGTCACTGTTGTGATTGTACTACATCCTATTGCCTTGCTTTGTTAATGTTAAATTAGTCAATGATTAAGTGCTGCTAAAATCTTGTGATCCACCTTAGATAGAGCTTTGGTGCAGTTAGGTCCAGTCTTAGTCTCAGACTTGGACAATGGTTTCTATGAGGAGTTTAGAAAGCAAGGGAGTCCACTCTGAACCTCGTGACTCAGTGGGAGGGTCTCCCTTTCCCTTTACACCTCCAGTCTATGTGTAAATCATTCTAGCTCAATCTTCCTTTGTGCGTGTTGCCCATGTAGTAAGTGACAGAGCGAACCTTGCCACTGAACTTTAAGCCGCCCTTCTACAAACTCATATTAAGCTGTATTGCCAATACCTTTGGTGTTGATTCTTTACGCAACTTAAACCACTAATTCACGACAAACTCTCATCCCAATTCTTGAATTCCTTGATTACCCTCTGTTTTCAGAAACCAGAGGTTTAAAAACATGCATGCTTAACAAAAAACTTAAAGTATCTGCTCCCGATTTTGTAAAACAGATACATGCCTGCCTTCCATTTATTACAAAAACATTTTTCAAAGTACACATCCAAGAGCGGATGTCTACATATGGATGCTAAAATACCTGACCTGGCAAGTACGCAAGCACTTCTGAGCTGCAAAACATCAAAGTGCGTTAGCACTATGCCATACCTCTTGACAAGTTACTTCAGTCTGGGTGAACCACCTGGCTAATGCGGTCAGACTTCTGCACCCGAAGTGGCAAGACAGCAGCATTGCTTTTTAACACGCAGATCTATCAGCTGGGGTCAGTACAAACTGGGATGTTTCTGCTTTTCACTGCTCAGTGTAAATAAGCCCCGTCTTTTCACTGGTTCCTCCAAAAAACTGCCACCTTTGTTTTATTTACCGATTACAAATATTATAGTGGCAAAACCACAAATTGGACTTAAGGAAATGTTTGACCTTAGACAAACACCTACCAAAATAACCTGTGCTGGAATAGGTGTTTTTCAGGTTTGCTGAAACAGGGCAAACTGGAGCAAAATGAGCCAGAAACATGCAGGTTAACCTCACCCTGGCTGCACAGATAGTAGCGAAAGCTGTTGCTGTTCCTCCTCTTTGTCTCTTCGCTGCTCTTCTTTGCCTTTTCACATTGGCTGGCTCATCTCCTTTAACCCTCTGATTAGTAACCTGCTTGCCCTCTACGACATGTTAAGAGAGCAAACCCATGACCAAAGTCAGATATAATGGGCTTGGGGGGGGGAAGTTACATAAATGCTTCCACGTTGACTTGCTGCCTGAAAAATATGATGAGCTAAAGGTAAATGGGGTCTGCAATTAAACTCAAGTTTTCTGTAATCTGCTAAGTATATGACTGGAATAACAGCCTGATAATATCTGGAAAGGAAGATTGTTTCTAAGTTGTGAAATAGCAATCCTTCCCAGTTTCAAAAGTCAGTTTGGCTGATTAAGTCACTAAATAAATTTGCAATCAAAACATTAAAATACATTTTTCCTGATTTCTTGTTCATGTCCTTCAAAAACATAAACAAAATAAAACAAACAACCCACTAATTTTTTTTTTTTTTCTGCTGTTCCAGGTACGAGGTGGGCAGTGGTCACAAAGTTCCATTAGAAAAGGAAAAAAAGAATACCATGCTGGCTCAAGTCTAAGGTACATTCACGTTTCAAAAGCACGTAAGTTTTTAAAGTAAACCCCCGCACACATTTTTGCCGCTCCATTGTACATACCGCTCCCACTCCGTGTACGACCCCGGCATCCTTCCCCCATGTCACAGTAGCCTGACCTGTTGTTTCCCCCCAGCCTATGACACCCCAAAGCTTCCTGCAAGACCCTGCACTGCCATCCAGCACATCCAAAGACACTGCAGCCATCCCACGGCATGTCCCCTGCCCCCATGTCCCCCCCGCTCCATGCCCACAAGTTCCTTTAGAGCACCACGGAAAACCTTTCCGCCCCAAACATAATTTCTTGGCCCAACCCCATATACATCCCTACTCCCTCTTGGAATCAGGATCCCAGGGACGCCAGTAGGAAGAAGTTTCTCTGAGCAAGGATAAGCAGGTATCACAGTGTTCCTATCCATCTAAAACAACCTTTGGTGTCCTGGTGCGAATGAGGGAACTGCACCATCTTACCACCCGATGACTTGTACACACCTCAGGTCCCTAAATCTTCTGGCAGACTGGGCTCACTGTGGAGTAGATGATACAGAGTGAGTTACTCAGTAGTACACAGCATCCATCCAAGTCTCCTGAGGCTCATTGAGGGGTAACGTAGCAAATCACCAGCTATATCACAGTTGACAAATACACAAAACCTGGATTTTGGAGACTTGGTTTCTAAAAAGACAATGAAAAATCTTCACTTTATGCCCTAGTTCACATGTCTTCAGCCCTGACAGACTGGAGGACTACACCACATGAAAATAAAATTGCCAGAATCATCAACCATAATGAGAATATAGATTTCCAGTGGAAATCTGTGCCTTTAAGGAACAGCAAGTACTTTAGATATAGGTAATTTGATTGGGTTAACGAGGGAAAAAGATTAACTAGGTGCAGACAGGTCTATAATATTACATGATAAAAACATGTAGCAGGGTCTGGTCCTCTGTTAATTGATTACCATGTTAAGCAGTTTAAATATTTAACTTCAAGTACAATAAAATGAATGCATGGAAAGACAATCTGTTAGAAAAAAAAGCTGAAAACTAGCTGGAGGGGGGAATAAAGATACCATTTTATATAATGTCTAAGTATCTACTGTTCCTGACAGTGAACAGTTCTTAAAAGATGACTTACAAGATCTTTTGTATCAAATCAGATTTCACTCAAATGAAGTTTTTGTTCACACAGCTTGGGAAAAACATTTTAAACGTGATTTTGTATAATATTGCAACTCCTGTGAAGGGGTCTGGCATTTAGATCACACTTCAGAACTTCTCAGGTGACTTCTGGTATTTTACATGGTCTCGCTATGACCATTTCTGTTCAAAAGTTTCAGAAGTTATAAGGAGGCGTGTCTGAGAGCGTCCAAGTTCAGTTTTTAATTCCCTCACTTAAATTCAGCCATAAATATAAATGGTATCAGTAGCAGCGGGGTGGGCCAGAACCTTTGGTGCCTGGCACTGGTGGTCCCCAAAAAGTCAGCAGGTGGGAGGCCTGGGTGTTACCCAGCCAAGGGGCTTTCCCAGCAAGGTAGATCAGGCCCAAGCCACAAAGGGACAAGGCCACAACAATTCAGGCCCACAGGCTGCCAGCTGTTGGAAAAAAAAAAAACCAAAAAAACCCAAACAAAAACCCCACAACAAACCAACTGCAAAGCTTTCTGTAGGTGGGCAAGGTGCATTCTGGCTACACTTTGTGATTTCGGGGAATATATTATCATTTCCTAGACTGTTAGGGCAAAATACTAAAACTCTGCTATAAGCTCCCGGCTGTGCTTCCTGCAGCCTTGCTGTCAAGAATATATACTTGCATTTTGTAAGAATAACTCATATGGGAAATGGCTGGAAGAGACAAACTGGGAAAACTAATGGAAATTAATTCCAAGCAAGCCCTCTCCTGATACAGGTCAATACGAACTCGGCAGATTGGGTGCAGGTTTCCATTGGCATCCAGAGCTGAATCTGAGCTGCAGCCACTACAACATCACACATGTTGAATTAATGCAAAGTGTATGCCACTATTAATATTTTGCCCCATTGGTAACTGGAGTGCTCTCTCCCTCATGCTAAAGGGCAGCAGCTCCTTACGGCCCAAACCTGATTTCTGACCCTTTGCTGCACAGGAAATACAGATTAGCAAATACATATATATATATATAAAAGTATATAATATTACTACAGTAAGGATTGTGTTTCAATATGCTTACAAATATAAATAACTGATATAAAAGTATATATGGGCCCTTACAGAGGGAAAAAATCCATTCTGATTAACACCACTGTATAAACACCTTTCCGTGGTGTCTTTCCCAGTGAATATGAGAAACACTTCCGCTACCCAAATGCCACTACTTTCACTTCTGGTTTTCTTTACCTGTAACATCTGTTCATGTCACTAGTTCAGACGCATCCAAAGGATGTGCTCCCTAAACGTACTACGTACGCAATAGCTGTACAAACATTTGGGGATAAAACAGCAGTTCTTACATTCATCGTTTTAAGAATGAGAAATCCCTAACTGAGATAACGCCTGTTTCAGATACGCAACATCTCACCTTAAGCCAACAGACACGCAAACACGTGCTACTTATTTTAGAACAAACTAACATCTACTTGTCCTGGTTTCAGCTGAGGTAAGGCTTAGTTTTCTCCCTAGTAGCTGGTGCAGCGCTGTGGTTCGGATTTGGTGTGAGAATAACGTTGATAACACGCTGATGGGTTTGGTTGTTGCTAAGTAGCATTTACACTGAGTCAAGGACTTTTCAGTTTCTCAGGCCCTGCCAGCAAGGAGGCTGGGGGGGGGGCACAGGAAACTGGAGGGGGCACAGCTGGACACAGCTGGCCCAAGGGGCAGCCGATGCTCAGCAGATACCCCTGGGGGCAGGAGAAGGAAGGGGGGGACGTTCGCAGTGACGGCGTTTGTCCTCCCAAGTCACCGTTACGTGTGACGGGGCCCGGCTGCCCTGGGGATGGCTGAGCCCCTGCCCGGGGGACGTGGGGAGTGAATTCCTCGCTTTGCTTTGCTGGCACACGCGGCTTTTGCTTTACCCATTAACCTGTCATTACCCCAGCCCACCAGTTTCCTCACTTTTACTCTCCCGATCCCCTCCCCCGTCCCACCGGGGGACAGTGAGCGAGCGGCTGCGCGGGGCTGAGCTGCCGGCTGGGGTTAAACCACAACACGAGTGAGCATCAACAACAGCCTGACATAAATTCATTCAGGATGAAGCAACCTATGAACTACGTAACTACGTAATAAATATAACTTTAATAACCTACCAAAGGTTCTTTTCTTCCACCTGCCAAAGGTTAGTGTATTCTGGTGGCTAGAGGCCAGATGATTTTATTTTTTTTTGAACAGAGATGATGCAAAAGTCACTTTCAGAGGAGGTTTGTGTAGTTTTCAGCCTTTTGGGGGTTTTTGGTTTGTTGTGGGGTTTTTTTCCTTCACACAGCTCTAAGTTTTCCTTTGAAAATCCCCGTACAACAAATTTAACCTTGCCAAGCTCAATTTTCTTGGTTACCTTTGCCAGGTTCCTTAAAAGTCGTCTGTGGCCTGTAACTGAAACCCACAGACTGTCGAGCGGACTGAGCAGTCCTGAGGGGGACACTGCAGGAGCAGCTGAAGTACTGGAGAAAGCCTCAGCCGGTTTTATTACAACTTGACTTTCAGAAAGGAGGGCTGTAAAAACGGAGCTAAAGAGACCGTACCTAGTGCCAGGGAACGCTAGGGAGGAACCGTGCCCGGTGTCGCCCCGTTCCAACGCGCCGATGCGCACACGGAAGGTGGCAGAGCAGCACTGGGCAGAGCTGGCCTGGCTGCTACGTGACTGAAGCTTCATGAACATCCAGTCTGGGTCACGTGTGAAGTTACACCACAGACCACTTCCCCAGCAAACACCCCAGACAGATTTAAATTTCACTAGTATGAAGGAAAGGGAAGAGAGAGGAAAGGAGGGGAAGGGATCCCCCAGTCACTAGTGTGCAAACTAAGCTGTAACACGCAACGCCTTTCCCATTTGCTCCCATATTCAGCTTTATGTACCACACATGAACAAATACTACAGAGAGCAGCCAACTTACGTATCTGTGATATAATCACCCACAGTGTACTTACCCATCTTGACAACTAAGACTTTTAGCAAGACAGCAGACAGGAACCGCACGCTAGAGCAATCAGAGATATCTTCAAACAGACATACAATACACACATGTATACACGTATTTTTTTTTATACGCCTACTAATGAATGACCCCTGTCCTCACTTAGGAGGTACATCGTGTTATTTTCAGGGGAATACGGACAGTTATTCTCGGGACTCTCCAGAAAGGCTGGCTTGTACCCTGTCTACTGAAGATACTTAGTAGGAAAAAAACAGTGCAGGCACATGTCTGTGCAAGGTGGAGTTCAGGCATTTCAAGGAAACATGAACTGTTTCTAGCTTATTGCTAGATGGCAACAAACTATGGAAAATGCATAGGAGGAAGGAAGCTGATGTTTCTGAAGCTATGAAATATACTATGGGCCCATAATCCTCTCCCTTCAAGGCAATAAATCAACTTGTCCTAGAACGCTAACGAATTAACAAGGAACCACTGTACTACCCTGTGACATAACAGACCCTACTGTGAAACAGCAGAGTCACTTCTCTTTGGCCAGTAGATTGTGTTAATCACCACCCGAAAATACAGCATTGTGCAGGCTAAAACCACCAGTATGGTGCAATTTATAAACAGGCAAAACACCAGTTAGATGCTCCTGGTAAAGTACGTACCTACGCACCACAAATACTGATATGACAGAGCTATTTAACATCTGCGTCCAGCATTACACACCGAGCTGAATCTACAGATCTAAAGCCTCGTGGGCCACTGAATACTTTACAGAGAAGCTGGTACTTAACAAAGCCACGCACCACTGACAAACACATCTTTTAGTTTAAGAGAAACCATCTTCCCCAAAACTCTCAAGAGGAAATCTTGTGAGTTCAAACCGCCAGCTATTCCCACCTCGGTGTCTGTGAGCAAGACACTTCATGCTCTCCTTCCCTCTCCGAGTTTAATATTGCCTCGAGGTGGGAGCACAGTCCTGCACCTTGGACTTCGTAAGCAGCCCAGCCATCCTCTTCTACATAAGAAATTTAAAACATGGCACTAGTCATGGATCCCTTTGCATGCTAGAGAAGGTGCTCCACACAAACCTTTTAGAAGGTCTCACAGGTGAAGTTGGGGTTCTCACTGATGGTCTGCTTTAGAATTTGGAGTGATTATTTCCTCTCCCATATGCAAAATACTCTGTGATGAGGAACCCTTCCTACCCCCACACTTTTCAAAGATCTTAGGAAACTGCTTCTAAACTTTGGTGATACTCCTTTAAAAGCTGAGAGCTTTGCAGTTGGAGATGGTGTCCTTCTCCCCGTGCAAGCCTGAGCGTGGGGGTTCTGGATGTAGTGATAATGCAAGTACAAGGACGTACTTTGCCACCAAGCTTTAATAATAAAATCCAAGTTGCCTTTAGAGCTTTAAGCCAGGGAAGAAATGCTCAAAGAATTTCAGTGCCTGACAATGAATCTCTCTCGCAGATCACAGAGCTGGTTTTATTACTTTAACTCTCAGATTCACTAATTGACATTTTATGTTGTAATAATGAATGCAACTTCTGACCGCACATGTTCAAGTACTGCACTTTCCCTCGGTAAAGATTTTTCTAGTTAATATTAATGTTTTTAAAATAGATGATAACAAACTAGATGTTACAGGGGCTGAAAGATGTGTTATGCCCAGCAGAATAAGATTCAGGAACTAAGACCAGCAAACACAAATATGAAGTATAATTGAGTGACCAAACCAAGCATCAATATGACCCCATAGTTCAAAGAGAGCTCCACAAATAGCAGACCTCAAAGCCACTCCAACAAAGAAGTATCAGACATACCAGAGAAAGCTGTTTGCAAGTTTTTAGTATTATAGAAAAGACACATGCTAGGCAAAGATTGGCCTTGCATGAATTAGTTAGGATTGAAGACTTCTGGCCTTAGTAAAGTCTGTGTTACGGTTTGAAGACGGTTACATGTGAATAAAAAGAGACTTCAATGAACTGAAATCAAACATTTTTCACTACAGGGTCTTCAGTTATCTAAACCCAAGTAATATGTACAACATTAAATCTGTGTGGTTGTAAAATCTGACTGCAGTCTCTTACACAAAACACAGCAATCTTGTCCTATGGGAAAAATAATAAAATACAACGTTGTTGAACATTTATAAATGACCTTTCCATTCATAAAAAGCTAGGGGTCTCAGAGGAATCTTGCAATAAACTTGTATATGAGTTTATCTATAATCCATCATGAGGAAAAAAGACCCCAAAATAAAACCCTTATTGCTGGGAGAGTACTTTACTAATCTCTTCCAAATCCAGTGAAGCAGAAGCCTGCATGCTCTAGCTGTCATATTTCGCTCCACTAGAACAGCAAGCTGCCCGTCATGGGTCACATACATTGCTTATCAACAGAGGAGTGTTAGGTCACTTTTTTTTTTTTTTAATATATACACATATATATAAAAAAATAGAAATAAATACATCAGAAGTCTAATCTCCAGGCCAGAGATGCTTTTCATGTCCAAAGTTGCACTTTGAATTTTATGCCAATCTAAGAGACAAAAATGAAACAATTAAAATAAGGCTAGTGAGTATGTGATAATGGGGTTATTAAGTTTATGGTGCTAAAAATAAATGTAGACAAAGGAAATTGGCAGATTAAATCACTTTGTAAGCAGAAAAATCAACATTTATGTGAAAGTTGGTTTTAAAATAAGGAAAACCACTCCAGCCAACTTTTCATGTAATTGGTGATTTTATCGCTCTGTAGATTTAAGACTGTAACATGCTGTTTTTCTCACTTGCTATTACATCTGCAAGCCCAGAACAAACATTCTCACAAAACAAACAAACAAACCAACCAACCCACCCAAAGAATTTCATAATTTGTGGTGTCTACACAATAACACCTATGAAACAAATTATGGGCAATCTATGTTTCAGGGCAGTATGTATTCAGGGTGCACGTGTAGCTATCTAAGAATGTCCTCATGAGAGATCTAAGTGTATCAGAAGATACTAAAAAAATATATATATTTCAAACATCAAGGAGAAATTTTTCTTTTGAATCTGAATTACTACATATTCTGCAGTTGATTCTTATCTGTAATTCTCCACGATGATAGGTGGACAGTATCAAAAATGAGTCTGTAGCATAAATACTGGAACAGACTCTTGATCCCCAAAAAGAATCTTTTGCTTGTATTTTATGTCGATGGTATTATAATGTCAACAACAGCCAAATGCACTAAAATATTCCTTTGGTACAAGCAAGGATTTTAGCTAAAGGAAAAAAAAAGTCCTAATAATACATATATTTATATTTAATTTGATGCTCAAGACTATTTGGGATTCTAGTAACAAATTTTTTAATATAGTCACTTGTCATCAAATTCAGAGGAAACAGGATGACAATTTTTCATAACTATGACAAGTATTCACATCCATGTAAAAGTTACTTTTTCAAATACATATATGACCAGCCATAGAGCATTTTGTACGTGCTATTTTCCAGTAAAAAACATTGCCAAGTAGGCTTTCATTATACTGGCACTGTAAGTAAACAAACACATTAGCAGTTTAAAGCAAAATGTAAAAGGTGTTGTATACACCAAAAATGGTTTACTGGCATTAGGAAAAAACGTTGAATACCAATAAACTTCAACTCTCAATTCAACTCACTCAATTCAACGAATATTTGAAGTTTAAACTGACCATCTTAATACATTTGAAGAATCACTTACATGACAAAACTGCAAGGAAAGCAACAGCCTTGTTAGCTAGCCTGAGTATTGACAGCTTTAGTACATGAGCAGTAGCTGTATGTATGTAGTAAGCATTTCCAGATGAGATTCTGGCAAGCAGGGGATCAGAATTCATACATCTTAATATTTATGTAAGTGCAACACAGTAAAAAGCACTAATTTAAGAACTCGACCTAGCATATACTTTTCATACTTAAGACCGCAACCCAAATTAATGGTTGAGAATAAGCGTTAGAAACAATTTTGCCCTAACAACTCTAGTCAGCCAGTTTCACTAAGCTCATCTATTTCACAAGTCAGTAACTTCTGTTTTGAGAAGTGCACCAGGGATACGCTTCACTTTACGGACACACACGGTATCATCCATGGACAAGCTAATGAGAGGATCGTTCTTAAACTTTTTATATGGTACAAGAGTGATTCAGAATCAAATCCTCCAGAAGAAAGTGCTTGAAACCAGATCTCTGACTTCCAAGAAATGTGCTCTCACAGACTAGCACACTGGATGTCTTTGGGCAGGTCTCTGTCAGCCCTCTTTTTTAAAACAGTTCTTCCTTGCATATGTAAATTTTAGTCAGCTGTGGGACTTGTACCAGAGTCCTCTATATCCTGGAAGACTGAAAGAACTACTGAGACTCCAGAAGTCTCCAATATTCCTTGTGAGATGGGATACCTGGGAAATAATTTTAGAAAGAGAGAGGTTTAATGCATAAGTGTATCAGATACAGGTATGTACGTAAGGAACCCAATCGTCTGTAGTCAGTTTTGGAGAATGCCAAAAGACTGCACCACAGAGGACGTTTCCTTCGAATTTTGGAAGAAAGCATAGACATGCTTGGAGCACGTCAAATCCGAAGAAGAAACTGAATGTTCAGGTGACACCTTGCAGCCCAGGGTGCACGTTCTTTCCTCGGTATTACTTCTGCAACACCTCCTTCTTTGGCACTTGCTTGGCTACGTGAGTGATGCTGCAAAATTGCTCAGTCTTTTGTGACTATCAGCCTAAGACATCTGTACGGGCAGTGTAATCAATACACCATTAGGAAATGTAGGCACCTGACCCGAGGCTTTTAGTTTCACCCAATGACAGAGCATCCACAAGTCAGATTCAGGACTGAGACTGGATCTCAATTTTGTCCCAACTCATATTTAATCATTAGATGCAATTTTGAAAAGCAAAACTGCATTTTTTACCTCTGGAGACACTTCTCACTTGCTGAAGTTAATCATGTGCTTTTGAAATCCAGAGGCTTTCTCCTGGCTTGCAGACAGATTTAACAAAAACCCTCTGTAACATACAAAATACAATGCCAATTTAGAAATCTTTTGTAAAACAGCACTAAAGCTAAGAATCAACAGCAACTCATTTCCTTCCTTTAGCTGGTCCATACTACAATCATCGTGCTAGTTACAAAACCTGCAAACGCACCGACCTACTTCAACGGCTGTGCTGCTTTTCACATGCTGTATACAACATTCTCTGAAAATACAGAAAGTGTGTACACAGTTTGTACAGGTGACGATCATTAGAAGCAAAATTCTCTTGCTCCTTTCACCAGTGCAGAAAGCCAAAAGCTTTGCACAGCCTGTGCTTGCTCACTGCCTGTAAGAGAACAGCGGTACGGCAAAGGTCTGCAAGGGATCCTGCACCTTCCCGGGGGCTCTGGAGCACAGCACAGCCCTGCAGCAGGGCAGAGGAGCCCTTCTGAGGGAAGCCAGAGGCACTGAAACATGAAGCGTTTCTCTAGCTGAAAAGTATAATGGCACAACCATTACCGTAAACCAGGTGTGTGCTGAATATGCAGGCTATGATCTTGTCTCTGGGGGAGAATCCTCCCTCTTACCCCATCCTTGTTCCTTACAGACCAGCTTCGCGTGAGGGGCCACGAATTTCAATCTGAAAGTTGGAAATTCTTCTCACTAGGCTTTTAACGGGTTAATTTTAAATATGCATCTGCTTTCAATTCCACACTCTCCCTCCTAGGATGTTGAGTACATGCCAAGCATTTATCCATTTGTTTCAGAAGTGTCATATCAAGAATAAATCGATGTGTTAAGAATTGCCTGATAATGTTGTTGTGGGATTAATTTTACAGAATAGATCACTGGCACGACTACCTTTGGCATTCTGTGTGCACATTGTTCCATTTTAAGCATGAAAAGGCTCCTAATGCCAAAGTAGAAGAGCCATATATCGAATGATCTGCCACCATTCAATATTTAATCCTGCAATTGAAGCCACTAAAGGGATACACCAAAGTAACAAGATGAATGAATTGTGACCTTAAACTTGCAAAAAGACAACCCAAACAATTTATCTTTCTGGCCTGTAGTGTATCCTGTGGCCAATACTCCTATCACTTATCCGCAGTTTGGGATCTGTAGACTGATCAATGCAACATTAGCAAAGTACCTGAGAAGACAGCTTAGGAATTCAGACAATCCGCTGTATATGCTTTAAGAATATTCTGGGTCAATTTGGATTATCTGTAGCTGAAAATAAAGGCTCCTTAATGAAAAATCAATTCCATTTTCACAAATGCATTTCTAAACAACAGTGGCAAGGTGACTAGAAATAAAGCTTTTACTAATCAACAAAACACAAATAAAATACTCTGCAAATTAGATCAGCCCAAATAAACCATCAGATTGATGCAATTTTAAGACTTGCTAAGAGATTATTTTGCAATTTAATTTTCAAAATAGATGTATTGCTGCTTCCTTACGAAAGAAAAAAATATCAATATAATAAGCATGCAGATTCCAAGATGGATGGGGCTGAAGGCTATTAAGGCCTCAGAGAGCACCAACTAAGCAGATCCAAATATTTTGCTCATGCCCTCTGTCACAGCCAAATGATTTTTCAAACTACACGCTAGGGTTGACATAGTAGCCCTAGCTAAACTCATATACTAACAAATATTCCACGATGCACTGTGCTTGGAGACACACAGAAAATATTCAACTTCAATCATCTATTTACCTGCTAAGAGTAAATTCCCCAATCAAGAGAGAAAACATATAGCCACGCTTGACTTTAAGTACAATTTTCTGTCCGTTTATTTCACAGAACCTAACTGTGCTTTGGAAATGAGCATCCCTACCTAGAAACAATACTTTTCTTGACTAAGACTATAGCTGTTTATTAACAAGGTGTCAGTAGTATTTATTAGCCAGTATAAGACACAAATTCCAACCAGTCTCATCAAGGAAATGTTCTGAGATCCCTTAACATAAAAGCTGGTCACAAAACCCCTGGTATTTGGATACTACCACACGCACTCTATCCATCCTGTCTCAGTAGATTAACTGAAATAATTAAAAAAAAAAAAAATATCTAGCAAACAGATCTTAAACAGAGCTTCTAAATTTGTGATTTTACAACAGTATTTTCTCTCTCTTAGTAATTCTTGTGCAGTGAACTGATGATTTTTTTTTATCTGAAACTGATCTGGTAGTCGAGTAGGTAAGCCATGCAGCCCAGAGGTGGCTGCACTTGACTGATCAACATGAAAATTTTATTTCTTTTTCATGAGTGAATTTCATTTCTGCCCACTTACAGATCAATGGATCAGAAATGAAGAGAATTAAGCATGCCTAAATCAAAACAGAATGTTATTTAAAATGACAAAACAAGAACAATTTCTTTGGTTTATAGTATTGTGATGCTGCAACGTAAATAAGAAGGGACCAAATTATGTTGTTCAGCATATACTGATCATTCTCACAAGAGACAACGAGAATAGTATACGTAGACATATCCAGATAACATGTTAGTTAATGCTTACAGAAGTGGATTTTTTTGTTTTAAAATGAGTGCAGAAGTGCTTCATTATTGATACTAATTTTCTGTAGGTGATACAACAAACCGAGGGAAAAATTAGTTTCTTAAGGAAATGTATCATCTACTTCTATAAAATTGTCTCCACAACATCATCTACTTCTATAAAATTTTCTCCACAACATCACATCTCTAAGGAGCTCAGGTAAGCAACATCAAGGTAGGAACATGATCTAAAGTCTACTGAATTAATGGAAGTCTTCTACCAAATAAAGTAGGCTTGATTCATCACCCTTGCAAAGCCAAGTGAGAAAGTCCGTTCTTCTCACTAAGATTTTTGGCTTTTCTAAGCTATCCTTTTTGTGCATAGGTAAATACATATCAAACATGCTTTTTGTTTAGTAAGACATACTTTTCAAGTAGCAAAGCTACTGAAGCAAGCAGTGACTCCAGCAAAAAAAAAAAAAAAAAAGTATTTCCTCTTTATTTTTAAAAACACACTCACATTGGAGAGTAATCATTCACTATTTCCATCCTTTTTTTTTGTCTGTCCAACAATTGCCCTGGAAAGTTAATCACTGATCAGCCAGCAGTTCCTGTCATAGTTCAGTCTCTACTGTACATCCACATTTTTTTCATTTTAATATGGTCCATTCAAAGAAGGGAAAATAAGTAACTACTGCTTTCTTTCTAAGGCTCAAAACAAAAACTCGCCTCAAGTTAAAAATTACTTCATGTCCACAAAGGAATGAGCTCTTCCACTATGTTACCAAGCTTATATTTGGCTTTTTGGATATATAGTAGTGAGACAGGTGCTTGCAGGTGGAGTCTCGTCTGAAGTAATGTTTGCCCCAACAGCGTTAGAAGTCTATTAAAAAAAAAAAAATAAAAAGCTGGCTTGTAAACTTCATTCACAAAAAAAGGAGATTGTTGAGTTTTGAACACAAACACCACCACATGAATGAGTAACGATATCTTTTACAGTTTTGTATTTTCATTTGGGTGTCTGTAAAGCAAATTGTCAGTTTGGAAACTGTGGGAACCCACAGAGATACAATCTAAATTTAAAAAAAAAAAAAAAAAAAAAAAAAGATGAACTTAATTCATTTTGAAGAGGCATTGCAAAACTCTTAATCACACTTCGATAATTTCTATGCTGCATTTGTTGCCTCTACAAAGAATAAAATCTCTTCGTAGCTGCCAATGCTATACACTGTTTATAGATATGCATCCTCCAACCAGATCTGTTCTCTCGGGTGAGTCTCCATCGCAGCTGCATCAGTGAAACACCACTGTGAACACCTTTGGGAAAGCAATGAAGGGAGGAGTCTGGAGATGTACTTAAGGTTACCTAATGATGGTAATTTACAAGCAAGACCAGGACAGACCAGGGTACAATTCACTAATCCAAAACTACGTTAAATTTGCCAGAGCCAAGAGTGTCTAAATCAGCATTTTCATTACTAAACAGAACGGTAAGCACATATAAGGCTCCCAGCAGTTGCATCAGAAACTGTCATTTCCACAGAGCCTCTTCTCATATTTGAGCTACGCTTCAAACCTCCACTGGAAAACCTAAGCCTATTCAGAGAATGCCTCTCAACTGCAAGCCTTGTTTGCTTGCTTCATCTAAAGGAAATAATGTATCATTCTTTACATTAGGAACCAATTCTGTTGGATGATACCCATCAGGCTTGGTCTGCTCTCTTCCTGATATGAAAAGCTTTCACAGTGCTCTCAGCCTCCGCGGAGACTAAGTGCTGCTGAACAGATGAAAAATAATTCACGTTATCACATCCTGATGCTCAAACCAGCATAAAGTCTGCAAGCGCCATATAATCATTATCTCAGCTTTTTAGTAATGAAGCATTGGGTGATTTCACAGAAACAAAAGCAGTAACATCGCATGTGAAAATCCGCAGGGCATCGTCCCTAAACTTACAGGATACAGACACAGAGTAAACGCTGGAGCTGGAAAGCAGTCACATCAGGATGAACTTCTAGCAGTTTATTTTACCACACATATGCAGGCATTCAGATATTCTTTGACTCATTTCCAAAAACCCAAACAGCCCATTTCTTTTGTTTCTTCTGCATGAGGATTGTCCCCTTGCTCCCCAATACTTACTGTTCCCTCCATGGAAATTACATGGATCCTGACAGAAAAAAAAAAGAGAGGAGGCACCAAACATTATGAAAGTTTCTAGCTGGCAATCTGTTGTTTGGGTTTTTTTTAAAAAAACCCAAATGTATAAAGAATGAAATGAAACCGTATGTAAAGGCAGTCCTTGATGCCTCTGTCCAAATCAGTATTTTATTGCTAAATTGAAGGAGCATCCAAATAGCAAAATTTTTATTTGAAGTAGAAAAGTTTCTTCATTTAAAGCCTCTCTTCTTAATAGCTTACTATTCGTATTAATTTTCAGTAGTAGAGACAATTAATATTTTAAACATACAGTACTTCTGTAAGCTCAAACAAAGGAAGTAGAGGAAGTCTGTCTTCTCTCCATTGTATTGTTCTACCAAGCAACCCCCTTATGACCTCTTTTTTTCTGGGGTCTTTATGTTATAGATGTAAACAAAATTATTAATTTCTTTAAATACAGCACTATACTGATTTTATAACTGAGCAATAAATATTGCAGAGACCCTATAACAACATTCTATAGCTCTGTGTCATAACTCTTACTCATAAATATGTAACAGAAAAGAGGGACTGCTATTTAAATGGGTATCATAAATCCATATGCTCAGGCAAGTCTGCATTATGCTTTGGTTTTCCAGGAGCGGACAGCAGAGATTAAAGAAACAAGTGTGAAAATGATCCACTTTTAGTCATTTTCATTGTATTTATTCAGGGACCAGAAGACAGAATTTGATTTCTCTTAGCCAGGAAATGCTGAAGAAATACAACTTGTTTCTTCCTCATCTTACTCTAGAGTTGTGGAGCAGGTGGCCTTTGGGGGATTTAACAGCTTGGCAGACGCCTGCACAAACATATTACAAAGGCACGGAAGATGGACAAGAACATTTCCTGAATTTGAACGGAAAGAGCTGATACATGTACACACCGCAAACTGAGATTGAGATTCGAGAAGGCTGATAGTAGCAGTAGGTTGAAAAAAATATCAGTAGCTAAAAATGCATATAAACAGGAAAATACTTTGCCGTTATACTGGTAACCATTATTTTGGAGGAGGGCATGGTGTTAAGAAGCTCAAAACATGTTCCAGCCCTGATTGCAAAAGCAGAACTTTTTTCCTTTCATAACAAGGTAAACCAACGACAAATTCTCAGAGGAGTCCTCAGTCAAAAAAACAAAACAAAACACCAAAAATAAAGGAAAAAAAGAAAGAAAAATCTGTGGCTTTCTTAAAGACTGTGCTTCTGTTAACTTCTATGTATTTACACTTCTCAGTGACTCAACAACATCACACAGATAAAGCCCAAAGGAAATGTAGCAGTTAATAAATTATTAAGCTGTTCTCCTTTAAAACATCAGCACTGGGCAGTACAAAGGCTTGGCAAGCCATGTCAGATGCAAAAGGATCTGCAAAGCTGAAAGAGTTCTCGGGGCTGGGGAACAGCTGGCTCTGCAGATCCCAAGGCCCACCTGGGATCCACTTACTACGGCCTGTCATTCTCGCCGAGTTTAATGCTTACACAGTCAATGAAACATTAGATGAAGCTAAAGGATACATCCCCAAAGATTCTGACTTATGCTTTGGGAAATGACCTTTAAGCAGTCACCTTCCAATAGAAAATTAAACTACAGCTCCCTGCATCTGCAAAAATACCTCGATGTTTGCGATGTGTTTTTAATGGCATTACAGTCGGTACTCTTTCTACTAAACTACCGTATACATGTATGTATTTGTTTGGGTTTTCTTTGCATTTTGTATTTTCGTACCTTAACACACCAGAAATTGGTTCTAAAGTGATTAATTCAAAAGTACTGCAACCAGCGTTTTTCCAGTGACAACTGAAAGGCCAGAAATTCATTTAGCTTGTTTTAAGCATCAAACTTGCATTGCCTGTGGAAGCATTTTCTTAACTCTTTATGAGTAAAACAACCAAACACATTCTCTTATTTTATTAAAAGAGCAAGAGCCTGGTTTTGGTGGCTACTATCATGACTGAGAAATATCATAAACAAATATGATCCTTTTCATGACCTTGATAAAGAAAATTTCTTTATTAGGAATAGGCCGGAGTGAAAACTATGTGTATGATACAGAAAGTAGTGTATGTTTGTGAAATGACATGGGAAAAAGCAGCCAAAAAAATGCAAACAAGCTAGAAACATACAGAGCAGAACAACTGAAAATCAAATCTTAACATTGTATTTGCAACAGACCTATCTCTTGTCTGTTGCATGCCTAATGTTATTTTGGGGGGGGTGATGGTGGATAATTTTTTTTATAATACTGGAATTTCAGAGAAAGCTCTCAGTTAAAAAGCTGAAAAGTCGTTGGCCATACTGCAATCACAACCCCTGACCCCCAAACCAAATTGAGTTTAGCATTCCCCCTCCACCTGTTATTTCTCATCTTGGATACGATGCACAGGCTTCCAAATTTTGATTGCTTAGCAACTACTACCAGAGGAAAAAGCAGTTTGTCACACCCTGACAATGCCAGCAGCAGCACACGTTCTCATGCAGGACAAGATCTATGTCAAGCCCCAACTCCTCCCATTACAAGGAAATGACTGCAATAATAATTTTAACAGTGTTTAGTTTTTAAAATTTTGTAAGCGGTGCAAACCAAACCTATTAGAAATACTGTTCTAATAACTATATATTCAGAAGTTAAAGCTTTAATATGTTTATTTGCCTTCCAAATTTTACTCAACCCTATCACAGTTCCATTCCATCACTCTTAAAATTGCATTTAATTCTATTTGAAAGAGGGCTGTCACTATTATAAGAAAATATATGGAAGATAGTGGATCAAAACTTCGAACCACTACAAGTTTTGAGACTTTGACATAATCCCTGCCTGAGTTACAGTATGTGTGAACACAAGATGAACTTGAAGCCACTTGATACCAAAGAGTAATTTAAATTTTCTGTGCATTTTTTCAGAGGTAAGAAAGTTTTATGGCATTCCAATGTCTGCCTGCAAACCTTTGCAGGAAAAGTAGAAGAATAATTTCTGCAGGTGGGTTTGGAATAAACTTATGAAACTAAAATAGCTTCACTGATACTAATTAATATTTCCAGTTTTAAAGCTAGATGCTCCTAATTTTGTAAGGACTACAAAAAATACTATCAGTACACTATAATCCATAGCAAAGCCACTTGAACATGTTTTAACTCTATATCCCTGAATGCTGAAGAATTCACCAAACTAATTTCTAAGCTTTAAAATGGTGTGTGATGCCACCACTGTTCTTTGAGAGGTGAAAGAATGCGCACATTTGACTACAGCAGAGAGCGCCCGTGTTATTCCCATATTCTGTGCTGTGCATAACATCTGTGGCCCTGATAATATATAGGCTGAATTAGGAAAAAAAGGCAAATACACACACCCCTTCCAAGTAACCAATTATAAGAAGAGTTGTATCGGACTCTATGATTTTCCTTCTTCATCTTTTGCCACTTTCAGTCTTTCCAACAGTTATACTTTAATGACATTTTTGCTTCAAAATAGCCTTGTTTTCTTCAGTATCAGTACCGCCTGAACCCTTTCTTTCCCCCACAGCTTTCTCAGTTTTGCTCTCAGTGGCGGCTGGCGTGAGGAGGATGGTTGTGGTCCATTTGTTTGGGTTTGCTGCACTGTGTTAACCAGGGTTTATTCAACTCCTCTAGTATAATTCATGAAAATCACATTTTTCCAAGCAAACTGTGGAGAAACTTTCTGTCCATTTAAGAACAAGTAGATGGTTTGTACTGGGGTGGGGGGGGGTAAAGGCCTATTTCTTTTAAATTGACTTAAGATCTTGGTAGTCTAGACTTGCAATTAAACTTAGGTGTAATACTTTTTAACCTTTCCTTTGTAGTCAAAGGAAGGTTAGGAGCAAATCACCTAACACAACCTGGGCATCTACTGATGCCCCAGAGTACTTGAACCACATTCCATAGTTCCTCTCCGTCAATCAGGAAGGGGATAAAGACACAGGCTCCATTCAGACAAATCCTTCCTGTGCTAACTTTGACAAATAAGGCTGACACTGGCACATACAGAATTTATGCTTGTAAAATACTCCTCTATGTGAAATCTTAAAAATCAGTGATTTCTTTGAAGTAAGACAAAGCGATGTGGCGATAAACACAAGAATAAAACAGCTGACAAAAATCTAATCACCAAAAAAATCACGTCTGTTTTTCAGTAAGGATTGAGTATATAAAGATCCCAGTTCATTGAATACTCATCTAAAGAAAAAAAAAAAAAAAGTTGGGAAAAGAAAAAAAAGGAGGGCTGGGGAAGTGATTACCTTCAAACAAGATGTGCTGAAGAATACATAAATAACAGAAACCTGCAGGGAGATGAATCCCACCTATACCAATACTATAAGTCGAACAGAATTCACTGATCTGCTTCAATGCATCTGGAAAGCATTAGTTAAGTAGATTAAGTAGAAACACTTATCAGAGGGACTGTGCTAATACAGACAAGATCTCAGGGAGCTAGGAAAGCACGATAGTGCAGAGATGCTGTGAGAGAATGAGACGTGGTATTTAGAATTACGGAAACATGGAAAAAAATGGAAAAAGCAACGTAAAAAATTGCAAGTGGTATCAAACACACATCACCTTTACTGACAACACCTTAAAGCTTAAAACCAAAGAAAACACAGACTGCTCTTACACTAACATATTCCTCAAGAGGAAGAATAAAGGGGGTAAAGAAAACACTCTGCTGCTTTTGTTTTCAAGATAGTTTCACTACAACCCTAATAACACTATTTCTTAAGGGAATCAGGAAATGCACAAGATCTATTTGTATGTTTGTATATAACAATACATGAAAACATATTTCAAGACAACATAATACCTGCATCTTCTCAATATACCTTTTCCAGCCTCAATATGTCAATTAAAGAGCAGTTTATCCTTTCAACAGGCAAGATTATTTGTTACAGAAGTGATTATTACACATTTTACTGACAATTTTTGAGAGGCACTTCATGTTTCAGAAGCTGGGTACGAAGTGTATATTGTGTGGTAAATTTGTAGCAGATTTAAGTGGCATGAAAAAAAAGTATTCACTTAACTGCCGAACTTTACATTTTGAGGTCTTAACTGGGGTTATGCCATGTCCCTTATGCACACTAGTCCTAAATTACATAGCACGGGCCCTGAGACGCTCAGCCAATTCCCCTACCTGCACCTCACTCCTAGTTTGATCTTGTCTTCTCTGCGTTATATATCTTACTGTTCTCACCCTATGGGCCAAAAGAGACTCATTATCCACCTGAAAAGCGAAAAAACACAGCACACATCTAAATCTTAAACTGATATTTGCATGTCCTTGTTATTTCAACAGGAGCTATGCAAATTCATTTCAAGGATACAGTTAGAGTTTGAGCTTTCAGCAGATCTGACATTACATCTCCCGCGTTCCGTGGAAGTGGACCAGGTTGGCAAAAGAAGAGCTGCTTTAAGCCTCCGACCACTTGCAAACTTCTCTTCTAATTTACCTCTGCTGCAAAACACATAGTGTATGCTTATAACCAAAGCAGTAATTCTCAGTCTATGTGTTGTCATCATAAATGACCACACTGTCCAATTTTCAGTCCAATTACTGTCCGCCTACTGGCTACCAAAACCATCCTGCTGCTAAGAAGTTGCAGGAATATACTTCAAAACCTTGCAGTGATTTTCACTGATTTTTCTTTTTTTTTTTTTTTTAATTTTTATTGGTGATGAGTGGGTAGATCTCAGCTAAAATAAATCATTTCCCATTACCTCATAAAGCCCACACGTTTCATCCAAGAATGAGACACTAAAGTCTTCACATTTATCTTCACATGCGCCATCCACCTGTCCATGTACTACTTGACAAGCAATTCTTAACTCCTTAGCTGAAAAGCACAATACTCCTAACTACTTACAAGCTTGCTTTCCCTGTAACAAATGCCTTGACTGACATCCTCAAGAAAGAAATATGGGTTAAGCCCCAATTAGTAAACCAGTCTTTACATTTCTGCTGCGCAGCTGAAGAAGAGCCAATACCATCATCTCCTTTGTCGAGATGTTGCTAAATTGTGACACCTTCAAGAAAAAAAAGTATGAAGCACTTCAAAACCCACAAGATAAAAAGGTATGAAACAGAAAAGCTACGTTTGTCATGACGCAAATTTGGGAAGGGAATTTATAAAGTTAAACAAACCACCACCCGGCAGCATTTCTGATGAATTCTCTCCTCCTGCTTTGTTTGCACTCTGGCTTCCCAGCACTCACCCCACTGCCCCTGCCTCCGTACGGGATTTTCTGACCTGAAAGAGACATGCTATTTAGAGATGTAACTCATGGAACATGTGCCAGGACTTACACAAGCCAGATTACAGGAACATAGATGGGGAGAGGAATGAGAATGCAAGGCCGAAGTAGGGGACCGGACCATTTTAAGGGCTTTTCACTTGCTCTAAGACTCTGCTACAGGATCCTATGCACCAAATGCATCAGCCAAAGCATTACAGTGCTATAAAATGTTCCAGCACTATTTTCCTGTACAGGGGATACATAAACAATGGCAGAGAAACCTTACTGAGGGAATCAGTCTCCCACTGAAATCATGAGACCCGACAGGCCTGATGCTCATGCCAAAAGACACCAGGGGAAAATGAAGGCATTTCCTCACTTTGAACTTCTTGTAAGGTTTCCAGGAGGTACGTGAATGCTACAGAGTTATTATAATGCCTTTTCAGGGCAAATAGCCTTTGCACAGTAACACGAAGCAATCAAAAGCATGCAGATTCTTTACGTTGGAGGAAGAGTTCAGGTATAATTAGCATGTAGTACGTAGAATTTCAGGCACATGTTTTACAGAGAATTATATAGACGATATTGAGTAGCGAGTGCAAATAATTCTTAATGGATGACAAAGCCTCTGTACCTTAATTCTGACCTTCAGAATTACACTGAACACATTTTAAAGGGTATTATAGCTACAATGCAGCTACTGAGTCTGAGTTCATGCCTTATGTAAGTTAATTTTTGATACATGACTAACAGCTATAGCATAATACAATACTGCAAATAAATTGAATGCAAAGTTCTTATTCTAATTCTTCATTAAAATGAGAATCATCAACTTCCTTATCTTAAAAACACACCCAAGTTTCTTCCTTTGTTCAAAGACCACCCAGACTTTGAACTTCTCTCACCTCAGGTCTGAATCCACCCCATCCCTGCTGAGCTCTTCCATAACTACAAGGCACAAACGTCAGCCCCCACACTTTGCCAATGCTCCAAACCACCCAGCAGCATTTCCAATTAATTCCCTCCTCCTGCTTTGTTTGCACCCCAGCTTCTCAGCACTCATCCCACTGCTCCTGCCCCCAAAGGGGATTTTTTGAATGGCAGCTGGGGTGAAAAAGCACTGGAAAGAAGGTGTGCTGTGGTCAAGAGAGCATGATTGCAGTCCAGGTAGCGATTCTTGCTCTAGCACGTTCTTTGTCTTCACATTTCTTTGTGTTCCCCCTTCCAAAGAAGGAAGGGTGGAGGAAAGTTTCTGATTTAGGTAACTGAAGACTGATGCTCATTTCTTAGCATCAAATAAAAAAAAAAATTGTATTTGTCACTAGAATCCTGTAAAACACTTGCTGGTCTGGGGTTATTTTTTGTCATGCTAATATAAAACTTTGGGCTCGAATTTGAAATGCAGCACTTGGATGTCAAGAAACCTGGCAAATTCTCAAACTAGTAGTTGTTTGAGAAAATAAAGAAATTATCAAAACAATTCTCAACAGTCCAGCTTGCAAAAGCATTAAAAATAACAGATATGCATTGTTGTTAAATACTATTTAAGACCAGCTAAGCAAGTGAGATAAGTGGATGATACCAGACGTTTTATTTTTGTCAGCTTCCAAAATGCAACTTTTCTTTTTCATTGTTTATAGCAATCTGCGGGGACCACAGATTCACAGGAACGAACGAGACAGTGAGAAGGATTATCCATTCTTAATAGAACACGAACATGTTCTTAAAACCTCTGGGAGACAGACTTCACAGCCTTCCCAAGACATCTCAACCTGTGCTTAGCTACCCTAATGCCGAAATAAAATCTCTCTCACAACAATTAGCACATTGTTTCCTGACCTGCTGACAGAATGACATGCAAAGTTGTTCCCTGCTCCTTACCATCAGTCTGTACATACCTGAAAATGTATGAAGTCTTTCCATCATTTTCCCTTCTTCAGAAAATGTCCAGTTCAGCCATCGTTTCTTCAGAGGATGTGCTCTCCACTTTAGATTCCAGCTAATTCTGTTGTTTTTTTTTTCAAATGGTCTTGGGTCCAAAACTTTGATTTGTGAATCCCAGTAGTAGGCAGTTATATAGATAAGGCCTTAGGAGTGCTGAGGGATGCTGAAGGAATTATTTTATGACTATTTCATACAACACTCATGCTCATGTCCCAGTGGATCGGTTGTTTGTTTTTTTTCTTTCCCTTCACAAAATTATTTGTTGATTCACACCCTGTGAACAATCCCTTGCCATACTTAGCTCCTTTCCTACAGAACTTCCTCCAGCCAAGTGGTTCTCCCATCTTGGAGGTATGAATTAATTACTGCTACTTCAGAATTGCACCCATTCATTCTCTTACTGACTTGCAAATTATTTACTGAAGTTTTTTGCTCGCAGCTCCAGCATATGAAGATTGCAATGCTAATCCCTCCCACCAAAGTGTTTGTGGCTCCTCCCAGCCTGGCACTGTTAGCAAAAGTTAATAAAACTACTCCAAACATTTAAAAACTTTGTGAAAATATTGACCAGGAGTGGAACCAAGATCTTCACAAAGCCTTGGCCACTGGTTGTTTAGCCAGTAGACTGATCAGCCTTGCTCTGCCCACACAGCAGTCTATAATTCTGTTCTTGTTTTATTTGTGGTGTAACACCATGTGTAATGGAAGTGAAAGGCAATGGATATTCCCAAATTCCCCAAAATGTATGGCTCCATTTGCTAAGAAACAAACCAAAATATTCAGTCATTCATAGATTACATAAATTACACAAAACGCTCCTCTCGCTAGCGTGCCTAAAAATCGTAACGCTGATGTTTCTGTTTTTACTACGTGGAATACTCAAATTGACTGAAACCTTACACCAAGCCAAATTTATGAGAAGTCTGGTTTGTCTCCAAGCCTGTATTTTCAAAAAACTTCACACTGTTAATGAAGGTGCAAGTGATAACGGTGCACAACTCAAAATCGGTAAACAGACAAGGGTTGGAATTACACATCCTTACGTGTAATGGAATCAGGTAGCTCCTGTTTTCACTGTTTGGTGACATTAATGCAGTAATACTGAGTAACTGCTGACAATTAGCCAGAAGATGGAGCAGAGGTCTTGTAAGAAAATTACTCCCTGGTGGCAAAATATTGAAAATTCAATTACACTCTGTTTATTACAGGCCTACATTAGGAACTGCATTCATAATAAAGACCTTGATAATATACAAATTAATCGCAGCACAGGGGAGTGCTTAAGTAACTTTTTTACTCCTTGATGTATTCTTCAATATTAAGTTTTTAATATATGCATAGACATATTGAAATGCTTTCTGTAAAGCTTTTCAACTAAAATTCCTTAAATACAATAGCATGATACTTGAATATTGTTCTGAAGACAAGATAATTTCTATTACGGTTCTTTGAATTAAACAACGTGTAGATACCAATTTTTAATACCCTTCAGGTATTCTCCATATCTTAGGATTCACATTGAAGAGCGGCTGAGGGAACCGGGGGTGTCCAGTCTGGAGAGGGGGAGGCTCAGGGGGGCCCTTACTGCTCTCTACAACTGCCTGAAAGGGGCTGTGGGCAGCTGGGGGTCGGTCTCTTCTCCCACGTAACAAGCAACAAGATAAGAGGAAACGGCCTCCGGTTACACCAGGGGAGGTTTAGGTTGGATATTAGGACAATTTTTTCACTGAAAGGGTGTTGAAGCATTGGAACAGGGATCAACACCCAAGGGAGGTGGCAGAATCACCATCCCTGGAGGTATTTAAAAAACATGTGGATGCGGTGCTTGGGGACCCGGTTTATGGCAGTGCTGGGTTAACGGTTGGATTTGAGGATCTCAAATGTCTTTTCCAACCTAAATAATTCTATGATTCTGTATTTGCGTTTCTATGAAGCATGCAATCATGCAACGGCCACATAGGCTACAGTCTGACAGTTTTTTGCACACAATCACATTTACATATGTGAGTATTTTTCTTTCCATTTAAGAAAAGCCAGGGACTTGAAGGTACGCACATCCAATGTCTGCATATACTGCGGACTGGTTTGAAATAAGAATTAATAATCTAGTTCTTACTATTCAAGTTACAGCAATTGTACAAAACACTCCTCAGAAGAGTTGCTAGATGAAAATTCATGCTACGGCGATGTGTATCGGATACTGTTGAGTAATTTAGTTTCTGAATGAATTTAGTCAGCAGTTTGTTTAGCCTTTTAATAGTCTATTGCCTACTTTAAAGACTTCTAGTTGCAAGTTGTTCAGCACAAAGGCTTTTAAGCTGATGTATTTCAAATCTAGCTATATGTTTACTGATTTTAATTGCATTTTGCCAGTGAAAGCAGCAAGACCTGTGATACTTCACTGATTCCAAAGTGGAATAAAATAAGTCCACTGTCTTCATATTTAACTTAATCTTGTATGCTACTTCAAAAATGCGAAACTTTAGAAAAAGCACTGAACACATGCACAGTATTGCACAAGTCAGCTGTCTCTAATTTTGTTTGAGAGAGTTTCGTAAGGAACTCTGGTACTGGAGTTTCATTACCAAACACCACAAACAAAGACATGAAACTTGGTCCCTGCCTGACTAGGCTCTGCACTAGTGAAACTCTCTTTGGATCCAAATATTCTGGATCTTGCTTGTAAAATTCTTCCACTTTGTAGAAAAAATCCCCACGCTTTCTGCTTTGTAAAGGGATTCCCTGAATCTGCAAGGTACAGTAACCCTTAGTAGTGCTCAAGCTGCTGACATTCAAGAGAAGACCCAATGACCACATCAGGTGGGACCTTGGCTCTGCAAGAACATGCCCTGCATAGGACACAAGCTTGCACAGGAGGTAACCGGTGATAGCTCTGGTACTTGAAACAATAAGCCTGCAGCCTTGTCCCTGCTAAGCTTGGATGCTCCTCTCGTAATCAGGAAAAAAAAAACCAAAAAAAAAACCCCACAGAAATGAGTTTAGGATGACTAAAAAACAAAGGTATCTGGCAATAAAGCCAATTCACAATGAAGTTGAAATTATGAATTTGGTATTCTTTTCTGCGGCAAATGAATCTTTCAGAGGTACGTCCCTCTGTCACACCACCTACACAAACCCCTTCAGCAGCCGCTCCCAAGTCATCGTTTAACTACTTTGAAAATGCCAGATCACTGCAGAACCCACGGAAATAGGGAGTTTATATGATAAGATCTCCTTGTGAGACAGACTGCTTCCTGGCAGAGACGAGATGAATGAATGTCACGTTCTTCTAGCTTTCAAGGGTGTTGTTTTTCAGGACTGACTCTCTGAAGGCAGGCACAAAAACGAGCTGCAGAACAACATTGTGTGGGACAGCACTGACAAATTTCAAAACCAGGAAGAAAGACTAGGTGATTTGATTTCATCCCAACATCACACCCCTTGTACCCACAAGTTACTCAGTCTGCCTGGTGTATTTGATGCGAATAGTTACAACAAGGAAAAGAAAGAAGAATCTCCACATGTTCACGGGATCAGCCATCAAGCCGGATCTTGCTTCGTGAATTTAGTCTGATCCGTAAAAATCAGTCTGTTCAGGTGGTACCTGGAAAGGCAGCACACAAACCCCAGCCAAACCTGTAGCTGTTATGAGTGAAGTTTTAAAAGCATCATTACATACGCACATAAGGTTTAAGATCTCCAGCTATCCACATCCTGCATTCATAGACTACATTTTTAATTTTTTTTAATCAACTGATAGGTCACAGCTCCAACCAACTCTGTAATCTACAATAGTGTGAGCTGATATATTACTGCTTTCATGATATCCTAATTGATGCTGCAGGCTTTACGCGATTTCTGACGATGTCGATCTGCATATGGATGTGGTCCCTCCTCAAGCGTGCTTCCACAGCTGACAGATGTACAGCAATGCCTGGCTGTGTGGAAAACCTTTTCATTCACATGCTACAGGCCATGCAGTGAAATTGCAAATGGAATACTTCTTGCAGGCTTGGAAGGTGGCCAAACGACTTGCAAGTTCAAAAGCTGTGCACCAGAAGACTCTGAAGAATGAGAACACCAAAACGAGAAGGGCTAACCAGAAACCTATGGATCCCTTGAATCTCCTTCAGATGTAGACACCTGACAGGCTAAAGCCATCCTACATTTCAGAATAAGGAAATACTACAAACACAACCATTTTCTCTTGGGTTCTGCCTTGTCGTCATCTACAGCTCCTAAACAAGGAGAACAAGGCCACTTCTCGTTACAGTAGACTCTGAGGAGGACCTGGGAAGGTACTGTGAAGAAAATACAGCATGGTAGACATCACGTCTAGCATGACGTCAGAGCAGAGAGCAGAGCAGAAGGCGGCAATGCTACGACTAGACAGGGCTGCTACCTGTGCTGTCAGTCCTGGCTTTGCTCTCCACAGTACCAACGACCAACTGTAGGGCAGAGATTTCCTTCCTCTACCACAGACAGACTAATCCGGGAGGGAGAGCAAACATGAATGAGCAGCAGCGATAGCACGTGACTGGTACATGTAACGGCAGGCGCTCCAGTTCCAGCTGCTGCTTCAGCTATCTCAGCCCTACAGCTGCTAAGATGCAAACCATGTTGGTTTCTGCCACCGCTGGAATTTGGAGGCATCTTCTCTTCCCTCAAACACTGCAGCAAAGCAGTAAAGCTCCATCCGATGCCTCTGTGTGGCTGAACATGCTCCTTCCTCACACCCATCTATGATGCCCAAAGTACAAGCATCTGCCTCCGTTTCCAAGAATCAGCAGTTCCCTGTACTGTGCAAGAATGCAGTCTGGCTTGCCTGCCTGATGACAAACTGTTCCCATGGTTTTGGTGGGATGGGAGTGGGGTGGAGGAAAGGCCATTGCTTCATTTAGAGCTGATGAGATCGATACAGATACCTCCAGAAAGCTGATTCCACCTCCTCTCTCATGCTCTGTGCATCCTACTGGAAAACATCAAGCACCCTGAGCATGGCAGTACGTGCAGCTCTCCAAAACAGGAGATGGAGACACTTGTGCCCATTTTCTAAAAAGAAGAAAATTAATCTGTTACTGAATGGATAGAATTTGAAGCCTCAGGCTGAAGAGCCCTGAACAGCAGATAAGGAAAAACATAAAAAAAATGGTATTATAGAGGAGTGCGAAAAATGTCAGTACTTGATCTAAGAATACTGATATAATCAAAAATCAAAAAAATCAATTCAGGAAGTTCATAGCAATTTAGCCAAAGCCTAGACAAGAATACTAGCTCAGCTGTAGTCTGCTATAATGGAAGGTGGCATGTAACCAAAAAAAAGGGCGGTAATGTCCTCTCTGCTTTTTTACTCCTGTACAAGTAGATAAAGAACACATTTCCAATTTGATACACACTTTAAAAACATACAAAATTGCTTGCATTTTTTGGAATATGCAAAAGCACACATCTTTCTTAAAGCTGCAGTAAAACTACTACATGAATTACAAGCAATCTCATCGAAAATTACCAGAGATAAAGAAGGTGGATGCAAAAATCTACTTATTTTAATTGGATAAAATTTGCTGAGGTTATTTGCAGGATTCAGAAGCCCTTCTGAATTTAGAAAAGTTAGGCTTTTTTAAAAGTTACTGCAAATGTACTTTTCTTTTTTTACATACATATATATACACACACATACATATATATAAAAAAAGATACCCATCCTTTTCAAATTATTTAGTTCAAGAAGGTAAAAAAGGCAGAGTTAGGAAGTTTGACAGAAAACAAGCATTATGATGCCCATTTATTAGTAGGAAAACAAAATCAGAAAGATGAAGTAACGTGCAAATGCAGAGACAGGAAATAAGTGACCAGATCAGGATTTCACTGCAGAATCTCTGAATTCAAAGCAAATACTCTGAAGGCTTCCCCACATGCAAAGTTCAGAAGAAACTAATAAGCAGAACAAAAGTCACTGGGATTGAAATTTAGCTGAGCTAATAGTTGCACTTTAGTAATTACAAGTTATCAGGACACTGAGTCTAACCTGAACTTGCAGCAGAATACTCAGCACTGATTCCGTACTAAATTTAATGGACATAATGAACCATTATCATCACATCCAGGAGTATGGTACATTTTCTTTGATTATTTCCACAGACTATCCAAAACTCAAGCCCACTTAGCTTGTGAAGTCTGATGAGAGCACAGCCTGAGGTAATACAGAAACACAAACAGCTCATAAGAGATTAAGCTAGGCTTGATTTAACAAGGACAAATAAAGTAGGACCACAACGGAAGAAAAGTTTGTGGGTTTTTTTAAATAATAATTTTTTAAATTGTTTTGTTTCTTAAGGCAAACCAGACTAATCACATATTTTGCATAAAAATACATTACGCTTTCTGGCTTTTTCATAGGTTCTGGGGAGGAAAACCATTGCTTTATAGAAGGAGAACCACAGAACGCGATAAAAAACATACAGAAAAAATTCTTTTTTTTGGATACGAGTGCAAAATATCTTCTTCTGTATCTTTTAGTATACTGTATTCAAACTCTAAAATGTTTTTAATCACAAGGAAAACAGGATTTAGAGATAATCAATAGTACCATGTCACCTGAATGGTTACTTCCAATTTATGTTATGAATCCCGGGTTAACCAGAATCAGCAGGGAACCATGTAATGCAGTTCCCCAAGAGACACCGTCTCCTGTATTTACCAAACATACATAACTTTCTCATTGAAAACAAAACAATCTTTTGAGTTCAATTAACTCTCCAGTCTCAACAAAAAGTGCACTGCAGTAGATGCTTTTTTAAAGGAATAATTTATCAGAATTCTCTTTAATACTTTTTTCATAACACTGAAATACCTCAGAAAAGAGGATGAAAAAATTCAATTGCGTAGAGCTGATCAGAGGAACAAAAATCCACTCTGAACAAAGGTAAGCCGATTAACTTTTTCATAAAAATCAATATATTTGATGCTGCAAAGAACAAAGAACTTGTAAGAAAACAAGAAAGAAATGAATTTGTGTTTTTTTAAAGCAGATTGCTAACTGAAAGTACACAGACTCTGTTACCCTATTTTTAATGTTGTTATGGCTGTTTAAATGTGTTCCCCAAGTCCCAGAAGCGCAAAGGTGACTCTCTGGATAAGGAGAATGTTATTAATGTACGCAAAGTGGACACCAGCATTTTTGTGGGTAGGTTCACTTAGTAGTTTTATATATGTTACATCTGAAAAAAAAAAAAAAGGTAAGAACTCTAACCTACCTTGTAAAAAACGTAGCTGGGCATTTGTAACAACTAAAACTGAGTTTTGAAATGTATATACGTGTCACAGAGCCGTCTAAATCACACTTGACAAAAACACCTAGCGTCACAGGGACTCCAACATTATTCTGTTTTAGGTAATGCTGAAAAATAGCTATCTTCCAAGTTATTAAACTTTATGAGCTCCTCATTGCAGGCAGCAGACAAAAATATTTTTACATAGCTGTTTATGAACCCAATTAAGAAGTCGATACGTGGCTACACGTAGACTGCAGTGAAACCCACTTTTTAAAGACAACAGGTTCTTGTCTGCTTGAGACTTGGCCTTGCTGGAAACAAGAACTGTAACTGCCAGAATAGCAAGAAGAGTGGTTTTCCCCATAGACGTGAAAAAGTATTTCAGCCTTTTCCAGGCAGTAGTTATAGGGCTGGGCTGGCAGGTATGGCCATCTTCTGGCAACCTAAAAAACAACGGAGGAACGACACAACTACATCAAACTGCCTTGGCAGCGTCGAGGTGGTAGAAAGAAATGGCACTGCCATCAGCCTTGAAGGTATAAACCTCTGCAGCTCCGGGAGCAGGTGAGTATCCCCACTGCCCTGTGAATAAGAAATTTATGAGCTGGTCAGAGAGTTAGAGGAACTTCAGGAAAATATTGAGAAAGACGAATAAAAACCTGAATCCCTGAGTTGAACCTCTGGCTGACAGGTCGCCAACAAGCAACGCTTGGGTGAAGCAGTCACAAGTCGTGCCTTCCATGCTGAGAAGGCTTTCACTTCGACTTGGCTCCTTCTATAAAGTCAAACACTGCTGTATTTTTTACGTCACGGGAATTATTAGATATGAACTCTCTCCTTGCTTATTTCTACTCACAGCCTAATTGCCAGCAGATCCCAAAACATTCTGATAAACTGCATTTTGGGGTAAGACAGGAATACTCCTAAGACACTGAAGAGATTCTTGTTCCAAAACCAACACCCTCACAAACGGTCTTCCAGAAAATTACCAGCACTGTATAAATTAAACCAAAGGCTGCTGAGGAACTATCAGATCCTGCAACCTTTAAAATACATTTTCACATGAGGAAGTGCTGTTAAAATTAAACAACCAGCCCAGACCTTGGCATCTTAGAGCTTCTCTTTTGGAACTAAAAAGATTGCGGCTATAGGTTCTCCCAACTCCACAGTATTCCCTGCTGTATTTTCACAGAGCAAACCTCAATTTTCAGTTAAATACAAAAAGGAAATAAATCAGAAGGGGTGGTGTGGTGTGTGTGTGTGTGTCTGTTACAACCACAGAAATGTGAACCAATTTGTCCATCTGTCCATTTCTTCTGTGCAACATCTACACACCACAGGACAGATGTAAATTCAGCAAAAGCACTGGCAGAACAATTACAGGGCCACTATTTCTGGTAAGATCCCTCATCATTTTGCAGCTGCAGACTGAATCAATGAAAGCCAGCTGAGGCAAAATACAGCTAATCTAACGAGCAAATGTGAGCCTGGGAACAACGGATTTCTACACTCAACCCACTCCTATATCGAGTCTTTCTGTGAATTTAGTCAACATTCTCTGTATTAATTTGATTTCTCTGGGAAAGATTTTTCAATAGCGCTTATATGATTTAGGAGCCCAAGTCCTATTACAACTCATGAGGATGTGAGCTCTAAATCTCCAGGGCCTTTTAAAAAAATAAAATAATCTCACTCTACCTGTAAAATGGAAAAACAATCGTTACTTTCTGCCTTCTAACTACACTGATACAAGGACTAAAAAGAATATCCAGTACTGTCCCTGCGTGAACTCCTCACTTTTCCAAGGCTCAAAAGGCTAATATAACCTTATCATGACTTCAGGTCAAAAGATTGAGTCTAATGGACCAATGGAAGGAATTAATTTCAGAGCTCAGGACCTTTAATTGAGAGCAGATGGTGCCTAGTCCCTATAAATTTAAAGTCTGGGGCCTGTTAACAAAAGCATCTAATCTCATCTTAGTTGCCATAAGCAGCCAGGACCCAGCAATATTGAGTTTACAAAACAATATAACAATCTCCTAGAGCTCCGTTGAAAGCAAACAAGCAGCAAAAACAGTTAATGAAAAAGACGTCATATGTTCTCTGCAGCTAAAGTAGTTGAGGGAACGAGCAGCAGAATTCCCCACTGAGTGCAGCTTTTAGGCAATTTTAAATAAATCTCCTTACAGAACATGCAGCAATCACACAACGAAGAACTCAAGCACCTTGAACAATGCTGGTTAACGCTACGTGCAAGGAGACTGGATACTAGTCATTTAACCAGTGATGATAGAGGCCGTTCCCTTCAAAGTCATTCTGACTTAGGTATCTCGGAAACTTTGAATATTCAAAAGAACTTCAAAGATTATAAACTATCTTGATATATTCAGTATCCACCTTCAGCAGCAGGCAGCAAAGACAACTCTGAGACCTTCTCTGAGAACTAACTTTTGCCAAAAAGGATCTTATGCCTTCTCGTTTCTGCTATTTTTCTTTGAATTGCGCAAGTGACCTATACAGTTTGGTTCAGCAGAACCCACTAGAAAAGGAATTCCAGTTTTCTACAGAGATAAAGCAACCCAAATTCTTTAGACTGTCTGCCATAGGTGCAGACCGAGACTCCATAACATCAGTCAACAGCAGTTATACATTTTATTTCTAACGATAAAGCAGTTCATAGAACTATTACGTTTATAAGACCCCAGCAACTGGGGGGATGACAAAAATTAAAAAACTGATCTCTTTCTCCAGCATAGAGTAGGTTAGTGGCAGAGTGTGTAACATCAGAATAACCTTCCTTTGCCTATGCTCATGACTGCACATGGATTCACCATGTAAATGCTTTAAAGCTTCTAGGTCATTTGAAGAAGAAGAAACTGGTCTTCAGCACTGTATGTTTAATCTGTGCATATGTATATAAACCGTGAAAATAAAACTGTTTTAAGAAAAAAAGTCTTGTAAGGATAGCCATGTATATGCATACATGGCCGTATACACACATTTACGCATCTAATTTCACCACAAAGGACAAAAAGGAATCGTGATGTAGTCAACCAGAGAAATCAGTCTGTTGCCAGCCTTTACTCTGTTGTGGCCTGGCAATCCAGAACCAGGGTTTCGAGGGTCAGTTGCTTCTTTTTCTGCTGTGAATACTGCACCAGAGGTGAAAACGCTCACATTTTGTCTCAGACATACCTCGTCAGCTGCCACAGTACCCCAGGGAGGGATTTGCCAGCAGCAGCACAGGCCTGGCACGGGAGCTGCACAGAGTCTTCACACTCCAAGAAAACTGTTATCTATTATGGATGTTCTTATAGAAGATAAGAGATACAGGCCTATTAACCATTTACATTTTCATAATTTCATCTATAATTCATTTGCATTGGTCCCCCTCAGCTTTCCTAACTTGATGCTGTGCGTTCACAATCATTAAATTAAAAATAGTAATAATAAAGTATTTTGCAAATTTCCACGTACTATACAGAAACCTGGGCTAACCCACAATGATGGCAGCAGGTGTCAAAGGCCCTTCCACTGAAAGGCTTCGAATGTGGAGTGAAAAAAACCCAGTATTATTCTCTTCAGTTTCGGTGTGCCAAACCCACGCCACTTCTCCTCTACAAAATACACACGAAGACAACAGATAACCAAACACAAAACCCATATAAATTAGAATTAAAATGGTATACTGAATGGAGTCGTGGGGGGCGGTGTGTGGGCTAAAAATCAAAACGACAGCTTCTTAACAAGCATTTGTCTTCGTAAGATTTGAGACTTCATCTTCTTCCCACCTTAAATCAAGGAAAAAAGCTCAGATTTTGCCAACAAATCAGGCAGCATGTTCTGTAGACCAAAAAACATTGATGATTTCAATCCACAGTTTTAATAGTTGTAAAAGGAATTAGTTTTCAAATTTGACTTGAAACTTAATTTTAGACTGAATTCTCATCTGAATCAGAGAAATAGGATTTTTTATCCAGAAAATGAAGTAAATCTTTATATGGGTTTAATAAGATTTAGTTTTAAAGAACTGTCTATTCCAAAAGCTTCTTTGCAGCTTTTTGTAAAAACCCCTTCATCTTGACAAATTTTCTACAGTTGTTATTTGACCAGCACACAAAGGCTGTCATCTGTAATTATTACTGATACTCTGACAAAAGCACAGCCTATATTTACTTTAAAGTTGAAATCATTATTAGATTATTTCTCAATATGACAAATATAATTATACAAGTAAATGCAATTAAAATCTTATTTCAAATTAAAAATCAAGGTGAAGCTTAACAAACACCTTTAAAACAACTCACCATGAATAAGCCTACTCTTTATACAGAACTGGTATTATTTGGACTCTACCATTAATATGTCTAATGAATATATAAATGTCTGTGCATATATTTGTATGCATATATGTACATACCCGCTCCTGTATTGACAGAACTATACAGGAGAAGAAGAAAGTGGTGACCAAGAAACTTGCTTTCAAATGACAGCAAACCAAATAATTTCACAGCTCTGACAGATTTTTTTCTTCTGTCATTTTTATTCCAGTGATAATTACGTCAATAAACCTGATTCAGCAAATCTGTTGCTCTCTAATTCATTAATTAAAACAATTTACTGCTACCACTGTGATTTTTCAAGGACATCAAAACCACATTCCAAATGAAAACAGCAGAGATCATCAGTTTACAGATTTGCAAAGTATGCTTTGCTTTCATGGCCACCTCACAATTAAAACACAACGTAAATGAAAAAGAGCCATTTTCTTTAACATTTCGTTGTGCAGCACATCCAGAAGAACACATTTTGTTTAGGGGGATTGAAGAGCAATATTTTTATATCAAACTCAAAATGAGGAGGAAAAAAAAAGTGATCAATGAAAAGTTAACCATTTCCAATTAGAAGAAAAAAACAAGACATGAATATTAATATTACAGTAAATTGCAGAACAATGGTTTTATAGCGCTCATTTTCTCAGCACTCTTCCTGCTCATTAATTTTTGGGTTAAATAACACAACTGACTCACAGAAAACAAAACCAGAAAGGAAGTGAAGAATTTCTTTTGTCCATCCTCTCCCACAAATCAAGAGCGACAGGAACTGCACCAACATTTTAGAATTGTTTTGAAAAATACATTAGGCTATGAAATATTCACATGGTCGCCAGCAATCTCTTTCACTGAGTTATCCTTGGAATGCCATTGTCTCAGCAGCAGCAATACCTAGACAGAACATGTTAGGCACGACAGTCTGAATTTGCCCAAACTCTTTTACCCTTGTGTGTTTAAAAACTTCTGCTCATTCTCATTACGCTTCCTCTAGGCCTCCAGCTGGCTGGTATTTTCCTCAAAACGTAGTCCCCAAACCAGTCAGAGACGCAGTATTTCTGTCTGAGCACTGCTGAATGCAGTAGTATTATTTCACTAGCACCGTACACAGACAACTGATAAGGTTATAGAAGAAACCCTCACACGGTACAGTGTCCTGGTTTTGCCTGGGATAGAGTTAATTTTCTCCCTAGTAGCTGGTACAGCGCTGTGCTTTGGATTTAGTATAAGAATAATGTCGATAACGCACCGATGGTTTAGCTGTTGCTAAGTAGGGCCTACTCTAAGTCCAGGACTTTTCAGTTCCCATGCTCTGCCAGTGAGCAGGGGCACAAGAAGCCGGGAGGGGATACAGCCAGCACATCTGCCCCGACCAGCCAAAAGGATATTCCACACTGTAGAACATCGTGCTCAGTGTATAATGGGGGGTGGGGGTGGCCAAGAGGTACCAATTGCTACTTGGAGACTGGCTGGGCATCGGTAAGTGGTTGGTAAGCGCTTCTATTGTGCATCACTTTTCTTTCTTGGGCTTTATTCCTCTCTTATTGTTGTCTCTCTTTCCATTACATTATTATTACCATTATATTTTATTTCAATTATTAAACTGTTCTTATCTCAACCTACAGGTTTTACTTTTTTTCCAGGTCTCGTCCCCACCCGGCCAGCGCGTGTGTCTGTGCATGGGAGAGGCCCGTGTGGAACTTAGTTCGCACACCCCAACCCCACCCTTGACAAATAACTATGAAAACAAACAAACAAAAAAATAATGAACTTCAGCTAACGGCTGCCCAGGAGCAACGCAGATACATCTCCCGGACATGCAGGACAGGGGGTAGGGAAGCCAAAGCTCAGCCATTGCAGAGGAAGAGCAACACGTTCGGTACCAGTTACACAAGCTGGGCATACCTAAATCCAGAGGACCAGACAGGAGGCATCCACAGCTGCCGGCAGAGCTGCCCAACGTCACTGAAAGGCCGCTCTGTGCTTCCTTCAAAGCAATGGAGGAAGGTTCCTGATGACTTTTTAGAAGCTAAAGGTCATGTTACCTTCAAGAAGGGCAAGGAGTATATGGGAAAGTAGAGGCGGTCAGCCTCACCCCACTCTCCCAGGGAAAATTATGGAACAAATACTGCAGCAGTTATCCTTGGTGTGCCTGGATAGGCCTCTGGGAAAAGAAAGCGAATGAGAACAGCTAACGCGTATTTACCAAAGGCAAATTATACCCGAACTACCCGACTGATTTCTATGAACAGATAATTGTCTCAGCAGACGAAGAGAGCACAGCGGATGCCGTTTTCCTTGACTTTAGCAAGGCTTCCAACATGGTCTCCCACAGTACCCTGGTACCCAAGCTGGAGAGAGGGAGAGACCAGCTGGGTGAGCTACGAAGTGCAGTTTGTGGAACACGGGTTGTATGAAGAGGCTGAACGAACAGTGTTTCGTAGCGTGAAGACCAACTGTTGGCCAATATTCATGGAATTCCTCAGGGCTAATATTGGGGCTGATGCTGGTTTATGTCTGTACTACATTTAACATATTGAGAATGAATAGGATGGAATGTGCCCCCGGCAAGCCTGTGGATCACACCAAGCTGGAGAGAGTCATCAAGACACTGCAGGGCAGCATTGCCTTTCAAAGGCATCTCAACAGGCTGTTAAGAATTGGCTGAAAAAACCCTCATGAATTCCAAAGGCAGAATAACCCCATCTAACACGACTAGCTGGGAGCCCAACGGAAAGCAGCTTTGTAGTAAAGGACCTGAGGAGTCAACGTGGACAACAACTTCCAGCAGCGTGCTCTTTCAACAGTATGCCCTAACCACATACTGGGTTGTATTCAGAAGAATGGAGCCAGCATACCCTGGGAAGTGATTAGTCCCTTTTATTCAGCATTTGAAGACCGCGCCTGGAGTACAACGTTCCGTTTGGAGCTTGCCAGTACTCACACAGCACTGACAAACTGGAATGAATCCAGCGGAGGCTGACCGTGATGGTTGGACTGCTGAAGCACACAACTCAAGCTGAAGCTGAGTGAGTCTGGAAAAGGCAAAAGGTGGAAATCTAAGTTTGGTCTCCTGCTACCCAAGGCAGAAGTCATCACTGAAACAAGGGAAACCAACTAGATATAAAGGGGAAAAAAAATTTCACAATGAAGTTGATTAAGCACCGGTACAGTTGCCCAGAGATGATGTGGAAACTCTCTTCTTGTAAATTTTCAAGACCCAGCTGAAAAAGGCCTTGAGCAATCTCATCTAAATTAATGTTAGTCCAGCTCTAAGCAGAGTTTAACCACATGACCTTAAAAGGTCTCTTCTAAGATGAATTATTCTATGATTTTCTAAAGGACTGTGATTCAGCCACTTGTTTTTCTCACATTTGGGAAATTTGATTATTTTCACTTAAATGTAGGTCTTCGCACTTCTATTTACTGGACATTTTTTCATGTGGAATTATTTCTCCAGCTTTCATTCTGTCCTACAAAGCATATGTCATTCTTTCCAAGTTACAACATTCTATTTGCATTATCCAAGTCATTAAGAAAATCATGACACACTATGAGGAGTATTATTTGATTCAACTTGCTAGTTCATTAAATTCTGGAAAAAATCCATGAAAAATGATTATTATTAAGTTGTACATTTACCTTGCAAAAACCAACCTAGACCCTCTGTCTCTATTTATGAGTGTGCCAGGAGCAAGGCAGTGTCAGAAACCTTACTAATATCGAAGTACCTATTATTGTTAGCATCTGCTCCTTTTTCCTTATCAAGGAGTGGCTTACACTATCACAGAAAGAAATAATTATAACTTGACAAGACTCAATTAGTACAAACACATGCTTATTGTCATAAAGCATAAACCTTTTACATTTTTTTTTTTTAAGATGTTTCCTGTCTAACTGATTAGGCAGGTTCTTCCTCCTTCTCTTTGTCTCTTCTGAAGTTGTTCTGCTTGGTTCTTCCTTCCAGAACCATATCCATCAACAAGGACTTCTCAGACACGAGTCATAAAATGCCCAGAGGCTGTAGACACTCTATACATGCAGGACAAATTTTATTTACCGAAGTAATCTCTAAACTTTTAATAGTATAAATGTTAGCTCTGTGATCAGTTACTCAGTTAGAAAATGCTGAAAACAAAACCAACCAGATGAAAACATATCAACAATATATTACCAGTCTTCCTTCACTGTTAAGTGATAAATCAACCCACTCTTTTTTTTTTTTTTTCCCTTTTCTTAGCATTCATGTTTCTGTACAGCTCTTTACTTTTTTGCTGATTACATCTCAACTTTATTTGTATGCCTTGACCTTCCCAATTGCATCTTTGTAAGCTCCTCCTCAGAAATTTGACCTTCCCTGCATTTTCTGCATGGTTCTTTCTTGAAATTCAGATCTCTGGAGAAATCCTAAGCTATTACAGCTGGTCTTTAAACAACTCTTTAACCAATCCTTAACGTTAGAAGGATTTATAGGCTTAACAGCCAAGAGTGAATTCTCTGAAATTTTCTTCTTGAGATTTGTTTTTCTTTACATAGCCCAATCCTAATTTTATTGCCGTCAGCTGTTGTTAAGCCTACAGCTCCTGTGCATCAGAAGATTTGTTAAAGTGTTTCCAAAGAGCTTCATCCTCTGGCCAGATGTTCCATACCAGACTCCTATCATGAAAGCATCATTAAGATGGCCCTTTGCAATCTCATGCCTTTTCTCAACAGCAAGTTCAGTGACATTTAAAACTGAAATCCAGGAGATCTCAAAAAGTTACTGGAAAAAGCTCAGCCCAGCTGTTCCTGCCTTGGCTACCATTAGCCAAAGGAAACATCAACATGTTTTCTATTTCATCAACAGTCAACGCTAACAAGATTTATTAAAACATATCCACTGAACTACAATCATAACATAACAAAATCTGAAAACTGGCATAACTACAGAAAACTTGTGATAATACTGCAGAAAACCAGAGATGCCTACTTTCATGTAGGGATTTCTGTTCCACGTGTCTGTAACCAAAGAAAAATTCATATGCCTTTTTAGATACTAAATACTATTTCAGAGCCGACTTCTGTCAACAATAAAACAAGACTGATTTCCTGGTCATGAAATTTCTCAGCAGCAAAGCAGGATTTAAGAGATATTGGCATGCTTAATGAAGGGTAGATAATTGCTAGATGGAATACTGGGGGAAAGAGTGAAGCAGCTGTAAATGGTGGTATGGCACTAAGATGAATATTAATTCATCAGCTATGTGGCTGGTTTTGATCAGTAGGCTCAGCATTTGGCTAGCAGGTATCAAGCAGCTCCTACTCAGTAGAGCTCATCTAAGTCAAGTTTTGCCTTAGCATAAAGAAGGATGTTAAACAGGTGAGAATGCGTAACACTACTTCCTGAAGGATGTGCATTATTTAAGAATGCAGAGTTCAAGTATATGATATACTGGGTTAGAGAGAACAGATTTAAAATGTCTTGACAAGTATCTTACCAACGTATTTCCTGGTTTTCAGAGATCTGAATGCCAGTAAATTCACCATTCTGGAAGCACAAGAGAGTATTAGGTTCACAAGAATGCTATCTTCAAAAACTGTCTGAAGTTGGAGAGGAAGCAAGCAGGTGCCCACACAGCTGATAAAGCGGTATTTTCTCTTTACAGAAATTCTCAGCAATGAACATTCTACCAGCAAGATCTACTTTTCTGTACCTGTGAAAAATGGGTTCAAGTTTCAAATCATTTATCTAACCAATTCAGAACAACTGCCTGAGGCCATGAGCTCATACTCCTCTCCCCCTTTTTATTTTGCTACATCCTGATCACCTCTGGACTCGTAACAAACCCCCATCAGTGCAGAACTTTCACCAAGAAAATAACCCCCCACATTTAGTGCCCCCAGAACTCTTTTCTGTACACCCAGCCAGTCTTTGTGGCTGAGTGGAGTCACCTACGGGCACACATCTATCCAGAGCGCCCAGCTCTGTTCCAGCTGGTGACACTGCCTCCAAAGGGACAGAATGGGGCATGGACTTGCTTCAGTCTTAAAACGAGTGACTTTCCAGTCACAGTCATTGCCACAGCCTGAATTTCAGGCCGGCACAAAAAGTGCACACAAAACTGGTTACATAACGTTACAATAAAGAAATAAATTTATTTTTATATATTATAAATGTAATAAATAAAAGGAGCTGGCCTTCAAGAATAACTTACTCAATTAACTTTGACGTTTTACTTACTAGCTTTCTGATGTCTCATGAAGGCAGGGATTGAAGTTTACTGAATTTAAAAATGGTTTAAATAAGGAAGTAGATTCTAAGACACCTTAAAAATATATTGACCCTTTAAGGTGAGGTGCCATCTGAAGCCCAACTACAATTTCTAGCTCATACTCTGCTGGAATATTTATTAAGTTTAAAAGACAAGCTTTAGCAATCTCAGAACTTAACGACACAAAGTTAGTAGCAAGCATGTAAAAGACAGGTTGTTTGTGTTTCAAAGTCACAACTCCTAGAACAATTACATAAATTTCTCGATGCAGCGCTTATGAAATAATTTGCAATGAGAATGGAGAAGAAAACCTGAAGAAACACATGCACGCTCAGTGTGCTCCAACTGATACATCATACTGTACGTGACACTGGTAGGTTGCCCAGATTAACAGATGCAGGTCCTCCTTCAGGGAGGCCGACGTGACAAATCTCTCGGAATACGATGCCAAGAGTCATATATGGAACGTGAATGAGCTCAAAGAAAAGTCTTTCTCTTCAGAATGATTTACTGAGCAGTAACCTAAACTTTGACATGAGGATACATATACAAATCCTATGTTTGATAAATAGTTTGTTTTCTAAAAGAAAAAAAAAAAACAAAATTCTTAAATTTTTTTTTTAAAAAAACAGCTGGTATTCATGGTATGTTATTAGTATATTTTAAATTTTGCAACTTAATCATGTGCAACGTTATTTGTTTACAGAAACTTGTAAACCTGCCAATGTTATTCACAAATTTAGGTTGCTTTTGTAGGACCTTAGAAACATAATGTTGAGACCTCAACAAATAAAAGTTGGTATCTTCAACAAACTGTTCCCACTTATTCATTGTAATTGTGCAACAGAAGCTTGAATTTTGCCTTCCTGAGGGATATGCAATCCACAACTATTTCAGAAGAGCAATACGCACAACGGTTACAAGGAAGGAGAGGAAATGTTCTAGATGCCAAGCTTCTCTTCTCGCCTAACTGGCGAGAAAAAAAACCCTAAGTACATTCAACAGATCCCGAGTTCAGAAACCTGCAGGGTAAGTCACAGTTCTCATCACTGTGAATAGTCCCATTAACTCCAATCAGGTCTGCTTATGGTAATGGACTATTTAAACAGTGAATAGTTTTACCGGGGGTGAACAGTGAGATTGCTCAAGAACTGAGGCCTTCAGGTGAGGAAAGCATCATCTGGTGGTGTGTTTTGCTCATCATAACTTCCAACTCCTTATCTACCTTAGAGGTAAACACGCTGCACAGAAATGCATTTACCTGTACAACGGTTCCATCAAACTGCAGGAAGCTTTCACACACAGCAAAGGGGGACTCAGTGCAGAGGACTCGTCATAACTGGTAATTTTGGTTTCAAAGCTTTATCAGATTTGTCAGATTTTAACAGTATACTGGCACAGCTATTAACTTCAGGCCATTAATTAACAAAACTCACACCTGCAGTTTGGTCCTTTGATTAGAGTACCTGTACCTGCCAGGATGATATGGCTTCCCTGGCTTTAAATTATATTTTCTATTCTACTGTGAGCATTTAACATACTGAATTCCAATGTGTATAAAATCATTTCTCAGCCAAATCGTCCATGTTCAGTGGAAACAAAAACGCAGAGAAAAATACCAAAGAAGATTAAGCTTTCCACCACTTCTGTAACATATCCACTGAAACAGTGACCCATGACATGGTCCGAGTTATATATGTTTCATAACCCTAGGGGACTCTCAAGCCATCAAAATTTCATTAACCGCACAGCGGTCCCAGTACCTACTTAAGCTGGTCTGCTGGCCTCCCTATCAATAAATAAATCAACTGTAATCCTTTTTAGTGACTAAACTCTTCTTTGAAGTTGTATCAAACATCAGACATTCCTTGCATAATTTTAACCAGCACAGAGTAATGTCTTTTCTAACAAATGCACAATCTTCTCTCACATGAAAAAAATAAAACAAAACTCTAAGCTCGTGGAGGAGGTTTTGGCATACTGTAATCAGACATTTTGCTTTTTTAAAAATTGTGAATATCAAGTTTATAAAAAAGTATACTAAACCTAGCGTACTACTGAAGCAGTCACCTGTTTGGAGGTGACTTTCCCCTAAGGAAATTGCGTGTGTGCGTGCATGTATATATACATCTGTATTTTCAGTATTTTCATATTAATGTAGGGTTTTAAAAAAGACTAGTATCTGTTTCATCACAGACCTTTCAAAAGGAAAATCGCAGGACTGCTCAACAACTTACTCTAGACTGCAAAGCTGTCATCAAGAGTCATCCAACAGAAACTCCACCGCTAAAAGGAAATAGGCAAGTATTCCTGTCCTCCTCCTTCAAAACGTGCCTCTGACTCAAAACAAGTTTTCCAAGCATGAGACAAGACCCCTGCGAACACTGAGAGCTGTCTCCTCAGGTACCACGCAGCGTTAAGTCCAACATAAAAAAGGAGGATCCCATCTGCGACATTCGTCTTGCACAGGCATCTTCAGTTAGAATCAGCCACCAGAGGAAAGACAACAAGTATGAATAATACCAAAATACAGCTTTGGTTTTGTCTTCTCAAACAGAAGTTAAAATAATAAATAGATAGGACTAAACACTATTGCTTGTAGTTTAAAATAAAAGTGCAGGGTTTGTTGGGTTGTTTGTTTTTTTGTTTTTTTTGGGGGCGGGGCTGGTTTTTTTCAAGGATTACCATACATACACACCTGCACTGATGTTTCTCACAACGTGTAACAGCTATCGCCAGAGGATAGAAATAAAATGGCTCCGACTTTTGTACAGCCGAGCAAGAGAGATTTAATAAATTAATAAAATGACGTGTAGACTTGCAGGCAACAGCCATCAGTAATTTTCATCTTTACTCATTTTTCTTTATTCTTTTCTTGAATTTGTCATATAGGAAGTCATGAAGTTAATAGAACAATCATTTTAATTTTAGTAAAGCTGAAAATCTTCTGCAAACAAAAAGAAGTTAAAGATAAAATGTTTTCTAAGATTTGTGCATTTAGCATTTAACACCACATCAGGTTCTGTTCATAACCTCAAGAGGAGCAAAAAAAAAACCTGAAAAGCTTCAAAAATGAATCACTGAATTGTATTAACCTCTTTTCATTTAAACACTAAGCCTAAATATACAATGGTCATACCCCACCATCCGACAAAGGTGATGTTCAGATTTTATTTTATTTTTTTCCACAATTTTAATTGCACAGTAATCCAGTCCCACAGGCACATCAAAGGCCACATGTCCCTCTTCACCACAATTCCAATTGCTTTCATCAACTATGAAGTTTTAAGCACGATCAGATTTGTTTTCCAATCACATGCACCCTGTTAATAAGCTATTATTTGCGTGCATTCATCCATTCTACAATTCTACAACTTCTCCAAGACGTCTTGAAGAAAAGTTTAGAAAGAAACCTTTGATTGCAGGCTGCCCTTGGGGATCAACTTTATCACCACTTAGCTGCTCCCCAAAGGGTAACAGGTGACATGGCCTGAGAGAAAACAGAGTTAATCTGTTTTGTGATTAAACTCTTTCACAATTACAGCTAAAACATCACATCAAAAGCTTGCATTAGTTAGGACTGATATTGAATATTGACTTTTCTGGGAAGAGGAAGAAAAAAAAAGGGTAAGTAATTCAAGGCCATTCCTTTAATGATTTAAAATTATTGAGTGTCAACCAAAACAGCAAATAAAACATTGATTTATATATGGGCATATGCATAAGAACTTACCATTTTCACTGTCGGACTTGTTTTCGTGTTCGGTATCAGTCAGAGTGAGGGCTGAGTTGGAACGGCTCGACAGACAGGAACTGCGCCCCGATTTGACCCCCCTGCCCCAAAGTCTCATGGCATGCTCTGGAGACATCACTCCTTCATTTTCAGTATCAGCATCTGACCCTGCACTGATAGAGTAACCTCTGTGGGGGAGCCCCATTTCCGCACAAAATGTCAGTCCTCGGCGCGTTGCTGGTTCACAAACTCCTAACTGCCTTAGGGTAAAATTCTGTCCTGATTAGGGGAAAAAACAGATAACAAAAAGGTGAGATTTCTTTATTTGTTTGGTTGGTTTTTTTTTTTTTTTTTTTAAAAAAAAAAAGAACCTAAAAGTAAAAACTCTTTACAAAGAGTATAATTATCTCAGGTATCGCACAACGTGTTTTGTCAAAACTCTGCAGGTTTTACAATCAAATGGATTCTTTTGTCTCTAGCTCTCTGTGGTGCCCCTTTCATTCATACTACACCTTAGCACTATTTTGTCAACTGCTTAAACACATCAAAAATGCTCCTGGGGAGGAAAGAAACATAACAGAACTTGCAAACTAAGAAAAGCCAATTCAGCACATGAAAGGATTAAAAATAAATGACAATTTTGGGGCGGGTTGGTTGTTTTTTTTTTAGGTTTTCAAAGTGTGAAAGCAGTAACAAGGTGTTTGTCAGACTTTTTTTTTTTTTCCCCCGCCCACCCTGGTTAGAGGCCAAAGCAACAGGCTATTTTCCCCATACAGATGTCACCAGTGGAAAAACTAAATGGGAACCAAACTCACTTGTTTTTTATTGGATCTCTCTGGCCTACTTTAATACACACATATAACCAAACACCACCCGTTACCTGCAAGGATTACATTGAAGTTGTTATTTTTCACGCCTCCATATTTTCAGCAACATTTTAGGCTTTTACAGCTGAAGCAGAGACTGTGCATTTTAAACAGACTTTTAGCCTCTGTTTTGGGGCACAGCAAGAGACAGAAGTGAATCCCAAATGATTGTATTAATAAATTAGGTGCAATAAACTCATGACACTTCAATAACTTAAAGTGCCTAAATTATGTGACACTCAAAAATGACTGCCTTTTTAATGGCTGTGTCTTCATCCTACTTTTATGTCCATAGATTTAAGACATTTTATGATATATAGACACTTGGCAAGCTCATTTGCATGCCTATACCTATAATGGTTTTCCACCTTAGCCACAGTTATTTCATAGCTCCAGGAACAAATCAGAACACACACATTCAATTTTTGAATTGAACAGGCATCCTAATTTCTCCAAAATTAGTCATTTAACATAAAAATACACAACATAATTAAAGCTTATAATAAAACAAGAACAGAATACTATCTATCCGAAAGTAATAGAATTGCAGAAGTGTGAATACAGAAGTGTAAATAATTCCTGAAATTTATTTAAGAGTTAATGCCCTGGCCATTAACTTGTTTTAGTGAGCCAGTTAATTATTGTATTGCCGTGGTCATATGAAATTGTCGCTATAAGTTTCTTTGCAGCCAGAATCAGAAATGAATTCTGTCAATGACTTTCATAAATAATAAAAATCAGTTACTACAACAGCTGCTAAACTTCGGTACAAATCGAAGTGTATTTATTATGCAGCTGTGAATAAATATTTGAACAAAAATACAGCTGGGGAGGTAAACATGAAAGGAGTAAGTGTATCTATGACTGCGTCTGAACGGTGTGAAGGGTGTAAGAACAGGGGGTTACCATGCACACGGATAGTATCTTGCTATTTTTTAAAGCTGTCACACCATGAGAATTTTCAGGGTTTGTGAGAGCTAAAACTAATCAGAGAAGCAACAGGCCAAACAAACCACCCAGTGGTAACAGGGTTAGAGCTGAAAGTAGCAAAGTGTCTAAAATGCTTTTTATTTTGCATTTTGGCAAACATACGCTAAGGAAGACAGCCTAGAACACTGGTTTTATGTGTTTGGGACATTATTATGTGACTCTGCATTTTCAAACAGTTGCCTTAAGTCAGAACCTAATATACAGGAAGCCTATGTGCATTATAGGTGTACCTACACACATGTTAAGTGGCTAATGTGTATACACAGTTGCACATGCAGCATCTTACTGGTTCTAAGAACAGGGTTTTGGGAAGCAAAATGGAAAGGAAAGAGGTATTTCTGACTGAAGACATGGGTACTTGAGTCAGCAACAAAACTGCCATTGACTTCAATGCTACCAGGTGTTATGCCCATGGTCCCCATAACACCATGGTGCCGAGATCTGGAGGTGAGGAAGGACAGGGACAGACACAGATGCTGCCTCTCGAGTCACACTCAAACCTGCTGTAGTGGGTGAGCATGGCAACCTGCAGCTCCTCAGCCAGCCTGCACCACGTACCCCACGCTCCCCCCACTGCTGAAAGGGCCTCTTTGCACTCAAGAGAATCTCTCAGGGAGACATCTGTGCAGGTGTATCAATTTTAATAGAGTCACACCCACCCACCCCCATCAGTTTTTTTTCTTCCCCCTCTTAAGCAAACTATTATTTTTAAAAGAAACTACTTCACGCATTTATCAACATCCTCCACGATCACTTTCTAGAAGACTTGGTCTCAGACACAACATACTACGTACCACCTATTAATGGATTTTATTTTTTACTTTAAGTTTACAACAGCCTGCCTCTATGTAAAATATTTCCTTCTTTTTTCCCCCTCTTATGAGTGGTAAGAAAACCAAAATGGCATGTCACAGGGCCAACACAGAAAAGGGGGCTTCTTTGTCTATTGCCATGTCATCCCATTCACTATATTAGAGCTCATCATTACACTGGGAAGTTTTACAGCATAGCCCAGAAATCTTGTTAACAGCTTTAGAAACACCAGGCTAAAGTACCTTCTGAATTAAAGCCTTCCTAAGAACCTTACTAAGAGGACTGCACTCCGTGTAAGTTGCCTACACAAATGAAAAACACACTAAAAAAAAACCCAACACACACAAAAAAACCAAACCCAAAACCACAAAACCCAAACCAAAAAGTTGACATGGAAAAACATATGTATTTGTGTAGGAATTTATATCCTAAAGGAAATCATACATATGCGATATAAAAAATTTACATGATTAAGATTGCTGAGCAATAAAAACAGGAAGCCAGGGAACGGTGAACATGGCTGGGATGCAAATCTAGTGGGCAGCAGAATAATTGGGGACTTTTACCTGATAATGAACAATATTATGAAATAAAAATAAGAATTGAAAAGGAGGTTGTAGGAGCTCTGTGGGAAAAAAAAAAAGAAGAAAAAAAAAAAAGAAAAAGAGTATGAAGAGAGGATGTTCTCTTTCTTGTGGTTCTTAGAGTTTCTAATTAACCTTTCCGGAATGACTTCAATGTGAGGGATTTAATCATCGGTTTCTTACACTGTGCACACATTCGCAATTTCTCCTGCTGACAATAAGTGCCTCAACAGTTCATAAAGACTTAAAAACAACTCGGCGATTGTAATGAACTAATTCCTGAGAAGAAAATGTAGATACAGAATAAACGGATAAGCATAATGCTTTATGGGAGTTTTTTTTTTTTTGCTTTCCTTTAAAAAAGCATGAAGTGTAAAATGGAAAAAAATCAGACACAACATTTCAAGGAGGCTTGTTCTGGAGACCCCTTTAGGGTTTTTAGACTATTTAGGATGATGTATCATAAAGTCAGGTTTTAAAAACTGACAATAATACTGTTTACTACCACTTTACCATTCGATACTGCATATCTCTTGGCTAGCAATATCAATTTATGGGTAGTGTAAGGACACCTGACACCCTCCATTTGTGCAGACAAGAACAAAATTAATGTAATAACTCTAAAATAACTTTGAGGAGCTTGTGCAGCAATCACTGTTAAAAACGGCACTTGCCAACAGTAACCATATGCATCAACCTGTTACGTTGCAACCACTTTCTGTGCAAGCCATGATCCACACACTATTACTGGTGTACTTCCTGAACTACATTAAATAAATACAAAAAAAAAGTATTACAACATAATTTTAATATATAATTTCTTTTTAAAGAGTGTATGTGTGCATATATAAATATATATTTCTCTGCCAGAATCACAGATTACATTGTCTAGAAATGTAAATTCTTTTTTTTAATCAAATACTGCATATAAGCAAGTCTGAGGTATGCAGAAATTATATATAATTTTAGAAAGTCACAAGTTAACAGGTGGAATTAAATGGAAAACTGCTGCATTTGTGCCACATTTGTTTCCTTCAACTAAGTTGTGGACAATATTCAAAAGTCATCCCTGATAACTTAAGCTTCAAGTTGGAAATGTTATCTGTGGGAATGGGTTTTTGAAGAGGACTACTAAACAAAAGAAAAGGCCCCACGGTTCTTCAGTTGTCAGTCCTTCCTCTAAGTTGGATTTATACTAAATATATAGACAAGAGATATTTTCTTAAAAAAAAAAAAAAAAAAAACAAACAAAAAAACACACCATGAAAAAGGGAAAGAAACAAACTGAAGGAATGAACAAAGAGTAGCCAAGAGAGAATTTGTCAGCATCTCCAGACACCAGCACTGTCCTTCGTAATTCATTAATCACTCATAAGTCAACAAGTCAGGTTTTAGCAAAAATAGATTATTTTGGAAAAGAGGAAAGAAAACAAAACAAAACCTGAAAAGCTTCCAAAGCATCTGACCTGTTAGCATAAAAATACACCCACGTCCCTACATTTTAAACCAGAAGAATTATAGTTTGAGTGCCTTTGCTGACTTTGGTTTTGTCCTAACGGGATAGGCACAGTACCAAAACGGCAGAGGTCCCAAACCCATCCAAGACCATACTCAAAACTCTGTCTAGTTTTGCTCTTCCTTATGCTTCTGATGAAGTTTCATGCCATGACTGCTCTCTCTGCATTCTTTATTACTTGTCACTCCCCTCTCTAATCTATTGTTCCTTTGTATCATCTTGCCGGCTTCTATCTGACCAAAACACTTCTGTACCATTCAAAAATCAAGTACATTTTCCCCATAAGCACTCTGTGATAACACATGACAAACCCACTCATACTCAATTTACAAAAGCTGAGAAACAACTAAAGCTATGCAGATGCCAAACTATGATCACGGTCCTTAGGGGAACCAGTCTTCTCTCCCTTACATTTTCTGGATTCCCTACTTCACTCTGATTTTATAATTGTTTTTAATTAAGAAGAAGCTTCATTTATTTAGAAAGCAAACGAGGAAAATGTTTTTCTCAGGTTTATATTTTCTGTCTGCATACAAACATGCCCTCATAATACAATGCTTATAGTTTATTGTATAAGCGACACTGACATCGAAGTGTTTCTGCCAGGACCATGCTTTTTGGTGCTATTTTGATATGGGGAAAGTACGTTCTTCCCTTTGTATCCATGTTTAGACGCTATGTAGTGGGCATGTTTTTCTTCTTTGAAGCTCCTACCTGGAGCTCACGCTCAATACCTCTGAACACTTTCTGCAGAGCAGAAGCCAGCACGCCGCCGCAGCGCACCTCTGCAATGCTTCATCCTTTTTGAACAACCAAGAGCTCAAGACTGCTGACCTGATGCAACAGTGCCCTGCCTTCCTCACTCATACACACGACCGCTATGAAGGAACAGCACTGGTCAACTGCAAATCAAACTGCCTGTTCACAGTCCTGAATCCTGAAAAAACACAGAGTTCATTCATGTGCTAATCAAAGACAGAAAAAGGAGCTTCTTTGCAGGTAACAGTAGGCAGCAAAACTGTCCCCTCTGTTCTCAGGGCACTAGCCAGTCACTACAGGACCACCGAGAACATTGGGGTAATGTTCCTAGATGACCAAAGCAGATCTGGAGTGGTTTAGCAAGAATTTCACACAATTCTAAGGGATCTTAAACATCATCCACCTTCAAGTGCCAATTCTACCTGGTTTCTTAAGGAAAAATATGTAACACCACTTTGTAAGTAATTTCCCTCCCCCCCTATTTCCTGGGCCAGATGTAGTGTGGCACAAAGGTGGCCCTTCGTAAGGAAAGATCCTGAGAGGAAGGAGACTGAAATGGAAATAAATGCACAGCAGGACAACAGATTGGCTGGAAATGGAAGGACAAAGATATTTTAAGGAGAAAAACAGCAAAACAGATGCCCTGGATGCTCTATAAAATTCTGATAAGAAGTGCACAACTGCTGTCTCCAGAAGTCAGTGTATTAGGTGTGTAGAATACAATTACACAAAAGATAGGACGAGTAACAGATGTGATACCAACCATTTTGACACAACAAACTTCACAACGTATTTACTAAAAAGGAGTTTTCAAAGCTGAACTTGCAGAGCTCTGATTGCTAGGATGCAAGAAATTGCAGTGAAGACGAACAAGTAATGAGCTTTGCCTACGTTAACATTTTTTTCTTCACGATTTGGGTATTTCGTTGTTATGACTTCATCCTGATTTGATCTTGTTTTTGTGAAAATTATCTGTTAAATTTAAACCTTCCTAATCCACTCTATTACATTTTTCTCCTGTTTAATTCCTATGTTTTTCTCTTCACTTATCACAACCTCCTCCTTTGTCACCTCTTAATCTCTCTTTCTTGACCTTTCCGCTCTATTCCCTTTTCCATCTTAACCTCCTTTTCTTATCGTTATCCGATTTAGAGCAGAGCTCTAAGATTTGTATGAATGGCAGTTGTTTCTCCAATATATCCAGTAAACTACATAATAACAAATGGCATTAAATTATATTAAATCTTAGCAACTGCGCATATAATTTTCAGGTGCTCAGGTTATTCTGAGTAAATATTAACCATACAGTTCCGCCACCCCTTATGAGCTTTCAAAAGCGTATGGGGAGCTAAGTCATGGTCTCAGTGACTTCTGATAGTGCCAGATACCGTGAGTTCTCCGAGCTGCGCTTACCGTGCCGCTCTTGGTAGAACAGCTGTATGTAAAACTCTAAACCTGAGTCAATTCTAGAAAGACAAACCCACACACATTTGTGGGAAATAAACTATTTCAAACCTGATATTTAAACCAGCTGTGTATTTTTACTGGCATTAAACTACAAAATCAGAAGACGACATTGACTGAAATGCTAGTCTGGGGAAGTTTTAATTTTAAGAAACAGAGCAAAATCAATGTGAATGAAACACAGTATCTTCCTGCAACTGTTTTTCCAAATTATGGTTAAAACATGCAGACTCTTCCGTGCAGTATGGGAGACTTGTAATTTTTTTCCCTGTTAGGCTTGAGGGTGGCAGGGGATCCTCTGTACTAATCCACGGACTAGAACATAAGAAGCACTTCTTAATCCAGTATAAGGATAAAGGACTGTTCATCAAGCCCTCCTGAAGTTACCGCAGAGTAAGATTAAAGTCAGCTCAAGACAGTTTCACAATTGCACAACTCAAAGCTTCAAGCTACAGCACCAGCAATCATGTTTCAGTAAATGTATTAATAATTAAAACAATACGGTTCCAAATTTGGGGATTTTACGTAAAAATCAGGTTTTACGACTATGATTACATAATGTATAAACTGAATTAAGAGAAACTAACATAGCTGTCCAGATCATGGGCTGCAAGGAGACAAAAAACCCCAACCAAAACCCCACAAAAACCCCAAAACCCCCAGGATTCTGTGGATTTAAAAAAGAAATACAACTCCATGAGCAGCAAGGAACACAAAGTCTTGATCATGACCAGAATGACAGTATAGACGTTTTAGGGCCCTCTTTGGATCCTGGGACCAAATCATCAACATCTCAGCATCCATTTATTGCAAAATACGAATAAAGCCTAAATTTGATAGATGTGGAGAAAATATGACCCAAGGGTAAGCAATGCAGAGATGATAGATATCCAGTCTGCAAAGAGCCTACAACCAGATCTGACAGGTATGAACTGCCACATTAAGGTCAGTATGATGCTAAAGACGTGACAAACAGCTTGAAACAGGGAAAGAAGGTGAGGAGGAAGGAGGCAGCATGAACAGAAGCACACAAAACAGAGCTCAGGCTCCTCCATATGGGGAGGAAAGAAAATTCTGCTGTTATTTATGCCTTTCCATGAGGGAAAAGCACGCCTGCCACCACAAGTGAACGGACAGACCCACAGAGGGGTATGTCTCACGGCATGGTAGAAAAGCTGATTTGTTCAACAGGCTCTTCAGTGAGATAAAGGAAAAAAATCCCAACACACCTATTCACAGTAGCCCATGTATTTTATTTGTAGGGTTTCATAAAGAAGTATCCCACATGCATGGGAATCGGCTCTGCAGTGCGTGGATAGAATGAGGCGCTCAGCCTGTTGCTGTAGGCAAGAGCAAGAAACAACAGAGAATACGGACCCAAGGATTTATGCAGAAATTAAAACCTCTTTTACCCCCTCTCACACTCTCTCTTCCCGTCACACACTCGCAAAAGGGTTTCTGTTCTGTAAACCCCATAACACACATAGCGTAGCATTGTCTTAATTGAGATTTCCTAGCAAAATGTCCATTAGGCTGAAGACAAGGATTTATGACTCTGAGATATTTATGACACTGCAAAGCAAAAAAGCAGAAACACAAAACTTGAGGTAAATGTGTTCCCTTGGCTCTGCTATTTCCTCTTTCAGCTTTAATAAGCTCAGTAACGCCAAGTACCGGCTCTCAAGCCAGTAAGTTGTGACACTTCACAAACTAATTTCAGAAAGTATCAAGGAACTTTCTGAGAAATTATTCCTATTTAACATCTCTGCTTCGCTTTCTGCATTTATTTGCCAGTAATGGAATAAGCAATCACTCACAGGTTGGCCTACAGCCCTGACTCAGCCCTAAGTGCTAAATCAATGTACGGGCCAGACAGTACACTGCAGCCTCTTCCATTCCTCCCGTCACCCCATCTCTAACGGCACACTCTTCTAGCTTTATCGTCTCCATAGATGTCAACACGCTGAAGTCACCTTTCCTAGCCCTGCAGGTGATCCATTTGTCTCCCCAGTCCTCAAGTTTAGTTTTTATCATGAACAGCAGCACCATGTACATCTCGGTATGTAAGCTACAGCAATATACAGGGCAACTACAGACCTTCTACAGTATCCTCCTTTCCATGAGGCTGAAAGTCTTCGCAAAGACCCCTTGCTCACCTTATAAATCCTTAATCATCATGATCAAGAACTTAAATCTCTTTATTTTGCAAGTGGACTACTCAAAGACAAGGTTTTTTACTCTGTGGACCAAGGCTGCGTAGAAATGCCTGATCAAGCATTCTACTGTCAATAACCAAGGTTGATTTTTCCCTGGAGAATCACAATTGCCCTTTGTCTCCAGATCTGTAGCTCATCTACAGACCATGACCCACAAGGGGCCAATTTCCACTAGATGAATACTTAGAGCAAGTGTGCATATCACTGAGCGTGAGCTAAATATACTCCTAATCGAATAGAAGTGAAATGTTTTTCTTAGTACCGCGCTCTGTAGCTAATAGAATAACTTTAAAAGTCAACAGATCCTTATCACCTGGAACCTGAAAACCAATTAACTTCTTATTGTTGCTTTAAGAAGTAACTAGTACAGCAATGAAAGATGATAATATTACTTAGCACTTACAGCGCTTTTCATCTTCAAAGCATTTTGGAAATATAAACTAATTAATCTTCCCAACATGCCCGTGAGGTGGGTAAGTATTATTCCTGTATTACAGAGGGGAAAAAAAGCCACCTCTGGCAGAAGGTTATGTGCTTAACTCAAGGCCACAAAATTTTCCAGATCATACTGGCACTGCATGCTGCTTACAGAAGTTACCAACTTCAATGAGGCAGATAGTGCAGGTGGCCATGTTTTAGTATAACAAAAAAAGTATCTGTCACGATGACAATCAGGACACACCTTCAACCAGAAATATAAAACACTGATTCTGCTGTCTGCCTCGGATTTTGAGAGACAGCCCTTGCCATACCACTGAATGGTGATTAATTTGCTCATCGCGAGATCACAAAGTCACTTATATACCATTTCACGCCTTCTTGTAAATAATTTGCAAAGCAGGCCGACTCAGTTCTACTGAGAATCACTTGCCTACTCAACAGTCAAAATCAGCTCACCAGTAAGGCACAGGTAGCAGAGGGTGAAAAATGGTCTTACAATACCTATCCTTCCACTGCTTCAGACAGGTCACTTTAAAGTACTGAAGCTTCAGGTTTAAAAACATGACCAATTAAATCCTTTAATCCTACAGTTGACATTTATGGTGACTAAAAAGATTAAACATTTTGCTATCCAAGTAACTCATTTTGAGCAGCTAGCATTTAAAAGCAATAGACTTTGGAGTCATCTTACATTAGGATAGAAGCCGCAATTAATGTTTCAGGTTTCTGAAGTCTTAAAAATGTATGCCTGACAGTGTTTAATATCTTACATAATAAAATTAAATTGCCGAAGCATATATAGCACCGTTTCAGGTCCCTCTTTTGCTGAATGGTGAGATTTTCCTAGCACCTAAATCTAATTGTCACAGGAGCAGCGGCTGAACGATAACTGTGATACTCCGCGCACTGTAACATACTGCACACGGCTTCGCTTTTCAACAAGCTGGTATCGGTGATACAGCATATTGTGAAGGAAAGAAATTCTTTTTCTTTGCTTTGCTGGTTTGGTAAGTTCAGCCCCCCACTTCTTAAGCTCCAAAGAGTTACTAGGGCATTTAATCTAATTTAGGCATTTAAGCATTCCAGGAGTAAAGGTACAAACCCATGCTTACAAGTACTTTCTCCTGCAAAACTGAAAGGGGTAGCATGAAAATGAATTGGTATTGACGCTTAGCTGACAATGAATTCTTCTGATTGATAAATACGGAGAACTCACTTCTCACCACCAGCTAGCAAGACCAAATAATTTTACCCACAGGCTAAACCATAGTTGACTCAAGCTTTCAACAAGTAAAAATACAACAAAACCTACACTCCCTCATCAGGTCTTATAGTAGCAAAATGTGTCCTGCAGCTCAGCTTTTCAGTTCACATAGTTTACAAACAGTGCCGTCATTATTTTGTATGACAATATGAACATGTACAAATCCGCAGTGCATCCTGCCACCTGTTCTCATGGGTCAGCCTCCTGCTCCTGTGCCAAAACTCACTGGCTTGCTATGTGGATCACCCTATAGGGTCATTATACTGTTCTGCAACAACAAAATGCTTTGAAATGAAACAAATGACTACTTAAGAGGTCTTGCACATTCCTCTCTACCCTTTAACACGTATCTGATGGTAAGTAAAATACAGGTTTTGTCTGCCTGTATTTTTCTTACTAATTTAGTGAAAAGGTTTTCAGTTCTTTTAAGTCGAGGTTTGATTTACGATCTCCTTCAAATTACTGTCATATTGTTATTTTATTAATTCCAATTATTTTTTCCAAATGCAATTTTTTTAAATACTCCTTACTTTCTATACTTCTAGAATCATTCCCTCCCACTCCATACTCATGTCATGCTTTCAGGTAATTCTGCATAGCCGTCTCCTATGTACTTTGTACCACTTCACACAGCAGTTTAGTTTTGTAAACACAGGAATGCCTCTCCGTACAACAGAGTAATTCAATTTTATACAGTCAGCTTTAATCCCAAATTCAGCAAGATACTTGGGTATGTTCCAAAATACAAGCATTCAGGTTGCTGAATTCAATTACAGAAGTTGTACGTTTAAATCAGGCTGCTCGTTATAGTTGGATACTTCAAAGTGTAAAAAAAATAGGTGTCTTCTTCCTCCCCAATGCATAAACAGCAAACAATCACATCATCACAACTGGGAAAGTTTTTCATGGTGCTTCATCCATTGCCAAGAATGAGATTAGGTATATTCTCAAACATGCCATGTAAAGTTGAGTAGCTACCTTAAAAATACCTTTAAAGAAAAGAACCTCACAGTCTTCATTTACATGGCTCTGTGCTGAGTTTAATTATTCAGAGACTTACCAGGTTTTTTGAATCTTATGCGGGGATTAACAACAAAGTGAAAATAAGTAACTGAATTAGAAGGTTCAAAAATAGTAAGCTAAATAATCCTCATCTAAAGATTTTAAAAACAAAACCAGTTTTGCAACAGATGAAGGGGCTTGAGAAGAAGGGAAGGAGACCCCAGTAGGTCTTACCTCTCGCTAATGTTAACTGAAAGCACATCGCCTAGATGAAGTTACAATTTTCTAAACACGCATACCTGCTCTTCCAGTCTTGCAAACTGCGTTTCAAAATTAACAAGACAATCCCAGTTACAGTAAAATATTTGAACATGAAATTATGTATGTTTTAAATCCTCATTTTAGAATTACAACTACAAACATACATATTTTTAGACTCTTATTTTGATTTATGCAATTAATCTCAAGCAACAGGAATTCAACAGATGAGGAAAGAGATTCTGTGACTGTAACTGGCACTGGAGAACCTCCTTTCCACAGTAAAGATCTCCTGGGATAAAGCTACCACTGAAGGGGGCACACCTATCTCCTACGGCAGTATCCCTTCCCAAATTCCTACCCTGGGATTTTGGGAAGCAGGAAGCAAAAAGATGCGTACTGGGACAACTCGGGAAGAAGAGATGGGAAAGTTCCGATTCATTAGCAGAAAGCTTTGAAGGGCTTTACCCCAAAATATCAGCCACAAAAGCACACTATCATTTTTTTATTGTGCCCCCTTTAAGAGACTCCAGAAACTCACATAACTGCTCCAGAAGCTTTCCAGCAGACCCTAGAAATCTGATATTCTTATTTTACACAGTTTGGGCAAAAAAAGCGAAAACGCTGGTCACGATTAATTTCAAGAACTAATTTCCAATTAAAGGTGTTTATTAAATCTTGCCTTTTCTGCTTATAGATTTATTTCCTGTTGATGTAGCAGACTAGAATGCAATTAGACTGTCAACAAAGCCGCATATCTGCACTTTATTTCTAGACACAGGGAAAAAAATAATATATAAAACACGCTTCCCTGTATTTATTTTCAAACCTTTGGAACGACCTTGACGACCTTTTCCACAAAATGCCTCCAACGCCAGAAGCAGTAAATTCTCGCGGTCAAAGCTGAATCAAAGGAACACACTATCTAAGACTGCAAAACAAGCCCTTCATAACCTGACCCTATCAAACCTGCAGGTAGTCCCCAAAGGTGCTAAACCAGCACGCATTAGAGGAAACCAATAAGCCATACAAAAAAACCCTGAAAGGACAACGAGGAAAATCAATGCGCACAGATGACAATGCTAAGGCCACTGAAAAGCGAAGACGACAATCCCAGACTACCATTTTAGATCTACAGACCTCATTTATTGCATATTGGGCACTAAGTATTAGCTAAATAATACTACGTGCTTTTCTGAGGAAAATTAAAGAGAAAAAAGTCGCAAGCCTTGGGACACCATCATACATGACCTGCCAGACTACGTAACTTCTTCCATTGTGTTACTGCTATTTAAAAAGAATAATACTCTATTCAGGCAACAGTTTATTAATTAAATGGTGCCTATTTTGATATAGTTTTCTCACTAGTGCTAAGAAAGTGTCTACAGTACGAGTCTTAGAAAACTTCCTCTTGATTTTACCTCGTTAAAGTAATGAGATCAAGGTAACTAATGACTTAAAAACTAGATAGTGATGACCTGAAGTTTTAACAAATCACAGAAACCAAAAATACACAGCAGAAAGCAGACTACAGTAGCAGCAAGCCTCAGTTACATGAGCCTAAGAAAATATTTTTATTTCCTTTGCAAACATTTGTAGGCAAAAAAGTCAACACCATCTGCCCAACTCTATTTCTCACGCAATGTTATTCTACTTGGAACAAAGAAAAAACACCAATGGGGAAACTATTTTTAAACATTTCTAAAATTAAAACTATGGACTTCCTCACAAGGACGAAGCTTTCTTTTTCTATCCCTAAATCTACTCTTTTCCTCATACAAGAGAAGATAGCTTTATACAAAACACTGAGGCACAGGTTAAGACAGCTCTTGGTCTAGAGCTTTATCCTTTTAGATGGCTGGGCTGCAGTACTTCACATGTTTAATAACTTTTTTTTTTCCCCCTCTTCTTTCATTAAGTAGCTTAGTCATGGAAACATAAAAACGCCAATTCCAGAGATGACAGTTTTGAATCCGAAAGTGATGCATAAGTGCTTAACTCTAACTGGAGCCAAGTGCAATCTCCCAGAATCACTGAGGTCCAAAGGGACCTCTTGAGATCATCTAGTCCAAACCCTCTGCTTAAGTACGGTCAGCTACTGTAAGTTGCCCAGGACCATACCCAGTCAGGTTTTGAGCATCTCCGTGGAAATTTAGATCTCTCATGTCTCTCCAGCTCTGGATTCAGAAATTCAACAGTGAGTTCTAGCAACCTGTTAACATCTGGTTAGATACCACATACATCCACTAAAAAAAATCCCCCAAACCCAAATGCGTTAATCATCAACTAAATCACCTTACTCACTGTATAGTGCTCTGTTACTGTCCTTTTGAGCTAAAAGATAAAGGCACTGAGCTGGCAAATTATTTGTACGCTCATCCACACACGCTATGTTTCCCCAAACCTTCTTGGAAAAGTTGTATTTGCTTATTTTCATTCATTTTGACGCTATTTATATTTTAGGTATATTGGAGTGTCAAACTTTTAGGCAATCTGCTAATGAGCTGAATTTATGCTGGGGGTCTAGTTTTTAAATTGTAAGGCCTGAATACTTCACACTTGAGTCTGCAATGCTGTCACTGACCCATTGCCCAACATGGGCCATTTACTCAACTTTCCTGTGCGTCATGTATTATTTATTTCAAAGATGGCACACAATGCCTTCCCACCTTCATAAAACATTTAGGGAGATACAAGTGAAGCGTACCATGTGTGCAGAGTATTACCAAAAATGATGGAACTGTTGTAACAACGTACTCTTCCCACAGCAATAACGCCTTGTTACTCAGTACTAAAGGATTATACACTCTTAGTGAAAACACCTTGCCTACCTTGTCTGGTATATTCATCTGCTTCTCTGTGGACCAAATCTTTTACCCGGTTTCCATACAGCAACCTAGAGGAATCATGATCAAAAGCTTTCAAGGTTTCACTGGAGCTGTAAGACTTCTGCGTAGGCACTCTGCACTCCTCATTTTCTGCAGAAGAATTTGTATAGCGCCGTTCCTTGTCCCGTCTGCTCTTTGTCAGGGAGCAATAAGGCCTACGTTCCTTCACATCCATACTTCATTCCTTCTCTGTGCACATCAGTCCAGCTTATTTGGAAGTCTTCTCTACATTCAGCTTACATTCACCTATAACAAAATTAGAAAGACAACGGCTGATGTGTTACAATGTTCTCTGATTGCTGTGATTGCTTCCTCACTGGAAGAGAAAGGAAAATCTGATCAAGGATGGGCGAGATGCACTTCCGTAACATTTGCAAGATTTCTCAAGAGTTTCATGCACAAGCCCGATCAGAAACAACAGCAAAGAAATTCTTGTGAACAACAACATAATACTTCTCATTTTTATACAACACATTATAAGTTCAAAAGCCGACTGAGAACTGGGCAAGAAAAAAACCCATATTTTTATCTTTAAGAAAGTCTATCTGCAGGTAAGATTTCTTTTTTTCTTAGAATGATGCAGGCTTTAAGGGCAAGTCTGACCTCCTTCTGCTTGTCAAAAACTTCTGATTTTTATTTACAGACTTATACAACTTTGTACTGTCATAGCTATTCTAAGAAAATTGTTCTCATCAAGAACATATACACATAATTTCACAGCAAGCTACAAAAACATTATAGGTGATATGCAGGAAGACTGCTCCATGTCAGCATATTCTTTATAACTTACGCTAGAAAGCAAGGAGCTATTTGATTTGTAAATGACACTCAGAAATAGGTTTTCCTTTCCTCAAGTTTTTAAGGAGTATTACAGTAAGAATCTTATTTCTATCACTATTTATTTTTCTTTACTGTTCCATTCCACATTGCTTTCAAAGCAAGGCTCCTCAGTTTCATTTCTTGGGTCCTGCACACTTAACCAAAATAAATGCATTAGTGACAGTAAAAAGTTTGGAAATTTTGTTTGTTCTTGTGTTAAAATAAAGAATATAATTTGTATCTTTAAACAGCTGATAAAACATCTAAATGAAGATCAGTCTGGATGATTTTAATACTTCACAACTGCACCTGTTAACTGAGGCTTTGATATTTTTTGTTTAACACCTTATATATGAGGGTTCTCTCCTTTATCTCAAGGAGAACTTTCTCCCGGGTGCTCCCCTCAATTTAAAGTACTTAAACAGCACAACTGATGGTTTTCTGAAGTACTATAAGTCAAGTCCTTTGCGATGGAGAATTAAAATGACCGTTTACATCACATACCACAAAGCAAGAGCCAACTCCGTTTGCACACTGTTCAGCAAAACCAAGGCTGCTTTAGAACCCTTCAGCTATTTAAACATTTAATATCAAACTACTTTGTTGTTATTCCTAGATGTCATTAGATTTTTAGAGTATTTTTTTTCCTGTCAGTAGATTTTTAAAGAGTATTTTATTTACTACAGAACTGTAATTCAAGTTTGTGAATGGCAACTGGTCTTTTTTTTGAAATTCTCCAAAAAGCCCTTGCATTTCTTGACTTGTGTGAATCTCATTTTAGATGAAAAGACAAAGCTACAAAGCCTTCCATCTCTTCTATATTTATTGTAATTTCAAATATTAAGTGGTTAAAAAGAAATGGAAATATTTGTATATGATCAGATAAACCAAAGTTTTAAAACATAATAGTTTGTTAAATTTATGACCTCATGCCCATGTAGCACATTTTTCATATATATGAAACACTCAGATTTTAAAATATTTGATGACTGATGAATGCAAATTCTTTCCACGTAAAAACAATTTTCTAGACATTTTATAAACTTTGTGTTTTATTAACACTAAACTTAATCATGATTTTAAAAATCTTTATTAATAGACACACAGAGGTATTCTTTTGCAGTGTAAAGACTTCATATGGAAGCATATCTCTCCTTCCATCTATGTGTTTCAAGATTTTAAAAGGCCGCTAATTCCCAATGTCTCTAAATTGTGCTATGTGAAAACTCATATGCACTATTCATCAAAGATGAAAAAATTATTTTCCCCCCAAGTTCCCAAGCTCCTTTATAATGTTAAAAAAACCAAAAAAACCCAAAAAACACACCCCCAAAACCCAAACCCTTCCTTACACAATACTTTGTTACTACACCAAGGTAAAATCCTCAAAGACTTAATCTATGCTGTAGCACGAGGAAGTACTGATCTGCTTCCCACAGAAGTCAATGAATTCAATAAAACTTCAAAAGGCAGTTTTCTGGGTTATCTATTGCCTCTCCAGGCAAAGAATGAAAAGGTTAAAAAAAATACAAGCTGTTTAATCGCACCGCATTATGGAGACACTTTAACAGTGATTACACTGGCACAATAATGAAGACTACTGCTTTTTTTTTTTGTGGGCATTTTGGGAAGAAAAAAAAAAAAGAATCCTGTAAGATTCAAGAACCTGATCTTTTTGAATCCGTCATTAAACAAAACACCTGTTTACTTTCAGTAATGTTTAACTTAAAAAATTAATAGTATGTCTCAGCAAGTCTTAGAAAACACTTAACATCCTCAGGCTCATGCATTTGAAATTATTTCATCAGTGAATTACTACACGTATCTGAGAAAAGGAGACAGAATAAAAGCTGTCTCAACGATCTGTCGACAAATAAACCTTCTTTACCATGATCAGAACACAAACAAAAGGAGAGAACACAAATTATTTTCAGAATACAGAAACAGACACCTGTGTTAACATTTAAGTAGTGAGCCAGCAAAGATAAGTCAGAGGGAGAACTTGCTTTACAATATCTGAACCGTAAGCCTCATTACTGCAGTGTGATGTTTTGCAGTCTCAGGACTGTGCAGGGCTTACTTGTCCCATCATGAATTCCTGCCCCCCCCCTTTTTTTTTAAAAAAAAAAAAAAACAACAAAAAACCACACCACCCTTCACCCCCAACTTCAGAGAAATATTTTCAGTTGTTGAGAAAAATGTTTTAAGGAAAAAAAACCCCAACTGTCAGTTACTGCCTCTGCTCAGCTCTTTTCTTATAAAGATCATTGTAGTTAAAATATTAACAAGTTCTCCCAGTCAAACCTTCAGATTTAAATGAACCACTGTTGCACAAATTTAAACATATTTCATTTTTTCTTCTCTGTTTCCCATAACATTAAAGCTGCATCCCAGTGGGAGTTACCTGAATGCATAGACTAGCCTCCTTTTACTATGCCTTTAGAAGCTGAGACGAAGTATCAGTAATGAGCACCGCACAAACTCAAGGGAACACAGCAACTAGTTTGTCAAACCAGATTAAAATTTTAAACCAAATAAAATTAAATTTATTTTGTGACATGTTACAAAAACACTTGTCTTCATCTGCAAGTAATTTTTACCCATACGTCAATATTTATGGTCCATCGAACAGCTTCATTCCAATTGAATGAATGAATTTTCATAGAGCAGTATTTACAAAGCTATTGAACTACTAACTCACCCCCTCACAAAAGGATATCTAAATAGCCATGCTAAGAACTGTTACATGTTGTATTACAACGCGAATGTGAAATGGCCCGCATATACTGAAGAAAATCAAAAAAACATTTCACTGCTGTGTGCCACTACTTCAAGTTTCTGTCTAATGCTTTTCGAAGTATAAAAACTGAGGATGCTCATCTGTGTCACTGAGCATCAGGATCTCCCGTGACCTTTTCAGTGATCTGTCCAACGTCACAGGCTCCTGGCTGGATTAAACAGGAGTGTGTATGCTCATCACCAGACTGATGTGACAGCTCTTACATAGTCATGCCCATCCCACTTGTGTACGTACCTTAGCTGACGGCAGCCTCAGTCAGGCTGTACTTTCCCAGTGTCACTCCAAATTTTAAACACAGTTTAAAACTGTAAAGAGGAGATGCCCATTTTTGAAGTCATACCTACATTATTTTTTTTAACTTAATTTAGGAGGGAAGCAGGAGAACCAGAGAAGCATTTCTCATACATGACCAGGTCATTGGGACCACATAGCTCATTACCTTATGTGTCAGGTTACTCTGAAGACCTCTGTCACCATTAACACATTTAGCACAATATTTAATTACACAAGCTAGGTAAGGTACGTACAAATATAAATTAAAACATGTAAATTATCAAAACTATTTCTTTTTTGTGTGTGTTGTAGAGCCCAAATGTAAACACCAAAACAGAGCACAAGGCACATCCACACACAAGGGTCAAAGCCACTGTGGGAGCTTCGATGACTGATCCTCAGATACAGCCAAAGCTGATTGACGCAGCAGTAGAAGTTTTACACTGCATTTAAAATTCCCCAGGACAGCCTTTCAGCAGTTCCTTTTAATCACCTATGGCAATGTGAAATAAAGTCACTGTAGTGAAAAGGAAAAAAACCCAAACACCTAGTTACTTACCTTTTTTACAATAAAAAAAAAATCCTCAACACTAATGCCCTACACTGCCATATAGAAAAAGTACAACAGACATAAAATATAGTATCTATTTTAATTGCCAAGATGTAAATGAGGCTTTAGGGTCATGCTACAGAGTATTATCTAAACCACCCAGCTACAAGTTTAGCACGCTTGCAGGCCTTTTAAACTATTACGGAAGATACTGCATTTAATTCAGCAGATCCAACTCTGAGTTCCCCAAAGGGTTATCGTAGTTTGGCACCAGAATAGCAATCCTGCCAAGTGTACACAGCACTCCCTCCTCATCTCCCACTCGGAGAACCTTCTTTCCGCATTAAACCTGGTTCAGTGAATGCCAAGGTAACTGATAAAGAAGTCTAAATATACCTCAATATTTCATGCCCTTTGATACCTAAAAAGCCACATAGGCACGAAGTAGTAAAAAGGTAAGAAATAAAAGATGCTTGTTACCAAAACAAAGACATAATCGTATAGAAAAGATTGTGTGTCTGCTTGGGTCGATTTATGGATCTACTGTAGAATGTATTATTTTCCTTTTCAATCTGTATATCCATTTTAGACATCTCAAAACATACAAAGCAAAAACGGAACTACTTCTGCAAATAATAATAATAAAAAAAAATAATTGTTTTAATATATACAGCACTGGAACAGAAAAGGTTTCCAAAATGAGAGGATAAAAGTTGTAGTTTTCCCTACAGAAGAACAGTAACCGAGTACAAAATACTGTTGTAGGGAAGGCCAAACAAGAGCTCTCCTAGTGTCTCACAAGAAGGAACGGTACGGAAGGCAGCGTGCTGCTCAAAGCAGAGCCCTTCTTCCCTCCCCAAGGCTAGCAGAGCTTAGCCAGGGAAGGAACTTGGGTATTAACATGCCAAAACCTTCCCTCCCAACACTTAAGTCTAACAATTTAGGCATTCCTAAGAATGACGGTGTTCCCAGCTGCATTCAAAAGCCTGATTATTATTTAGTTACTATGATTTTTTATTATTAATTACCATTATTATGAATTAAGAATCATTGTTCCTTCCTCACTGATCCCTAAATACAAGGGCATTCTGAATGCTTGCTTAATTTGGGAACAAATTTCCTCTCATGATACACTGCCACAAACACAGACAGTAAAAGCATCCTAAGACTTTTGGGAGAAGGAGCAGGTTTGAACTCCTGTCTAAAATAAGAGCAGAGAATTTTATGGGCTGCAAGTCAAGACAGTGCCTATTCTCAGCATTGACAACAGTTGCTGAAAATAACGTGTAAGTAGTGCTGCTGAATACGCATTCAATGAAACGTTACTGCAAGTGTCACCGTTTTGATTTAATCATAACTTCCTCCTAATCTGGATTTTTTTAGTAATCAAATATTACATTAGTTACAATTTGCACTAGGTATAGTTCTTGCATGCCCCTTAACAGCAAAAGAACAAAAGCAAATTCAGCCGGTACACGTAAAAAGTAGATTAAAAATCCTAAATTCAATATGCAGAAATTAAGAAATTCTCCTGTCCACAAAAAATACTCACAATTCACACAGCTAATCACCCATAAAACCTATTACAAACAAATACTAAGAAAAACTCAAAAGGCATAAAAGAGTGATGAAATTTCCACTTCAATGGCTGATAAAGTGAGATATGTCAGAAATCAACTGAGCTGGAAAAATGACACTTTGAAGAGGTGCTTAGGATGATCTGTAGCCATGGTGTGCCATTAGTCAAACTGATGACTCTTAATACATGGACATTTCAGGTCATCATATCTAGAAACTCACTTCTTAATATTAAAAGGCTGTCTTCCAGCACAGAAACTAGAGAGGATGCATCTGAAGTCAGCATTTTTAAGGCGGAGTGGGAAACAGATGACCTGTCAGACAGGCAGTTCACAAACTAAAATTTTAGAAAAGCCTCCTTAAGTCACTAACTAACCCTACATTTTAGAATTAAATTACAAATGAAGGGTGGGTGGGTGTTTGTGTGAAGGGAGGAGAAAAAGGAAGACCAGTAAAAATATATCGCATATTCTTCAGGCATTTTTCTGCATCGCTCAGGGGAGCAGAACACTCATATCCCACCATCACTACAGGATGTAATCTAATAGTTACTTTACATAGTCTATCTAAAAATCTCAACTTCATTGGAGAACAGAATAAGCAATAAATAACTGTACTTTATGTTCATTATAGAAGTTTCTTGCAATAAGAGTCAGGAAAATAAGCAAGATAAAAAGAGTTCGGTGAGGTCCTGGTTAATCGTAGAGGTTGACGTTTGTGTAACGATTTTGCTGCCACTACTTAAAACTGAAACCCCGGGGAGGGCGGGGAAGAACACCCCGTCCCTTCCTTTGTATGTGCAGCAAGAGATGGTGCACTCCCTAAGGATGGGAGCAGAATGGGTACCTCTCCGGGTGGCATTTCCCTGTGAGGGTATGAAGGTTTGAGGGTCTGAGAGGGAGCTACAGCTATTGCGGCTTGCTGGAAGCCCTCCACACAGCAAGGCTGCAAACCTTCAGAAAAAAAACCCTGAAAATAGCTGTAAATTGGCTATGCACACATACAGCCTGGGGCTGTGCTGGCTATTAAGTTGCCAAGCAGGCCCTGCAGAAAAACAAAACTTGCAAGGAGGGAGGACTAAGACACTGGATAAACCGCTCTGTGAACAAGAACAGCTTCTTCAGAGGAACTCGGTGCAGGGCTACACTGACAATTTCGGTTCCTCCTTGGGAAGAACAATTTGCAGGAACTGCATGAACTGTGATCTTGGGAGGAAATGTCTGCCTCTAATTTGGTGGATTTGAATAAGATGTGTTTTATCTTGAAGAAAGGCCGAGGGAGATAAGTGAGAAAGAGAACACAAAGACTGAAAGAGAGAAATAGTGTAGAAAGAATGAGGGTGAGAATATGTAATGAAAAGATGGAGAGGCAAAGGAACCTAAGAGAGCAGAAATGTAGTATAAAGAAAAAATGAACAGGAAAATGAGCTCTGGAAAGAAAGTGGAGGGAGACAGAATCACTAGCACTCAGTATGGCAACACTGAGGAGAAGTGACCCAGCAAGCCTAGAAAACAAAGAGTTTAAGAGGAAAAAATAAGCAGAGGAAGAGAACAAAGAAAACTCCAGAAGGGAAAAACTTTGTTCCTTATTTACTTCAGAGCAAAGTAATAACCTCTGAGAGTCAGCACAAGGTAATTCATTATTCAGCAGCAACTAAAAAGGCCTAAATACTTTCCTCCACTCCTTTAAACTTGAAAATAATTCTTTATGCCATAATCTCCTTCCCTCCCTATCTTTTACGCATCATTCCCTGCCCCGTGGTCTTACTCTGCCTATCTCAACGATCTCCTGAGTTACATGAGTATCATTCCTTCCTGAATGGTATCTCCCAAATTTACTTTTGCACCTGCTCAGAGCTCTTCCACATGAACAACGTGTAACAAGCCACAAACATCAGCAAAGGTGCAACATCCCCCGAGTCCCCAAGCAGAGAGCACGGCGCGATGGTTTCTGCATTCCCGTTTGGAGAACAAAGCCATCAGTATGTCAGCTCCACCATCTGAACAGGCTGTCAATCATTCAACTCCCCCTTCAACAACTCAGAGTTAATTTCAAACAATTTGACAGTAGCGAGGTTTCAAAAATAATACATCTCTCAAATCACTACAAGGGAAATGAAGTATATTACATGTGACATGCAAGAGCTGGGCATACAGTCACAAGACTGAGCTGAAAATCTCATTGTGAAAGTGTTTGGAAATGAAAGGAGGAGCTGAAAAAAACGCTAGGAGGATGTCATTAGGGACAGACAGGAGAGGGATGAAAGAATAGTGCGGGGCAGGTGCTGAAGCAATTGCTGTGGTCACACGGCATGGGATACACATGCACCAACAGCCTTGGTTTCCATGTACAGCTTCCCATAGTAAAAGCTGAAATTCCACAAGAACAGGAGACATTCACAAGATTTTTCTTTCCACGATGATCTGACAGGTAACCAATTTTTCAGTCCCACTCACATTATAATTGGGATGCTCTTGCAGCCTTGAAACCCGGAGAATTATTTAGTGATTCACCTCAACAGAGAGTGACTAGTAAGAAGTGTAAGGTATGCTGCCCTTTTTTTCATGCTCAGGAACTCTGTTTTGTTCAGACTTATCCCCTTGCCCTCACCCCGACTTTCCTTCTCAGAATAGCAACAAATCTAACACACACAAACAAGAACAGTCCCAAACACGATGAAAAAAACCCGCAGAAACATGAGAAGTACCGTATGCTCATACTGCCACAACATTCATTTACCACTCCTAAACACTAGCGTGAAAATTTATTTGCTATATGTTAATGTAGGCATTAGCTAAGCGCTGTTTAATTTGATTAAGTTTACGTTAGCAATCCCTGCTACAGTATTTAACCATCCCATCTACTCAGACTGCATCAGCTGTTATCTCTTCCTCTGTACTCCCCAGGTTCCTGCCTCCCTCTCTGCACAAGCTGTGTCCTCTTGTCACAACCTCTACTTGTCTCTTCTTCAGCACTGTCCAACATCAGCAGACAGTGAAGGCTGGAGGTTGTTTGCCCTGCTGGATCACTTCCTCTCCGTAATCCCTGTTCTAACTCTCTTTCAGACCATCACATTCATAGCATCAGATATTTAGCCTTACCTTAAAGGTCATACAAAAACTTTTTGTCCTGTGATCACCCCGCCCCACTCCTACCTCCCAGGTTTTGTCTCCAATTTCAACAGAACTAAGACTTTGATTAGGGCGAACAAAAGAATAATGCATTGTTTTAAAGTAAGGTCTTTGGCTAGCTCTGAAACACGAAATTTCCCACAGTACTTATCAACTTTCTTCAAAGGACCATGTTTCTCTCTGAAAGTGCCCACACAGCCCACTCTGGCATCACCCTACCTGACTGCCAACCGAGATCCTCTCTGGTAACAGTACTTAACAAACAACTTTTAATAATGCAAAGCCCCCTTCAAGAAGCTGGGGAAGTAGGACAGAGAACTACCTCCTGCTGACCTCTTCCACTGGTGTGTTACCTGCAGGTAAGGCACCCAGCTGTGCTTCCACATGCTGCCAAATTTCTACGGTGAGGACGCAGCACAGCTGCTGCTGGCAGAGCCCAATGACAGCACCTGCTCCACTGCGCTCACATCTCAGAGAAACCAGTCTCGACTACTAAAAAAGATGCTTCATTGCCAGAAGATCACAATTTTGCAGAAGCACAAGCTTCTACAGTAAGTGTTGCGCAGCTTCACATCGTGCTTTCAGAGGGAAGTTGCTTCTTTAAAGCCTTTAAATTCCCACTTAAGATAATGCTCGGAATTTCTTAGTACCATCGTTGATTAAAAATCTTTCTAACTGAAGTAACAATTCACTTCAGCAACAGATATGAAGGTGATCTTTAAAGGGTGGGAAATTTTTATCCTATAAAAAAAATCTCTTAATAAAGTAAATGGAAAGTTGGAGTCCAAACACATGGACAATTAACTATAACCGATCAATGAAAACATTTAACAATTATCAACTAAATCCTTTCTGATCTAATATGAATTTCCATAGAAACTTCAGAGTTCAATTACACCTGAGCTGAGCTATAGGTAATTTTATTTCTTACCAAGTAAGTTTAGCAAGCACAGGTGCAAAGCTGAAAGCCAGAAACACTACTGACTTCGGCTCATTTACAGGGCAGGGAAAGCACAAGCAGAACAAGGAAGAGAGCCACGGTGACAGTCAAGATGCCTCAGACAATTCCATATGGACTACCCAGGTAGACGAGCAGGTAGTTTACTTTCCATCCTGTTTCAAGTCTTTCCAATTCTGCTTTAATATGAAACACAGTGGCAAGTATCACCGATTCATAATTTGCATGGCCTTACACCTAATCTGAAATTACTCATCATTTTCTTACTCTGTAGGTAAAGACACAAACGTCATTCCAGTATAGGCTCCTCCAAGCATTAACTTTTTCCTGATTTGTCTTGCTACTTGAGGTATTTTTGGTGGGAACAGAAGGAGTGCCTGAGATTCATCAGAAGGCAGGATCTGGAAGGTTTCTTCACCAACACAATGGAGGGGCTCACATCCACCCTAAAGTGAAGGGCCCAGTAGCGCAGTAGGATGTCTGAGAAATTCCTTCAATCGCATTAGCTACATTCAGAAACATTTAAACTTTTAGGAAAATTCTGATCATTCTCTCCTACTCCTAAGGAATGGGCCAGGACTAGAAGAAATTCAGGCATCAGATAAGGGAGAAAACACCCAGCACTTGTACCTGAACTTGGTGGCACCAGAATCCCGTCTCTATTTGCACAGATGAGGAACACAATGCACAGTACTGAGAGATCCACTCTGTACTGAAAAGTTTTGCCAACATAGTTGTATTTAGTAGAAGCCATAGCTTAAGCTAGCAAAATTTATCGTACAGACGCAGTGATGCTGACAGAAGAGTGCACTTTTAAAACCACTGATGTAGATAAGCCCTGAGACTGGAGCCAGGCTGATGAATATCATAGCTTTTAACGCATCCAGGTGAAAGGATGAGCACACCCAGCAGGGTGAATGAAGGGGTTCACACCGCTCAGCTATCATCTCTGGACATACTCATCTTCTGGGGGGGTCTTATTCAGCTGGGAACAATGAATGGGCTAACTCCACACCTCCAATTCATGCACAGACTGCCTTGCTGTGCTGCACGGAGCTGCTGGGCAAGATTAGTGACACAATTTGTGTGTGTTTAGAAGTTAACTAGGGCTTCCAAGAAGGAGGTGTCAGAAAGAAAGGGATTTAATGTAGGATGTATACCAATATTTGGGGAGTTTCTCTCTCGTATGGGTAACAGGAGGTATAAAGGAAATCTTAATATTCCTTAAAGTCAGTTAAGATCCCCATATAACTGAATTTATGAAATCAAAGAATTCTCACAGACAGCAAGCAGTACAAAGAAAAAAAAAAAAACAAAAACAAACCCACAAATGCCAAGCACAGCTGTAATACAGAAATACAGACTTGCACAGTTTGAAACATAAGTGATAGAGACGAGAGCACAGCAGGTAAAAGAGAGATTAGAAAGGTGAGGAGACATTTTATAGCTCCATGGCCTGACTAGGCACATAACCATCAGATCTTAACTGATATGCAGGCCTTGCTTCCCTAACGCTTAAAAAGCTCAATTGAACATTACAAAGATACTGAAATGTATATGTGCGCCCATAAATAGACGTAAATATAAAATAAATGTTATATATATGCATATAGAAATACAAAAATATATTTTAAAAAAACACCTATGAAGGACATGCTGCAGGGAAAGTATTATTAGATTCAAAAGAAGATGACCTGTAAAGTAACAAAAACCGCTATGTAGCTCGCTCAAGCCAGCTTGGGAAATTCATGTCATGCATCTGACCACTTTACCCCCTTCAGTAATTATATATTCCAAAACACTTTAATGCTGATAATTTATCCCTTCACAGTAATGAGTTATTTATGGTCGAACTGACCAAACCAAGATAACCAGGAAGTACTGGAAGAAGGGGCAAGGCAGGAATGTTCTTATAACTACGTAAATAAATTCAGTTTTTTGAATAAACTCTGTTCCCCGTCCACTGACAAAAAACAACAACAGGGGAATTTCCCCCATCTCAAGTAAGCAAGGGTGGGAATTTTTAAATTCAAGTGACAAAGCAATTAGTCAAACGTGCAAAACACCATTGTGGAGAAAAATTCTATGCTGGTTTGGGACTTTGAAATTAGAGGAACATAAACCTGTAATTGCCTCCCAAATCCTTTTATCTATTTATTCAATTACAATGAAACGTATTATGGAAACAAAGCCAGCATCACTAATACTGAAATCCTGCTAACTATGTATTGCTCTGTATTGCCTTTGCTGTTATGGTCCTGTGTACCTGAAGGAGAAACTGGTAGCTTTTGGCACAGGTGCCAGATTTATCGGGAGCTGCTGCCTCAGAGGGTATTGTCTATCAGCAAGTCAAAAACATTGCTGTGAGGCTGCACCTTCCACCTCCTATTTAATCATTTAGTTACATTTCACAACAACAACAAAAACACTACCAGCTGGTACGCGACTCTGATTTAAAGGGCACTCACCGACTCTCCTGCACAACTGTTGAATTAGAGATGGTTACAGTGATTCAGTAACAGCTGCAATATAAGGAACTAATAAAGTAGTATCTTACCTCACTAGGATGTCAGTCCTGAAAGCTTAAGCCTACCAGCTCGGCGCGCACCACGCCTGTGCCAAGACACAAAACAGTTTTCTTGTAAAGCAATCTGTCAGGCTCCATTTCTGAGTGCCTTATCCATACAATCATTAAGCAGGTTGGCTTTGTCAAACGAGACATAGTTCAGATTCCTAAAGTATAGTTGGCCAAAAATCCTGGTGATAAAATTCTAGAGTTGGCTGGGGATATTTTTCTGTGGCTGCATGAAAAATACTTGGGAGTCTTTTGAGGTAGTTGTAGGTTCTCTCTATTGACCAAGCTGGATTTGGCAGATGCTTATGAGAAATTAAGTTTAAAACTCAGGGAAAAAGCAGGGGCGAAAACCCAACCAAACCCACAAACAGAACAGCTTTTCTTATTTTTTAAAAAAGCGAGATGAAAGGCAATAGCGACTGTAACAGCGTTCCCTTCCCCCCTCTCCCCTTTGCAGATGCCCTCCTCGGAACACTCCTGCAAGAGGAGCAAACCTGTGCTCCAGCACTCCACCACCAAGCAAACCCGACCACAAGCGGCATCATCCCACCCTTCTCCTGCTGAAGCTGGCGCTCGGTGTGGCACGCCAGGAAGCCAGGAGAGCAACGAGGAGGAGTTTCATAGGGTTTGGAGAAAATAGGCAGCACAGCGTTAGCTTATTGCTTGTATCAACTTTGTTTTGCTTTTTTTTTTTCTTTTTTTTTTTTTTAAAAAAAAGGACCTTTTTAGCCAGGTTTAAGTAGGAAGTTTCTGACCTGCAGCTATTCCTTCAGTCACTCTGAGTGCATTTGGTAGTGCTGACCCCCACAGCTCCCTCAGACAGGATATACGAGCCAGGTGCTCATGATTTCAGAAAGCTTTAATCTAATTATATTTTTATATATGAAGTAGCCCCATAAATGTGATCCTTGCCAATGCCGGTGAAAGGCCAGAGGCTTTGCAGCAACCTGGTGGCACAGAGCTCTCAGGAGCTGTGGGGGTTGGCTTCACGCGAGCTGCTTCTGACAGCTGCCCGCGGTCGAGCAGGTACTGCCCAGCCTGTCCCCCAGCACAGCATGGGGGACCCGCGTGCCCCACGGCAGGCTCCGGGCAGCCGAGGGACGCCCTTTACCTCAGCTGAGGCCAGGGGAGGCTTCGGGGCAGCTTTCAAAACCCGAGCTGGGAACTGATAAGAAGAAAGCAGGCTACAATAAAGCATACCGAACCAGCCCCAAGCGAACCGAGGCCAAGCCAGCCCCACCGTGAACACCCTGATCCCTGCGGTGGAGGGCAGGGAATGCTGGTGACGTTGTGGAAACACCTCCTGTCCTCCACCCCCCGCCAATTTGTTTGCACCTTCACAACCCAGAGGAACACTGGAAGGGTGAGCCTAACACCAGAAAGGGGTAGGCACTTGGAAGTTTTGTTTAACAATTTTAAATGTATTATTAATAAGGCTTTTCTACGTAACGATGGGCTATCAGACTGTTAAAACATGAACCGGACTAGTAAGAAATTTTTAGGTCTTCATCTATGTCATGTGCCCTTTTATAACTTAAGAAGATTCAGTATCAATAAAGCACGTCTTCCCATCTACAAGGAATAGCTTTTAAAAGCAAGTAAGAGAACCTGAAAAGCTTTGGAAGATTTTAAAAAAACTTGGGTTCCTAAGAGCTGTAGATGATTAGCTCTCCTACCACTTTCCACGGCTTTTTCCTTACTCTTTCCATATGCAAAACCTTTATCTTTAGCAACACGTAGTAGAGAGTAATGATAATAATGGATGCTGCCAGACAAGCTCTCATTTGGGCAACTGCATCTGACTGACGAGGGTTTGTCGCGGGACACTAAGGATACGCATGCCAAATCACGGCATAATTGCTACACACCGCATCCAAGTGCTCACTTTCCAAATACGTAATAAGCTTTCAGAATGAAAATGAAAAAAAAAAAAAAGAAGAAACTTTAGTGTATATAGTATTAAAAGTGACCTACCGAAATGAATTTTAAACATGGTATTGTTAAAAGCTAACTGCGTTGAGGAAACTATAAAGAGCCCATACGTTAAGCAAGCAAAACTATGTGACATCAAGAAAAGCCTTACCTTCCACCACATACCAGTTATAAACAAAACAATCCTACTGCCTACCTCTGAAGTACATTTACTACTATGGGAATTGGTTTACTTGTTTAGATGGATAGGTAATTTAGGTATTAGTCATTATATTACGGGTTAAAAGACCTGCTTTATTACTAACACTGTAATTGACTCACAGAGATTACTTGCTGAAACTGCAAATGCTTTTCACGGAGCTTCTTTGTTCCACTACTGTGTAAGACCTGTGATTAATATTAACCTTTATTTCAATGCAGATCCTTACAAAAGTAAGAAGAAAATATTCTCTTTTTTGATCCTTTGGAAGAAACTACCCTCACTCTCGCAGACCTTAAACACCCAAATTCCCAGAGACAGTTTTGTGAAATGAATCCTTTGATGAGCTTCAGAATCAGGCATTTTAACAAAAAAACCCAACCCCTGTCTCTATACCCTGCTGCTGCCACCGTTGCTAACGATTATAAGCTTTCAGTACTGTGAATAATTCAGAAACTCATCTGTTCCTTTCAGTGTAAAGACAACGTTGAGAGAAAAAGGTCACTTTTTCCCCCTTCCAACCGCTGACTTTTCCATCCCAGCACTGGTCTGATCGCATGATACACCTAGTGTTTGACATGCATCCCCTGACAGCTTCTTAGCAGCAGTCAGTCTGTTTAGCTTAGAGTACAAAAATAATAGGAGCACAAAGGAATGACAAGTTTCAGCGGTTATACACACAGTACCAGCGCTCACGTTTACTGTAGCTATTTCAGATACTTGATGTACTGTAGGCCTATATTTAATTATAAAATAGACAGATGTCAGCATACGTATTGCAACCAGGCAATCTGGTACCGATGCACAGAAACAGTGGTACTTGAAAAACATTTATTAAAAATAAATAGGAGCAGTATAATCATCTGTTTTCCAAAGACTAACACTTGAGAATCCTCCCCTTCAGGCCTTTTTGAAGAGACTGTAAATTTACTGCCACTTCCTCTTTAATCTTGTGATTAACAAGTACACTGGAAGGCTGTCAATATATACACATACAATAAGCAGTTTTCTTTGAAAATGGTATCTGTCAGAGCAAGACAGACTTATGCAATATAGTATTTAAAGGGATTAATTACTGTTTACTTGAATCTTCTCCTCCCTTCACTTAAATTAGAACAATTTCTTTGGCCAAGAAGGCTTATTTTAAATACATACGCAGAGGATCTGAATTATAGTGAATGCTTCATTTTCCAAATTAAGATGATTGGTCAAAAGTGTTTTGACTTGAACTTTCATTGAACTCTTTAACAGGCACCCAATTGGAAGGCTGCTGCACTCAACCACAAGTTTGTGCTTAACCATGAAGAAAGCTAGAATATTCTTCGATATTAAAAAACCCTCTGGCAGTTAATACAGCAAAGCATAGCATCCCAGTATTTTTACTCATCTATTTCATCCTTTTCTTCCTCTGGTTGAAACCTTGATGGTCAAGGAAGATGACCACCAAAGGGAGAATGAGAGATTACGATGCTTCCCCTCTCAAACAACAACAACAACAAAAAATTAAAAAAACAAGCATAAAAACAAACCACAAACACCCTCCTCAGGGAACAAACTGCTCCCCTCCCCAATCCTCAGTATTTATGTAAGGTCTAGCAGGTTCTGGTTTGTTACCTGACATCTTTTCCCCCATTTCCTTCCTTCTTGCCAAGTAACTTGAGATCTATCACAAAATGTCAAATTTGGTCTCCCTGGTTTTGCTGAAGGACTTTTCAATGTTTCCATTATGAAGATCAATGAACTCCTCTCTCAGACTTCAGCAGAAAGAACAAGAGCACTCTATCCTGAGGAGGGTAACTTTTGTCCCAAGTGTCCTTCACTCAGAATCACCTCCCTAAACCTCACTGAAAATTAACCATTTCACAAAAATAATAATAATAAAAACCAACAACCAAAAAAAAAAACCACAACAAACAAAAAACCAAAATCACCCCCACAAAAAAACCCAAACACACAAAGCAAAAAAAAAAAAAAAAACCACAAACAAAAACTAGTGTGCACTTACTCATCTGCTCTAAATTTTGGTTTAATACCTTCTTGAGAGAAAATACCACAAGTAGATACTTATTCTGAAGAGTCTCTGTTACTAATTTAAATGCTCCCTAAAGATCTCAATTCTAGACAGACTGTCAGAAGCATACTGCACAAAGAGTCAAAAGTGGTTATAAACTTTTGGTTGCATGTCCGCGACCTCCCATTACAAACATCCTGTGTAAAACATGAGTAAATCCGGACAATCATAGCGCATTCCGAGTTCTTGATCATTTTGTATTACCATCTCTGCATCTCTAAAGAAAGTTACATTCATGCTATGTGTAGATCTAGATTATGTCAGGATCTGAAAGATTCTAATAAACGCACAGGTTCCTTTACAAAACTGTAGAGTAACAAGCTATTCTTGGGCGTCTGGTAAAAGAAGCAATTCAAGTATTTGTTTCTGTGGTAGGATTTATATGTATAATCTATATATTCAAAACGATAGAGCAATCTTCCCAAGCTTAAAAAAGGAAAATGGTTGTGGGGATATTTATTTTTTTTTAACTTCAGACAGGTATGCTGCCTGCGAGGAACAGGGAGTTGGGCTCGATGACCCTTATGGGTCACTTCCAACTTGAGATATTCTATGATTCTACGGCAAAGAGGGAGAACACCGAGAATACTTCAGATGAGTAGGCTACTCTCCTACCAACTAACAGAGCAGCTCCTGCACTTACAGATGGGAATGATACGAGCTGCAGTCCACAAAAGGCAGCTGCAGGCTCTCTTAGCCACACAACCCATAGACTTACAGAATCATTTAGGTTGCAACAGATCAAGTCCAACCACTACCCTAACACTGCCAAGTCCACCGCTAAACCATGTCCCTAAGCACCACATCTACACGTCTATGAAATACCTCCAGGTATGGTGACTCAACCACTTCCCTGGGCAGCCCGTTCCAATGCTAGACAACCCTTTTGGTGAAGAATTTTTTCCTAATATCCAGTCTGAACCTGCTCTGGAGCAACCTGAGGCCGTTTTCTCTCATCATAAACACACACTGAAGCCTTAGAAGCCAACCTGCCTCTTCAGGACAAAATACCTCTGCAAAGGCTGTGACAGCGTAAGACAGCCAGCATGCAGGAGGCACATCCAGAAATTCACACTGTAAGTTCAGCAGCGTACTGCAGCTATTTAGCTTTATAAACAGGAGACAAAAAAGAATAAGTCAATATAGAGTACATCCAACAGATCAATAGGCGTAGCAGTTCCCATTTAGACCAAGACTTTCAACTCAGAAATTGAAGTAATTAACTCCTTTATCCCAATGTTTTGTCTCAAGCCAATAACCAGTAACACCAACGTGCTCTGCACAGTATTTTGGTGATGTTCCTTGTGAAGAGTCAAAGTTTGGATTTCTCACACTTGTACATGTGAAGTGTGGAAGGAAACTGAGCAGTAGAGCAGAGGAGGCATTTCATTCAATCCAATGTATTTAAAAACATTTCTACCAGCAGGTTTTACGGTCCAGCTCAGAGCCCTGTCCTTCTGCACCACTGCAACGAACACCAATAACCAGTACTCATGAACATGATTTTCCCCCCCCCCCCCCCCCCCCCCGCTGGACTTGCCTACCACCAGTAATCTTTGTGACATACCATATTGAAAAAGGAAGGCAAACAAAAATGAAGAGCTAGGAATTTATCCTCAGCTGTAAACAAGAAATACCAGTTGGTATAATGACCGCCATGTACAATACATTTATTTACTATACCTCTTGTAACAGCAAGCACCAATGCAAACTACATTATGAAAAAAAATGAATTAAATATTTATAATTTCTTGTTAAAACACAGCCAGTATGTATAACAGAAACATTAATGTAATGCACTACCAATCTTGATACAGTCTTTAGATTTTTACATCTCAATTGTTGGATTTTTTTAAAGAAACATCTAGGAAATATGCCCAACTGTCGGTAACAAAAAGTAAGTAAAGCATCTCAGTTTAAGGGTTATTCTTAAACTTCAAAATAATTGGAAAACACTGACGAGTAATGGAAAACACCTACATAAAAGCTTTGCATTGTTAATTGTTTTAAAGTTTGTAAGTTCAGTGAGAGTTGCAACATGAAATCTTAAATATTTATATGGAAGTTGTCATTTATCAGATTCCCATTGTCTCTTCCTAATATGTTCACACTTCGAATTGTGTGCTGAAACGTCAAAGAATTTCAACAAATTAATTGCTTGTCTCTTTTTACTAAGATCATTAAAGCTTAGTGGTAGCAGTAAAAAAAACATTGTTCATTATTTTTTAGCGAAGGAGGGAGGAGGGAGGAAGAGGGCACTATGGCCCAAACTTAGGGGACAACAGGCATTAAATAAAAAAATGGTAACAAACGGAATTTTGGAATGCGTACACAACCGTATGCTGCTAAACCTGCTAATACTTACATACACGCTTAATCTTACTACAGCTAGGAGTCCAATGTCTGGAACAAAATTACACATACAGTTTTCAAGGTCACACACTTATGTCTGTGAGTTAGCCTATCACTCTGAAAAACTTGTCTTGGTTGCTGAATGATTTACATTCCAGTATTCCAATTTTAAATAAGCTTTCACAACTCACCTTAGAGTGATTAGTCAGAATCTCAGAATTCGCGATGGGTATGGAAAAAACATTGTTTATAACATACTGTATGGAAGCTATCTATAATTACCATAGCTGTTTCTTTCCTGGCTATTTAATTGCCTTCCATAATCATTTACAATCCATATGCAGCTGTGCATTCTATTAAAAAAAATAAATATTCTTGGACATTACTGTATTAAAATATCCAAAACACCTAACACAAAGCCCGTAATATTTTCATACCTTGCTGTTCAGGAGCCTCTCAAGAGTCTTCCAAATACACTTTTCATGGCAACAAAGCAAAGCTAATAGACAACACAGATTAAGATTTATGACAAATTTGCCCTTTTTTTAGAAGTTACATTACAAACAACTACCTAAAGAACACATAATAGCAAGGTTATTTAGCGTAAAAAATACTTGTCAGTGAAGCTCCACTGGTGCGTAAGCCTTTGAAACCCATGTTTCAGACAGAAAACAATCACAAATCACAGCCTTCAGTAAAAGATACAACATGTAAACTATGGCTTGAAGCACTCTCTTGGGGAATGTAAACTATTTAAATATATAAAAAATTACCTTTATGTCCGTCTCTCCCAGTCTTGGAATCCCTATCAATTCATACACCTTTCTTCACCGATTTTTCTCCCAGCGGGAGCCAGTAGCAGTTGCTGAGGGAAGCGGAGGTTTCCCTCCCATCCTCTGTAGCAGGTCAAGGTTTGCTACAACCCAAAACCCCCAAAGCCAAGCTCACAGCAAAGGGGCTGCAAGCATCCTCTCTTCCTACAGCTCTTCCCATTCCAGGTACTCTTCAGGTTCCCCTACTAACCACTGAATTTAACTCAGGCAAAGAGAAGAAGGATTTCAGGCACACATTACAGACAGAGAACCCAACGGATGACTACGAAGGTATCTTTTGTATAAAGGCTTTACAGAGCTGCTGAATTCAATATCACTATTTCCCATATGCAGCTTGCTCGGTTGACGAGAATGTTTGCCTTCTCCTTAGTGATCTCCCAACCTTCCCTGCAAAGCAAATGATCTAAATGATCCAGTTTTGATCATAATCTCTAAAGAGTAATACTACGGGTAGCTAATGTTTGTCGTATTGGAGGTACAATGTGACTTTTAAGGTTTTCTACCAGCTTGTTGAGAACAGAGTTGAAGACAAGACCAGCTGCCTGGTCCAAAATATTCCAAGTAACTGAAAGGACAGAAAACTTTTTTCCTTCAGTCAGAATGTTGTGATCAGCAAAACAACAAATGTTTTACAGTGTTTATGTTAGAAGATATTCTAAGATTGTATTACCTCAGAAAAATCTACTTCCTCCCTACATACAGCAAGACTGATACTCCTTGCCAAAAAAGAAATAAAAAAAAAAAAAAAAAGCATCAGAAACAGGAATTATAATTGCAAGAGAACACAGCATTTGTCATGCCTAGTTTCATAGATGTTGTCTTCTAATCCCTCCAAACTGAAAACTATGTCGGAATATTAAGAAGTTATGAGAATGTAAATACACTAAAAGCACAGGCATAGAGACCAACTAATGGGAAAGTCTGAACTGAATCTGTGGAAGGATTTTTCTTCCACCCTCCCACCACTGACCCAATAATTTGATGACATTTCAGAACAACGTCCTGGAGACATCTGTCAGACAACTGCACGAGGGACAAGAGGTGCAGGTCTTAGACTCCACAGTAGCTCAGCAGCTTATTGAATTGCAATGATCAAATTCAGATTTTTAAAGAATAACAGTAATTGTCAAGAAATGGTAAAGGCGTGGTTTGTCTGTCTATACACACACACACAAGATATAAAAAAATTCCTTTGATGTAGTGGAGAATACTCAAGTGTCTGTAAAAATCATTTTAGATCTTTCACATTTCTAGAAGAATCTGTTTCACATCAGTAAAAACAAGCATGATAAAGGTGACATTTTATAAAGTTCTTTGCAAGATAGGCTCTAAAAATATAAGTTGCTGTGGTGTAACACAAAATACTCCTAGAGACAAACCAACAGACAGATGATAGCAAAACAGGGTATGAATAAGTGTTTTCTCTGTGGAGAAAGGTCCCACAGAGAGTTGTGTTAAAAACTAATGAGAGATTAACAGCAAGGCCACAAATTTTACTGGGACTGAAGATAAGATAATTCACTGTCTCCTACAGCTCAAGAAATAGGGATTTCTTCATACCTTTTCACATAGGCACACAGAGCGGAACAGGATATTCAAACAGCCGAATGCTTCGCCTGACTAGTACAGTTATCCTTATACCTTTATTTTAGAATACCCCCGCAGCACAATGCCACAGCATTTCTTAAGTCAAACCACCAAGATGCCACTACCAAAAATAGTATCTACTGCTCTTCCACCCAACCCATATACTTGCAGGGCTTTGTCTAGTAGTCGTACATCACTATGAGCAAGAAAATCAGCCAATTTGTTTTACTGGGTTTATTGTTTTTTCTTGAGTCCACTGAGGTAGTACATGAGAAAAAAACCCTGCCTTCCAGAAAAAGAATTATAGAAGTTCATGTGTTCGCTTAGAACACTGTTCTCTCCTACGGAGAGTCGTAAGATATGCAAATAGCAAGAAAGTGGTCAGAAAAAAATCAGTTGAAAAATGGGCAGTTTCATAATTTTAATCTTACTGCAAGTAGATTAGAAACACCTTTCTTCATTCTTGCATGACTTGTTTTTCAATGTTATTGTTAACAGCGTTTTAATTCTAGGGAAACCTAGAGAAAACTTTCCTTCTGCCCCTCCACGTGGAAGCTCCTCAGCTTGGACAGGTTTGTACCGGGTCCGTGAGCTGAAGCACTTCACCGTGCTGAATACCAGAGCAGGCACGAGGAGCGAAAGGAACAGGGCAGCTCAGAAGGGCCTCTTTTGGTGGTGGGGAATTAACTTGGCTCCACTCTCTGACACCCCCGGTGTGCCTGCATGCTAGTTTATGTAGGACAACGAGCATCATCAAGAATCTGATAAGAAATAAGAAGGATATGAAGCACCGAAGACACCACAGAGCATGCTTGGGCCTGGTGATCCAGAGGGAGTTTGTCTCTCAGACCGAGAGTGCTGGGTTTAATATGGCATTTTCTGTAAGAGCTCAAAGCATGCTGCAGGGAATTTGTTAATTCTCACACACCCACCATTAAATAAGAAAAAATACAAGGCGGGGGGGGGGGGGGGGGGGGGGGGAAGTGTGTGTGTGTGTGGAATCCTTCAAGTCGAGACTACTCCCTTCTCGTGGAAACGTGCTTTAGCAAGGGGAAAACATAATTTGTATTTTAAAATCAGGCATAAATATGAAAAACTATTTTAAATTAATTTTTGATGGAAGAACTCAGTGAAAACAAGAAATAGTACCAATAAAGCAGTTACAGCTCTTTCATTAAGATTCAGCATTTATGCAGCTCTTTCTGCATAACTCGGCGTGGCAATCCACCAACATTTGTTGATGCTGGTATCTTGAGGTCATCCTCACTAGTAAAACACATGAACAAACAGTAGGTTGTCTGTGATTTTCTTTTCTTCAGTGTCATAACATATACACCAAAGACAGAATATAGACCTGGATTAGCGTATATAAAAGAACAAGATTAAATATTATATTAACACTATTAATAGCAGTTACAAAACACTTATTTTTTCTGGATGAAGTCAGAAAAAAGCGATGAAGACTCAGGAAATAACTGAGAAAATAACCTGAAAACTTACAGGCAAGTGAAGATTTTTCACATGCAGAAAGTATTTTGTTCAGCTTGAAAAGTGTATTTATCTAACACACAATGTCGCTGGTTTACAGTTGTGTACTACTCATTATTTGAAACCTAGAGAATAAAAATAACTATCATATCCACTGGAAAAAAACACTTCCATCTCCATACTGCCAAAATAAAATCTACTGCTTATAATTTTTTTCATAATATCTGACTCTTCAAACCTAATTGTGCTTTGTTTCAATTGTTGTATATTTATCAAATCTTACATTCACAATTGTCCTAAAGAAATTACTTCCATATTATACATTTATATTTACAGCAACTTCCAGAAAGCAGAGTTTTACAAGGAATGTATTGATTGCAAGATAATAGATGGTAGGTGTGCGATCTAAGTAGTTTTTCTTCAGAAAAGGGATCAAGTGATAAAGTAGTGTTGTGATTTGTAAAGGTCACATACTGGCAGATCAAATCAATCTCAATTTTGAAAATGTGTAAGAATAAAAAAAAAATTGAATTTCTAAGTGATGGATTGTTAACAATGCCTAATTTTAAAGAGGCAGTAATAACCATAGCTCTAATTAAGATATTTTGGTGAAGCCATTGTATTAATTTCTACTTCTAGGATAGAAAAAACTGTGTTGCAAACTGTCCGTTTGAAGCAAACTTAACTTTCTGCTCAAATGTCTTTTATCTCCCCATCTACCCTAGCTGCAAATATTTTTCCAATATTGTATTATTTTTAATACAAATAAATTGCACATATAAAAATAATCAAACAATTAAAGTCTATTTGCATTTGGATTTAACCTAATTAACAACAGTCTGCAAGACATACCTTGAACTTTGGAGACAGCTTTTAAAACTAAATCCATGAGCTTAAAAGAGAAATTTAGTACAAGATAAGTGAAGGGCAGAGTCCTGGTACATCTCATTATCCCCGCCCAAGTATGTTACAAACCGACACACGACAGAAACGGACAGACGACTACGGTTTAAGAGAAATACATGCGTGTTCTGTTCCTTTGAAAGAGAATAATTACTAGATTCAGGAAGTCACGCAGCATTTTACTAGCACGAAAAGTGTCAGTACTAGTTTCTTCATTTTGTGAATATTCAGGTAGGAAAAACGAGGTATCTTCTCTGTATCAACACAAAGTGTTTGACAGTCACTGAGCTTGGTCACGCGAAGGCATCAAGGACGCCAAGATTACTGGCATCCTCTTGTGGTACCACCTTGTCCAGGCTGGAGAAGGCTTGCCTGCAGATCCCAGATGCCCAGGTGTGGATGCCAGCCCCCCAGCCTCCACCAATATGTCACAGCCATTTAGCACTTCTAACTTTGTGAACGTGAGAAACATTGAAGTATCTTTAGCTAAGAGTGCTCCAAGTAACACCTGCCAAACCCTGAGCGTTGTTCAGAGGGCAGCTGCTGGACACTTCTACAGTCAGACGGTTTGCAACGTCATCTTCCAGCAGATGGAAACACATGCAACACACACAGCTGCTAGCTGTAGGAAAAGCTCTCATTCGTGTAGTAGAAAGTGAAAGACAACAGCAGCTACTCCAGAGCTGAAAAGCTGCTTACACTATTGATGACAAACTAAATACCAAAGCTTGGTACTTGCAGCCCTGCCACCTACAAGCCAGGAGGAGGGAGAATGCATTCCCAGGAACGCATCAGGCTCTCGGTGACAGCAACACAAGCAGCCAGGGGAGCTGAGCATCCAGTGCTGCGTCTGAGGCCCACAGTAAAAGAGGGTTACCTTGATGTGTACGATGCACTACCTTGACTGTCAGAGCAACTGTCCTAGGGGAAGAGCAAGAAGGAAGAAAGAGGAGAGAAAAGAACTCTCTTGGGTTTGCTTCTTCATGTCTGCAGGTTATGGCTAGGCAGGACCTGTGTCAGCCTGCCTCTGCACTGCATGTAGGCTCTGCAGCTGTTTGTTTCCCGAAATACCGACAGACAAGGCTCTTGATCATCATTTCACGATGTCAAATGGGAGCAAGTGATAGGCAGGAGAGAAGTCAAAGGGATGGAGAGGGAAAAGGCAGTGGGGAGGAGAAAAAAAAAAAAAAAAAAAAAAAAAAAAAAAAAAAAAAAAGAGGCAGACAAGTCCTTCCCCCCCCGGAATCTGCAGCTGTATCACTGAATCACTGTTCTCTCAACCAGACCATCCTTGTGCATGACAGTGACAACAGACCATGGATATTCTTAACAGCAGAGAAAAAACCCTTTCTCGAGATGAAAAATATTATCACTTTATTACTTGGCAGAGGACTAACAGTTCCCATCAGAAATGAATACATTTTAAAATACCAGTGAGCTCCTGTGCATGTACGATCACACTGGCACACTGACAGTGAGAAGTACCTTCCTCATGGCCCTGTGTATGTACCTGCTCACCTTCCAGCAGGAACAGAGCACTGGAAGTTCCTAGTTTCCCATGGAAAAGCCCCTGCTGCTAATGGCCAAAACGTGTCTGTTGTCCCTCGCCAAATGGAGCTAGCACAGACATATACAAAAATGGCTCTGTGCATCTTTAAATTCTGAACTGACTGGGATGCATCAAGTCTGAAACTGAATTTCCTCCCAAACTGTACTTTTGAAATGGCTCTAGAACTGACAGTAAAACAGAAACATCAACTCTACACCCAAACTCTTATTATCGTACCTTGTGGGAGGATAGAAGTGTCCCTGCTTGTGCTCTTATTCACCACCTCACATTGCTCTGCAAGTGGGCCAGGAGATAACACACATATGACAGCAGTAGAAGCATCATAAAGCTCCAGTGTCCAGTGTTGCTTGAACATAAAAGCTCCAACTACAATACAAACTAGACATATTGAAGCGTTCCTGCTGCTACAATCGACGTCCTGGAGATGACACTTTGCCTGGCATTTCGGAGATTTCGCTGAAGCTCTCCCCAGGTTTCAACAACTGAGCCACACATGCCGTAGACTAGCTTTCACCATATGCATCTTGGAACAACACAGCGCATCCTGTGACTGCCTTTGGTATCAGAAACGCATACCTGGATTCAACAACTTTCGTGCCTGCAAAACTGCCATTCCCCCTGAAAAGACATACTTCAAAGACATGGTTACTAGAATACAAGCACGTAACGGCATTCACCTTTTCACACATCTACGCAACCTGTTTTGAAATAGTGAATATCAAATCTCAACCGAATGTTTCCTAAATTCCTTAGTGTAACCCATACTTAAAAACAAATGAACCAAAAAATGCTTCAAAAAAAGAAATGACACAACCACGTACAGAAAGGAATTTCTGAAATGTTCAAGCAAGCCACAGGGCTTAGAAAACACTAAAAAGAAAAAAAAAAAAGTAACGTTTACACCTTACTGTTCATATTTTAAAGCCATGAAAGAATCACTCTGATTGAACCTCTGAATGCATTTCAGAACCATAGTGCATCTTATTATCCAGTTTATAAAATTAAAGTAGTAACTTTAATAGTAGATTCATGGCATTTTCGCAAGCATTGTTGATAAACACCAGCAATAAAAATAAGACAAGTTCTAGAAGCAATATACTGTGCTTCCACAAGAGCAAAGCAGAAAATCAGTGGTGGTGGAAATCTAGCTCAAAAACAAAAAAGAGCTGTCACTGAGCAAAAGAAATTAATTTCCACAAAAGAATAAGGGAGGTGTTCACTGTCCACTTCCTCTAGACCAGTATTCACATGAATAACATCCCATTGTAGACCAACAGTAAGACCTGAATAAAACTATTTTTCTCCCTGTTGCCTCAAAATGTAAAGTCAACATACATAAACTAATATTCCAGATTAAAATAAGAAACTAATATTATCTTAGTTACAAATTATACCTAAATTTTATTCCTATTGAAGTCACTATTGTAGGTAAGCTTAATGAAAATAATAACTGTATGGGTACACCGACAGAGATATCACAATTGCATATTATGCCATAAATTTTTGATCCTCAATTCCTATTCCAAAACAACTCTTAAAGATGTCTTGTTCCTCTTGCCTTTATAGCTAAATGATAAAGAAGTTCTTGTCAGAGCCTTGCAGAATCTCTGTTCTCACACCAGAGCCAAAACACAGCACTGTACTAGCTACTAAGAAAAAAGTTAACTCTATCCCAGCCAAAACCAGCACGCAAAGGCACTTCAACTGCTTTTCTGTTTAAAAGGAGAACATGAATTCTGCCAAGCTGGAACACTAATGCCAACAAAAAGTTCTCCTAATAATTACCTCCCTCACTAAGGAGATACTAAATTACATCTGAAAAAAACTACAGACTTCTGCATACTCCTAAATCATTAAGATAATGTTTTGTCTACAATATAGAGTAAGGTAGAAAAATGTTGTAACAAAAAAGGTAATTATACACTTTCAAACAAAGTAGGAGACGTAAAGAACTCTCAAAGGCTTCTGGGGCAAATTCGGCTCTTGTGTTGAAAGTCTGTTCACATTTTCTAAAGGTTTGGATAGAATTAGCTTTAAAACAGAATACCTTTCAGAGCTACTCTCTGGTCAGGCAATGAAGTCTAACTGCGTTTGTCACAACATGTGAATACCAGTTTGGTAGGAGCCAATTTTCATTAGTTCACATTTGAAGTTAAAGCACTGACTGAAACACAAGCCTCCAAGTAAGTTGTATTCTTTGCCTAACTGATCACATCACATCTTTTCAAGTTCTACAGCTGTAGACAGCAACAGCACACTAATGAACAATTTGCCTGCATTCAAGAGTCTCCAAAATGCTTTAACACCTGACATTTAAGAAAAAAAAAAACCCAAACACACAACACCACAAAACCACAAAACCAAACATGCTTTCTTTGCCTGGAATCTGATGGCAGGAACTATTGCATGTCTGGAGCACTGTATCAGCCCTACAGATGATGCCATCAAATATCGGTATGACTCAAGTTCAGAGCTCGAGCTGTTGTAGCTGTTTGGCTCTACGGGTATCACGCAGCACCATGGCCTGGGAGTTGTTCCCTTGTCCTTGAGCCTTGCTTGTCAAACTGGCTGGTGCTCATGGTGCAAGCTCCTAGCTTCCACTGCACTGCATAGTGGCAAAGTCTTGTTTTCACAAGAAGCACCAGCTTCTAGCTCCCCCCAGTCCCAGGTAAATACGTAAGAATGCAGAACATCTTAGGCAGGCAGACTGACTCTTTGAATGCAAATGCAAGCTGGGAATGAATTTTAAATTAGAGAAGACACTGAAAGGGCTAGGAATCAGCACACAAAGCAGTCATGAGGAATTTGTAGACTGGATCTCAAGTAGCTTCCTTTGATACTGGAACAAATCAAAGCGGATTACAAAACGTTCACTTTTTGTCTGGGGTCTGGAAGGTGTCTGTAACAGTAATTCAGAGATCATTCTGAGCAAAGAAACTTTAGGGGTGAAAACAAGCGGAGAAAACATTGATTTAAAGTCAAAAACTGAAGCAGCCCAGCAGCCTTAACTGTGAGTAGTTCCCACACCAAGCACCAGAGCAATCTTCGCAGGCTGTCCAGTGAGCAGCACATGCGCAAGTCTAACAAGGCCGTTACAGCATAAGCCCTACAAGACCCAAGCATCCTGAGGCTGTACACAGAGGAATGTAGAAGCAGGAAGCAATATGCACTTTATTTTTAATTAGCAGACCTCTATACCAGTCAACAAGCCAAGGGCCTCCACACTGGACTCAGTAACGCAGGGCTACCACAGCTGAGGGAGTCTGGTTTTTGTTATTCTCCAGAAACTGAAGGATCATATGCAATATCACGTATGAATCACAGTAAGTTTACTTAAGACTTCCAAATCTAACAATTGAAAACAACCCCAAAAAACCTGAAAATTAAATTTTAAGAAAATTATACACCCAAGTAACACGATACAGTAGCTGGAAGAAAGCAGACTAAAGTTATCTTGAAGGAATACATCCAACACAAGAGCTCCTGTTAAAATACACTTTTCTCATGTAACTAAGATCTGTACTGAAATGAAAGGAAAACACTGAAAGCAAAATACATGAGACAGCATATTTAGATTTTAAGTAAGAAAAAATTGTTTCATCTTGATCAGCTGGAAGTCAGCCAAGCTATAGGGCACTCAGAAAAAGAATTAATGCTCCTTTCACATGCGGCAAATAGGAAGGCAAAGAAGGAACAGAGCAAAATTACACTGTCAAGAGAGGAAGTTCAAACCACAAGGTAATAAAAAATGCCAATGTCATATATAGCAAATGAGATTCGCAGGTAGAAGAAAGGTATCAGTTGAGAAGTTCAGGATCAAACGTCACACCAAAGTTATTCACAGAAAGTCTAAATAGCAACTATATAAGCAGAACGGTTGACTTGTCCCCAGGAGAAACACATCTACGCGAAGTATTTAGAGGGAAAGTCAACACAAGCAGGCAAAGAGAACAGAGAAGAGTCATTAAAGGTGTCAAGAAGTATGTAACAGCTGAGAATCACGAGCACATAACTGTCAGTTAGCAGTATAGTTTAGACATGGTATATAGGAAAGAGCAGATGGCCCAGAAGTGACCCTTGTGAGAGGGACTCAAGAGAACAAGGGTCTTGTCACGTAAGAAGTGAACAAATATACACCTTCTTTTATTTTTTATGAGATGTGTAGAAAAAAAGTCCACAATAAAAAGGATAGGGCAGGCAGCTGGATGCGAGATTTGTAGAAACACAGCTGTTATATAAGGAAGAGAAAAATGAAAGAAATAACATCTGCACTCGGGGACTGCGCAGCTCCTCAGGGCAGCACCATTATATCGTTAGGTCAATCTCAAATATAACTTCTCAACAAGTATTTTGGAAAAGACTATGAGTAAGGTCTAACGCTGAGTAGATTCTCTTCTCACTACAAACCAATTCATGATAAACATGTTTCTTAGCTGGAGGATTTTTATACCAGGCCTTTTATAGAGATGACCTTTAAAACTTTTATTAACTGAACAATCTAAGCCAACTCTTACAAAGCAAGGCAGCAGGTAGGCAAACTCACTCCAGGTATTGGGTACATTTAGCCATTTATTTAAATTACCTAACTAGATAGAACTGTAAAGTGAAAATATCACTTGTCAGCACGTGTCAGCTATAATTGGTGCTGTACACTTCAGGAATAAACCAAAATTGATGACTCTCACAAGCATCTGACTAACTAGCAACTCAGTCTATGCCAGATTTTTTCTCTGAGAACCTGAATGGTTTCTAGATTATCCCTTTGCTTCTCTCAAACTAAAGATTTAACAGAATATGCTTATTACTTGAAGAAACCAAATTGTCATCACAGGAAACACCTATGGTATAAACAGTTAATAAGCACGTATTGGTATAATGATATAATAGTATAAAATTGCTAATAAGAAAATAGACTGATACTATCAACTTGCTCAGACCTACTTAAAGCACTAAGACAATACTATCTGTTTTGTTAAGAAAGAAGTCTTAACTAACAACAAATTTTAGTAAAGTTTCTTTATCTTTTTGCTATCTAAATATCGGTTGAACATTGGCGGATGCTTAACTCTGCAGCCTGGAGAACAGATCTAGGTTCTAAACTTCATATAAACATCTATTTATGGCATATGTATGTTGGTATGTCTTTCACATGGGCTGTAAGTAAAAATGTCCTCTCCAGCCTCGCAGTTTTTACATGAATTAAGTAGAGCTCACCTCGACAAGCAGGCCTGTAAATGTGAAAACTCCTGCATCCATTTGCCAAAATGCCGCCCTCCAAACAAATAAGAAAACGGAATATCAGAAGCTGCTTTTTTTATTACTGAAATCAGGAAAACAGGAGTAAGAAAGAAAACTAGGACGATAAAAGAGCAAATTAAGATTAAAACGTTTTACATCACAAAGATGCATCACATGCATATTGTTACAGAGCACATAAAAACATAACACTCTAATATGATTACATTTAAGTGTTCCATGAGGAAATGCATATGATATATTGTTGTGATTTAAAACATTTTATTTCTATTGAAGCAGCTCTACAGCTTTAAAACCTGCTGCAATTTTGCATATCTGCTGCCTTTTACATTCTTCAACATCAAATGACAGATTCTGCTGAATATTTACTTACTAAGAACCTTGGCAGAACTTGCAGACCCTGATTTTACTGTAGGATTGTAACTCTGTATGAGTTACCAGACTTCCTCCTTAGCACCATGGCATCAAGAACTAGAGTAATCTCAAGCAAAATTTTTGTCCGATTTATTTTGCTCACTGACAAAACTCCTCTGCCCCAAAATCTTGATGATTTGAAACATCCAAAAAATGTTAAATGTTCAGTACACAAAAGAGATCTCTGCTGCATTTATAAAATAGTCCACAGTGCAGCCTCAGAAGCTCAGTGGATAAATTGGAAATACAGATGCTTTACAGAAATACAGGTATTTTTATTTTACAGGACAGATCTCTAACCCTGCTTCATCTGGTAAAGACAAACACATGTTAAGTACTTACAGAAAAGCCTACATTCAATATAGAAATAAGTGTTCAAACACATGCAGTATATACATAAGTACAAGTTACACACATAGCTACTCAGACATAAATCTGTACGAAACCTTGTGGTATAAGTAGATAAACAAATGAATGTATGAATGATTATTGCTTATTTTCAAGTTTTAAACAGTGCAGGTTTCCAAGTCAAAGCTTTTGAAAGCTGGGAATGTAACATGTTGCTCTGAAAACACTGAATAAACCAGCAAAGAGGGGAAAGTTTGTTAAAAACATAGATAGTGTGACATGCCACAAGTGGGACAAGTAGTTTTGCCAGTATTTGAAAGCCAACAGCACAATGACAAAAAAAAGTTTATTTTTTTCAAATACTATTTCAAGTCATCTGATCTTGAGAAATTAAAAGAATGGCTCGATTATCTTAGCTTTCATTCTCAAATCATGATGGAGAATGATCACAACTTGCAAGAAATTTAGTAAATACATGGTTCAGTTTATGTTTCACCAGCAATAATGCAGCAAACCTCTATCCACTAAGCGCATAACGTTAACCACCTTTTCATATTCAAATTGAAAAGGTTACTGTAAAAAAAAAAAAAAAAGAATACATATAGCACCTTTTCACTGATTTTCTTTAGTGTTTCTTAGTGCCGAAAACGTCTGCATAATGTATGCAGCTTTGCTAGTAATATACCACAATTCTCCAGTTTCCTTTTAGGCAGACTAATACTGGTCTCAAAAAAACCCAACACAACCCCCCTGTATTGTACCAGTCTCAATAGGTTCCACAGCCACAAAGACATTGAAGAGTCTCCTCTTCCATGGAACCCTTGAGGAAAACTAGCTCCAGCAGAAATCTATCTCCCATCTTCTCTTCATCTCTGCCAGTGATTTTCGTAAAGTCCTCCTACCAATTAAATGACCTGTCCAGATGGGCATAATGTGTTTTCTGGGCAACTTCTGTACACCAAGCCGGTGCTGAACCCTTCCCTGCTTCCCCCATACCTGGTCCTGCAGCTGCACCATGCCATCTACGCTGCAGGACCGGAGGTGAGCAGGACCATGCTCGGCCCAGCTCTCCCACACGAGGTGGCTTCATTCCACTCACAACATCCAGCACATGGAATGGCAACACGAACCAAGAACCGGCAGCGTCCAGCTACAAATACATGGATTTCAACTGCTGATGTGAAGTCAGATTTAGGGAAAACTGAGAAGACCGAAGCCCATTAGCTTCCATCTATCCCACTAAAAGCATATGCATCAACACGGAAAGGACGACTAAACCGAGCCATCTGAAATACAGCTCATCTTTCACTTTCCATTGCTCTTTGCGGAAGAAAAGCAACTTACATGGCAGTCCTGAGAGCTTTAATTGAGGGATTTCAGATATTTGTACTCCTTTTAGTTTGTTTACTGTTTGGTTTTAATCAAAAACTTTCCATCAAAACAAACTGTAAGTTGATAGCAACATGATTCTGTTCCAGTATCACAACATTACTTTTGCTGGTAGACTAGCAGCCTTCCCAAATTTCAGTTATTCAAAGACAGGCTAACTAGTTTGAAAAAGAAATCATTGGTAAGAAACAAACAATCCCAGGGAAATAAAACAGGGGCTTAAGAGGAGGATGGCGTTTTCAAGGGGGGCAAACAATCCACAGAAAGAAATCTCCTTTAATAACTACATTTGCCAGAAAGCATAGAATTAATTATTGTTCCAATATACATAATGTATGCAGAGACCTCAAATAACAGACATCGCTACCTGGCATTTCAGACACAGTTGTTGGAGTACACTGATTGTAAGCATAACTGCTCGTATTACGAAACAGGCAGATGGTCTGCTTCACCAGAAACATTACAGTCTGACATTTGTTATCAATTGTACTGATTTAATACTAATGAGAGTAAATGGAGACAGATTTGCAAAAATCTGTCTCTCAGGAAGATGTATGTATGCCTTTAAAAATCTTTTACTTCAGATATATCATGCTATGGTACCAAGAGGAATAACGATATATTTTAATATACAGCACCACTCTGACATTTGCACAGAGCTTTCAGGTCAGTAGCCAAAGCCTACGACTACAGGAGAATAAATCTATTCAGGAAAAGGAGCACGGGTGGCATTTTTGAGCCTCTGTCGTAGCAGCAACCAAATTATGATTAAATTTACTTTTTACGATATTGTAAAACACCATTATACCCACCGTCAGTGAAGACTTCCATTCACAAGTACAGCGATTATAAGCACAGTAAGCTAAGTTACGCTCGTTCTTGAAACCCCGAGGTGCTCTGCTCCTAGCTGGTGTGTCCCTGCTGACACCACCCTTGCTGCAGGTGGGAAAGAAGGAAAAGCCCAGCTCCCCCCAACACCATGAACTACAGGAACCCAAGATGGGTTATGCAGAGCAGCCCACCCCACCCCAGAACACCAGCTGTGTCGTGGATTATGGTACATACATCAGGAATCCAAACCGATGAACATCAAACAAGGGGCACAGATCACCAGTGCCTTCTCAAGCCTAACACTTCTCCTTAAACTTTGTTCTACCGCATGCAATTACTTCGGGTCTTCAGAATCATTAAGGCTACATTTCTCATCATGATGAAGTGGTGAAAGTGCTCCTTGTGAAGTTAGCGTCTGCCCGCCAGTGTTTCTGTGAAGTGACTACATTAATACCTCTGAGATTTCTGTTGGTTATGAACAATGGTAAAGCACACCGAGTCTTTAAACCATCTTTTCAAATAAAAATTAACAACAAACACCGTGCTCTCGCAACGAGGTGCTGAAAGATGGGCAAAGCGCTATTTTGGATTTAAGAATGACTTTTAAAATACAGGGCTGTGTAACGGCAGAGCATTTAGTGAACTGCTGACCCTCAGCAGACTGCCTAGCTATATAACAGTTCCCCAGAGCACCAGCGTTCCTCCTCCAGGACACGCCAGGGCAGGGGCACGGAGCCCCTGCAAAGGGCTACAGCAAACTGATGCCACAGAACTCCTTGCTCGTTCTCCACTCAGATACTTTCCATTTCTTCTGCAACATCAAGGTAAGTGCGATCAAATACACCACAATTTGTTACCTTCTCACTATTTATGCAGCATCACTTCCATGGAAATTCTGACTTTATTCAAGCTGCTCCGAGCACAAACACAATTTAGGATTGGGCTGTAACAACACAGCATTATGTTACAATTCAGCTATTCCACTTCAATTGACGTCGAACACCAAAATCTGATTCTGACAGACTAACATTGAAGATCTGGATTTCTTCTTTTATATCCAGAACTATAAATACTATTATCCACTCATTTACTATTTCATTGAATGCTAATGCCTGTTTATTATCTGAGGATAGGTTACTATGGGGTTTATTATGAAGTAAAAATATATTTGTTTCTAATCATCCACATACTATATCAAATTAATACATCCGATAAAAGAGATGAAGAGGTGTTAAAAATAAGTCCTTTAACCATATCTGTCTATAGGCTATTGATAGAAAATAGATTTTATTGTACTTCTCATCACTTGGAAACATCTATTTCAGGTCAGATGTTCTGACCCTATATACTGAAAGTCAGGCATTAAATATTATGTTTCCCCAATTTTGTAACATTTTATAGCAAAGAAATGGTCATTGCCGGTAGCTTATAAAATAAGGTTAAACCCAAGATTCTATTTCTTGCACTGGTTACAGTATTAGCATACTGGAAAAATATGTAGGGTTCTGTACTTCAAACTTTCAAAAAAAAAAAAAAGACTCCTCTGGTATAAAGTCAAGAAAATTTAAAGTAGTCAGCTGTACACACTGTAACACACTTTCTTGAAAATTCTACACTGTAACACAAAATTAAATGTCATGCTTAAGCAATTATCTCCTATCAAAACAATGAAAAACTCAATTTACACAAGAGATACAGTGGATGCATTTCCAATTCCCCCTCCAACACAGTGCAACTGATCTGAACTAAAATACAGTCACCCATTTCAGGGGTGGGTGGGTGGGGTAATCATTATTTATTTTTAAGTAAATGGAATAAGTGTGATCTTGCCTGTAAGGCCTGTAATGAATGTTTTACATATTGGGATAGTCATCCAGATCAATATCCTAGGGTTTTGGGTTTTTTTCTCTCACATGAAACCAATAGCACAAATGGATACCACTTGATTTTTCCAACAAGCTTTTCACAGGGCAGGCAGGGAACTAAGTGGACAGAACGAATTTTGGAGCCAGACTCCTGAAACAGTATTTGCCTTTTGTGACCTTGAAGAAGGTATCTGCTCCTGTCTCACAAACACTAGCATCTGGAACATGACCAACATCAAGCCTACCTTCCTAAACAAAATATACGAACAAATCAATCAGTGTCATTTAGCAAGGGGAGGTGGGACTGGACAGCACAATGATACAGACAGAAGGAAAGAACAATAATTGTTTTTTGAACCTTTATTTTTTTTCTAGACACTTGTGGAACTACAGCAGTGGAAACGTTTACTCACTTTTTTTTTCCTTAAACCTACAGGGCTGGGTCTAACTTGTACAAATATAAGACTTTAAATTGTTTTGCTGTAATAAATTAATATACATATGCACACATATACTTTGTGTATGTTCTCTGTCTTCTGCATGCAATATGCAAATTCCACTAAAATCCACTTCAAATACCAGAGCCTAATTTTGAAGTGTGATGGAAAAGGCACAATATACAACAGTTTTTTCAAAACTAAAAATATACCTCATGGAGATATGAGCTACTTTTCCCCCCGTCTCTTCATACATAAGTCTCACAGCCTTCTATCAGCACTGGTATTGAACTTGAGGCTTTTTGACTAAGGAATGGAATACAATGGATAACTTCTATTCCAAAAGTCAGAAACGCAGAATATTGTAAATTATTTCTTTTTAACTGAATTGGGCACTTAGACATCGTCTTATGCCAGGCTGCAAATATTTATTTATTTTTTAAAATGCTAAAGACCTTTTGTCTAAGGGGAAAAAAAAAGGGGGGGGGGGGGGAAATGGAAGAAAAAAAAGAGTGGGGAAAATCCTTCCTCCCGCTTTAATTGCTGTGGCTGTCCTCATGAAGTAGCGATTTGCAAATCTGAAAAGCAGTCATCCTGGATCAGCTAGAGGAGTCTGATGCAGTGTTTTATGAAAATACCGAAGGACCAGTACACCATGTTAATACGCCTGCAGTTCTGGTTAGAAGCTGAAGCATGCTCACTGACACAAAGGCTATAAAACAACAGGTTGTCTTCTCTAGAAACCAAAGAAAAAGCAAAGACCCTAACAAATTTTACTTATACATTAATCATTTTTTCTCTCTTAACAGTTTACTGTGGAACCCATTGTTTCCCATACAAAGGTAAAAACTATAGCTAAAACCTGAAAGGCAGTCGGTTCGCGTCAGAAAACCCAAACCCATTTGTTCTAATATTGAGATACACTTGAACCACCTTCCTTGGAGATGCACACATTAGCAGCGGACCAATTAGCAGCATGCAGGTACGTGAACAAGTGCATGCAAAACTGCGTGTGAGTAAGCACACATGGTAGCTTTTTGCTTTGGACAGACAACAGTGCTTCCTTGTATGATCCCTAGAACTTCCCTTAGCCCGCAAAGCTGTTTGAAGATAGATGTACCCGGAAAGAGATGGTTCTGGGAAAACAACAGTTAAACGTTCTGAAACGTGAAATAAAATGTTTCCATAGATTTCTTAAAATGCCTTCACACTTCACTGACTAAATATAAAGCACATTAGTTATAACAATGTGCGGTTAACTTTCACTACATTCCCAAAATACAGAGGTTCAACTCTGAAATCTGGTCAATATTCATACCACCTTACATGCCAAGTTAATTGGTAAAAATGCTGCGGTATAGTCTTTGAAATATTTCTAAAGAACAATTTAAGTATTTGATACCCAACATGAATAAAACTCCCATTTGCAATTACTGATGAAAGTTAATGGAGGTATTACATTGTTAGAAGGGTTTCAAAGTGACTTATGTGAGGCATGTAAACAGGATAAAAATAGAACTTAATATATTGTAATGAAACCATGAAGGCATAATTTAGATACACGCACAAGATGCAAAGTCCTTTTTCCTCTCAACAAGAGAACTACTAAAACACAGAAGTCACATACAAAAAAGCAGCTTTAACAAAGGACTGACTGAATAGTTTTAAAAATCACTACCGTGTAGCTTTGCAGCAGTAAGATATACATTACAAGCATGCATTCTGAAAAGGCCTCTATTTAAAATTTTGCTACAGAATTTTACAAAGGGGATCTAGCAGTCCTCAGACTACATGCGTAATTTAGAATGAATGCTGCAAACACAAAAACCTAATAAAAATCTGGGCAAAGACAACTGAAGTCAATTGTATATTTTACATATTTTTTAAACTAAGACCTACTGCCTAGTTTATCATCTAGAATCCTGACAAAACTCTGGGATCTGCACACGAACAGCACATGCACGTCAATCACTGTCATCTTCTAATCCAGAAATCTGCATATGTCTCTCCATAACAGAATTAAGGTTAGTTTTTATGAAACTACACAAGTATAAGCCCACAGTAGTCCTGAAAGCACAGGTGGAGACACCCACAATGTCCATGAAGCTGTGACTTTCACCTCATAACCTGGCTTCATAATCTGAATCCAGCAAGCATTACACAGGGAATTACAAATTCCAGTCCTGAAAACTATTTCTGACGCCACACTCACTTTTTGGTGAAGTACTCATCTTCTGCTAGGAAGGGCACCATGAAAATTACAGGAGGCCAGACAAACATTGCTCTTTCTCCTCTTGTGTACTCCTCTTCCCATACTGCCAACCTCAAGCACTTGCCAGTGAAAATTCAGGTAGAGAATTCAGGTTCCCATATAAAAATCCCAGGGTTTTGGAGGATTTTGGCTCTTGCTAGCTACATTTCTACTGCTTATTTTTCATTCTCTTCTTTACAACTAAAGCTAGCCATCGTTACCAAAGGCATTTCATCTTTACACATACAAGCTGGAAAGTATCCTATTATCACAGTGGTCTGAAGCTTGGGTCTTACAGAGAATGCTAAATAAACATTTAATAAAAGGTAGGGAAGATGAACGAGATAGTAATTGTTGACACACGCATATAAATATATATATATTTGCCACCCAAACCCGAATGCAGTTGTGAAAAACAGAAGATGGAGGAAACAAATAAATTACTGATCAGGAAAGAAGCGCACCTTGGGAATACGAACTATGGAAAACAAGCTCACTAAAGCTGCCAACAACTCCCTAAACATATTTTATTCTTTTCCCACGGCAAAAGGTAAGACAATATCATAGGCTTGCTCCCTGCTGTAAGGCCACTAGCAGTTTGCAGTGATGAAAATCCTTTGAGAGACAGGAGTTGTAAGTGGGTAGAATTACAGGGACTCAGTGGAACCATCTGTGATTGATATGAAACTGAACTTCCTAATACTAATGTACATTCAGGTCTTATCATGTATGTAAATTCATAAAGGGAATTTAAGGAGCAGTTTTCAAGAGACTCGATATTTAGAAAACAGGCATATACATTATGGAGCATCCGCTGGCTGAAAGGCAAAGAGTCATCTTATCTGGAAAAAAATAATCTTGTTGTTTTATGCTGTCCAGTCACAGTAATTATTGCAATGATTTCCCTTCCTCTTGTAAGAGGGGGATGGGGGTGGTGCTGCAGGGGGTGGGGGGGGGGTGTGTATAGAAATACATGATCTTTAAGGAGAAAAGACACCCTGGTGCCATCTGATGGTTTTAGCCTGATTTTTCCAGAAAACTAATGTTATTATGAGAAGACTAAACACAAAATCATAACATTTGAAGCATGTTGCCCAAGTTCTATCAAATTTGGCAAAATACTAGATGTCGCAGATATGAATTTCCCAGAAGTTAGAGACCTTACTGAAAAATTAGACTCAGCATGGTGACTCTGGAGGGAAAAGTGACCATAGCTTTGTCCCTTTTCCCTTAGAGACACAGCAATCTACTAGCTAATCAGAATTAAGGTACTATTTGCTGAAACCACAAGCATACCACTCCCAACCAGGGCAAAAAACAGAGAGGCTGAAAGGAATGGCAGACTTGAGGGACATGGCAGGAAGCTGGGCATCTTGCGTGGGAAACTAAAAAACATAGGGAACAAACGAGAAAAAAAAAAAAAACACAACAGGTTTTAGGTCTATTTCTCATGGAACAACCCAATTCATATTTATGGAGTATTCTCAAGCCATAGTACCTAAGAAAAAACAAACAAAACACTTGAACAGCAGACATGTATAAAACATAAACATAGATAATTTGGGTAAGTCAATAACAATTAAATAAAAGGATGAAAAACACTGCAATTATTATTGTGACTGGATAGCTTTAACTATCTTGGTAGCATGCAATATAACAACGTAGATTTGTGCTGAGGTGCCTAAACAAAAGAGAGCATATTTCTTTTTGTCAAAAGGCCTGAGTAATATGATAAACACTGAAACAGAACAGTGAAGAAACCTCCCACCACTTATTCTTCATACAAATAGATAGTATTTGTATACATGGGCTGTAAAGCACAGATGCATCCTTTCAAAGGCCTGGTTTTCCAAAGAGATTTCTTCCCCGCCCCCCCTAAGGAAAATATCATCGAAAGAAGAAAAAAGTCCAATAAAGTAAGAACCAGTAAGTGATGCCCCCAAAAATCTAGAGCAGATACAAATTACTGTTGACTCATGTTGTAAATTGCCTGTCCACTACAAGCTTTTCAGAGTAATGTAACAAGGAAAAAAAAATGGTTTTCAGTCACTGCCATCCATCATCTTGGTAAACAAGTAAAACGTATACTCTGCCATCTGCTAGCTATTAGTCTGTGTAATCATAAAATATCATGTAATGTAATAATAAAAAACACTATTATTACCTACTCTTTCAATTTATAAGCAAATATTTCTATCTGTCAACTGACTTCATGCTAGCATGGGGCTTGAACCTTCTGTGCTGCTTACCATCAATCTAGTCATCAATCTAAGGTAAGTCTGTCTCCTGTTCGGTCCCCCTCCGTTTGGAAAACGCTCAGCATGGCAGTACTCTATTTGATGCCAGAAGAAATCATATAAAGAGAAGGGTCAGTAAATGATCCAGCTGCCAAAGACCGGAACAGTTCAACAAGGGCTATGAGACAGTCGCTGCTCTCAGTCTGACAAACTTAGATGCCACCAAGAAAGAATTCCCAGTTTTAAGATTTTTATTTTTTTTCTGCACCATATTTTAGTTAGTTTTGATACTTATCGTTAAACATAGTTGTATGAGAAGGAGCCCTAGAACAGCTACAAATGTCTCAAATTACACCTTTTAAAGGTACAGTAGAAAAACAGCTTTATTCTAAAATTGTCAGAGGAATAACTTTTTTTAAGAAAAAAACCAGATTTACAACCAAAACTATCCATTAGAAAGCAAACATGTTAATGAGCAACTCTGTGCAGGGAAACTGGTAGTGATATGTGTTACTAAAGTATTTATAAACACCAGTACTGACCTTATTCCTAGTAATTTCTCAATAAACTGGAAAGTGAAGGTCACATAAAATGGCATTCACTATTTTCACCAACTTACAAAACTTGCCAGTTATTACACCATCAGGCCAAGAATGGTCAAGTTATCTGAAGTTTGGGTGCCTATTCCTTATTACATATTTTTAATTTATGGCAGGAAAAAAATAGATCAATTTATGACGGGGAAGATTCTGCTTAAGCAGAGTCTTCTTCCCCCCCGCTAAATACCAAAAATAAAGGTAACGGTGTGAGTGATACACAAGTCGTAACTTCAGCTGCACGTGACTCCCGTTGGTTCATGCAGGTGATTCTCTCGTGACTAGAGGGCTACGGTCTGCTCCTGCAGTGGCAGAAGGAAGCGGCACGGCATACCACGGAACACCCCAGGCTCAAACGGCCTGCCAGCTATCCCTGTAATTTGAAATGGTAACTTTTTAAAGAGGTAACAGATCCGCTGTGTACAGACGGACTTTGAAACTCTGAATGAACAGGTCTGTCAAGCTACAGGAGGTACCTTTTCTTTCTTCAGCTCAGCCACTTAGGACCAACGTGGTTATAATCTGTCAGAAAGCTCAACTTTCTTTCATGTCTTGCTTAGTAAAATTCTGACCTATTCCAAGTATTATCAGTGTACCTTAAAGGCATGGTCCAGAGCCCCAAAGCAATTAATAGTGCAAAAACACAGCCAAAGCCATAGGAGAGAGATCACGCTCTTTATAAAAACACAAGTATGAAGTCCATGCTACTGGAGACAGCAACCACCACGTCACCTCTTAGCTTTTGGGGGTGAACACCTGAATCGCCGCAGCAATCAGGATTTTCTTTGAGGCAACAGCCACTCGGTCTGTGCTGCACACGTGGTGCTGCCAGTCCACTCGGGGAGCCCTTTAAGGAACCGGTCAAACTCCTGAAAGAAGCAGCAAACCCAGCCAGCTTTCTCAAACATATTTATGTCCTAAACCTAATCTAGTGGTCTTCTCCAAGTGTTTGTTGAATAATTCTGCAGTACATATGGGAGACTGTTACAACCGGCACTTAAAAACTACATTAGCCAAACTGCAAGGTGATCATTTAGAAATTACGGAATGAAATGCACATGATGGCAAGTGCAATTTCCCATTTAAAACTAAATATTTACATATAACCAAAAGAATGATCTTTTCTTTTTATGCCTTGCGATGCAATCTTTAATTACATAATCACATATTTGCTACAGAGTCCACGACTGATACCACAGGATGCATGTACAAGGAAACAGTAGAGATTGTATCTGCCAGCATCCACCTCTCATTTTGTTCACTTGCTAAACTTTGTGTGTCTACAGTACTTTACTTCAAAAACTGAATTACATTTATTATATATATTGCATTTATGAAATTTAACAATTAATGCTGTCATAAAAAGATGTACATGAATAATAGAAATGAGACAGTGATATTAAAGTGGTTTTCAGTCTGGAAGAGGTTTCATTTCCTAGGATGCATCCTGTAAGTCTAGCCAACTCGACCATTAATGCCACTATCTTTACATCACCGACAGTGAAAAATTAAAGGAAGTCTCAAAAACCAAAAGGCACTTCCTCTTTTCTGGATAAATTCTATAATCATGCCATATAGTATACGACACGAACAATGGAATGTGATGCTCCACAGAAACCGAAGATTACTTCAGTAAATGATTGTGTAGTATTTTTCATTTGGGCATAGGCACAAGGAAAGAAGTCACTCAGGGAAAAAAAACGAAACTAAACCAAAACAAAAAAGCCAAAGAGAAGAACCCCCAAACCCCACAGTCTTCTGGATATTTCAGTTTCCCTCTGTGAAATTTTAAAGCATCCTCTTCCTCTAAACAAAACAATGTGCATCCCGCGCCCTTATAATATATGAGGGGGGAATGCCCCAAGAGAGAGACATGCAAGACCCATCAGAAAACTGGTGCAAGAATTAAAGACTATTCTATTTTGATTTTAAGTTCCTTTACATTAAAAACAGAGCTGAAAATTGCATTCAACCAGAGAAGTTTAACTTTCTTACAGTAACCATGTGGTTAACTTGCAGCAGAATCATAAAACTGTTTGCTATCACCACTTCTACACTTTTGCAGGAAAAGTTTTCATTTAGTTCTTTACAATATCTCTTTTTTAGTCTATCTAGGTATTTGTTTTCAGAATCCTCTGGCCACTTCAGAATTTCTAACACAGACTCCACAGAATCAGACCGAAAAGTCTAATTCAGTTTGTAGCCTTTAGACTGGTGGCTGTAAAAGAGAATGCAGGAAAACATCTGCTGGACCATTTTCTCTCTCTATTAATAGCCACCTCTGTCAATGGTTGACAGAATGAATGGTCAGCATTCTAACTACAAATGTTGACTGAGCTAACAAGGCGGTGATTCCTCAATGGCAGCAGCAGAGAGGAGCACAGCTCCGTCACCTAACGGTTCTAACTTGACTTGGAGGACTGAACCTCAGCATAAGATTATTATACCTGCAAAACTAGCCAAAGAGTGTTACATGGAATTTATGCAAGTTTAAGCAAGACAACACCCGGTTCTGCACTGTCAGAATGGTATGGAGAGGTGACATGCGATCCAACATAAAAACTGCTTATAGAAAGTGAATCAAGAAGAAAGAAAAGATAGGGGGAAAAAAGGCAAAAAAAAAAAAAAGGCAAAAAAAACCCTTGGAAAATTATCCAGAAGAGTGAATTAATATTGAGTTAATTTGCACTGTATGGGCATTTTGCTGGGGTACTGGATACTCCGGTGACCGATTCATTGCACTGTTAAACCAGAGCATATTTTGAAGGTGACTGGAAAGATGGAAAGCAGGGTGCAGCGTTCAGAGCCCAGCCACCGCAATTGCAGGACTGGACCCCTGGGCAAAAGCCACAGCAGCAAACAGGAGGGCAAGTCACCAATGCCACAGCTGAAAAAGCAGGTGTCAAGGAGGTGGGGTAGAGACGGAGTAAACACAGCTAAAACTCGACTTTCTCCCTCCCATACGGCCCAGTGATTCTCCAATAAATTTATGACTTTTTATGCACAAGAAAAACAACTTAATTGCCACTTGGCAACATGTATCTGTAATAAATATCAAAGTACTATTTTCTAAGAAAGAAGAGGCAGCATAACCAGAAAGTAAATTATAGCTATTAATTCCCCACCCGTATTTCTGTTGTTATCCATTATATATCTTTGCAATTCTATTATGGCTACGAGTTCATGACAGTCAGATATTGTTAGAGCAGCCCACTACTTTTAAATGACAGTTCTCTCACTTGAGATATCAATTAGTGGGGGGGCGGGGAGTTAATAAGCCAAGTAGAGTTCAATTTCTTACTACTGCAGTTAACATTTTAACTCTCCAAAACAAACAGCCATAGAAGATTTTAACTCTGTAACAAATGACTATGCAGCATTTGAAAAATCCATAATAAGCGACTATGCAACACAACAACAACAACAAAGTATCCTCCCCAGTTTTAGATCAGTAAATAAGGAAGGTGAATGTGAAAAAGAAGAGACTTGGATGCAAGATCAGCACACCTATTCACATTTTCAGGAAACATCGGATTATGAGACCAAAATTGTGCATCAATTGAGGATTTTCTTGCATTTCTAATGCATTCTTTTAAGATACAAACAATACTGTATTATCAGGGGAAAAAAAATAATGGCATTCAGCATTTCAGATTCAATTATGTATTCAGCAGAAGTTTAGGTAATAGCGTACTTACTATCACTAACTAAAGGAAAACTTTCCGTACAGGTAGACGTTAAAATCAACTGGTTTTGGTAATACATACTCCACCCATCCCCACCTGTTATTCACATGGCTGGCTAGAGGCCTTCATGTGCCAGATTTATCTGTAACACTACGTATTCCTAAGGCAAGGACTATTATCTTCATCTCCGAACTATCTGCAGCGCAACAGAGCTCTTTCCCACAACAGTCTATCGGCAAATAAACATGCTAACTAGAAACGCTGAAGCATCAAGGTCAACCACGTCAGCCCAGGTCACTGCGGAGCACAACGGTGGAAGCCCGCATCAGAGCCACTAGGACACCGCCTGCAACAAGTTTGCCAGCAACCTTTAAAATTGATTTTATTAACATTTGTATTATTTCTTGTATAATATTCAGTCTCAAAGAACAGATATACGCTTCTCTGTTCTTTGATAACAGATGACAAAAAGATAAAAATTAATAAGAGACTCGCAGCTGGATAATTACAAATACCTTGGGCCCTTCAGATGTGGGAAAGGTGTCCCCAGGGACTCTCAAAAGTCCAAATGCCCAACTCCTGCGTAACTTCCTAAGTACAAACAGGGCTATAACCCTTGTCTCCTGACAGACGCTTACTGAAGCTCAGATCGGGGGCTGTGCTCCCATTTTCAAAGGCTGGGTCCATGCTCGGCCATTCACTTCAAGTGTTTTCATTTCAAGTGGCTTTTAACAGGTTTAGAGACTGAGGTAAAACTCTAAGCGTACCAGGTGCATAGCTGTTATTCGCTTTGGCCCTTGCAATGATGATCCAGCGACCCACCAAGTTAATCTCAGGTAAACTGAAGTGCTGTAATATTCCACTAAATCAGAACACATTCTAACCTCCAGGTTTATATTATGGAGAAGACCTAAAGATTCTGTTTCTAGTATGAACAGGTATTATGGGATCTTAAAAAAAGAAAAAAAGTGTTAGAAAAATACAACAAACACTATTTTCTCTCAAAAGCTATCATATTAGTCATAGTAAAGACAACAGTTTAGTTCTATATGCAGTATGACATTTCTATAAATATATGTTAGAATATTTCTTAAAATATTTTTTATAACAGTTTCTCAGTCAGGTGGTCAAAACATCCAGAACATGGTACATGGATGGGTTTTTCAGGCAGACGTTTGGAATGACCGGCTTAATTCATCAGCTGCGAGTTCCCTTCACTCAGGGAGCAGAACTGCAAAACCTGTACTAAACACACTGCTTTAATGGAACTTCCCAAAATCTGTACCTCATGATATATTTTGGAAAAGATATACAAGACAGACTATATAATCACCTCCTCTCTCCATGTTTTCATCGTAATTCACAAAGTCAGCCCCTTAGACTTTTGAAGACACTTGCTATGAGGTATCAGGTAAACTAACTTCTTGTTCCTGAAAATATCGTTTACAACAGTGACAGCTTTAGTTCTCTGCACTTCATTAACACCACAGTCAAATACTATTCTTCAAACAATAGTAGTGTTCATGCTGTGCAGAAAAAAAAAATAATTTCCACAGACATAAAAAGCGTTAAAACCTTATGGATATCTTTATCTTCAACCACATATTTGATTTTTATAAGCCCTTGATTTAGCTAGAGTGTTGCATGAGAAAAAACTACACCTTCCCCCTTTTATTTGCCCTCTAAGAACACACGTAGCAGCAATTTCATGTTTTAACTAGGTTATCTACTACTTTCAGATCCTTTATTCTCTTGGGAATATTACCATTCTCAAGCTATGCAACTTGATGCACACACCACAACACTTTTCTAAAGCCAGCTGAAAACAGTGGTATTCTTACAGAGATAGCTGCAAAAAAACAGCAATAGGTGCAAGCTCCTCACATCTCAGCATTAGCACAGAATGAGGACTCTCATTACACATCCAAGAAACAGAAAATAAAATTTATGTAAACAATATTATTAAGGTCACAGAACCAAATTTTTCAGGGGTTAGAGAACACTCCATAGCGGCTCAAAAATATCAAAACAGACACCAGCAAGCACAATCCTAACACTGATATAAAAGCAAAGAAGGTTGATTACCTAAGTATTCTTAAAGGGCACCAGTTAAAAGGTCTAGGTCAGAACAAACAGGCTTGGTATGTTAAAATAATCTGCATCTTACCCAGAAGTAAAAAAAATAGGCCACCCAAATCTGCATCGGGTTCCAAAATCTGCAAAATACACTGCAAAACTCCTTCCTGCAGCTTCGTAACGAGAACAGTTAAGCACTGGAACTGCCTGCCAAGAGAGGCTGTGAAATCGCCATCCTTGGAGATTTTCTGAGCTTGACTTAACAAGACCCTGAGCCACCTGACTCCACTTTGAAGGTAGCCCTGCTCTGAGCAAACGGCTGGACTAGATGACCTGAAGAATACCCTTACAACTGAAATTATTCCCTGATTCACCTTCCTGTGCACTGGAGAACTCCTTAATGAGACATTAAGGAGAGCTTTTATAACTGCAAAATACACATTCGAGATCTAAATAATGAGTTTCACAAAGAAACAAAAAATTGTATTTGAATACTACCCCGAAAAGGTGATTTCTGGTGGAAAAAAAAAAAAAAAAAAAAATCAGGTGGAATGTCTTCAACTAAACTAATAGAGACTTACTATTCCGACAGTTGGTAAGAGAGGACTGCAGGTCCCAGGAGCTTAGGGATCTGTTTGAAGAGGCTTTGGCACAGATCCCATCCTTGGCCTCACTGGCAAACATGCTCATTCTTCCCACAAATTAGGCATTGCAGTGGAGGCGATGAAGCCTCCCAGTAAGAGCCTGACCTCACAAAGTCCTTTCATTGTGTGCGCAGCCCTTCACAGGGCTCCAAAACTTGAAGGCATTCTAGATTTACAGGTCATACCTTCAGGAAAATGAGTGAAAACGATGGCACCAAAACACACAGCGATTCCAAAATTCGGTTTTGAACTTCAGCTACTGTTAAACACATGCACACGGAATAATGTAAAGGCTCCCTTGTTTCCCTGTCCGTTTCCTCACCAGTGAGAGCAAACCATTCAAGCCAAAATTACTCTGCATATCGAAACTTCTCATAAACATAGGTTTTTCTTTCCATCAGGGAATTCCTCTGCTCCCTTGAAACCAGACCGCACAGATTCCTCCTATCCCCGGGGTGTTCCCCAAATGCCTGGGGAAATGCTGCTCCCATTACAGCTCAGTTCTGTTTGGATGACGATCCGGAGATCAGATTCACAAATGTCTTCAAAACCACCTAAGACATGATTAACTGCTGCTGAGTTCAGATGTGAAAAATCAGTTCATCTACCCAGTAGCTATTCCTTTGCCGAGGACGCTCCCTTTAAAACTAAAGTCAAATATTAACATTATTATTAGACCTATGCCAGGCGAAAGTTTTGCACGCAACCACTTGAGGGTTTTGCTTCCCATGGTGTTTTCAGCCCGATACTTGTACATCTTCCCCAGCCCAGTATCAAACAGAATCAATCCACAGAAGACATCAGATTACCTGACACATCACAGCATCCTTTCAGCCACACACTGATGAGAATCCCAGGCACACCAGTCTAGTGAAGTTAATGAAATTTTGTAACAATTTAGATCAATCCAAGGCAATACTTCTGCCATCCTCCCCTGCTGCCCTGTCCACAGGGTCCCTTCCTTTGCTCTGACATTTTAATGATTGCAAGGTGCACTGTTTCAGAAAATAGTCACAATATCAGAGGAAATAAGATGAGCTTAAGGTTAATATTTGCTCTGAGCAGCTTTCTGAACCAGTCTTGAATGGTTTTATATAAGCACCAGCAACAATACGAAAGAACAGTGCATGCCTGCCTTACTTTTGCTTAAACAGCAACAGCACAGCAACTTCACAAATGTGAGTTACGGCTTATAAAAAACACAAACAGAAGTCAAGTATTTCTTGCCAGTTTTGATAGCCTTAGAAGTACTCAACACACTTTTATTGGCATCCCCTTCCTGAAATACAAAAATAATTCAATATACTGTGCCTTCCTGATTTTAAGTTTTTCTGTCAGTATTCATTCACTACCTAAATGTAATTTTTATTTTTATTTTTTTTGGCTGAATTTCAAGGCAGCTGCTTCTTCTAAGTTGAAGTGGAAGGTTTTTAACCCTTTAGTTTACACTGGTAATTGGAGGTCAGGAAAAGATTAAATGTAAATTTATTTTATCTATTACATAGAGCCAGACTGAATGATTACCAATAGTTAAGAGCAGAATTTTTCCTCAAACATCGAATTCTACTAAGGCTTATTTTTAAAATATTTTCAAATAAACTTTTTAAAATGAAACTTCAAAGGTTAAGATCAACCCCATTATTTCACATAGTCTTTACACAACTTAAGAATGTAAGATATTCTGCATTGCCCAGGAATTTAATTAGTCTCCAAATCAGAGTATCTAAATTACAGAAGCACCATAAAACTCACTGTGCTGCTAACAGCATGCTAGATGATCAAGTCTGTTATGTATCTTAGGAAGAGTTAATTCTCACCTAGTTTATGTTGTACTATAATCTGATTCCCCCTCCCCTGCTCACAACTTACCTTGCACAGAAATTCTTTTTTACAGCAGTATAACTGTGAAATCCAAATTTGACCGAGTAAATATGCATGTGGTATTTTAGCACATTCAAGATATTGAAATCATTCTTTAAAATACTCTGTAGCATCATCGGGTATTTTATCTGGTTTCATCATCTGTACAAAACGGCTTGCAGTGATTTGTTACATGATATTCTGAAGTCCTCTGCAGCTGCAGTCTGCAAGACTAAAATATCTCTTCTTTTTTTTTTTCCCCTCCATTTACTTAGTAGGATCTCAGGAATTCTTTGAAAACCTTGGTAGAAGATCTACTTACAAGGCCATCAGGTTCCAGCTAAATTAGCTTCTATCGATGAGGGAAACGGTCAGACAACAAAACATCAAAGACAAACGCATGCAATGTTTACTTTATTGTTTCTCTTTAGGCACCTGTAGCTCTTGGAAAACATTAAGGAGACGGGTATCACCTAGAAAGATTAATGTGCTAGGGATGATGTGCAAATTTGCTTAACTTAAAGGAATTCCTGTTAACACTTCCCAACACCAACAATTTCTTCATTAAGTGCAGCCAATGACTTCTATTTATTTTAGCATTTAATGCACGTTCAATGCATGTGTTTAACTGCCTTTATTTTTTTTAAAAAAAAAAAAGCCTAACAGAAGCTCCATCTGAAATATCAACAACAGATTCAGTAAAAATCTTCATTAAAGAGTACTTTTTTATGTCCTAGTACACAACAAGGGCAGTTGTTTCTTCACCCCATTCACTTCTCCTTTCCATTACTGCCTATGCAAACAGAAGCATGAAATTCCTTTCAGCATTCATCGGGAAAATATTGTGTATTGTTATTACCAGGCATCCCTGCATGCTGCTGCATACCACTGCCAAAATGCTATGCACTTTCTTCCTTAATACAAACTGAAAGTGCTTTGCACCATGGAAGAAAACCCTGACATGTCCTAAACCCAGCTTTTTTTAGATTTCAGGGTTTGTTTTTTTTTCCTCTTCTTTCTGTACTGTCAAGGTTTACAGTCAGTGTGACTTCCAAGCCATAAGGACACTGCGGTCTGCATAGCAGACAAACCTGGTCAGGTCGGCCACTGCACTTTAAAGCAGTACTACTGCCTGAGCTGTACAGCTCTTCCCTGTGCTCGAAGGTAACAGCCCACAGTAGTAACGGAAGCAAACGTACCACAATAGAACTACCACAGTTCACAGCTCAAGTTATCAATTCAGAATTTTAGAAATTTTCCAAATACCGCTGAATGAAAATCCTTCCTTGATGACAATGCAGTCAGTGAGACCTTATACCACATGCTGTAATATTACACAAGCCAAAAGGGCTAAGATATATTTTTTTTTCCCCAGATTGGAAATAATAACTCTCCATCATCTTAAGTCAATTTAATGCTGATAGTTTTACAGTCTCACAAGAGCAATATGAATTAGTATGAATTTCTTCAAGGTAATATTGATACCAGCTTCTACATGAATTAATCATGCTGTAACCACAGATAAAACTAATTTGTTTGTAGTATTAATGGAAGCATCCAAAGATACAGAGATGAAAATGAGAAGAAAAGTGAATACTAGTGAATATACATGGTTAGAATAGAGTTTACAGAGAAGCCATCTAAGCACTGGCTATGCAAGTTGCAGATACAGAGCCTTATAAACAAACTGGTAAGGATGGTGGAAAAGTGATATTTAAAAACAACATAGGGTCCTAGAATATTAGATTATTAAACACATGTAAGAACTAAAAACCAAATTTTATAAAGCTTATCAAAAGAATCTGAGGTAAACCACGAAGGACAGAACGCCATTTCAGCTGTTTTTAAGATTTTGTTTAAACTTTTCAGCATTCATAAATTAAAACAAAACACACGTTCCCTCTTTATTAGTATGCTACACTTGCATTGTCCTGTGCTTATCCTGTAACTAACCTACCTGCACACGACAATCTATCTAAGTGCGGGTTTTTTTCATTTTCCAGTGGTGTGAGTCCTTTGTGGTCACCAAGCAGGCAATTAATTTTATTACTATATTGATAAAGCTCATGTATGAATCTTACAGAAGATGGATAATCCTTTTTTTTCTCAAAGGGAAGTTCCACTGTTAAAATAACCATGACAGGCAAAATAATCATGCCATCAGAAGCCTTAACTGATTCAGCTAGAATTCAAGATCTGTCAGCTAAGCTACTCGCAAAGGTTACTGAAAATGCTTATGATCCTGACAAAAATGGCATTAGACAATGACGAGAGTTTTTCAGGTAACTTTCTCTATAATGAGATTAGCTAAGTGAAGTTAGGGAAAAAAAAAATCAAGTGAGAAAAATTATTCACCTGTTCCATACATACTGAAGTTTGAACTTTATATAGAAGTACACATTTGTATACCAGCATACAAAAATCCGTAAGTCTTTAAAGATGCACATCTGGAGAAGCCTCCATCAAGCAGTATAAACAACAGTAATACTTCTTTCAAATGGACTGCACATTTAAGTCTTGAAACATGACAGTTAAAACCAGCAAAAAATACCATGCACTGGTTCTTCTATGATAGAATTTACCATAATGGCAAATCCTACCATGCATATTGTTCTTTTGTACTTGGAATAGTATTTCCAAGGAACACTTGAATACAGATTAACATTCCACCCACTGCATCTGAACACTCACCGATTAAGGAAATGCTTGCAATGGTGTTACAAACAAATAAGAAACCCACTCAGCAGTTACCTAAAATGAAACATAAAATATCCCCCCTAATTTACAAGTATAAAAGGACTCAGTTATAAGGGAAAACACCACATAAAACTAAGCAGAATGCTAAAAAGCTATTTTATATGTGTTATTAACAGCAATATTCAGCTATTTAGCACTGAAGAATAATAATACTAAACCCTCCCTTGGAGGTGATTACTTTCATTGTTGATAGGTCAGTAACTGAGATTTCAGAAGTTAACCTCTGACTAAAAGACATCAAATCTTTTTAGGTCATGAGGTCCTACATGAGGCCTCTCCGAAGACAAGCATAAAAGTCCTAAAATAACAAGCACACACACAGGTTTCTCTTAATTTGCCCTGTTGGATTCCTATAATAAGAGCTTAACAACTCCATCCCCAGAGCAACTCTGCAGTCATCAACAAGACCATTTACCACATGATTTAGCAAACATATTTCCAAGATTTTCACTTACATGTGCTACACAGAACTGGAATAGAAATTAACGTCAGGCAATTTACGGGCAATATCGTTCTTGCCTTCATAGTTCTTCGCTATCAGATCCAAGAGAAGAAAGAAACTGAATTTCCAGAGACATACAGAAGTTGCAATGCTACGGGACCCGTCTCCTCCTCTCTCATTTGCTATGTTATGGGCAGTCAATCAAGGACTGTGTCCTTTCTCTATTCCAGCCCAGGATTTGCATTTGAAGAAAAATGATTTAAAAAAAAAAAAAAAAAAACAGTATTCAAAACGTAGCAGCATCCACATAAAACAGTGGTAAAATTCACTCACAACGTAACAGTCACAACAAAGTATGCAGCCACCTTTCCCAAAATAAGCCACTTTGTTTTCTTGTCCTCACGTTAAACTCTTAACTGGGAATTTGAGAGCCATGAAGACTTTTGAGTAACGGCTCTGCTAGTTGCTAGCTTGCCTTCTGCTGTAACACCGCCAGTTAAGCGCTCCAAACGGCATGAAGCAACAACGTAAGGTGGCATGTAGCTGAAAACACAGCTACTCCGAAGATCTAGGTTTAAAACGGTGGATCAGACCTACTTGCCCACTCTCTCACTCACACTACGCTTTCCACAAACTTGTAAGAGGGGAAGAACCAGCATGCAAACTGAGAGGCAAGAGCGGGAAGCCAAGGGAGGGGGATCCGAGGCCTCCCAGGAACGGCAGTCCCGACCCCCCTTGGCATTGGCCTGACACATCCACTGCTCACCCTGTTCCACATCTGACGTTCTCACCAGGAAAGACAGCGTTGTCTCCAACAGAACTGACGCAAGACTAAGGCAGAAATGACACCAAATGAAGCAAGTAACCCTGATCCCCAGCGTCTGAAACATTTTGCAATGACCTTACTAGTATCTGATTACTATTTTAATAGCCCCTCTCCTCCGCACTTAACAATACCCATTAAGCCTATCCACATAGCTCTTGGGTGATCATACTATTTCTTGAAGGACTATGCCCAACAGAGGACACACAACTCTAGCTCAAGTCTTAGAGATACCGATTAGCTCACAGATCTTACAGCACGAACTTCAGCTCAGCCTCGGAGCCGCCTGCACGTTTTTTCAACGCCCGCCTCCAAGTCGTAAGGCAATGGGACCTACTCTAACCTTAAGTATTTTTCTCTACTGAAACTATAGTAGTGGTCAGTATCTGCTCACCACCCTCTAGTCATTTAGTTTATTCCTCCTGCCCATCAGCAGCAATTTAAACACATCCATACAGAGTGGTCCACTACTCCAAATAAACAGTATTTTCTGAACAGCAAAATCTTCTCTTTTACCCGACTGAATATAAATTCATTTTGTTAAGACTGTTTAATAGTAACCTTAAACTAAAGCACTGATGGCAAAGCTCAAAAAAAGCTTACAGTCTCTTCTTCTGCCATCTCATGAGAACAAACATGAAAAAAAAAAATATTCAGGTTGCTTTGGAGATCGCCACACAAAACCTAACTGGATATAGCCTTCTGCACAGGTAATGAACTGCTGAGCGTTCCTTTGTAAGCGGAGCTCTCCAAGCAGTACCGAATCCACCTAGAGTAGTTTTTGCTGCTATTTCACATGAGGCACCATCAAAAGTCTTGAAAAATCCACACTGACCAAAAGGATCCAACACGGAAGGAAGTCAGGTTAGACTGGTGTCATCGCCCTCCCTTCGCCCCCCCTCCAAAAAAAATCCAACAAACCACCCACCCAAACCTTCCATCCTGATTTGTACTTTAGGCATACTCTTTCCATCACCTTGACATGTGTGTTTCTATAAACAGAATAAACTGACTTGTCTATGTTAATCTTTTAGTCTTTTGGTAATTCATCTTCCAGAAGTTCTCAAAGACCGCTCATTGCAGCTCTGAAATATCCATGGCTAGGAGAGGAAAAAACAGCCACCAAACACCAAAGAACTCAAACATGGTTTCTATTTTCTCCTCTGAAACAAACGAAAAACAAACAAAACAAAACAGAAAAAAAAAATGGAAGGGAGTGGAAGGTAGGAAGTTACAGCTTAACATCAATTACCTTCAGTTTCCAGAGAAATATAGAAGTAAATAGTGCAGGATGGATAAATGACTAAGCCATCTGCTTGTTCTCAGCAGCTCTTTAGAAACACAGCACCTCAGTGAAGTGCTTGCCAAGTACTCAAGTAAAGAGGGCAGTAAATAACCTGAGGGAGCAAGGCCACGAAGTAAGGCTTTGACATCCACTCCTCTGCAGGAGTCACCTACATCCATCTGCTTTCTAATCCCAAACCAGAGGATCTCTGCAGAGAACAAACGCCATGTGTGTTCTGGATCTCCATCTTCCTCTTTGATACCCCTACACCTGCTGGTGCGCAGAACTATTAAAACAGAGTATTTATTTGTCCAGAAGTGTTCCTACCACCTCAGTAAAACACCATCAGCCAGCATGGAGAAACTTTCATGCCTTTGGTCTGTTTCAATCTCCTTAAAATGCAACTAATCAGATTACAAACAGACTTCACAACAGATTAATTATAGACCAGAGAAGCATAAACTCTAACTTTTTTTTTTTCCACAATGGTATTTTTTATCTGCTTCTGTGATATACATTACCATCTACTACACACACCATCCAGAGACGTCACTGCAAAAATTTATTACTCCAGGCACAAATTCCACTCAACTGGCCACCACCTTTATGACTGATAACGAATCTAACAATATTTAATTTACCCACCAGTTTCTCGCAAGTAGCAGTTGCCTAAGGAGCAACCGAAATCACTGTTTTAACTTTAAGCACTTCACAGCTGTGCACATTGGTGAGTATTTCTTACCAGCTTCTGCTTCCCCTCTGCCAAGGTACTACACCAAGAAATCCTAACGCTTCAGAAGTTATGAAACATTGCTGAATCAGTGGCATCATAGTGCAACAGACATGCACACACCCACACACAAAATAAAAAAAAAAATTAAACTTCAGATTTTTCCCAAGGTTATACTTAAAACAACCAACCAACCCTTAAAAATTCACCCAGAGGCATACCAAATTAAAAAAAAAAAAAAAAGTTAAAAGCAGGCAAGAGCTAAGAAAAAATGTCAGCACAAATAAGCACAGCCAGCAGAAATACGTCAGAACGAGCTTGATTTCTTTTGTTAAGTGGCCATAGACATCAGAGCCTCCACATCTCTTGCTCAGAGCTCCTTCTCTTTTCAAACCAGTTCTCAGATTCCAGCAAAACAGAACTCTTCTGTGTTTTGTGTTTGTGTTGGTATAAAATATATGAATACTGTACTTAAAGGCAAACATGCACATGACTTTCGTAATTTACATCAACTTCATGATCCAGGTTATTTCAAGTTTTGATGACCATAAGAACTACAGTTTCTGAATACTGCTTATTTGTTCTTTGTAAAGGATTAGTAATGGACGCTCCCATTAATTTTGCCTAAATAAACTGTACAGAAGAATACTATTAAAAAGTCTAGTTCAGAAACAAAGACAGAATTTCTAGACTTGAAGATGTTGCATCCTATTTTTTGATCAAAAAGTTCTAATACAAAAATTGCCTTTCAATTCAAGTTATTCTCTTCTGAAAAGAAGTAAAATGTGAAGTGTCTTTGTCAGACAGCTTAGCTATTGATGATTTAGCAACTCATTTATAACATGTACAATGCCTAAAAGCAACATACAAAAAAAAAAATAAATCCATCCAAATAATCCAATGACATAATACTAACTCGCTATTAAAAAAATCCACCAAATGAGTTGCAACCTCAAAGCCGTTCAGTTTAGCTGCAGTTAACAGTACAGGAAAACAGTTACCTTGTACTATGCTCACCAAAGCTTCTAAAACTATGCTTGAAATTATCTTTTTAGCCAAAGTTTTCAAGACAAAACTTCTTAGAACGAAGCAAGCACCAGAAGTTTTCTTTAGCTATTCCTATTTTCTAAAACAGTGGTACAGATAGCGTGCAGCGATGGAATATGAGGATGAAATGGGCAACTATGGTGAAATCTACGCAGGGACATGAGGCAAACGGGCAGAATGACTGTCAAAGCACAACTTGTATGCAACTGCCCAGGAGCAGAGACAGATCCCAGGGTAAAACCCTGCCGCAACGAGAAAACATCAGCTGCTCAGCACCTATCATTTTTTTCCTACCTTCCACTATTGCAACTTAGTCTAGAAGGTAAAGATTTGGGGCTTGTTTCATTACACTAGCAGATTATGATACCCTGAATGAAAAAAAAAATAATAAATACACTCTTTTTTAACCTCTGAGAGTACCCAACTTGAGTTCTTCCCCATTATAATTTTAAATACACTGAAATGTTTCTGTCAGTATAGACGTTGGCCACAAACAAAAGCCTGATGCCCTCAGAAGGCAATGTCCTTCTTTGTGAACCTAACACAGCGAGCACAGCATGCAACGTTCAATACATGACACAGCTGCATGGAACAGCCTCTGTAAAATAAATGTCATTGCTAAGTGTTAGTGAGGACAATTATTATGCACCTATTTGCACATCTCATCTTTTACCTTCTGCGGTAACTGGGAGAGATTAAGGAATTTGGGGTTCAAGAACTGGAACAAAGAAGCATTAGTTCTTAAAGAAAAAAAAAATGTTTCTCAGAGCATGTCAACCCTGGAAAAGCTAAATGCTGAGAGGTCAGCTTTAGGTCAATATACACCTCCTTCTCTACATTGCAACACAGCAGAAACAAAGCTCCTGGGCTGCTCTTCAACAAGAGGCTGCTAGGACTGCCAGAGACACCTCTGCAGACCTCCTGAAGAAATCCATCTAAATCAAACACTCCTGGATGCAAATGGGACATTAAGTCAGATGACTTATGGAAAAGTACTAAATTCATCATGGAAAGATAGCAGCAGCTTAATTGAGGCTGTTATCAGCTTCCACTATAAATACTTGCTCTCAGCTCTCCAGTTCTCACCTCAGACACCTGACTTGATTTAGCAACTAACACATTAATGACAGTTTGACACTTGTAGGGAAGGTATGCACAAATACACATTTGTACAGGTTCCAATTTTCGCATCGGCAGGTTCCAATTTCCATCTCTTTTACTGTGAATTACTTGTTTCTTCAAGTAGATTTGCACTAAAAAAATATTTTTAATTAAAGCAGACTGCTTTTGATAGTTTGAGTAATTGGTGCTTCTAATGACCTAAAAAGGAACATTTAGTTCATGAAGGCAATTGCCAATAGCTGCACGAGTTCGTTTTATTAATTTAATTCCAAAGATTTCAATAAAAAGAACCAAGCATTGCATTCATAAATATCTTGCCTTTTATGAAGTTACTAGTGGTCAAGAAGATTACTACTATGATCTTTCTGTATGGATAGTTACTGAAGATCTTCCTTCGTTCTGCAGATAACACAAAGGTTTGTGTGTGAACAATATCCTAGCCTAAACATTGGCAATGGATGGATGGCTGTTAACCTGCTTCCTTTAGTCGAGATTGATTTTATCCTCCTTGAAGTCTGCCTTTTTTCCCCACCTTTTCTGCTCCATCTTCCTCACCAAGAAATCCAGATGTTTTCAAAGACAGATTACAGCTTAATATGAATTTACACAGTTGTTAAAAGTGTTCAAAATATCTGACTACAAAAGAGGTAGCTTGAAAATTATGATATTTTTGATATTACTATTACTACTACTATTATGTATTATTACTATTTATATTATTGATATTATCATTATCGATAATATTATTATTAATACTATTACACATTTTTGCGTCCACTTTGTGAAATACATTAATTCAGCCCCTGAAGGCTGCACAAGACAACAAAAAAGAAAAGTACTAAAAAACATTAATAAATTATCATTAACTTGGAAATCAGACATGATGCCCCAAGGTGACACTGAAAGTAAAAAGTCAATGGGGGATGTGGCCTGTTCTATCATAGCCCTGTTGTCAGCAGATTCTATGACCAAAGATAGGAAGGTGATGTATTGTTGCAAACAGGGAAGCGGCGGCTGACAAATACCTTCTATGTTTCTTACAAAAAGCAAGCCCCAATCCTTCAGGTTGATCTATGGAGCCAGCAAAGCTTTAGGCAAGTATACAGGTTCTTCTTGCACTGAAAAATTAACATGCACGAGGTCACATTGTAGTCATGCTCTTGCGATGTTTGCTGACATTCTTGTAACAATTTTAAAGCTTCCAAAAGAATATGGGTGTTCATCTGCAAACATCACTAGGTTTATCAACTGCCATCGCTGTTTTTACAATGTAGCAGTTAAACACAGACAAAACAAGTGTGGCAGAAGCTATGGGGGAAAAAAAGGAATAGAGAGGTTGTTTGTTTTGGTTTTTTTACTTTTTAAGGAAAAGTACTTTTTAAGAAGCAGCTAGAGCTGCCAAGTGAAGATTGAATACTTGCTCATCACATCATTTACAGATCCCTAAAGGAAACTATATGCCACTGTCCAACAACGCTAAGCAGTTGAGAATAACATCTATACTTAGGTTACCACTTTCAACTATAAAATATGGGGCTTTTTTTTTTTTCCTGAAATGTTCTAACTTATTAATTTTTTGGAGCAGATTATTACTACTCAATTGGGAGAAAGTAGTAATGTGCCTTTGCAAAGTGAAATCATCACCATATTTGTCAAAGTTCGAAACTTCCCAAAATATTCCTCTTCTGTCGTCTGCCACACCAGAAAAATTAGTGACCCAACGAGGATACCAGCTTAAATGTGGTCTGGCCAACAGCAGGACTCATACTGATTTCAAGGGCAACAGTGGTGTACGGGAACTCTTGAGAGACAAGCACCCCCTGAAAGGCAAGAACAAGATAGCTATCCTTGCTATTCTTGGTAACTTTCACAACATCTCGCTCATGATACCTATAAAACACCTTTATGCAGAAAGCCTCACAGAACAGCCTACAGCTCAGACCCAGAAGATCCTATACCATGGAATAACTGCCTGGTTCTGTTAGTGCCTAATATATCCAGCCCTGCATTGAAGACACCCTTTAAAGCTTCACTCTGATGCCCCATTGTAATTACAGCCGTACAAAGCGGTACCTGTTAATACCCCCTGCTCCCTCTCCCACCCCATGCCACAAACAAAGCAAAAACCTAGGGCTTCATGTATGCACAACTACACAATGAGACAAATGCTCCAGGTTGTAGCCACACGCACAGAAGTGACAAAAGCCACAGATTCCTCGGCAGTCCTGCCGCCCCGAGCCCAACTGCTATCATGCATCTGCATTTCCCCACGCAGCTTGGCAAAACTACACGTGAGGTTTTATGCCGAGTTGCTCTTCGCAGCCAAAATCGGGATGGATTCAAACCACTCTGCTCTGTCCCAATCTCACCCTGTTTTGAAGGTTGGCGTAGAGATCTTACAAACCGGTACCTGGAAGTTACAAAATTACACAGAGGTTTTACATCTCTGCCTGAAGTAACTTTTTTCTGCTTTATTTTAAGTTTTATGTAAGTAACTGGTGAAAACTGACAATATATTATTGAAGTATTTAAGAACTTTTACAAGAGCATGTAAATAAAAGCCATCCTGAAAAGCCCGAATGACCTGGAAAAAAAAAAATCTCTGCAATGCTTAAAAAAAAAAATTAAAAAATCTCTCCGAAGTCTATTGCTTTTCCACATAAACAAGGGAAAACGAAACAATTTAGAATAAATATTCTACGGAACATTTCACTGAAGGCCAAACCCATGTATTTTCTTAATTTTTGTATCCTGGCATCTTTCTTCATTCTCGGCAAATACAGCAGGTCTCAGCAAGATATCTAAACCAGGTTAAGAGACACTCTGAAGTTTTGAGAACAAAACCAGACTGAAAACATGTTCCATTTTGTATTAGCACTGTTCACGTCCATCATTGTCTTATACAATTCATAACCAACAAAAGAACTCCAGAATTTTTAAAGAACAGAAAAAATTGATTATGCATTTCAAAAGAATCCTTTTTTTAAATAAAAATATGAATTGATTTTCAGTCTATTTAATGAATCCCATTGGTTATTCATACAATCTTTATCATTCAGTTTTGCTACCAATCAAAAATCTGCTTGAGAACAAGGACAAAAAACAAGCCGGATTAGAAGTACAGTTTTATTTTCTTACACTAACAACTATCATAAATTATTTACTGAACTTCAAAGCTTTGAAACTGATGATGAATATGGTGGGAAAAAATAAGATGTGTTTGTTTACTATCAATTATTCATTACATATGTTTTACAGTATAAGATATGCACAAAATAATAAAAATGTATTATGTTCGTTACATTAAAATTTATTGTTCTTTCTATCCATTCAGAGATTACGAAAGCACTATTTGGTAACTTTTCAATAATAAGAGATGCAAAGAAGCTGACATCTTGGGGAAAAAAAGATTACATCCATACTTTGCTGCAAGAAACTTAAATCCGTATATGCAAAACATTACTCAAGACTAGTCAAAGTGAAGCCTTGAATCAAAATAAACTACTTACATAAGCCAGCACCAGTAATAAAACATTTAGAGCCTAGAATATGAACGACAGCTGAACAAAACTCAGATCCAAACCGGTCAGATCAAAGAATTAGTATGTCAGTTCTAAGCAAAGCACGGTATCAAATCAGTCGAGCAGTTACAGATCCAAATTTTCTTCTGATTAAAAGGAAGTCTGGGATGCACAACTGTATGCCAGATAGCTATTGTTTTTAATGTGCCTGAGGTCAAACATGGTAAACTTCACACTTCTAACCAGTGCTGTTTGTAATAGATTGGATGAAACACGTTTACAAAAGAATCAATAGATGTAAAGACTGGAAAGAATTAGAGAGGCTTGCAGGCTTGTACCTATTGTCTGGGGGAATTAGACGTCAGTTTGAGTATTATAACTCCAACAAAGGTTTCCTAGCTTTAATTTACTAGAACACATAATGGGTGATAGAGAAGCTGGGAAACACTAGTCAGGCGGAATACATTACTTAACAAAAGTCTAATGAATGTTACAAACATTATTATAGTCCTGGCATACTCTCTCTGCTCATTCATTTTTACTTTGCAATCTTATCGTGAAAGGATATTTCTTTGTGAGGCTGTTCCACTCAAATTTTATGTCTCAGAAGCAAGAAATACTGCAACATGCTCAAAACATGGATCTAAATAAACTGCAATAAACAGCAAGTAACTAGCGATACGGAGCTTTCTAATCTGTCTCACACACAGAGCTCTATCTGCATAGCTTATGCACTTCTACAGGTTAGCTACACTATATCCTGAATATATAAACCTAAAGAAAATATTCCATTTCTAAACTAACATATAAGAACAAATGTATAAAATGGGATGAGTAAATATACGAGGGCCTCAGTGGAAAGACAAAACCAAACCCACCAGGACATTCTTTACAATCAGAAGGGCTGTATTTTCTGTCATCAGCCAGTCCAAGTTTGGTTCACACATTAAAAGGAGTAATAATGTCTTTTCTGAGGATATTTAAGTCTTCAAGTAGTTCTTGTGAAACAGAACATCCATGCCCTTTCCTAATTAAATATCTCAGTCATCTGATTTTTAGTCCTCAGTTCAGTTTGACTTTAATTCAAATGTACAACCTAAAACAAAAAACACACAACTTTGGTGTGCCAATAAAATAATTAAGACATAAGGTATAGTTTAACACCATGCTGAACTTTAAGGTTTACCTTTGATTACTGCAGTATTTTTCCTCGCATTATCTGATTTATAAAGTAGAAAACGAGGAAACAATGATGAACAAACTATCCATAAGCTTTTCCAGATAAACCATATGGTCTAGTGTTCCAACAGACAAAATGAAATTTTAAACACACAACAGGGCTGTTTAATGCCATATTCCACTGGGTAAAATTGGATACAGAAGGCTGGATTTCTCCATCCCAGGTTCCCTCTTCAAACCACAAACCGTTCATGTGCAGCTGATAAGTACAGTATCTCTGAAACTCCCTTTATAACCCAGTGCATACATTGAAACAATCACTGGAGTGCATTTTTTCCCAGGGAAATGTATAAAGAACCCGGTTTCTGAAGACAGAAATGTATTGTATCATAGGGTTTTGAATAACAAGTTATTGAGTTCTTGTTCCACCGTGATGGGAAAGCCTCGCTTGGGACTTTTTGGTTCATATGACAAGAAGTTGCTATGACCATAAAGCAAAAGGTATACATATATCTGCATTACAAAGAATGTCCTTGTTACTGAAAGAAAGGCTTTGTTGATATTACTACCCCCAGACAAAAGTAAACATAACCTACATTCCTTTTCATGTATTAAATGTTTGCAAGTTCAGATAGGAGGATGCTGGTATACTTGTCCCACTCTATTGCTGCACGACATTACGGGGGTTTTTTTTCTGTCCTGTCGTCAACAACCCGTGCGGTTAATACGCTCACGTATTAGCTTCAGCTAGTACAAAAGTATTGCTAGTCGCTACACCCCATCTACAGCAACAAATATGCGTATTTGACATTCTGCTTTCTTCTCGTTTAAAACTACTTTAACAACTTGAGAGCCTTGTCACTTGGACAGCCAAGGTCATGATTTTTGAAGAAGGTTCACTGCCGGCAAACCCCAAAGGGCTATGCGAGTGTCTCTTTGTCTGGTCACATCAAAAGGAAGTTTTAAAAACGGTTAATCATTGCATTAAAGTATAAAAGAAATGCACTCCACAACAGAAGGTGCTGTTTATGCTCCTTTCAGCTGTTCATTGTGGAAATCTGGTTGATGGAAATTGGGATGAAAAGCCTAGAAACAGCTATTCCTAGAAATAGCTGCCTCACAAAAAGAGGACACCTGATTAACCTTTTAGTATATCATTAGCCTAGCAAATTGTAGCATTCCACAGTGCAGAATCATATTATGCAGTTCTTTCTCTGGAAAGAAAAATTAGTCAGATTTATATACCATCATATTCCTTATATTTGTGTTACTGCAGAAATTAAGTATTTTAGATGTTAATAAATAAATCAATAGTTCATTCTACTGGTATCTCCCCCTGACCTAAACCGAGAGTTGCTACAACCCTTACACAACTGACAAGTTCCCAGCTTTTAAACCTGGGGCATAGGGGCTGGGCACTGGAGTATTTTGGAATCAGGTAAAACACATCTTCAGTCATTTTTTATTTTTTTTTTTCCACTGTGAGAAACTTAGGGGAAATACTACGCTGGCAAAAAGTATGATTCACCTTGCCTCAGCCAAAAAATGTATCCCCAGCTATACACTCCTTTAAGATCCATTCTCGTCGTGATGAACTAACAAAACAACTATAGTATTACCTTTTTACAGGTAGTGAGACAGGGAAGAAGCGTATTTTTTTTAAAATGCCTGTTTGCCAGCTAAAGGTGAGGAAAGTAGGAAGTTCTGCGTCTCAATAAACGAAGGGCAAGACTACGTAACATCAGTAAAAGGATGAGCACAAACGTTATTTGCTTACAGGCATCCACAGCCAAGGGCAAACTGTTTTTATACATGGAAATATCATCCTTCTGGAACACGGTTCTTCATTTTCCAGCTTCCTCTCACTCCCCTTCCAATACGACGCCCACCAGGACATGCAACGACAGCCTACCCCTAAAGCTAGAGAACAGTGGGCTTGACTGCTGCCAGTGTCTGCTAGACCATCTTTCACTTTGCAATAGACTCCTACGGAAAACAGAAAGCCAATCATGGAAGCAGAATCAACTACGAGAAAAAGCGTGCTCTTTCTCACCGATACACAAAACTACATCTAGACGATGTGTCTTTTTTTAAGTACCCACGTGTAAGAAGCGTTCTCTGCCGTGAGGAGAGGCAAGCCGTCTAGCAAGGGCTGCGGTACAAAAGCAGCTTCTTTGGCTTATGCTCTGGTTCAGAGAGGAGAGGGAAAAGGGCCAGGGAACAGTAACAGAAAAATGAAGTCAGTTCCTACCTGCTAGTTCATCTGAAACCAGTAAGTTTTTACCGTAAGGACAGGCAAACACCAGCACAGGTTGCTCAGAGAGGCCGTGGGTCTCCATCCTGCGGGCATTCAAGACTCAGCTGGACGCAGCACTGAGCGCCCCAGTCTAACCACACCTGCTCTGAGCTGGGCAAGGAGCTGAACCAGGCAGCCTCTGGACATCCCTCCCAACTTACATACACATTCACATACTATCACAGAATAATTCATAACAGCAATTCTTTTGCCAGGAATACAACCTCCGCATTCAGGCATGCTGTACTCCTGCCATAGCAAGGAGCCTGGCGAGTATGGCATCCTTCAACATCTATGGAAAATTAATAAGTGATTGGCGCGTGGCAGAAAATCTGACATTTTAGAATTTCTGAGATCAACACCCAGAGAGGTAACAGCCCCCAGGACACCTGGAATATGCTCTCGCTTTGTTGACATAGCTATTTCTGATTTAATTGCAATACCCCCATCTCCGCTCCCCTTCCACCCCACCTCCCAAGACAAGGAAGTTGATAGGTTGATTGACAAAACAATTCCTACTAGGAGGGAAAGTTCCCAGTTTTTCAAAAGGTTTTACGTGTTCTTCCTAAGGAAGAACTCATGTTAACTTCTTTAACTCATCTTTGTTAGACACCCATATTCTATTTGTAGGAACATACTCCAGGGAAAGCCCTATGGCAACATAGTAAATTTCTTTTGTGAATCTCACAGCGTATTCTTCCATGGTTTATAGCTGTGAGAATAATCTAGATACTTGATAATTTTATTTATTTTCCCCTCTTACGTTTAACTCTTCATTGGATACAGCCTTACATACTACAAAAGAACAACATAACTTCCTGTCACTTTTCACAGGAAAGTTCTAAGGTAGCATAAAAACAGCTTGATTGATGTATCTAATTATAGATTTTAGGGTATCATTAAATACCACCCCAGAGAATATTTCAATATTTTAGGTTCCCCCATGTAAATTCCTCCCCCCCCCCCCCCCCCCCCCCCCCCGCCCCCCCCCAGTCTGTATGTAGCATTTAATTCTGCTGCAAATTTTTATTCCAGAATAGATTTTCTATGGACAGATCTCCACTGTGCATCTGGACTACAAAGGCAGAGCAGAACGATCATGTGGCTAACAGACAATACCTTAAATTTAACACTAACATGCCAGATTTTTCTTTTCAGGAAATTAAACCTGTCACTCCACACCTGTTTATGAAGATGAAGGAGGAAACAACCCAGTATTCCAGCAACCTCTATTTACCTTTCGAAACAGAAGACTAGGCTTAGTACACGAATAATTAATGAAAAGCGCTCCCGATTCATGGACATCACACATCAGGCAAGACATTACTTTCTCCCATTCTAAATTTGCAGTTGATTTTTCCATGTTTATGCTGTTTGGATAGACAAGAAGTACTCCATACTCACCTGCAGACACCTTCAGAAGCACACCTGACAGTCCTTTAGATTATATACTTTAGTGCAAAAACCTGTGTAGGATATTCCATCTGCTACACAGCGATCTATACGAACATACTGCTATTAAGACGTTAATACAGTTTGGCCCGTTCAAGCCGTTTATCATACTACACATGGTCCCGGCACAGGTAATCAATAGTATCTACAACTTAGCAAGACTGAAAAAAGCAAGTGTACAATCCAAAACAACAAACACGTGGCTTGCATAGGCACTCACAGTTATGAGGAATGAAGAAATACTTTTTTGCTCATGACGCAGAGCTATTTTGTTTGTTAAATGCCATGCAACCCACGTAACATTAATTAGCATAATCCTCATCTGAATTGTTGACATCTTTTACATCAGAGAAGTACCATGCTTCATAAAGGCATAACTAAAATTTTAGTGTGTTTTCTTAAGCAAAATGACATGTTCTATTTTTGTTGATTACACATATTGAAGAGAAGGAAGCAAATTAAGCCAAACTAGCAGAAAAAAACCAAGCACCATCTTATCATTGGCTTTACAATGTTCAGGTAGTTTCTGTGCTATAGACATCACAAATATAAATGCCACATTTTCTTTAATTCTTTTTCTTCTGTAGAAATAAAACATCCAACAGACAACACACTGGTAGCTGTCTTAAGGAATCCATTTCAACCTCTTAACACAAAATACTATGCACTAGAACGTTTAGGAAAAATGTTATTATAAGACATTTCAGCTAATAAAGGTGTTAGCTTTTCCTATTTATGTTCCCATTTTACAGCTTTAGCGGCATTTTAAGGTATCAATGGAATTATCTTTATGTTACTGTTTTTTTCTTAAATAAATAAAAAAAATTACTAAATGAGCCAAAAAATTTGCTTGTAACAGTTCCCAGGGTGATCTCCCCACATTCCCAGAACCCTTCAGCTGAAATAGTTCTGTCAGGAGTCTGAAAATAACTTTTTTTATTGATTATCACCTGTTCCAATTTGCAGCTTATCCCTGTTCACTCTTCCTTTACCAACAAAAGCACCCAAACCTGGGGGTCTTATCCACAACTCCAACTGTATAAATTACCGTGACAAAGACTGAAAGGCAAGACCCACGCAGCTCATCTGCTACCATCTTCAGCTGCCTTACAGCTACGGTTCCGGATCACACCACGCTACACAGCTGACAGACTACACAGAAATGAGCAGCCGCCCAAATCAGTTATTAATTAGGCTACTGAGCACTGGACTCTTCTACCTAAGAATCCCAAAACTCACTCTTAACTGGGATACTGTTTACTGGACATTACAGCCAAGCAATAGAAACAAAGCTATTCCTTAGCTCTCCTGGGCTAAATTTCCAATAATTGATTTCTGGGAGGCCATGTGAGAGCATGTGGGTTTTGTTGTTTTGGGGTTTTTTTGTTGTTGTTTGTTTGCTTGGGTGTTTTGGTTTTTTGTTTGAGTGTGTTGTGTTTGGGGGGGGGGGTGTTGGGTGGTGGTGGGTATTATTAAACAAGTCAAACCCTTTTATTTTACAGGGAAAAAAATAATTGTTTAATCATGGTTGTTAGTTTTTCTAGCCCGTATTAATATCTTTTAATCTCTTCCACTATTATTTGTGGTTCTCTTGGTCATAAGCAGGGAAAAAGAAACTTCAAGAGGATTTTCATCTTCTTCTGAAGTTTCTCATTTTTCCCTACAAATGCTTATCTTTCATCTCTTAGGCACGCCAGCGAGTATTTCTTCTCCCACCAATATACCTGTTCTCACAATGCCTGAAAATGAAAAAGCTCTTAAGTACTTATCTAACACATACACTTACTGGAAGTTGTTTTAAGCTTAGAGTGTTGTTTTAGAAGGGCAATGTTGACTGGGATCAAATTGGAAAGTTATTTGTATTTCCACTTGCTGAAACAAGGCATCAATAAGAAGCAAGTAAAAGATGACACATTTCTGAATGCAAGGACTGAAGTGTTAAAAGTACAAAAATTACGTTAAAAATAATTCCTTTCCAATTCATGGAATTGTGCTATGTGGCTTGCACTATTATTCAGCAGAGAAAATTCTGCTCATCAGCTATTATGCTGAGACATAAGCCCCATTTTAGCCTTAAATTTGTATACAAAGAAGCAAAATAAAGATTATGTAACCAAAATAAAAAAATGTCCTTGCAAATATATTCTCCTGAACAAATTCTTACTATCATAATGATAATGCTACTTAAGAGTGCAGAACACACACACAGCAGATTTATCTTCCACAAGCATCAAAGCACTTGACCAGGACTGGGAGTACTCCTGTTCCGTAAATGGGAAAACCAGGGTGACAGGTTATTTTTCTAAATCCAGTGGCAGACAAGAAAAATCAAAGTCCGCAATTATGACACCTTTACTGTATTCTATAGATCAAATTTAATACATTTAAATATCCATTAACTGTCTAACTTGTAACGTTGATACTGATTTCAGGCAGAAATATGCTTAACTAGCAAACCACATTTGCAAGATGAAATGTAATATTCATTCCTGTGTACCCCAAACCAAAGAATGCACTAGATGAAAGAAATACAGTATCTTGAAATCGCGTACTCTACTTTTCAAAATATAGAAGACAAATATAATTGATACTATATAAATATAATATCAGCCATATCTACCTGAAAAGGCTAACATCTGTTACTAGTTTAATGAAATTACAGAATAAACAAGTTGCCCAGTACATGTTAGGGTATATTTATATCATCATGAAAACAATTGAAAATTGGAAATAGTGTTTATTTACATCACCATTATTCTATTCTTGGGTTTGGGTTGCATATGGTTGCATATTTTAAAGAATCTCAGAATACTTTTGAACCCCTTGACCCCTTTGATGCTTTTACATTTGGAATTTCATCCCCAGAACTCTTCTATATTATCTGTATTTAATTAAATCAAACATTTTATTTTTACATCATCTGTTTGCATAGAAACATGAGCTCTGTTTCCTACCTCACATTAACTACTTAATGGCAACATTTTAGACTAGAGACTGATTATTCTAATCATCCTAGGGTTTACAGCTCAGACAGATTCAGAGCTCACGACAAAAACTCCTGTTTTCTTGCAGCAGAACATATTAAAAGTATTGCCATTTTTTAAAAATAACCCAGGTGAAGTATTTTTGTGCATTTGCCATAGGCAAATAGTATTTTCTTCTGAACAATTTGATCTTACACTGTAAATTGTACACAGTTATAAAGGCGTATGTTTCACTTACAGATCAGGTGATCACAGTAACCAGCAGCAAGAAATTTCCCCAAAGGGAAGGATTTTGCTTCAAAATCTTCAACACCATCTTCCCCCCCCCCCCCCTCCCCGCCACAACTTACTTGGTCAGGAAGGACTACTAGAAACAGCATGTGATAAAATTCAGTGCTCTCCTCCATTTGAAGGGTACAGGGTTGTCAGACCACGTGGAAGAGCAATAACAGAATTGTTACCAAGTGCTTTGTCTTCGGGAGACCGCTCAGAAAATATTAACTACCCAGCAATGGTGAAGAGGCTTTTGTTGTCTCAGTAAAAATGAAAGTATTTTTGCTATCTGAGGGCTTCACTCAAACTCTGACCTTACGTTCTGAAAGTCAGAAGAACCTGGGTGACTCAGTACCTTTGGCCAGGTTCACGATAAGGTCTCCACAATGGATTACTGTAAGGATGTAAAACACTTTATGGCCAAACACTCAAATGTTCATAAAGACTGTGCTGTTTATTCTGCTGTGCCATCAATTTCAAACTTACTAACCTCCAATCAACAGATGAAAATGACTACACATGTATATATATGAATATGCTATGTGGCTCACACAACCAGCTATAGAGAAGCCTGTGAATAAAACAAATCATTCAAGCATGCAATCTGGTTACATTTTCAAGTCTTTTAGTATTCATTTTCATGAGAAAAATGAAAAAAAGGCTTTTAAAGAATACAGAATTAAGGATTGTATCTCAAAGACAAAAAAGTACACAGAGCAGTCCGCTTTACTCAAAACTGACTCATCTTAGGTAGAAAAGTACAGTGAAAACGCCAGGCTATTCAGATATACAGCTTTCCAATATGGGGGGAATAAAAAAAATAGTGAACAGAAGTGTTTAAGAAATGGAAACTGATAAAAAGCTCCTAAAGCCAGATAGCTGGCTTGCAGCTTAGGCTACAGAGTTAGTTACACGTAACCATTATCACTGCAAAACCCTGTATATAGGCCACCTCATAGCAACAGTGTCTAATGTATAGCACTGCTAAATCCAGCAAAATTGAAGTGCTTTTGACAGAAAATCCTGACATGGTGTCAGAGTTTTTCCACAAAAAACAAAAAAAAACACAAAAAATCCCCCAAAAAACCAACAAACAACCAACTATGAAGTATGACAGTATGTATTGCATAAAGTAAGAAATTATACAGATAATGAGAATAAGGCACTTTGTTCCAAAACAACCATGAAAGAATATCATAAAGGTGCCTCTTTGGGCCAGAAAAATACACCAGCACAGATATACAAAAAACCCGACACCCCAACACCACCACCCCCCAAAAAATATGCCCAAACAACCAAACACTAAACAATGTGTCACAGAGGATTTTAGTGTCTTTTAAAAGGCTTTAAAATATATATATATTTCTAGCAAAGGTAACCAGCTAATCATTATACCTGTATTGCTCAATTACTCCCTATTCTAAACCAAGAAGCAACTACTATTTTTCATGCATTTAATAATTTATCTGGTCAGTTCTTCTTTCCTTCCACTTGCTCCTGTACAACCACTGTTTAATAGCTGAGCTCTGTTGTCCCAGCACAGGGGATATCCTAAGGGACCAAAAGCTAAAGCAGGGGATATCAAGTACATTCCTACTACAACTGAAAACATTTTTAACAATTTTTGGTTTATTTCCAATATTAACTTTTACTACAACTGAAAAATGATTTTAACTTACTATAAAATAAGACCCAGACTTGTGCAGCAGAGATAAAAACTCAGCCTTTTTTTTTTTTTTTTATGCAAGTCATGTATTTAGATTCAGTTTTTACTTCTAAAAGAGACCACTGCTACTCCCAGTCGTAGCCAATGTAGAGCAAGTCGCAGGCAGTAACCCAATTGTTTCCACAGAAGGTGAACAACTTACACTTGCTCAAAAGCTACCGAATTTTAAGAGTCTGCCTCTTGAAGAAATTTTTTCCACTCTCTCATGATACAATATCAATGTTTCATTCATATTTAAAGTTTGCAGTCTATTGTCAAGCGTGATTTCTTTTTCAAGGTCTGCTTCACACATTACACCTTGAAGTATGAGGTGTACCTCTAATGGAAGCTTTCTTGTATTTCTGTGCTGGTTTTGCCTGGGATAATTTTATTCACAGTAGCTAGTATGGGGCTCTGGGTTAGGTTTGTTCTGGAAACAGAGCTGGTAACACAGGGATGTTCCTTATCGCTGATCAGCGCTTACCCCGAGCCGAGGCCGTTTCTGCCCCTCACCCCCCACCAGCGAGCAGGGGGGGGGCACAAGGAGCTGGGGGGGCACAGCTGGACACAGCTGGACACAGCTGGCCCAAGGGGCAGCCGATGCTCAGCAGATACACCTGGGGGCAGGAGAAGGAAGGGGGGGACGTTCGCAGTGACGGCGTTTGTCCTCCCAAGTCACCGTTACGTGTGACGGAGCCCGGCTGCCCTGGGGATGGCTGAGCCCCTGCCCGGGGGACGTGGGGAGTGAATTCCTCGCTTTGCTTTGCTGGCACACGCGGCTTTTGCTTTACCCATTAACCTGTCATTACCCCAGCCCACCAGTTTCCTCACTTTTACTCTCCCGACCCCCTCTCCGTCCCACCGGGGGTCAGTGAGCGAGCGGCTGCGCGGGGCTGAGCTGCCGGCTGGGGTTAAACCACAAGAATTTATCCTTGAAGGACCAGACCGAACCCAAGTCTCTCCTTGGAAGCCATGGCTTTCAGCATCACCCTTTCCTCAGCCATTGCTACACAGCATCAACACCAGCCAAGAAAATCGGTAACAACCGAAGCTTTCTCGAGCAGGGCTGCTGCTAAGGTTTCTCTGTTAGCAAGTTCCATACGCTTTCTTCATCTCAAAGTAACTATTGTCAGGATAATCCAAGCTCAATTTTCTTCTAGCGTCCCATTGTTGAGTCTACTCTTGATACTTAGGAACTGAAAAGGTGCCAGTCTGTATCCCCAGGACAGACCATTAAACCCGCCCATCTTATCCAAAACACATCACACATCTCCATACGCAAGCTTAAGAAAATGTCAAATCTAACAGTATGACTCAAAGATCAAGAAAAGGGGTGGGGGTAGGAAGTTTACAAGCCTTATTAATACGAATTAAGAAAATCCCACCCTCTCATTATTGCTGAGGCGCGTGTAGCATAAAGGAAGAATCAAGTATTATTACAGTCTACTAAGGAATTTTTATACTATATATATAGTATACATATATATTATATAACTGCAGCATGCTATAACAAATCTAACTAACAGACAATTTTTGACAGATAATAATATCCAAAAGGCATCTGTATTGACTTAATTTAAATCCAATACTCTTATTACAAAACCTACTTTTTAACAAGAAAATCTACCAGAGAAACGTCATTTATTTTGCAGGCTGAAACACAAATGCTTAAGTTGTTTAAAGTCACATACTTCATTTGAGTGCATTTCAGCCTTGTGAAATAGATTACTTTTATACTGTGATCACAATTGGCTGTCGTCAGCTTTGTATATAAACTTTCTGCTTATAATGTATTTACGTCCTTTGAAGTGGTTCAATCAAGGATCCTGCCTTACCATACTCACACTTTAAATTGTTTCACCGTTTCCAATAATAACATTTTCTAACCTAAAAAAAAAAAAAAACAACCAAACACCAAAACCAAAAAACCCACCAAACAAAAAACCATAAAATAGAATATTTTATACCCCGTTGTTCCATCATTTATTTTGCATTCTATACAAAACCCCAAAAAACAAACTGTACAGTCATCTTTCAAACTCTAAATGCCAGATAATCAAGCAATAATAAACAAAAGGAATTAGCATCTGAACCTTAAGATATGTCTGTCAAATCCCAAATATTTAGAAAGCAGATCTGATTTCTGTCAAATATGACTCTTTGAGCTAATGTCAAACCACAATACACTTATGCAAACACATTTATTTAAGTCACAATTGTCCTTTACCTTGGGGTTCTGACCCAAGAGTTTTCACTGAGTAATTTAGCAGCGCTCCCCTCCCCAAATTGGACCTAGGAGTATCTAGGACTCTGTGCCATATGAGCCACAAAATCCTCCCCCTTTCCCCAAATGCCTACAACCCATTTATTACTAGGATTTCTCTCCTTTTCACCCTTTTTTTTTCCCCCACCTTTACTCACAATGGTTTTTCTTTTTCTCTCTGACCAGTACAGTCATAATGACCAAACTTCTGTCTGAGCCCATTCCCTCAGGCTATCTTTACAAACTCAACCTTTCCTCACCCACTCTACAGCAATGATTTCCAACTAATAAAGCTCAGAAATTTTTGCTTTTAACTAAAATATGCATTAGTGAAATACACTGAAAACACAAGCACACCTCTTAAATTTCATTTTGAAACCAGGACTGCAATGTGTTTTATCAACCACAAAATGTGTTTTATCAACAACAAAATATGATTACAGAACCAAATTTCCAATGGTATTAAAAATTTCTAACTGTTTTAGGGGGTTGGGATTTTTTTTGGGGGGTGGAGGGGTGGGGAGGGGGGATGTTGTTTGGTTGTGTTTTTTTTTTTTTTAAAGTGACATTCTCTAAGCTTTCTGAAATGGCACTGAACATGTTCTCAGTATGCACTTTCTGTTGACATGCTGTCAGCTACTTGTATTTGGGTTGTGGGTTTGTGGTTTGGTTGTTGGGTTTTTTTTGTTTTCAGAGGAAGTTTGCATACTGAGATGTGTCAAATAAGCCTTCAACCGGTGTAGACAGGGAATAAAAAGGTAGCAGGAATGATAGGAGGAGTAAACTGCCCTCTGTATTATGTAAAACACTGCAGATCTTATACCAATTCTCACAACAGATGGTGACCTCGTGACTGGCAGGTGGTAGTGAAAAGGGGACCTCAGTATTCGCAGAAGTTAATGGAAAGCTCTACGGACCATTTGTGCTGGGGACGCTGGCCAAAGCTGGTGTAAAGCCACAACCATCATGCACTGGAAATCTTCCACCACAGTCCATGCCAATTGCTTTAGACAACTCCCTTCAGGAACCCCTGGCAAAGTGGGATTATTTGGACACTTCGGGCCCCTGACTACCAAAAGCACTGTGATATCAACAGACATTAAAGTGTGGGCCAAGAGGCATGCTTTGAAAGGCAAAGCAGCCCTCCTCCCTGGGGCACGAGAGATGCATCGCCATCAAATCTTGACCTCCATGGTAAGTTCAGTACTTGCTCTTAAATGGATCACGGCTTTCTCTCGGTTTGCCAAGTACAACAAAAATTTAAGATTCCAAAGGCTTATTTTGCCATGCAGACATTTTTGGTGTTGACAGGACATTTTTAGATGGGAGGTAGTTCCTTCTCAAAAGTCTCTCCCTTTCAGTAATATTAAAATTAAGCAAAGAGCACAGTAATTTCTTTAGTATTTGTCTTTCAGATACACCACAGTGTGGTAAAACAAGGGGGGAAAAAATAATCTCGGGAATACCATCAGGGATCCTAACATCCTCTATATTTTCCACTCTACACCATGATGAACAGTAAATCTGTGAGCCACATGATGTCCTACCATAACAACAATTCCACCAACACATTATGAAACCTCCACCTAACAAATATTTCTATTTCAAAATACACACTGAATTTTTATTCCAATGCACAATTTCTCACTTTAATTTCTGTTATTTCCTTGTCACTGTTACCCATCCTCTTATGTATAGCTTGTAATACAACCTTCACAGTCCTGTAAACACTTAGTCCCTATTTAGATCTCTTTTCATAATCTATGTTAAGATTTGTAGGGTTTTATTTTCTTTTTAGCCTAACCATTTACTGTAACAGAGACCAAGACCCAAAGAATTTCATACAATTATCTCCCCCACATTAGACCCAATCAGCTGTTCTCCTTCTTAAAAACTTCTAGAATAACTTCAGTTATGTTTTCTAGAACTTTACAATAAAATGTGGATAACTAATTTATGGAGTAAACAGTGTGTTCTTATGCTACTCCTATTGAGTCTTTGCTTTATTCATATGCACAGGACACACACAAAATCTTGAAATTCTGAAGAAAACGTCGCAAAAGTTTCTTATTTTTAGGGAAAAAACCACAAACTTTAAAGGTGACAAAGATAATTCAGGTAAAAAAAGAGCAACAGAAAATCGAGATTTTTGCACATGTATTATTGAAGTATCTATTAAATTAAAAATTTCAAGTCCGATAGCATTCATCAACGAGATAGTTTAGAAATGGTAGTAAAATGTAATCACTATCATTTTGAAGTCATTGAAGGACTATAAACAATAGCATAGTACATTAAGAGCAAGAATAATCTCATACCAACAGTTTATTAATACAGCACTCCAGTCTAAAGAAATATATCCATAAAGATGTGAATTACATACAGAACAAAGTACAGGAAATAATATATGCTCATTAGGGAAATCAAGCAGTGCCGTATTGTGTAAGTGCCAACATTATTATCCTTAAGTCCTGGAATCAAGTGATGATTCAAACACTGGGTTTTAATGTAAAAAAAAAAAAAAAAAAAAAAAACACAACACCACCACACCACGAGAAGTAGCACAGACAAATATTACAAAAATAACGCCCTTCTAATATATTCATACTAATCATTCATTAGTATGATTGAATGTATCATTCAAAGCAACCTGTGAGAAGAAAAGCCCATCACTAAGTATCAAGTATTCTAAAATGCGGCTCTTTTACCTCGTCATTTTTATTTTCACACAAGTCTGCACTTTGTGTACTCACTGCTCAAGTGCTAACCAGGCAGGAGAACTTGGATATCACCTCTAATCAAAACAATCGCTAATAATACCATCTGTTTGCAAATTCAGCAGCGTGAACATTTTGAACACACACTCTAAGCAGGGTCACCATTTTCTGCAGTTGTTCCTTGCGTTCCTAACTGAACCAGGTCCCCGTGACCCACTTTCAACAATATTGAGGAGAAGTCTAATAAAAAGCAATGCCAAGGTATAAAAGATGACAATCGGGATTATCAGAAAAGGCCAAACTAAGAAAAAACCCGAAGCAAAAACCCAACCTGTAGCTCGATATGCTTGGAACAAAGGATAACAAGAAATCCGGGTTTTTTTGAGATACTGGTAATTCAGAGCTGCATTTAGAAAGTGAGACTCTTCTACTAACGTGTTTCATTTAGTGGAAACAATGCTTTCAGAGTGAGAAGTTGTTATAAAAGAACGACACAGATGCAGTCCAGGCTGTTCTAAGTATTATGGAAAGTATTTCTGATACTAGCAATGTGCTGTCACGCCGCAGATACACACTGAAATTGTCACCCTGACATTAGATCTATACTCACACCCCTTAAGCAGGAGCACATTATTATTACATACTGCTCTTTCTTCAGTTCTTTTACAGAAAGATCAGCAAAGAGCTCTAAAAATCCCTCCGTGAATCAGAAATCAAAAACGCCTTTGCAATATTCTGCGGTTTTCACCGCGAAAAGGTGCAACATTTTAAGTTTAAATTCAGTAAAAAAAAAAGCAGGACCATGCACTACTGACCTGCTAAGGTTTGGGTTCAGCTCGGCTGTACACTGCAAGTGGGTTTGACTGAGCAGGCATTATGTAAATGGATAGACTTAAATAAAAGGCAGCTCTCGTGTATTAATCCAAGGCCTGGGGTGCTTTCAGAGTAGGCTGGAGACAATCCCAGACACCTGGCTTTTGAAAGACCACCGAGGGAATATGCAAGGGGAGAGGGGGGAGGGAAGGCTGGTAAAAGCAGCCTGAAATGAAATTTAACTAAATTCAAACCTGTCTTAAAGTGTCTGGGTCAGCAGCCTTAGGAAAGTTCCTTTTTAGTTATCAGATGCTGAAATATGCTTTTCTAGCTTAAGGAGAGAAAATGCTTTTTGAAGCAACACATATTACATACTTCAGGATTCAGCAAGCAGCACTACCTGGAAACAAGAGATGTTTGTAACTATAGGTTCAAAATGCATTTTGCCTTGGCATCTTCAATATTTACTGTCTCTACCTTGGCATCGTTAAGCCTCTCTGGAAAAGTCAGAAGCAACTGTCCTATTCTAACTGCGGAGATGCAAATCTGAAGAGCACAAACTTGGCTATCAATTGCAAAAGCTACTGCTATATGATCATGAACAACCAGGGGTTTAAGCTGGACTGAACAGATGACAAAACATCAGTATAGTCAGGTATCCAATACTCTTGTTTCAACTGTCCCTTCTGTCTTCCTGCACCAGAGTCTAAAGTAGGTTCTCCATAAAGTGCCTTAAAAAAAAATTATATATATAAAAAAATCATTTTCTCTTGGATTTTTTCTCCTCTTATGGCTATTGTTCTTTTTGTAACAGGGTTTTTTTTTTGGTTGTGGTTGTTTTTTTATTTTGGGGGGGGGGTGGGGGGGGTGGGGGGGGTGTTTCTTCTTGAAACTCCTGAAGTAAATATGAGCAGACACAACATTTTCTATTTCTTCTTTCCATTATTTTCTTTTCTTCAGACTTACATAGTCACCTTACCTATACATTTCTGTTACTTCCCTTCCACAGAATTGGTTTTCAGTTATTTACCTCTTTTTGATAAATTCCTGACTCCTCCTTCCTCCCATTTTTTACTGTTGTCTTCTCACCCAGCCCCCTACACCTCCTCTTCTTCATCTGATCATCACCTACATTCTTCATCTGATGCAAACATTTTGGTGGCCTGTTTGGTTTCCCCCTCTAGCAGCTCTGGGGAAGCAGCCAGTGGACATAAGTTTTAGCTCCAGACCAACAAGCCAGCCAGCACCCTAGCAGCTCTGCAACAATCACAGCATCTGCTGCCTCCCCAGTAGCTGACCCACACCCAACACCTCCAAAAAATCAAAGACAAGACAAGTGAGATGTTACTGTGGGGAGAGGACGTTGATGTCAATAAAATGAAACTTCTGGAAGCCTATCAGAACTACCTGATGCATCCGCCATCCATCAACTATTAGCTTGTTATGGGAAAAGGGTGCCACCTGGTGCCCAGTCCATCTCCCCTGAGCTACTCCCTTAACCTGCTCCTGGGGCTTTTCTGTCCTTTGTTCTCCAGAAGTTCACCTCCTCTTCTACCACGAGCCCCTAAAACGTAACGTACTCCTATAATCTCCAAATCCCATGCAAGTTTTCAGGCCTTGAAATGTTTTCCAACTCATTATACCCAGAAAAGTACAACAAAAATGCAAATAATGTCACAAACCAAACCCTTTCACCTGAACAAGTTGCCACGTAGGAAATTTCTAGCTTGTTTACCCAACAGGAACCCCATATAAATCAACCTGAAGACTTCCTGCTCAGTAATTAATCAGGCAGTAGGGCCAGGATCACGTGTGGCCTCGAAGGATGGGGCGAGAAAAAAAACAGAATCACAAGGTCTTTGCTCTAGAAAATCTGTTTAAAGAATGAAACATTTTTCCTCTTATTTTGCTCTTGAGCTCTACTACACTACACCCAGCAAAATACCGCTTTTGTTTCCTACAGTGCTGCTCAGTGCTACCCCAACACAAATAAAAAGGAAGGTAGTTATATTCTGATTTCTTGAGATGGAGACTTAGTAATTTCTTCTCTGTATAGGATGCTTTACCTTTCTAACTACATAAAATACAAGGTTCACGCAGATTCCAAAGGGGAGTTTCTGTCTGTTTATCCCGTGAGAAAATTCCCGGATAATATTTTTTTTTTTCCCTGCAGAGATCTGCAATGAATAATAATCCGTAGGAAGTGCCCTAATTGGCTGCAAAACCCTCTGAGACTGCTTCCGAGTTGGGGAGGAGATACCTCCCCTCTTATCTGCCCTTTTCTAATTCCAAGCATCCAGTTGAAGTTCAGGTTTACGAAATGTGAATGCTTTCTATTATTCCAGATTTTCACATCTCTGCTTCCTTCAGTCAGCTCAGTGGCTGTGGCCTAGAAAATGCACAGAGGCTCCAACGATCGGCAACTTTGATCTTCCGAAACTGTTTAGTATGAAATACAATATTCATATGTTTGGGTAAAACACTGTTAAAGGAACAAAACTAAACCCCTTCCTTTTATTTATTTCAAAATGGAATTCATACTTCATCTGTCACACTGAATTGAATCCCCCTTTTTTTAAAAAAAACCTCCTTTCAATTTAAAGACAAAACGTTTCCAAGCATTTATTTATACTTAGACTAGCCTTTGTTGTAAAGCAGCTGGATATTTGTGCCCTTTCTACATCCATCTTCTAACCACAATCTTGACTGATATCAGGAATATATTTGACTTCTGTTTTTATTACTACATTTGGGTTGCAAATGACTGTCATCCCAATGACATCAAAAAAGGGCCTTTTTAAACCAACGATTAAAGTAGCCTAGATGTAAAAAATAAAACACCAATGTACAGCTCTATTATAAGCATGATTGTTTTCCCTTTTTTTTTGATAATTAAAAAGTATTTCATTGGGGAGGGGCAGACAAACCACCAAGAAAAGTGACTAAACTATGTTAACAGTAATTTTATTAGCACTTTCAATAGTCTTTCACTAAGGCATAATGGTGTTTAACAATTGGACACGTGCAAATAAACATTTTCTAGTTTATTTTAAGCTTAGAATTCTATATTATGCATATATTCACACACATGTATACTATTGAGTTCTACAATTACGTAATACCTGCACACACAAGTATTTATGCATACACAGCTATACATTTAATAATATACACTAAGTATACTGTTCTGACAAGATACTTCAAAAATATGCCAGGTAATATCAATACGATTGCTCTGGGAAAAAATGAAACAGAATTAAGAATGGTACTCTACTCATCCTTCTAAAGTAACTTCTCATTCACCCTTCTAGGCTTTCTAAGTCGCATGATGTGTCACCTAAACGTAACAGAAATCTAAGGTTTTTGAGTGTTGTGGGGCAGGTAACCACAAAAGCAGAGAAGGATCTGAAAATCCCATTCCCCAAAAATGAGGCAATCCCTATTCTAAAAGTACGTATCCCTTTATAAATGTCAGTATCTAAGCATCTCTTTTCTAGTTGTGAAGTCATTTATCCCTCCCAGTCAAGACTACAGAGCTTCCAGAAGACAAATATCCATCAGGTATGAGGCTGTTTACTGCTCATTTATTCAGTATCCTAAAGAGTGCCAGTCTCTATGCTCTGATTGGTCATACCTGACCTATAGGCTGATGAAATGACCAGCGGAGAACAAGATGAACCTTACTATTAATAACACAGATGAAATTTAGATTAGAACAAAATTACTAGCAAGTAATATTTTAAATTATTACCAGTTATGATATCTGCAAAAAAGCAAGCTGGGTTGGACTGGGAGTGAGAACAAAAGCTCTGCTCCCCGTTACGTCACTGAAGCTAACAGCACACCAGGCTCTGCATCTATCTGTTGCTGTAGTGCTGTTCCCATTAAAAAAATCCATAAGCAGAGATGACAGAAGATTCCTTGGCAGGGCAACTTCTTTAGAAATGCCAGCCAGCCACAACTGAGAGACAGGAGACATGAGACTTCAAAAAAATACCCATGAACATTATCATACTTTTAATAACACAAATACCTAAAATAATAATAAGCAATAATATTTGTGTGTAAATGATGATATTTACAACATATAATTCATTAAAATTGAAGGATTACTATTTCCACACACACAGTTCCCAGTTACATTTTATGAAAGCTAGAACTTTAAAACTAATTCTGAAATAGAACTGAAAAAAAGCTAAGTATCAAACAGCAAATACTGGGTTTGCCAAGAAAATCCAAATCATTGATTTTTTCCTAATCAGCTAAAAAAAAAACCCAACAAACAAGTCCAATAGAAAACATTTTTTTATATCTTCTTAAAGCAACACACCACAAGCATCAGTGAAAACACTGCTTCAGTCACTTAAAGATCTACACAGCCTGTAATATGGTTGACTAGTAAGATTCTATTATAGCTACTGATTGAACAAATCTAAGAGGGTTGTGTTTTGTTGTTTGGTTTTTTTTAACTTGGAATAAGATCAAAATGCTTGCAGATTTCAGATTGCTATTAGACAAAATAATTATATGCTAAACTAATTACAACTAAAGCAAAACCTGACTTACAACTAATTAAATTTTATTGCATGAAAATAAAGCATAGTCCTTATTTAACACAGGGCACAACTATAAATGTTTATAAACTCACCAGTCTGTGTATTTATTTCAAGCAAAATGTCTAGGTCACACTGACAAAGTTGGAACGTGGCATGATTTGGACACCAACTGGCTAGCTTTCTAAAGTAATTCATATGCAAGACTATAAAAAACAGATCAACACTCCTAAAATTGTTGTTTATACTGCTAAGCAGCAAACCTAAACGAGAATTTCTCCATTAACATGCCATTTCATTTTCATGTAGATCTTCACTGCAGTTTTACAACATGGATCAGTTTTAAATTTCAGAAGTAGATAAGCAACTTAGGAGCTTAAGTTCAATTATCAAGGCTTAGAGCTAGATCCGTTTTAAAAGCCTATTCAGACCTATAAAGATGCTGACAGGCAGCTTCCACTGAATATGAAGTTAGATATTTTAGTTTAAAATCCCACTACTTGACCAGCTCCTATATGGCAACACTATTTTTAATTTTAGCAGAACAGTAGCATGCTTGTACAAGCCTAAGTAAATAAATCAATGCCTCTAGCAGAAGAAAGCAAAGCAAGAGGATTTAGACATCAAGAAGGAAGGGCGAATATGATCTCAAACAGTAGAGAAAAGAGAGGTTGAAAGAACCAGCCGAAATCACCAAAGTTAAGCAGGAACAGCCTAAAGCTTTCTCCTGGTTTTACAGACCCGTTACAGAATACTGAACGGTGGTGTTCTCATTCTACTATTACCAAGCTATTCCTGCTGAGTTCATACCTCTGCTAAATTTTTTTCCTGCCTTCCTCCCCTCAGGAACCAAGGGCAACACTACCCTATAATTTGATTGAGTGCTTGTTGATCTTGTCACAAAATCCTAGGGTTTTTAACAAATGCTGCATAATTGAGAGATTTTCTTAACGGAACAACTTACGTGAGAATTGAAGATTTCATTAAAGATTAAAAAAAAGGGTAAATGCCCTTCACAAAAATAAAGATAATCTTAAAGGCAAACTAAAGTTTCACGTGCTCCACTTCAATTCTGCCCCATCCACTCCTTCCACTCACACAACCTTCACGTGTAAAACGGCTGACACTGTCCATCCCTTCAAATCGCGTAGCTCTAAAATCAGCTTCCTACTAGAAATGTCTTGGATGCATACAAATATTTTAGGCCACAACAATCATGAAAAGTATCTCCCACCCACCCCAAACATCTCATCAGATGGCACAAACAAAAAACAACGTATGGATCGGGGAAAGGGAAGGGGATAGCATTTAAGCTGGTTTACGCGCAGCACAGTTAATAAACGCTGGTTTGCTACAGGTATCTCCAGTCTTTACTTCTCTCTCCATATAGCTCATGCTGTAGGGCACTGTTAAGATGCCTCCCCTCTACCAAGCCACCTGGAGTCATAAACATTATGGGAATGCAATGCCTTTGGAATCTTTTTGTGACTCTCGTGTTTGTTTGAAATTGGCTAACAAGTTCCAAATTATTACAGTGGGTCCGATGCACAAATGGTAGGATTATTTATAGGTAGGTATCATCATGAACTCTTTCTTTAGAAAATCAAGGTAAAAACTTAGAAATAACAAGCTCAGGGTATAATAAAGCAGATGAATAAAGGAAAAAAAGTAGATATTTGAGAAGCAAAACATATTACAAAATAAAAAAAAGGAAAAAAGCACAGAAGAATGAGAAAAGCAATCGTGCAACTGCTTCAGTTACACCTATGCATTCTGCATGCATATGCTGCCTATGTTTTTTCACATTTCACTGAAAAACATGCTGGTTTTGTCTGAGCAGAAGAATGGCTTCTAACTACTGAATAAGTAGGGAAGTTAATAAAGCAGATATTCTGAAACAATTTTATACATCAGTGCACCTGTATAACAATCTTTTAAATATAACCATGATCTTCTCCCTATTGAAGACTTTCATCAACTTGGCTCAACTTAACTTATTTGCAGCAGCCAGAAGACACAAGGGACTTGCTACCTTAACTTTAATTTCCTAAAAAATGTTTACTTTCTTCCAGATGGCAAGATTAAATTACATAAACACTGTCAGCAAGATGAATCCTCAAATGTATTTGTTTCCACCACAGAAGCTTCAAACCATCTATAATTTTGTTACTGATGTTTGGAAACAGCTGTAGCTGACATGGCTACGTGTTGTATATGTCAGCATTAAAGGATTAAATATTCTTAACCCCCAATGGAACACACTTGCTCTATTAGTAAGACATAGTGTAAGGTATGTCAGAGACTATTATAATAGAGATGTCTTATTAGTTCATTTGATAAACAAAAAGGTCAAAGATGCTATACTTGGCTTTCCTCTGGAGAAGTGCTGGAGGAAGGATGCAATTTAAGACAAACTGGTATTTTTAAATATCACACGGTTTGAGGAACATGCTAAGCTTACTTTGTGACTACAGGAAAATCTACTTTTACATTATTTTATGCAATCTTACAAGTAATTACATCCTGCAGTTCTACAATATGAACTTCAGAAAAAAATTAAATTATCTTTCTGTTCCACTACCTGTGCATGCTTACATAAAAACATTATTTATACAAATGAGGTACGAGTAAATCAAAACACATACTTATGAACGATCTTCCTTGGGAAGGGTCCTTGATATGACTGAACACCCCAGGTACGTTACTGAAACCAAGAACCATGCTGACAGGAGCTGGAGCTCCTAATATCTTCACCTAAGTCATAAAGGTCTAAGGCCGGGAATCGATTGCAGAGCTGTCTACTTCAGCCGTCTGGTTAGAGGACTGATGAATGGAGTGACAACTTATCATCATTAGGAAAAAAACCAAGCAGTCTGATCCAGCCAGGAAGGAGGGTGGCCATTCCACTTTGCTGCAGCAAACACCTACCACATCTATCTCAGTGGGGCTGAGGGAGCAAGAACAGCTCCAGCTTTGACTGTGAATGGAACAAAAGTCAGCATCTTTATATAACGGATTAAAGAAATTAATAAAGTTTTTTATACACACACTCTACGCTTTATGTGGACTGAGCACACACCCAAGTCTCAAAGCCGTGTTCTGTGCACATTCCTGACCCTGTTTCATGGCATTTTCACATTAAGGTGAGTAGTAGAAGAAGATATTATAAGTTACGTTGCTATTTCCTTGCCTACGTTATCTCCTTCACAAAAAGTGCCCGATCCTAAATTGTCCACATCAACAGGAGCCTCCTCTCCAGCTTGAATCGGAGCAGAGGTAGGTCCCATCACTGTGGAAAAACTGGAAGCAGAAGCAAAAACTGCATGTGAGCAATATGATTCCTGTTACCTTACAGGGAATTCTGTGAACTCTTGCAAAAATTAGATGATGGATTAGGGCTGCCCTAGAGACTTCAGCATTTCAGCAGATCACAGGAAGAGCTCATTGGTCTTAGTAATGCCAGAGATGTTTTCTCCTTGCAGATGGCAGGGCATTTTTTCCTCTCAAATATTTCCTGAAATACATTTTAAATTCAACATGTTTTTTCATTGGACTTTCAGTTTTGGCTACTGCAAGAAAAGCTGTCCTGTTTGGCTGCTTCTACCCTCCACTAAACTCTCCCATACCCTTTCAGAGGGTTGTACAATAGGGAGAAATAAAGACTCGCCACCACCTCCCCCTTTCGAGCTCCACAGACATTGCCAGCCCACTTGGTTCCAAATCTAAATGAGATTTAATATTTCATTTCCTCACTTTAACACATGAAGACCCAGGCTGTTTCTTTTGTCTCATCAAACTAGGGTACACTCTGGCAGCAGAGGCACTGAAATATTCCACCATATTCTGGGGCATCGAAATGAACATCAGCAGGGACAGACCGTTCCATCAATTCCATCACCACTTTCCCACAGATGCAAGCTGGGAGAAAGTTGTCTTGTGGCAAAATTCTATACAAACTATAATCACTGTGATTAAAAAAAAAACAAACCTGCTTTAACTTATCTGAGGTTTTGGGGGGGGTTGCACATCTGACATATCGCACTCCAACTGTAATCCACAGTAACAACCCAGAGGAAGAAACAGCATAGCAAAGTAGTGGAACGGGTATCTATAAAATTATTAGTTTTCTTTGTAAATGTTTATATGCTTATATAATTTGCTTGCATGCTATATGAATAAGTAGAAGTATTTTCTTAGTGACATAATACTCTAAAAAGATTAAACTGGTGATTTACAAAGGCTAGCTTTGTTTCTTTTCAAATCCAACCTAACCCTATATCTCACACATTTCTGCGATCTAAGGTAAAAATGATGTTTACACAAAGTATTTTGAAACAGAAAAATGTGGACTCTGCAGAAGGCACAAGGCAACCTGATTTACAAAGCAAACAGCATATAAAATGACCCTTGTATCAAAGTTAGAGCAGATGCACACTTGCAAGGTCACTCCGCCGTCGCTGTTCAGACTAGGTCAGCTTTTGAAGACATATTACTTCAAGCATGCTTGTTACCCTGACACAGACCTCACAGGCGTATGTCTACCTTCATACTAGACAGCTTAACTAAAACATCCCTATTGCTTAAGGAGGACACAGTATCCTACACTGACAGTCCAATAATTACATGTGCAATATCGATTTCAGTTGGCAGATAGTCTCATGTTCAGACTTCCAAGTTACTTACACAATCAACTAGCCAAACACCTCAATTCCTCACCTTGGGAGGAAACCCTTCTGTTTCACTAAAATCACGGAGACTGAGCCGCATCGCTATGATTCACACAGATGTCAGCAGATACAATCATCTGGTCCTCAAATCTGGCAAAGGCTGAAAAAAAACCCTAACATAATTGCTTGGCATCAGTACCAGAACTGCACGACCTCTCCTGCAGCCCACTGCATTTGTTAACCCCGTGCCAACCGAACAAGCTTTTACCTTCGTCCCGAATACACCCACTCCCTGTGCAACAGCGCTAAGAAACTCCAGCACCAGAAGTTCATTGTGTGGCACGCAAAGACCTTCCAGTCACTTTGACATCTAAAACAAGAAGTAAGTGACAACTACAATAGTTAAACAGGATCACTAGGTATCCCAAGTTTCCAGGAAGTAAGTATTACATCAAACGTTTCAGCAATGCTAAATGCTAAAAACTCTATACAGTCAGACATGTTCTGTACGTCACTTCAAAATAAGAAGTGCACATGGAAATGAGAAAGCAGTAAAAAAAATGGCACCAAAACAAACGGAGAAATCAGTAAGGATTTAAATCAAACTGACATTGAGCCAGAGCAGCCTACAAAAGTGAAGCTGAAAGAGCCACAGAATGATCTAGGCATCCTTACGGACAAATCAAAACCAGCCATCTCAGACATGTATCACAAATTGTTAATGATCAGCTGACAGTAGAAGACAGACAAAGGATATTTCCTAGAACTGAAATTCAATTTTCTGACTCTTCTCTGGAGAACACCACATTCATTCCAGTGCCTTCTCGACAGTGACCCACGGACCAAAGCAATATGCAAAGCTGCGCTTCATGATTCACAGTTCACCATGGCCAAATGATTCTCTTCTGAAAGACAGATTAAAAATCTTACTTCTCTAATCTTACTTTTCCAAGTAGCTCCAAGGACATCGCATAACTGAAATCTGAGGAAAGGTGTTGAATGAAGCATTCTCTCAGCTAGTAAACCATCCTTAATCTCATAAAGCACAGGAGACTTTGGAGACTAAATGTTTTAAGCACTAAGTATGCCTTTTTAATCTCAGTAGTTGTTTGAGAACTTTCTAAACATACAAGGAACACATCACCCGATTGGGAAATCCCAAAAGAAGTTTTTCCCCTCCCAACGGAAGAATAATCCCTTCTGCTGCACTGCATCCTCCACCACTAGCCTCTTCACACAGCGAGGCCGAAGGGGGGATGACAGACGCAGATTACGGGCACGAAGAGGCCGAGTCCTGCATGCAACCTTCCCCCAGACCCAGGAGTCCCACTCAACCGGGATCTCAACTGCCTCCATGCAACCTCGTTCAACTCAACACGGCACAGCTCAGATGCTGTTTGAAACCAGGTTAACGTTAACTAATTCAGTGAGTAAACTGGTAAGAGAGGGTAAAAATCCTCTCCTCAGGACGCAACAATATGCACACAGACTGGAACCCCACCTGCTCAGTCTGGGTTCCCAAGACAAAAAGGAGAAAAATACCAGTTACCATTGTTTTATTAGACAACACTGTTTTATTCTTCTTTTGAATAGGTAACTCAAAGTGGTGCATGGGTAGAACATGCTGCTTTACATCATTATTTTTTTTTCCAGTGCTCCCTTACAGAGAGAAGTATGCTTAGGCCTCATATAGTGTCAGTATCTTTACCTTTCTAATGTTTCCTTTCCTTGATAACTACCTTGTTTATGAGATGGCATCAAAATTCTCTTAAGTTACAACTATAGATATAAGAGTAAGCTTGTGATCCAAAAATAGAGCCTAGGAAGTTCTTAAAAAAATATATTTAAATTAAAAATGAATTATTTCTTACTACTAGCAGATTCTAAGTCATATAGAAATAGGTTCATATAGTTGTTAATGCACAGTTTTATACTTTTGAGAGAACGGAGGGAGATAACTTTTAATTTTGTACTCATTTTAACTGTGAACTATACAAATCTGTGAAGTCAACTATCTAATAAGAGTTCTGTAACACCAAAACGACAGACTTCTATTATCCAAATTAAAGGATGTTCTCAGTCAGTCACTAGATAGAAAACATTTGACTTCAATGACTTTTTCGTCTTTGGTTCATAGCTTTATAGGGCAAGACGCAACGAAGAAAAAAAATAATCAACAAATGTGCATTCAGAAGGTGCACTACGCACCTTCATGGGAACATTTTTGAGACTACTTAATTTAAGGCCATGTCTGCGCTACCATATGCACTTAAAAACATTCACAGTTTGCACTAATGGCAGCAGCAAGAAACTCATAGTACTAAAATGTGTGAGCTGCTGAGACTGTCACCTAAAAACATAACATGGTTAGTCAGCACCTCATTTCTTCAAATATAGCCAGCAAAGCTCTGCAAGGAAATTTTATCATACTGGAATTAGCAAGCAACAGTAGTGAGTGATTTTCAGACCAACAGACCTAAATAAAAATATCTTCCACCTTGATGCATGGCCGTATTTGAGGATATAAGCAACTCAAAACCACAGCTTGACACATTATCTTCATTCTATACAAAAGTATGTGTGACTGCTCCCAGAAAATTGTAAGACAGATTAATGCACCACGTCAAAATTATGGGCAAGCCAAAAATAGCCTATAAAGAATACAAACCATCTTCCATACTGCCCAATTAGGAGTTAGGTTATACGAGGGCTCTACTGTAAGTTCTTGTGATCCTACAAGCAAATCATCTTTCATTGCCTCAGTGTTCAGGTCTGTAAAATAATGGTAAACTTCCCAGGTTTTATCACACTCCATAAACTCCACCAGTAACTTTTATTCATTAGCTACTGAAAAGGGTTTGTAGTGACAGTTGTGTTTGGACCTGTAATGACAGCAGTCATTCTGCTCCTTCCGTGGGGGAGACAAGCACACACGTGTTTCGAGGGCGAGTCTAGGATACACTTGCACACAAGAATAACCTGCTGAATTACATCAGAAACACTATGCTGCTACCAACATTAGAAATAAAAAAAAATTTAAAAAATCCTTATCTACTATATTTAATTTTGGAACCATTTCTTTCACCACATTATTTTCATTTTATATTTCCTCCCTTTCTTTGCATGCACAAAACCAGCTTCATGCTGTCTGGGACCACAGCACGACCCAATGCTCAAACTGGCAGCTGTTTCCCCAGAAAGGCAGAAGTCTGATCCAAAAAGGGACATGCACACCGAAACTGATTTGAGCTAGGAAGTAAGTAACATCCCTTACAAGCAGAAAGTGCCCACATTTTGCCCATCCTAGCTTTTTAATATATATGCATTCATGTTGTAGTTACATGCTCACTTTAATCCCATATAATCCCTTTTAAAAGTGCATTCCCAGCCTTCTTAGCAATTTCTTATTCCCAGATTCAGCTACTGATTCCTTCCTCTTGCACGCCAGCACTAGCAACTATACTGTGGCACCAAGAGACAGTTTGCAACTTGAGCTAGTAAAGACTAACGCAAAAAAAAAGGAAAAAGGAAAGTTAATTTCGGGGGTGGGTGTGTGTGGGGGTGTGTGTATAACAATCTTTCAGACAGATAAATTCTGGCTGAGCCCAAAGGCATACCAGTACTCGTGTCAGCACCAGAGCAGTGGCAGGAATGAAGGAAAAGGACACTTCTGGCAGATTAAAAGAAGCTGTAAGTTCTCCCCTTCTCAGATGCCTGCCCTAGGCACCAGGCTGCAATGACACATCCCCCCTTCTTCACCCTCTTCTGATCCAATGAATCGTTAAGTTCTTCATGGGAAGCCGAACAGCTTCAACAGGAAAAATAAAAGCATCAGCATCATAACCTATAGCTAAGCGATGATGACCTTCTCCAGGAAAAAACAAGAACTGAACTGTGCCGCCTCAAAACAGCAAAGTTGCACAGGACATAACCGTAAGTCCATCACAGGATGCAGAATTACCTCCTGTCACATTAGCTGGTACTAAAGGGTAGGGTTAAAGTGTGAAAAACCCTGTGATCCCCTTATATATCCATGTCTGGAAGGAGAAATGGGTGGGCAGAGAAAAAAGCTACATAAATTGCTGCACCTCCTCTCTGTGCAACCCTGAAGCCCAGCTCTAAACGATCGGCAAAGACTTTGGGGAAAGCTGCATTACGAAATACAATCCTCTTTCAGGTTTGTTTCTTACACAAAACAATCAATTCCCGGTTACTCTTTCCTCGAAAACTGAGAGGCACAAACCACCAACACGAGCATTGATAGCACTGACATTGTACTGACAACATCTGGGTTTTTTTAAAGAAATCAAATACAGAAACGCCTGGTCTAGAGAAATCAGCCCTCTTATGTACTCTGTAAACAAGTGCTGATTGCTGTGACATCCCTTCGGCTGCTGCCGGTTGAATTCCTGGAGAAGGACTGCAATTCGATTACAGAGCAAGGGAACCTCAGTATCGTTGATTTTCCTTCTATAAAATAACACATATATTTTAAAAGAGAGAGAGATGTGATCCTGCTATATGCATGCACACATATAGTTATTGGAGGGAAAAAGAAAAAAAGGTAGCCTTGTATTTCAGTTTCTTTTCTTTTATTTATGGTTTCTCCTGGTTAGCCTAGTCCCAAAAGTTCTCTGCTGTGACGCTGAGTATGAAACAAAGCAATTCACAGACAGGAAAAACATAAGTTGCAAGCCCATTTCTAGGAACTTCTTTTCTCCTTGAAGGTGTTTCTAATTTAACAACCCAGGAAAACGTAGGCGGCATGTTATTCCTTTTTTTAAAATAATAAACCGAAAAGGCAGTCCTATGCTCCTTATATTCCTGCCCTGCACCTAACATTATGCTGTGGCTCCTGCTGCATTGGGTCAGTAAGCTGAGTACCAACCTGGCAAAAAATAAAAAAAATAAAAAAAAAAACCAAACATTCTGAATGGTTATTTTTCAGCTGTGCTGCTACTCTGAATTCTTGTATGGCCAAGAAAACAGCTGAGCTTATACAAGGGAGAGGGCAATGGAGCCGAGGACAGGCTGTACAGGGTACAGGATGGCAATTTTTTATTTTTAAAGGAAGTGCTGGCAGCCTATGAAAGCTTAAAATGTTAATCAAACCAAAGCCTTGCTGTTTTTTAAGACAGTTATGAACCACCATAGAGGAGATGAAAGAACAAGCAGTTCCTACGCTTGTCACACAGAAATCGTATAACCCATCTTCTGGAAGTAGAAATTGGTACCTAACAGTTGTTTTCAGCCATCAGGGAGAAATATAACAGGGCTGAGTGAGACAGTCATAGGAATGGCACAGTAAAGGAGATGGAAAAAACATGAAGACCAAGCTTTCGGAATCCTTAGTACTTGCAATTTGTAGGATATGAAATTAAACTGAATATGTTGGTAATGTTGGGGGGGGGGGGGGGGGGAATGTCTACAGCCATTGTCTACTTACATTTTTTTAAAATATCAGTGAGCTAGAAGAGTTTCAATGGTTAAATGCACTTAACCCAATTTTTGCACATTTTCTGATTTAAAATTCTTCGAATTGCATTTAGCCAAAATATTCAAAATAGCAGTAGATACACTGCTTATCAGTTTATAATGAAATACTATTCTTTTTTTCCCCTGAGGCAGTATCAATCTAAGCCAGAGCCTAAAAGATGTATATGAAAACTCCTATGTATTTGCAGCCACATTTATTTCTAGTGTGCAGTTCATGTATGTTAATGTAGAAGTCAAGGTCTTTTTTTGACCTGGGGACAATAGTCAACCCCCAAACTGATGATGAAACAGTTTGGAAATAACTATAATGCGATTTCAGTTATAACCTTAAAAAATAAAGCAAAACTGAAAATAATTATTTTACTTCCAGTTGAAGAAACACTTAACATCCAAACTATTTTTACAGTGCTCTCATAGCTGTTGATGCAGTTTTGGTTGAGGCAGGACGTATGAAATCCAGTCTGTTTAGCTCAGATCACTAAACTGAGCCTACGCTTTAGGCATCTCACAGAGCAGCACTACTGCAGTAAGTGTCCAGCTTTCAAAGCAATGGAGAGAAGGTCATGACATGCCTTAAAGACCTTCACAAAGATAGCCCGTTTGGGTGCCTAACCTCAGGCAGACAAGATCCCTTGTAGGCTGTTTCATTTACTTTCCTCTGAGTGGGTATGAAACTGAAGCACTGCAGAAAAAAAGTGCTTTATAAGGCACCTGCCTTCAGGTTTCAGTTAACTGCTCGTGCTCAGTGGACTACAGCCCCCACCGTTCCCAGTTCAGGTACCTAACTGCTGTTCAATCCCATGTTAAGTACGTGATTTACAGTCTCATCTACAGTTTGTAAGTGTTTTTACATCCACGTGGTAAGTGGTGATGTAGCACATACTGCCTAAACGCCAAAGCTACGTGTAACCTGAGCCTCTTCACATCCAAAAAGCTGGGAGCTACTGAATTATTTATTTCGTTACTGTTACAAACAGCATTGCAGCTTGTTACTCCTGTCCATTCTGTAACAAACCACATGAAAAAATTAACTTTAGAAAAAAAAAAAACTACAGATTTGAGATTCTCTTGTTAAGATCATCTTTACCCCAGTCTCATAATAAAAACCTCAACAAGAAGCTGTTAGAGTTCCATACATGATATTGCCCATAAACAGCAATGCTAGCTATCATACACTTAGCATAAACAAGTAAACTTAAATCCTGTCGAGTTAGCATTGTGTCATAATTAGCAGGTTTAAGCTAGTTTTTTCTTTCTCAACATCTGGATTCATTTTATCAAGTTTCTAGTGCACGGCAACTTACTGCACCGAACTGCAATTCTATAGAGTTTGAAATAAGTGCTGAAACAGTTAAGTGGGCAAGTGCTTTATGATATCTTTGTAAAAACTGAATGGCTCATCAAGTCATTCCCAGTCAAGTATTTACTGGGGGAAGGAAAAAACAAACCAACCACCACACAATGCAAAGGTAGACTTATATCAAAGGTTATGGGTGGAGTGTAATCCCCTAGCAAGAAAAAAAAAAAAAAAAAAAAGAAGAAAAAACATGCTGATTATTCTCAAACTCTCATCTTTGACTGTCCTCTGAAAGCAATGAGCCTAAGCCTGTATGCCACTGATCACAGGCACAATGCCTATTCACTACACAATCTCATTGAAGTCCCTGGAACCACCAGCTGAATAGATTATTTAGAGACTTATAAAATTAGACTCAACAACAAACACATCAAAAACACACAATTTCCTACTTCTGTCCTAAACTCACACTCTAAGAATTGAGAAGCAGAGTTTAAGGATATCTGTATGCCCTATAACTCACATGATAAAAACATGTAATTTAAGAAAAAAAACACTGAGGTACTCACAGGTAAGAAAAAATTAGTCTTTGACAAAAGGTAAGGCTTTCAAACGAAAAATCAAGGTGAATCTACTGGCATTTTAATTCACCCTGAATAAATAAAATCTGATACAACAATGTCACAACAAAGCAACCAACAGAAAAGTGCATCAAATAAGTAAATACAAAATATTCTGCCCTAGATTGCTGAATGAATTTGAATGAGTGTCACCATTTTGATGGAGTGATTTTGTTATTTTTTACCTCAGAAATTCTACCTCCTGATGATGACATTTTATGGGGAGAGCAGGGCGGAACATCACCACTCACATCCCTTTTTTAATGACGATGTTTAAAATCTCTAACAGAATTAAAACATCATGTTTCAAAAAAAAAGCTTATGTAAAAAGTACAAGATATTAAATTTGTATTACTAATTCTGCACTGAATAAGTGAAAGATGACTTATGCAGCCAATATTAAATTTAGAAATTAAATACATGTCCATATTGTATCCAGCCTAGCTGGAATTCACTAGATTAAACATACTAATTAATTTGGTCATGGTGTGTTTTGTATTATAATTTAGCATTTATTTATGAGGCCCACATACTCAGTTTACTGAATTTAATGACTGCACTGTTCTTAAACATATCATTAGAAGTGCTAACATTTTGTATCATTAACCCTGTATCATTCCACAATTAACATAAAATTATCAGAAGAGTAATATAAGCGGCTATGTATTTTGAAGCCACTTAAAACATTTCTAAATGTAATTGTAACTATTTCATCCTAAGTAGGAGCTGATATTCCATTTTCACTCTAAGATATTCTTCACTGGAGAGAAAATAAAACCCCAGCTTTTCTGATCACTTACGACTTTTAAGTTTCCTGTAGAGCACAGTCATTCACAGATGTATTTCTGGGTTATCATACATCCAGACAGATCGCTAACTCTTATTGACCGCAAGAAAAACGTGGAAGATTAAAACAGGCCAGTAAGGTGAATATTTCATTACAAGGTGGGTCTTGTTTCGTGGTCTAACAAGACACAAATGGCTGAAAAACTTTCTGAAAGGTGACGTGCATTTTTGCTCCCTCAATCCACCCAGACGTCACTAACGGCACTCTGACCCCAAGCATTCCAGGGGCTTGTCACCACCTCCCAGCACGTCGGCCTCTGCCGAAGTCACACACTTCTGCAACCGCCAGACCAAGTGGGGGGGAATCCGCCTGCAATTTTGTACGGTCGTGCTTACTAAGTCAAACTACTGAATAATCAACACATGCGCGCGCGCACACACACATTTTTAAAAGCTGCCAGGAAAGCTTTTCATTCATCTGCCACCAACTTAGATAGAAACTCAATTATTACTTTTGATGACTAGACAATTAAAAATGTTGTGTATCACCACTACAAGCAGGAAAGCAAGGCAAGAAAAAGAATCCTTCCTACCATCTACACTATGTCACTCACAAAATCACCCCTTAAATCAGGCCCAAAACAAAAATGAGAAACTATTAATGCTAAAGGGCTCTCTGCTGCTCAGTTTTAATTTTCTAACTAGTTATGGATGAAGAGAAATCAAATTTCAAGACCTATCAGCAGTCTGACTTACCAAACGCAAGCTAGAATCCCCCAGCATTCCAAACTACGTTTTTATTTGTTTGGTCTAAGCTCAGACAGTCATTTGTGGAAACCCAGTATTTCCCAAGTTCCACCACTGCTATAGAAATCTAATGTTTCTGCCCTCCAAGACAGGAACAACAGCAAACAAATGGCTCTTCGGGAACTGCTGCCTGAATGTTAAGACTCCCAGTGACTTTGCCTTTGCTGCTAATGCAGTACACAAATGCTCACAACTTGTAAGCAAAATTCCAACCAGCTGGTTTGTTGGAATATCAAATCTTTCTACGGTTCTAGCTGCATAGGTTTGGAGGGTGCCACTCAACATTTTGACACTGAAATCAAGACTGTCTCTTAAGGGGGAGTAGGGAGAGATCAAGTATTTTATCTATTCAGCAGCACGAATAAAGAATGCCTTTCTAAGAAAAACTGATTTAATAACATGAATTATTTTCTGCTTTGCCAAGTTCACTAACCGAATGCGGGTTTTTTTTTTTTTCTTCTTTTAGTTGAAAATAACGTCTGAGCCATGGCACTTTTCAGGGGCACCAAAGCCTATTCAAATTAGCAACGTAACGTACACTGCTCTCAAAAAAGGAGTTAAAAGTGAAATCTAAACTGAAAGTGTTTCATGGGCACAAGGCCTAGCCTTTGTCATCTGCAAGGTAAATGACAACGTCTTCGCTGAGGTGAGCAGAGCTATGCTGGTTTGTAGCTTCACAAACCTTCACACCTTCAGTCGTAAAAACAAAACTACTCCATCAACCCAAGCTTTGCGAATGTATAGATGGTAACACAGCTAGGAGGAAAAATACTAGCAATACAATCTGGCTTTAGATTTTTGTTAGCCAACTGCGATACAGTTTAATTTTATAAAGCTGCTCGCTGGTACCATAAGCATTACATCATTAAGAAAAGAGATTTTTAAATAAATGGACAATTTGCTGTGACAAGTACTTTGGTGTTAAAAGATTTATTATTGCTCCTGTCATTAGATTACAAACTTCTTGAGACAAGTGCTGGTCAGTTTATTTATGTGGCAGTCTAAGCATAAAGTTTCAGTAGGATTTCTTTAAAAAGGTCAGACAAACGTTCAAAGAATTATAATGAGAATGGATGAGGCCTTTGAAGGACGATGCAGTCTTTCATTTGCTAATCTAAAGTAACACTTATTAGCAATGATGATTTCTCCAACCACTAAGCAGTCACCCATTCCATGACCCAGACAAAGTGTATCAAGGACTTCTATGATTTAGTAAACTATTGTCGTATTGTGGTAAATCATGTGCTGATTACTTTTCCCGCCCCCCCCCCCCCAAAAAAAAAAAAAACTAACATGAAGCTTTCTATTACAATTCCTGACAACAAATATTTTAAATCTGTATTTCACCAATTTTACCACTGACAAGGGTTTTCTTAACACACTAAAAATTATCAAGACTCAAATAACAAAGTAAGACTCATCAGTGCCTTTGTATGTTGGTTTAACTGCTGTCAAAAAATACTATCAGAAATTCAACAAAATGTTGGAAAATAACACCAACAGCACTACTGATTTCAATACAGCACACACCAAGTTCCACACCAACAGAGCTTTTGCGATATTTGTTGTTTTTCTCAAAATTTTTCTGCGTTGTCACAGGAAAAATTAAAATTGCAATAACTTAAGATTTTTTTAAATTCCTGGTTTACACTTCTATAACTCAGATGCAAAAATACATACGTAAAGATTAAATTCTGCATTTAAAAGAACTACTGAATACAGATTTTAGACTGCCATTATAGAAAGATATTCTCCTTCCTTTTAAAATAAACTACTTGAAAGAGTAAACAAAGTTGGCAAACCTGTTTTGCACTAAAAATTTCTGTAATCATTCCAGTGTCTTGCCAGGGGAGGGGGGGAACAAACACAATAAACAGAGAAACAAGAGATTCTATTATTACCTAATTATAATCCATAGCTAACATGTTAAGATTTGTATTTTAAACATTTACCAGAAGTGTGTTTAAAAGATTAAAAAAGACAAAAATAATGAAAAAAAACCCAACAGCTTTTCTCATGTTGAAAACTGGTTTTGTTTGCTTTTATGCATAAAGATTGTGTTTGTATTCAGCAAAGCCTAGCACAGAACTACGCCAAAGTTGCTACTATAACCTATACTGCACATTTAACAGATGAAAAAAAAAGATTTTAACACAAAGAGATCCTACAGCCTCCCAGTTCAGTAGTACATGGCAAACCAGGTAATTTGCTGATTTCAGTGGATTTGCAGGGTACCTTAATCAGGCTGAATTTACTACAGCACCTTCCAATTTCTAGTTTACTGTTTTGCCTTCTGTATTTCTCGGCACTGTTTATTTACAATTAACTTTTTTGCAGACACAAACACACACATCGAGTATCAACAACCTCAAACCCGTCACACAGACAAAAGTTGCAAAATTTAAAATAATTAGGCCAGATAGGCTTGAACTTTTATGTTGGTTTTTAGTCTAAATTAGAAAAGCATGCCCACCCCTTTGCAAGACCCACGGTGTGTATCAGCACAAAACAGCTCCAGGCTCAAACTACTTCTCCATCTTGTGTTATCAAGCATCACCTTTGCATAAAGAGTGTTTTACAACAATCGTAAATATACTGTAGGATGAGAGTATGTATCATGTGGACTGACCTCCATCTAAGAAGGTAATGAGAGACACAGTTTGTGTTGTATGCTCTAATACGTTTAAAAGATTATTCCCTTTTTATTAATTCAGTAGCAGCTATTTCGGTTACAGTATTAAAACGAACCTGTACTGACAATGTTTCTTCCATAGCAAAAGCCTAAGCTAAGCATGGAGCGCTTACAGCCTCGTACTCATAAACACTTGGTAATTTTATTAGCTTCTGATCTACGTAAGACCGGAAATATTTTTATGCAATACCTCAGCTGCAACAATCTGTATATTGTTTACATGTACACTTGAACTAAAAGACTCACGTAATTAGTTCAGTATGCAAACTTAAAAAAACCTACTGAATGCAGTGAGCATGTCTTCCAAGAAACATATACATAACTACAATTTAGATTTAAATCACTATCCTGATAATACACACACAGACATAAATCTTCTTATAATTGCTTACTACTTTCAGAGGTTTCTCTTTTTTTTTTTTTTTTTAAGTTTGGCCTTTTTAACTTATTTTTTTCTCTCACTATCAAGAAATCAGTTTTTCCAGAACTTTAAGTATTTATGTATCACACTCAGCAGTAGCGTGTGACCATATACTATTGGTTAAGAATGAAATGGTAGCGAAGCTGAGACCAGAAGGTGCACAGAAGGAATGTGCAAACATTTCACTAGGCATTGAAACAAGCAGTATCTTTGCTACTTTTAAAAGAGAAAAAAAGAATTAGCACATCTTTCATTAGTTACGCAGGCAATATGCAGCAGACGTACACCTTGGAAATGAAACTAGCCTCATGAGTTTTGATTTCAAACACTAAAGCTGTTCTTCAAAATAATCATGCAGACATGCATTGCCACAGTCCGTGTGATGCACAAAGACACTGTCTGTGCATTGTATGTCACTCCAGTCCATACGTGAAGAACAATACCATAGTTTAAGGAACACCATTCAATATAGGTGTAAGGTTTGGGGTTTTGGTTTGGCATGGGTTTTTTGGGTTGGTGCTTTTTGAGGGAGGGTGTTGTCGGTTTTTTGGTTTGGGTTGGTTTGGTTGTTTTGGGGGTTTTTTTTGGGTGGCAGGGCAGACTGCATAAAAGCACACTTTTTTTTTTGTTGTTGTTGTTAAACTACTTTGTTGAGGAGGTTCAGTCAGGCCACAGAAAGGGCACCTGAGTTGCCTGACCCTGTACTCAGTCTCCTGGAAGCCCTAACACTTGTTTTGAAGCAAATCACCTCTGGAGATGGAGCAGGCTTCCTATCAATCACTAACAAGTTAATTCCACATAATAAGGCAGGTTTGGATGCAGACTGATACATTGTGAAATGCTGTATCTAAAATTGATTAGAACAGCACTCAAAATGAATGCAGCCCTCCAAACCACTTCTTTGCTCAGAAACATTAATCTCAATTATAAGGAGAGCTTCATAATGGTAATGCTTGGTATGAAAAAAGTATGAAATAAATCAGGTTTTATAAGACACAGCAATTAATCAGTTTTAGAACTAAGGAAAGGTTGTTAAAGCGGCACATTTTTACTACAGTACTCTTTAAAGCTTCTGCAACCTCCAAAAAATTAGATGTTTAGGGGTTTGTTTTAATCATTCAGCTGACATTGTGGGTACATACCTTAACTTTGTGTTTCTGATATATTTTACCACAAGGTAAAACTCTTTGCAAATAATACTACCTATTACAAAGTTAAAGCATTTATTTGAAGACCACAAGATACTCTTCAGCCTACGAAGAAGAATCGCATGCAAGCATCCTGAAAGGACTTACTTATTGAATCAGTTAGCCTGGGAAGAAAAATTAATTTCATCAAACCAATGTATTTATCGTACCACAGTAAAATTATTTCTGTGGATCTTTTTTGTACAGTTGATATTGCACAAACTTGCAGGAGCTAAGTCACGATTTGGTTATGTTTACTAAAACAGTAACTCTAATGACTTTACATGTATTCATTTAATAGAACAGATTATACAGTAAAGCTGTTCTTAAAAGTCAGTATCATACACACATGTTAATCTTATTAACAATCTCTAACATGTAGTACAACAGTTCAAATCAGTCTCTGAATCTCAGGCAAGTGCAACATACTTGCCTAAGAATTTGAAAAAAATTTTAAGATTTCTCTTTAAGAATTTTATAATTAAATTATTTTTTTTTTTTACACTGCCAGGGATAAGAGGTTTTTTTTTTAACAGAAATGCAGCATTTAGTACCATAAATGCAGTATCGCTCTAAAATTAGAAGTATTTTTGACCTGAAGTCTTGGCATAAAAAGTCTCAGGTGTTTTCTTTAACGTCTGTATAGCACAATACCCCTTCACAAACAGCACCTGATCCTCCAAGTTGCTGAGCACTCTCAGTTTTTATTGGGCCTAATCCAAAACTGAGGCAAGTCAGTGGGAGTGTTTGCATCAATCTACATGGGCATCAGCCTGCATAAGGCTCACCAATTTTAACTGAAGGTAAAGGTACTTGGTATCTTACTGAGCCATGACTGTGATCTGTTAATTTCTGGGGCTAGGAGATGACAAAAACATGTATTTCCAGGTTGATTACTATTTCATTTTGTGATATTTTATGGTATTCGTATCCAATAGCTGCTTATTAAAAGCAGCTATCGTGGACTGATTTGCAGCTTTAAATCTAGTTCCTATTACTAAGTCCTTTTTTCCCCTTTTCCATTTGAACAGAGAATAATTACTCTTGGCTCAAAGTGATTTGACTGAAGTACCAGTTTTAACTTGCTAACTGGATTATGAATGTTATTCTGGATTCTTTTTTCTCCAATAAATATTACACAGAAGAATCTTCTTAGCGTGGTCAAGTATTTCTTCTACCAAACAACATCTTTCATCTCAGTGCTCACTCATGTAAACTCATTTCACTTCTTAATCTGATGTACACACGTAGTACTTCAGTACTGTTGGCTTTTCTTCCTCCCCTCATTTACCACTGTTGAAAATAACCCAGCAAGTTCATAACGGCAAATCGAGGGACTGTAAAATAACATAATTTTTTTTTCCACCTACTGTATTTTCCCCAAATGTAAATGATATATTTTCATATATTCATCCCCATATAGGGCCCATTCTTCCCAACTATTCTTACATCAAAGTACACATTATGAAATCTTTCCTTACATACATTATTCAGCCAATCTCCTAGATATGAATGCATTAATACCTCTGGATAGCGCCTGGATTATTTCAGAAGGGAAGAGCAGCTGTACTTCTCACGGGAGAGTGTCTTTAAGTGTTTTACAATTAACTCTTACGTAAGACCACAGACAAGCAACGTTTATGCTCCAAAGTGCTCTTTACTAGACTGAATTTTAGGATTTAAGCATCCACACAATATTACTGTCACTCTCCAGTGGCATGATGCGGAACACTTTGCACGAAGAACTATATGTAAAGCACAGCAGGTAACGGCCAAATGAAACCAAACAAGCATCCAACTAAGAAGGCTTTACGTGAAGGACACATGATTTTTAGAAAGTACAAAAATAAAACTGCTGAAGTTTCCTCATAAACGAAGTATTTTAAATCTCGAAATTTAGGTGAGCCCAGAAGTGCGTGACCTCTTACAGAAATGGCGCCTATTTAAACTTTTAACACCTCGTAACACTGCTTTGCTTTGAAGCAACTTCACAACATAAAAACTTTTAAGCCCACGGAACAACGGACCTGGCTTCCTACGTCCACGTGAAGAAAAACCCCACCAGACAGCAGCAGTGTTCGTGATTTCACGAGAAGGACGGCCACCCCCACACACCCCCTGCCCTCCTCACGCCACCGCGACAGTTCTCGCTCACCGTGTGCTTTCGCGGCACCGTAACGCTATTTTCACTACAGTTTACCGCGCAAGTCATTGAACACGCTATCCCTGCCGGTCTTCCTCAGAACCCCCCGCCGTTAGCAGGGGGCCGGCGAACCCCGGTGGCGCTCCCGGGACAGCAGGGCCCCCGCCCGCCCCGACCCGCGGCAACACGAGCCAAGTTCAACACCCGCCGCAAACTTACCGGGACGAGGCTTCGCGCCTCCGGCCCGGCCGCTGCGCTCAACAGCGGCACGGACGCTTCCACCGATCCTCCGGAGCGGCGGAGCCGACCCGGGGCAGCATCGAGGCGGCCGCGGGGGCGAGTCCCGCCGCCCCGCGCAGCCGGCAGCGCGCACGCCGCGGGCGGGGGGTCCCGGTGCGGGCGGCGGTCCCGACGCGGGCGGGGGTCCCGGTGCGGGCGGCCCCGCTCCCCCTCCGCGGCGCGGGGCGCAGCCCAGTTGCGGCCGAGGCCGCGCAGCGCCGCTGGCAGACCTGCCTCCCCCACCCCACCCCCCGCTCAATTTGCGCCCCGCCCCGCGGAGTTTCCCGCACAAGTTGCGCCCCCAGCCTCTCCCTCCCGCTCCCCCGCGCAACCCTACCTGGGGCCGCGCTCCGGCCGCAGCCGCGCTTCCCGGGGCGCCCCGCGGCTCCCGCCCGCCGCCCGCCGCAGGTCCCGCCGCCAGCGGTGCCACTGCCGGGGGGAGGGGGGGGGAAGAGCGGGCCGCGGAACCCCCCGCGTCCTCCGCGCACCGGCCCCCGGCCCGCTCGCCCGCTCTCGGCCGTGCGGCGGGCAGCGGCCCCGGCTCCGCGCTGCCGGCCGGCCGCCCCCGCGGGCACCGAGCGCGCCACTTACCGCGGGCGCGCTGCGAGCCTCACCGCCTCCGCGCCCCGGCAGCAGCGCGGGGGAGCGCGGCGCACGCCGGCACTTTGTCAGGCCGGGCGGGCGGGAGCGGAGGGCGGGCGGGAGCGGGGGGGAGGGCCGGGGGCCGGCCGGGAGGAGGGCCACGAGTTGCTGCCCGCGCCCCCCGCCGCGGGGGCTTGCGCGCCCCGCGGAGTTCACTTTCCCCGCCTCCTCCCCCGCCGGGGCGGGCAGGGAGTTTGGCCGCTCTTCCTGCGGGAGGGGAGGGCGGAGGGGCGCGCACGGCAACGTGCGGGGGGGGGAGGAGCGCGGGGAGGAGCCGCCGCCGCCGGCACCTACTCGCGCCGTAGCGCGGGGGACACGTCCGAGGGCCGCGCCGCCGCCCCGCGATGGGACCCGCCGGGGGCCGGGCCGGGCCGCGGCGCCCCCGCCTGCCGCCCTCCCCGCCGCCGGCTGCCGCGGCGCGGCTCCCCCGCTGCGCCCACCGGTGCCCGCGCGCCGCCGGCGGCGATGTCGGGGCCATCCGCGAGCCGCGCTGCAGGCCGGTGAACGGCGCCTCGCGGCGGGCTGCCCCGGGGAAGCTGTCCGCGTGCTCCTGATGGCCAACGCTAATGAACCGCACGCGGCTTCGTTACGCGCTCCCTCCTCCCGGCGCAGGCAGGGAGCTCCCGTCCACCGCGGTTTGTTTTCCGCGGGGACCTGTTTGTTTTTACGAGGGGTGCGGAAGAATTGGGGGAAATCAGCCGCGGCTCCCCGCAGCGCCGCGCCGAGCCCGGCCGCGGCCACCCCGCCCCGGCAGCCCGCGCACGGCGGCGCGGCGCAGGCACGGCGGAGCCCCCCGGCCCGGCAGCGCGCCCCTCGCCCGGGCACCCGCGGCCTCTCCTCCGCACCCTGCGATTTTCGGAGTTCGGCGGGAGCCAGTGCTGGGTGACCTGGTGGCAGCATAAAACATCTGCTTGCAGAGGCGTTGCTGCCTGGCGTACAAGGGTGCTCCCGCTCGCTTTTCCTCCCTGCCTCCTCAGCATCCTCCCGGCTCGGAGCAGTAGGCTGCAACTTTTCCCACGCGGAGGTGTCGCCTATCTGTATATCTAGGACCGCTCTCTGTTTTTATTATTATTATTATTAATTATTATTCCTTTATCAATTCCCTTCAAACTCAAAGGCGTTTCACACGCGCGATGCGCAACACCGGGGGAAGTTAGATGGGCGGCTTCGAGCCCTTAGCTGCCCGCCCGCTGCAGTACTTTGATTTTCCAAACTTTATCTGCCACATCTCCCGACTCCGTAACGAGAGACGCGCGGCTGTGTTTTACGTGACACATCCCAAGGAAAACCCCAGCGTTCCCCTGACCCGAAACGCCTGGCGATACCTCCTAGTGACACACACGTCACTGCAGATGTTACCGGCGGGCACGGCCAGGGGTGCACCTATGCTCCGTCCGGCCGTTTGCTCTCACAGGCGGCTGGTTTTACCCCTGTGATTCCCGTTGCGTTTGTACCGGGCCGGACTCGACCTGCGGAGCGAGGTACCCGGGTGTTTAAACCGAGCCGTGCTGAGACCAGCCGCTGGCAACGGCAGCAGGTAGTGTGCGCGCACGCACACGCGCACACGCGCACCGCCCGCATCACAAAGCACTTTTGCAGCAAGTTTAGTAGCAAAACCTAAACAGCAATGTTTCGAGCGTTTTTAAGCGGACAGCCAATGTGTAATTCATAATACTGAGCATAAAAACAAAACAACAAAAAAACCCACAACACAACAACACAAAAACAAAACCACCCCAAACAGGTATTTTATAACGGATATAACTTGCCTGCATCCCCGGGAAAGATGTGGTATTACTAACTGCTTTAAAATACACATTTGGATAAATTCTTTTAAAGACATCAAAGCTAAACCAATGGGATTGAAATGAACAATCTGCACTGACTTTGGGGGTGACTCCGAAGTGGTGGGATTTAATTTTAAAACGTAGGAGTCACAGAGACCTCTCCAGATAGAGTTCTGTGTAGGTAAGCGCCCAGACGATGCAGGTAGAACTGGAATCGTCATGACCTTGTCTTTCACATTAAATATCCTGCAGAGGTTTTAGTCTTTATAAGAGAGCTCTCGAAGTGTGAAAATGTGAATCGCACAAAGTTCTTTATTACAAAACACATAGAGCTAGACACACAGGAATAATCTTAACCCTGAACTTACGCCAGGTGCTGTAATTGTTGTGCACAATATATGAAAAAGCACTTCTGCTAAACTAAAAGCGAACCTTGTGGAGCCGGGGCTTCACATACGGTTTTCTTTTTGGCTTACAGCCCTCTAACACAAAATTAGGAATCATATTTTGCAAATGCAAACATACAAAGTGGTATGTTTTTGCACCACTACTTCAGACATTTGCATTACCATAGCTAAATCCATTCATCTAGTACTGACTTGAACTTTTTACTGCCTCCAAACACAGTGAGTTAAGACGCTCCCCCATTATAAATGGAAAGATTATATAATGCCTTCCTTGTGCAAAGCCCACCGGATAAACAACAAACGTCAACCACTTACAAATAAGCATTTGAAGTTCAGAGTAAGTTATTTTGGTGCTCCTAACTTAAACATAACTGAAGCAGCATTACCAGGCTTACAGACGTTTGATTAAATTTCAGCCTTCAGAGTTTAGATTAATTTGAAAAGTGTGCACTCACATTTGTGTTAGAGCTTTGTAGGAAAGTATCTTCCTAATGTCAACTAGTAAATGTGACTAAACTCTCTAAAATCCTAGTCCAGCCCTTCCTCGCTCTTTTGGATTGCCAATAAGCTTCCTATTTTAGTAGAGAAAGAACAAAGGGATATGCATTCCTTATCGATTTGGGAAGACTTTTTTTAAACGTGACTATCAGCACATCTTTTGGGACGGTAGGTGTTGGTGAAGAACGGAGCAGGACGTTCTCTGGTGCAAGACATCCCAGCTACAGCACTCATCAGTAACCAGTTAACCAGAAGAAGAGACAAATTCAAGACATTGTCACGTTCTTTCCAAACTTCCTAAACTGCTCTTATTGCCTCCTTCCTTACTTGAGCGGTGACTCGGGCTTTGCCAGGCTTATCAGATCAGCCCTGCCTGCTCCCAGGACTCCACACTCTTTAGGATACTCGCGTGTCTGAAAAGAACAGATCCCGAAAGCTCTGCGTTGTCAAAGGTCCTTGATCTACAGCTCATGGAGGAAGAAACTGTTTCTAACCACCCATTTTCCTTCTCGGTAAGCGGCAAGATGCGGTTTAGCGCAGCTAGGTAGGGATTGCCTCTACAATGGGATGGAAACAACTGGCAGCATTACCCTGCATCAGGATACTTCATCATCACGATCCTAATTAAAAAAAAAAAAGCTCCTTTCCACTCTTCCATCAATTCTTGCTGTCTGATCCTAACATGGCAGCAACTATTCGCATTTGCGCCTCGCACGATTAGCTCCGCGGCTGCTGTTCCTGTGCGAGCCCCGGGAAGAGACCGGGTTAGCGGCGGCTCGAGCGGTCGCTTTCGAGAACGCGGCGCCATGCACCCCCCCCCGTCCTGCACGGCAGCCGAGCCCGCGCCCCGCGCAGCCTCCGCGCAGCCCCGCGCAGCCCCCGCAGCGCAGCCCCTCGGCGGACGGGAGGGTGCCGGGACCGGGTCAGAAGGTGACGAGCCGGCCGAGACCACCCTCTGCCGTAATCCCCGGCGAAATCCGCCCCCCTCGCCTTGGGGCCAGGGAAACTTCGAGGGGCAGGAGCCGCTCCGCACCGCTCCGCCGGCCGGGGCGAGCCCCGCTGCGCGGGGGATGCGCCCGAAGAGTAACTCGGGAGCGCTGGGGGCGCGCAGCTCCAACGCGGACGCTCCGCGGGAGCAGCTGCGCGCTCTGGCCGGTTTTTGCACCAGCGTGCCCTGCTGCCACAAGTAGCTGGAGAAAGGCACTGTCCCCCGGTACGGAATCGTGGTAAAACTGTAAAACAAATATTCTAATCTGATCACTGACAAAGCCATAAAAATAAACAGCTGTCTGCAGAGGGAAATATGTCTTAATTACCTTAATTAAAGCGAGATAGGGCCTTACACACATTCATTTTGAAGCCACTAAATGTACTGATTATCATACAAATCAACCTTTAAATGGGGGTCATGCTTTTCCACTACATTAGTTTGTGTTCCACCGCATAAAACAAAGCGGTATGGGAAGCTGACCCCTGGTGAAACCCGTGCACCTCAGCAACCACTGACCCTCTTCCTTGGGTTCTCAGGAAGGGACCTGAAGGAGTTGGCGTATGATTTGGAATACAAACCCGTCTTTCATACCCTCTTAATACTGCATTAGGAACTCCAGCCCAAGCTAAACTTATGGCCTTAACGTCAAGCACAGAATCATTTTAATCACCTTGTATTCATATGCAGGAGCTATCACAAAGCTCTGTTACTGCCATCAGGGCAAATTAGTACACGAGGCCATGAAAAATTTAAGATTTGTGTTTGCTGGTATAAGGCTTTCCCAGCAAACTATAGCTGGGGGTAACTATCCATATTTTCCATTAACAAAAGGAATGCAGAATATTTATAGCAATTCAGAAGTCAATATACAGAACTTACATGCGCATACAGAGGTTTACGTAATGAAGCCGCATTTATTCAGAATTTATGATTTTTACAAGAAGAAAGAGGCCTTGTTTTAAATAAGCTTCATACCCGTAATTGACTTTTGCGGTTTTTCCTTTATAGCTTTCTGGCTGAAAGATGTATGAAAAAAAAAATCATTATAAGAAATTCCACTAATTAACTGTTCAAATAAAGGAAAACTACATAAAAGATTATTTGAGGGGAAGAAAAGCACACAGAATGAGGAAAAAAGAAACCAAATGTGCTTTTCTGTTGTCTGTTTCTTTCCAGAAGATTTCCAGAAGGAAAATCCCCTGCCATGTATTCCTCCTAGTAGAAGTCATCACTAATAAATGCAGTCTGGGAAACATACCTCCCTAACTAAAAGCTCTAATGAGGGACAATGATCTGCTATTTTATTTTGATAATTCAATGTAAATTGCTCTGTCTGATGTGCCTAAACAGACATTTCATTAAAATACTACTGGTTTAAAACAGTTCTTAGGCTGTTGGTAGTAAAATATGTTGTATTCAGGGTGACTGCTTTCATTCCTGGAAGACAACAGCTCAGGCAGTAGAGTGGTAACAATCTGTGTTTGTTCCTGTCTGCTCAGGAGAACTGTTTCTAATTGATCTGGCATGGAATTTAGTTGGAAATGTGTATGTTGCAACCTAAGCACAGTCCCTGTATGCTTTGTAAAGTGATCACCATATGGGCCTTATTTGAAACATTTGAAGGTTTTAGCCATTAACCTTGTTTATATCGAGCTGTATATTCAACTCCCCGAGCTGAAAAATACATATAAGTGTGTGTGCATGTATATTTAGCTATATATGAATATACATGTGTGTGTGTATATGTGAATAGATACACATACACACATACACATATGCATAACCAGACATCTACAGACGTGCATTTGCACTGACCACTGTTTGATATCATGAACATGTGTCAATTGTTTGCATATTATTGCTAATAAATAGAGTTACTACTTATATTTTTAGAAATTCTGTTGTGTGAAAATAAATGTGGATATAAAGAGGAAGTTACTGGTATTATAGAGACATTTTCAATAGATGCCTTTTTAATATTTGAGAGTATTTTTATTTTTTTTTTGTGGAGAAAATATGCTTTAGGTCTGTTTCCACATATCAGAATACTTTCTAACCACTCTCTTGATGTCATGGAGATTTAATTAAGAAAGCCCAGATAAACTAACAGCAAAGCTGTCTGAAGTTCCTCCACAGAAAACTTTTAGGAGATAATGGTTAACTGTGATCCTTTCAATCCTAGGGCCAATTATCAATTTTTAACCCTCAAAACTCTTAATAGTGATTTCTTGTTCTGAATGTAAAATGAATGGCTAGGCTTTGTTACAGGTAATAGTGCTAAGTTATGAATGCTGATGGCCTTCTTGTACAGCCTTAAATTACATTGAAAAAGATACAGTTTCTTTAATTAAAAAAGCTGCACTGAACTAATCCCTCTAGCTGAAAAAAGAAAAGTTTTAAGCAATCTCTTTCTGCTCTGGGAGAGAAAAGCAGACAATACCATAACAGATCAGAAACATAAGCTATAGTGTGCAGCCAGGAGCACAGCAGGGAACTGAATACTGCTCCGACTGTGTCATTTTTTAATCCCCCATCCCAGTTTTCCCCGTCTGACCTCATGCTGAGATGAAGTTATCACAGAAGACAGCTTTACTCTCACCAATGAATCCAACCCTGGATCTGTATTATCCTCAGCAGATCAAAACACCGCTTTCATCAAATAGCATTATCTGCATAAAAGGCATGCAATTGCCCGATAATTTCACCCAAACTATGCTATTCATTTAAAGGACAAGAAGAGAAATGTAATTCATTCCTTTTTTTTCCTCTGGAAAAGCTAACTTATACTTCACTCATGGGAACTTTTCTTTTTTTAACGCAAGATCTCAAGAAGAGGTCCATTAAAAGTTTCCCCCTGGTTTACAATTAATTGTTAGAGTACCCCTGTGCTGCTTGAGTGACATAAGTGTAGTTATGCAGAAAAGTGGCAGGGAGAATTCACAAAGCTTGCTGTAGCCATGATACTGATTCCATTAGCCATGGTTCTGCTAACCCTAATAATCAAATCATATATGGCATAATTGTAGCAGCCTAAAAATAAATAGTAGCTGAAGATGTTTACAGGAGAATCGGGTGATAATGTCTTTCCTACAAATAGCAATGTTAAGTCTAATCGTTTTGCCCTAGCACAGAAAAAGCTGCACCACAAGATCCCAAAATATCTTCACTAATGTATGTGTTGTTTATAACAAACATGCACATATATTAAAAACTCATGCTGGTGCCTTGTCTTCCAGAAAGGAAAGTGCATGACGCTGTGGCTCATTGGTTTTATTGATATGCACTACAAAACAGTAAAGTCATGATGGAGGTGGGCAGATTGCTCCAAACGAATGCCGTTACAACAGCTATTGTATTTGGAGTATTCCGCCTACTCCGTAGAAAATTGTCAAACTGTTGGTATTCTTCTGCTTGTAAAGGGCTTATGCAGATCTCATGTTTCTTCCCCAGAAAAATTAGAAATAACGTTTGTATTTTTTTTGTTTGTTTGTTTTGTTAATACTTGCTTGAGAGAGTAAAAATCATTTTGTATTGGAGCCGTGTGCTTTCTAGGTTGTCAGTAAGAGGTGTTCTTGTTTCCTGAATGGCAGCATGGATGCTCAGTGCCAGAAGCAAGCGCTGATTTGTAGCTGGCGGAGGGAACTCTCCCTTTCTTTTTCTAATAGTACAAAGGCCTTGGTATGTCATGGGGCTGCAATTTCTAAACTAAGTACTTGTCCTGGCCTAAATATTGCTTCCTCTATACAATTCTCTGCCAGTTAGTTTTCTTTAGGACCACTGGACAGGTACCGTTCTCTATTCAGAGGATAAAACTTTTTTTTTTTTTTTTTCATTCCAGCATGTCTTTGATAATTTTTACAACAGGAGTTCTTTGAAGTGGCTCAGAGGTTTGGAATCACAGGAGTTGCCTCAGAAGAGCTGGATTAGTGAGCCTGACAGAGGCGCATCACATATTTACCATGGGGCTACAACATCTCTGTGTACACGCAGACACTGTGGAACTTCATATTATAAAAAAAATATCAGTTTAGTCCACAGATTTCTTGGGTCTTTCCAGCCTCAACATAGAGTTCTTTTCCCCCCTGATTTCACAAAAGCTTTGGATGTTCCAGTGCTTCTTTATAAAATTAAAATATATAAATCTATACATTCACTTTCCCTATCAAGGGGTATCTTATCTTTTAATCAAAATGGAAACACTTTCCTATCCTACCTGACAGAGGATCCTGATGAAGGAACCCCATATCTGAAAGCTTGTGTTCTTTTTCCAGCTATATCAGCTAATCAGAGAAAGAAACTGGTTTTTACAATCCTTGTTTCTCATATATTCCCAAAACATTTCACTTGCAGCCATATAAATGGTGTATTGTTATTGAGGAACAATGTATGTAGGTCCGGCTGGTTTTGGACCTGTGTTCCTAAACATTTCCTATTTGAACCCTGTTTGTAGGGGTTTATCATGTGTTTCCATGGCAACGGATTGTAACTTCTTAGTCAAAGATTGTTTTTAAAAAATGTTGTTGTTGTTGAAATAGGTTGTACTGCTAGGCATTCAAACCAAGAATCTTGTGTGAAAGGAACAGCATAAGCTGAAAATGCTAATTTCCCATATTGGTATGGCACTATGCTATGTATGTTGGGATAACCATATGTGAAGCCCCACATGCTTGCTGTTAACGACTTAGGGGTCATCTTTCTGTTTATGAAAAGCAGGGCCATCTGATGATGGAGGAACCCAGGAAGAAGGAGCGTTGCTCGGGAAGCAAGCTGTATGCTCCCCTTCCTCCAGACTTCTTACCTACTGTTTCGTGGAGCAAGGACACAGACAGAGAGTAGGTCAGCTCTACAACCATGCCACCGAGCAGGTATTTGGTATGAAGATGAGAGTACAGTAACTCTGGTAGTTTACTAGGTAGAGATATTTTTTTTTTTTAATCCTTCCTTCTGGTGCCAGACTGGTTGTACTATAGCAACTATAATCAAGAGTTCTGCTAATATGCAGGCATGTTAATTGCATCACAATCTATCAGCATTGCTTTTTAAAAAGTTGCAAGAAATACAATGCAGCAAGCCAATCCTCTCTAGAGGGATTTCCATTTAGGAAAACCAAGGTCATGACACAGAAATACAAGTATTCATATATACTGACAGAGCAACTGCAAACTTTACCACAGATGCTAGTATTGGTGCCCTTGTATCAGCTTTGCTAGACCAGAATTCAGTCTTTTAACTTATCATTTATGCTATTTCAGGATATACACATAATCCTCATTCTGGATTTCCAAGTGTTTTCTGTTCAAATGTATTTATTTTTCTGGCTTGAGGAAAGTTCACAACACATTAAAAATACAGACTGGGGTTTTTTTTTGGAAACTGAAATGAATTGCCTTGAATATATAGAATTCTTAAATCACTAGAAACTAAATACAGAAAACTCCAAATGTCTTCAGTGAGAATTATACAAAAAAAGAAGTGTCTACCAGATAATTCTGCCCCCAAATAGCAGTTCTAACAGAATTGAATTCAGTCAGAGTGACCTAAATTTGGATTCTGTGATATTCATCTCGTATTCAGAACAATGTAACTTCCATATGGGCATGCAGAAACATAGCAGCTTGAGCGGGACTCTGTACTCTTTTGCACATCTCACCTCAGCACTGGAGAACCACCAACAGCGGAGACAGTTTTGGCACTGGTATAAATTTGGACTGCCGTAGTCCCTTCTATCATATGCTTTCAACTTCCTGTTTGTGTTTTGTTTCAGTTGTCTATTAAATACTGCCTGTATTATTTAAGGCCACGCTGAAACAACCATAGCTTCTGGATGTATGAGTTCTTTCTGTTTGTTTTGGTTTGTGGGTTTTTTGTTGTTTTTTTTTCCCCCCCCCAGGAATTTAAGTATAGAAAAATGAAGTAGAATGGAGGATGAAAACCCAAACAAAACCACTTTTGCTTTCATTATCTTCATTTTTTGAAATCCTCAGCTACTACCATAGCAGTGCAACAGTTGCGTTGCTGATTTCATGTCTGATTCTACATTACTTCTCCTGAATTACACTGGCTCAAGACTAGTTCCAAAACAGTGTATTCATCAAAGCTTCCAATAGAAGATGAATAACGGCAGGATTTTAAAAAAGCTGAAATTGCCATCAGACCACTGAAAACTTCTATGTTGATGATATCATAGCAAGTGCCTGAATTCAGACAAAAGGGTGGAATCTTAGAAAATCCAATTCCAAGTTCGGCACTAATGCCAGTTCCAAATTTGCTGATTCAGAGAAAAGTTGTCCCACTATTTTGGGAACAGGACTTGCAACAAGGCAAATGTTCTTTACCAGCTTCATTTTACAACATAAATCTTTCTGGAAGCTTTCTAAAGTACACAACTATAGTTCTTCTTTCTTAAATGTTCAGTATTTGAAGAAAACTAGTAAACTCCTTTGTATATGCATATCATAAAAATACAGCTTTTCTGTTTTTAGACTAAACATAAAGAAATGGAAAATCAACAAAGAAGCAGCCGCAGAAATCGATCGCTCATGTGCTGGCAAAACCAGAGCCCCACATTAATATTTTTCCATTATAAAATAAATAGTTCTCAAAATAATGTCAGAACAATAAACTTGTAATATCTGTCAGGAGGAGTTCTATCACAGAAAGTAAAATAATCGATAAAAAACCCCCTATTAATCCAGTTTTATGTGGCTTATAACCTTCCCAAGCGTTCCTGCAGAGGCTGTATTTGTACAGCCTGCCACTTTGGCTGTTTTGGGCACCGTGGCAATAGCACTTTCTTCCTGGCAGCCTCTTCTCTACTACCAAACTTAAGCTACTTGTCTTCATTTTAAGGATTCTCCCATTGCCCTTTCCCATCCTGCCAGTCATTGCTTTCTTACTGTCGAGAGCTCAACACCCATGTCAGCCTGGCATATGATGCCAGTCGCTGTTGCCAACTCTTAAATTTTGAAATGCATCTCTCTGCTTTTTTTTTTTTTTTCTCTCCATGATTTCTCTCACACTTGGAAGAAATTCTTTGTGAAACCCACAAAGCTAGCTATATCTCACTTGTTTTCTAACTGCTTCTTAGCGATTTTCTTTCCCGTGATACCTTCAAAAAGCTTGGACGGTATTTGCAATTGTGCTGACCCATACTCCCGGCGCTGCCGTTAGCTGCATTGCCTTGTTGCTTTTGTTTTAAGCGTAGTTAAGTTCTCTGGAAGCAGGAAAAGTCTTTTCCCATTTACGCTACATCTAATGTAGGGTGTCTGAGAGCTCTCACAGTCTGAGTGCTTGTTGAAGCCACGGCAATACAAATATGTAACAACATTGGCAATAATCAAATTCACACACCACTTCCGTTGGTAATTTGATAATAGGTTCCATGTCTGTGCTGATAGTATTCCTCATTCTTCTATGTTTTCTATATGTGTAAGCACTACTTGGGCTTAACATCTGCATGTGTTCATCCTCATGTAAATATAAGGCTGTTGTAAAACATGTACTTCTTATTACACATGAAGATGAGAAGTTATATGCCAAGAGCAATGTGGTTGCTATATCAACCAATCAAAAATCAGCCAACGCCATCAATAATCAGGGCTGCCCATGTAACTGTAATTCAGTGTCCTGCTTTTAGATATAAGAATACTCTCTTTAATGATCAAATACTTGATGTTTTTAACTATACAAATACAAATAATGAACAACTTCCCCGCTTTGCTGGTTTTCTGGGCTGCAGGAACAAACAAAAAATTGTTTTGTACATTTGTAGAGCCCAGTCTTGTTTAGAGGAAAGGTAGGTAGTCACCGTGCACTTTTATCTCCTACAGTCAATAGGTTTTGCCTGATCTTACTATGTGCCACTATAATGATGCACTGAATAAAAACATTATCAGTTTTGTTGTAAGCAGTTCTGTGCCTACATATGGACATGACCTTTTAGTATTTTACATTGGAAATAAACCCATTGGGACCCAGAATTAAAACTCTAGAATCATCTGACTAGCCTAGAAATTGTGGGTGCTTAATCTGGAATACACAAGTAGGCTGAAGACAGCGAGCACTGTGTTTCTTGAGACTGTGAGCATTGTAGATGCTTCTTGAGAACCCCTAACCCAGGAAGAGCCAACTGTGAACATTTGGGCTTGAGAGACTTGCCCAGAATTATATAAAAAAACTCTAGCAGAGGCAAACTGATCACTCTTCAGGTGATATGTAATGTTCCCTAACCACAAAATCACCTTTTGCCTTGCAATCCATCACAAACACATATTCATATTTTTCAACTAAAGAAGAAAGTATTCTAAGAAAATCCAAAGAAACCCATCCAGTACAAACTGGTGATTCATTTCTATAGGAGGGCTGCTCTGTGCATGCAGCAATCATTTAATGGAACCATGTAACACCACCACAGAAATAATATTTCACAGGCACCCCATATTTTGCTGCTTCCTTAGTTGTAGAACATAGTTTTGCAGATTTCAATGTTAATTTACTTTCTTCTTACAGCTTCTGAGTAAAAAAAAAATGAAACCAAAAAATGTGTTCTGTGTATAAACATTAGTTTTCACAGTAAGTACCCAGAAATCTTATCCTTTGGTCAACAAATCTGTATTAACTAATAAATTTGTATGATTGGTAGCTAGTTTCTCTGTGGACTAAGTGAAGGGGAAAACCTCTCTATTCTCTTTCTCTTCAGTTTCAGCTATCAGCTTCTTTTAAATGAAAAAGATATTAAATATTGGATTTTTTTTCTAGGTCAACTTTTGAAAATGAAATGCTTAACTTTGGTATATGTTATAATAATAAAATAAATAATATCAATTTGCAGTTTGAAATGCCTTTCTTAGCAGAAAAACAACAACTTGACAAATTTGCAAAATGCAAATCGAAGTTAAACAACTGGAAACTAAGGAAGATTTTTTTTCATTTTGGACTTGAAAAAAAAATTTGCATTAGTAAACCAGTCTCTTTCCCCGGCCACTAAACCTCTCCATCATTCTGTTTCAGTTCTACTTGAAACAGTCCTCTCCTCTTCATATTTTTCTGCTTGGACATCAGACTTAATCAGTGATCTCCCTGGGGGCATTCGCTAGCCCCCCCAAAGTACACCCCCTGCAGTTCACAGACGTCAAACCCAAGTCCAACTTCCTTAAGCTTCGGACTTTTTTCCATAGCTTTATCCAACTCACATTGCTCTCATTGGTCTCATACTACCTCTTCAGTTTTACACTTTAATTGACCACAGGAGATGTGTGGGCATCGACTCACTAAAATACGACTGTGCTGGGACTAGCAGATAGACCACAGTGGGAAAAGAAAAATCTTTTTATTTTAAATTCCATTGCTCATCATCAAGTGCCCTTTCAGAAACCAGACAGAATGGCTGGGATGAAATTCCTGCAATTTTAAGCAGGAAATATTTCAGTTCAGACAGTATCTTCAGAAACCTCACCTTCCAAAGAGGACATTTCCTTCCCAGCAGGGGACATCGTCCCGAACTGAGCTCCACTGTACCTCGTCACTGCTAGTAGTTCTCAGCCGCTAAGGCTGGTGTTAAAAGAGGTTTCTACAGTGTACCCGTATCACTGAAGTTATTTAGCTTCATCTTGGCTCGTTGGGTAGCCCTTGTGGCATCATTCTGAGTCATTTAATTCAGAATAACCAGAAAATGAGGCGAAGATTTTCTAGGACCGTTTTAACCTTCAGCTAACTACACAGAAGTGACTTAAAATCTTTCTCTTTGGCACTGCCTCTGAGCATTGCAAAACCAGAGAGGCTGGTCTAGTAGGTTTCAGTTTTTTTAAATTTAAATCTCAATGAAAAGAAAAGAAACAGTTTCAGGGAAAGGGTCTTTTTTTTTTTTTAAACATCATATTCAAATGTAGTTGGATTTAAACCTTCTTTTTTAGGCTATTTTCTCATTTATCTGTGCCAAGCATTTAGTACTGAGCTGTTAGATGTAAGACTGCTTAGTTTGCCTAACGTAATCTCATACTTTTCCTAGAAGACGCTTTGTAACGTAGCTCACCAAATGATAAAATAAATTACTCTTTTCAAGCCCTGATGTAATTGTGGAATTACAAACTCTCAGTGCTTTGATATAAACTTTCAGGAGAATATATTGTAGGTTCAGACAGCTGGCAAGTGCAATACTTCCAGCCCTGTTTCTACAACTGGTAAAAATTAGAAAATAGAAGAACACATGATCTGTGTCATCGAGAAAGTGTATGGAGGAAGACCGGAATGAACGAGAGGAAAAACAGCAGCAGCACTTACAAGCTTGTAAACCCATAATGAATGTACCTAAGCAGCAGATGATTGTAGAAAATCTGTATCATTGACCTCCTCCTACCTCCTATTACTGTTGATTCCTCTGATCCTCCTCCCTTGTTTGGGGCAAATATGGGAAAGGGTTTCACCTGCCCAGGCTGTCGCTTTGCTGCTACAGTTCCAGCCCCGTGCTGGCAAAGGAAGAGAAACGGGAGGTTTGCAATTTCATTACAAGGCTTCCTTTGATTAGCTTGTGGTAACTTGTGATGTTGAGCACTTGTCACACCAAACTATCCACAAGTAATTGAAGAGATGAGAGAAAGCGTCCCTTGTCATAGCCAACACGCTGGCTAATTTTCACACTATACTGAAGGCAGTTAAAATTCTGACTCCCCCCACTTATGGCTGAACTTCCACATTATGAGTGCTATAGTTTATAGTAAAAAAAAATAGACATCAGGATAAAAATCAAGGATCTGAATAATATTTAATATTTCTTAAAAAAAAAAAAAAAAGCTCCCTAAGCAGAAAAAAAATACATTTAGAATAAGCTAAAATAATAATAAAAGAAACAAACCCAACCCAAAACTTAAGGGAAGAATAATATAAGTGAGTTGAGAACTTCAATCACTTATGTTAGAATAAATGAGCATGGCTTTACTGATTTCACTTTGTACTGGTTACTAATATGGACCCAATTTTCTAGCAGCAGCTTTTAAAAAATACTTAACACAACTCTATCAAAAGGTAAGAAGTGGAAAGAACCAGTATTTTAATTTACCTTGCAAAAGCTCCATTAAATGTTTGTCCTACTTCACAAATTTTTGTTAAGTTGATAGGAAGGAATTAGTCACCTTTCTTTGTTGCTGTTGTATAGAAATGTCATTTACAGCTGGATGCCTTCCCGTCAATGCATTAATAACTTGTGTTTGTGTATTTTTATAGTATATATTACCATTTTATAATGAAATGTTAAATATTTTACTTGTGTTTGTATTTTACTTTGATTTGTACTGAGTACTGAGCATTTGCAGTATTTCTGTTTACTAGAATATTTTATTAAAATGAATATTTAAAATCACCCATTGCTTAAAAAGAGTATTGCTATTTTTTATAATAATTGTCTTCCCTTCAGTACTGTGACCAACATTTAATCTGTTGTAGTATAATAACCTGGATAGTGTAGGAATTTACACCACCTCTGACTTTGTAAATTAAGGACAGGTTCCAGACCACTCTTTGTCAGGAGGCATCCTCGTTTGCCTGATTGAAGGCATCAATTACTGAACTTCTTCCTTAAAAAATAACCACTTTGACGGTATCTTCTCAACAAGTGCTTTTTTTGCTTTCTTCTCTCCACCTCATTCTACCATGTCTGTTCTTAGCTGGATCCCTCATATTCTACCTATTGCCCAGTAACACAACAGAAAAGAAAAAAAAATATGTGGACGAGGACGTCTCACTGAATCACTTCTCTTGACATATGTGAATTTTTAAAACCTGAAATTAGCTGTTGACTGGTATTATGCGGTTTTACTTCAAGCTACACCCAAAATAGGATGCTTGCTTCTGTGCTCTCAGAGCTAAAATACAGGAAGACTGTGCCTCCTTGGCTCCCCTTACTGACAATGCATAGTTATGATCACCCCTCAGGCAGGCTTTCAGCACTTAAAAGGCTACAAACTGTACAAATATATGGCAAATGCCTCCCTTTGGTATTAATAATACTCGAGATTTACTTATAATTTTCCCCCTCTGATTATTCAATGTACTTGTCATTATATATGATATTTGTTTATTGTTTGAATTTCTCACAACCTGGGTAATGAAAGTTAATAAAGCGTTGCCCTTGTATATTCTTTCTAGCACAACATTAAGATTTCATCAATAAAATATGTGATTAAGAATAATTGTTTTTACTGGTCAAAAAAAAAAAAAAAGATCGGAATATTTTTGTTGATTTCGCCTTACACTTGCATTTTATGTGAAATATGCTCCTAATAATACTGTCAACATACATTTGGCCTAACATCGATTTATTTTTTAAACCCTGCAAAAAATCAATCTCCACATTAAAAATGATCAAATTTATTATAAGAGTTTCACTAGACAATAGGTGCTTATATTTTGCACAAATTTGCTGTTTCTTCTTACTGTCAGCATCTGCTACCCACACTGGTATTTCCCACCGCGAAGGCCAATTAATGTCCACTGTCGTTTCAGTTACCGTATTGTATGGCTACTTAATCATGTTCCAGCCCAGAGATTCGATGTAATTTCTCCTCACCCTCTCCCTCCACGGCAGTTAACTCTGATGCAATTCTCATTTGGTATTGAAAATTGAAAAGAGAACTTAAGAAATAGTAGCCTAAATCCATGTATACTTTCTTCTCCGGTACTCTCACTATAAGAGAGCATAGGTTCTTATACAACACTCATGACTACATTATCTAATCCAATTCTGGGTCAAAGTGCTGCAGGTTTTTATTTTATTTTAAAAGATTATAAATTTAGTGGACCAAATCCAATCACAAATTCATCAAAGTATTATTCCTGAAGGCAAAAGTCTGTGTAATATAGATGTGTTTTTGAAGATGTGCTTGTATTTCATAGCTTGAGTGGATGGAATATTTTAAAATCGGATGCCCCAAAATCAAGAGATACTGTTCATTCACATCTATGATTTAAAGTGAAATCCCATCAGCTGACTTCAAAAGACAAAAGACTTTGTAGAAACAAAGGTGGGTGTTTGGGTAATTATGGTCCATGTTACAGAGATTCTAGAAACTCATAGCAAAGTCAGGACACATGGCGTGCCATCTGAGTGCTATGAAAAAGAAATATATTCGCTTCCTGTTATTAAAACTGATAACAAGCCTTTCCTTTTCATTACTTGTAAAATATTTTCCAGTGAATTTCCACAAATAATATATTTTAACAAATCAATCTGGAAGCCTTAAAGACATTTTTTTTGAAACATCCATATCCAAAGAAAATCTTTACTTTTTTTTTTTTTTTTTTTTTCCCCTGGGCAAATGGTCCTGTGTACTGCTGTCACAGGCTGCGCTTTGATCAGTTGCCAACCATGAGGTACTAAACATTATTGCTGGTTCCAGATTAATTAACCTGGAACCACCTCCCACCTGTTAGACGCTGACATACAACTAAAATGACCAGTGCCATTTGTGTTAAAACCCTATTTTTTAGATGTAAGAGATTTATAATATTTTACCTATTAAGGAAAACCATAGGTTATATCTTAGAAAAAAATTATTTCTCCATAAACTAACTCATCCATCACATCCACTTTTTGAAAGAGTCATATTTGTAATTTATGAGTTCTGAAATTATACTCCATTGATATTTTTCCTAATGCTTGTACCTTGATTTGAGAGTGGCCTGGTGGCAGATGTTGGGAATTGAATTCCTCTGTCAGGAAACTCCTCAGCAGGATTGGGAAGAGAGATGGTGGTTTTGTACAGAAAGCTTGTGATTGTTGCATCTCCGGAGAACAGACCAGCCTCCTACACTGGCAGAGCTAAGGGATCCTCTGCATATGCTGACTTCCAAAAGCTCATTTTCATTACCACAAAAAAATATTTTCATCTCAAAGCTGCAGTTTTTCTTGCCTAACTTCCACTCAAGGAATGGAAACAAGAATTACATACTAGTACTGCTACCCACGTAGGGAGGAATGAGCTGTTTTCTGCCATTGCTGCCTCTGTACCAGCTGTAGAAGTTGCTCCCCCGACTAGGTTAAAGCAGGTACGTAGCTAGTAGAATGTGTAACAGGACCTAAAGTTAGAGACATCACCCCTAAATAACTGGCCTGACTCAATACGGTAAATCTGTGAAAGAGAAAATCTGCTCCCTACCAACCACATCCTAGTATTCAAAAGGCAAAACTAAAATCTGTTAATTGTAAGACAGGTGGTGACTGCACATGGTAGAGGAAGTATAAAATTAGAGACGGTCAGAGTTCATTATCAGCTGAAACCTCTGCGATTAGAACTCATTAACATATCCCATGTATATTTATGGAGTTACTCTTAGTTTTTATAATCTACAACCTAAAAAAACCCCACTAAGGTATGAATTTTTTTTTTTAGGATAATGAATGGAAGTTTTGCACTCAAACCTACAAGACTATATTACTAACTCGGGGCTAGCAGTCTCATTTTTACCAAATTCTACCGTTAGTGTTTATGGAGGATCAACTGAGCACTTTTTGGAGGTCTGCTCAGCAGAGGGTAGAACACAAAGCGTAGTTCTGCTGGCTCAGCAAGGAAGATGCTTACTGCTGCTTGTTTTAGGGATGTGGCAGCACCCTGCAGATCCTCCTAGGATGATGCTCTACAGTAATGTGCGAGATTTCAGAAGTCTGCGACCACTGACTTATTCAAAGCAATATTTATATGACATCTGGTTTGAAATAAAATTCTACGAATGAAATAGCCCTATATTAACAGCGCTATTACAGACAGCCAAACAAAATATCAGATATCATTATTAAGCAGTTATTGAAGTTGGAAGTGACGTTAAATACCTGGTTAACAAATAAACAAAAAAGAATATAAATCATTGTTGTTGGGTTCAGGGTTTTTTCAATTCTTTTCTACCAATTTGTTTATTCTTGTTCAAGATTTGTTCATGATCCAAATATACAAAAGTAAAATGAATGGATTAATAATATGGCTCTCTGCAGAAAAATGTATATATGAACAAATACATTATGTGATACTGCTGCACTAAAATCAATTTAACTTGCAAGAATGCACAAAAAGTAATCTTGCCCACTTCCCAAAGTTCTAGCAGGCAATGTGCTGCAGTAAGTTGTCCTGTTATGCAAACTTTAGTTTTATAAAATATCCTGTAAGGTGTTTTGTTTTTTTGTTTTGGGTTTTTGTTTCCCCCCCCCCAAGTGTGAAGTATTATAAATAACTTAAACTAAACTACATTTGTCAAATAACCCCCCCTACATTTTGTGATATGCTATCCTTGCATCGTGTTTGCTTGCATATCCACTAATTCACAGTCAATGATTTGTGATTGTGAAGCTGAATGGCATAATTATTTACACCTCTGCCACTTCTCATATCATACTTACTGCCTTAGACAGAGCTCAGTTTTGTTTCTTTATGGTTGGATTTATAGTAAGCTATCTATCTCCCTTATCAAAGGATGTCTGTGTGTCTGTGTGTATATATATATATTTTATATATATATAAATATATATAAAATTATTCTTTCCGTAATAACTACTTGGAGAGTTGATGCAGTATTTCCCCCCAAATTCCTACAACTAGGCCATAAAAGTAATTATTAATTTCCCCCAATAAAACAAAAACCAGGTCTCGGAATGTAGGTCAAATCAAGGAGTTTAACACTAATATTTTTTTTCATTATTTAGGAATAAGGACCCCCCCCATGTTAATATTATTATTGTATGTTTTAGAGCAGTCTTTTCTTTATGTTTTATTTAAAATGTTAATGGAGTGTATCTGCAATTCAGATAATTTATCCTTAAATCACTGTTCTCCAGAATAATGCACTGTGAGCGCTGTAATACACGGGCAAGTCCTCTTAAAGAACATGCATCAATTCTCTTCCCTTCTGAAGCACACTGCAAATGCCCTCTAACAGGGCACAGCAGCATTACATAAATCATCTTATATGAAAAATTAACATGACATCAAATATTTATAAATATTAATGTGTATGTTAATATAACCAAAGCTGTAACAAACAATCATAACCTTGCCAAGTTTCTTAGGACAGGCGCCGCTGATAATGATATCCATTATCTCTGGAGGAACACGCAATTATGAAAGTATACATGGGATGCTATATTGTTATCTGCTTTTAAGTTCATCCATTAAACACTCCACCTCACACTGGATGTTAACCCTCCTCTTAGCTCTTTGTCAGGTACTATTATTCTGTGTATTTACACAGCCATGTGAATGAAAAATGAACAACTGTTAAATGTATACCATTTCCTACTTCATTAACACACATATTTAATTTCATGTTGTACATTCCTTTGCCCTATGGCAATTATGCCTTATAATGTCTGATATCTACCTAGCCGCCTTTCTGTCTGCCTATCCTTCCATCCTTCTATCCTGTACATAGCATAGCTCACATAGGAATTTCTGAACTCCTTTGGTTTATCTTTTACATGTGCTGCATTTATGCTATTATGATTAAAGCCATGTCAGTAGTTGCAGTAGAAACTTTATTTTTTGTGGCTTAATAATTATGCTATAAAATTAATTCCACACCTAAACATAAAGCACAGTAGGATGCACTTTCTCATGATCCGATTTGATCTGTTACTATGAATTGCAGGCACTTTTTGTTATCATCACTCATCTAACATTGTAGTGACGGGGAAGAAAATCATGAGCCAACGGCACAAAAGCAACCGTGCTTCTCAGGCGAACGTGACTAGAGGTTTTACGATGGTGCTTAGCACATGCAAAAGAGATTGTGGCCCGGGAAGCTTCCTTAAAGCTTTAAGATGCGCACCCAAGGCTAGGTGATACTGATTACAATTTGCAAAGAAGTCTTCACCTGAGCTGAGCAACGAGTTGTGCTTCTCGTAATACATATATTCAAATACATACGAAGACTTCTTCCCATGGGTTATTTTTCAGAAAAGATCATCAAAAATACAGATTCAGTAAGAACGGCTGCTGAAGTACTGTACACTGTCAACATCCTTTACCATTCAAGACAAACAAAATCAAAATTAGCAGTTTCACATAATAAAATTCTCTTCCTCATGATTATTACTGGTGCTATTATTAGGCATGAAGATAGTGAAGCCCATTTCAGAAGTTCTTTGAGAAGATAAGCTTCAAAAACCAGGCTTAGCAGCTAGAATATTACTATCTTTATTTCACTGTGGAGCCAACCAAAACGCAGAGGAGATAAAAGACTCACCCAAACTGGGGTGGTGGTGGGGGGCAAAGGGTATACAGCTCAGCCAGGGTGGAACTGCAGTGAAACCACCTTCCAGTGCTGCTCTGTTAGACAAACCCCATGCCCTTGCAGTGCGGTTATTTCTAAAGGCACATCTAAAAATCTCATATAACTTGTACATGATAGTTAAATATCAGTCTAATGATCCTGCTCAGTTGTAAAATTAACGACATTTTTAAAATCTGGAAATATTAGCATCTAGGTGATTCGCCCAGAAGAGCTACTCATAAGGTAGGAAGTGAAAGTTGCTTCCTTTTTGAAAATTACGTAGGTTTGGATGAGTCACCCAAGATGTGTTCTCAGTTTGCGTTGATAACTCTGGCATTCCAAAAGCATGAAGAACTTTTTTAGGGGGCTGAAGGGAAAGCAAAATAACATAAAAATTCAGTTTTTAAAGAACTCCTGGATTGGCTAATTTTGCCATTTCAAGTATGAACACAGACTCTTTTAATGCCTATATTCCATACATAATTTTATTTCCAGTTGTAAAATAGGGAAACCAATACTTTCTATTACATGTGAAACAAACCAAAAACTGAGCCTGAATTTAAAAGGCAAAAAAAATCACAAAGGACTCACCTTTTTCATGGGACTTTCACCTTTAAATTCGTCTACCGGTTCCTAAATGACAGACTATTAAAATTCCTAAACCAATGCTGGGAGACTTAGATTAAATTCCTCTCTCTCTATCCCTCCCCACTTTCCCCCTTTATTTATTTCTTTTTTAAAGGAATGGAGGAGGAAATTGTAATATAAGTTTTGGGATTGAAAGAACTTCATTCAGTTAAAGATGAAATCCTTTACCCTGGACAATGTAGGATTTTTTTTTTTTTTTAGTCTTTATTGATAAATAGGATTGCTATCACTTTTGCCAATGTTAAAGCTCACTTCATGTTTACAGAGATACTTTGTAAGTAATCCCATTTCAAGTCCTTAGTAACCACTGAAGTTAATTGTATAATTATGTAAAAATAAACAAACAAATATTTAATAAGATAATTATTCATACACTTTATGATTTTAAGCTTGCAAATAGGAACATTAATTCAATGCACATCTCTAGGATTAACTGTATTGTACTGGTCAACATCACTCTAGCACATTATGAATAAACGTGTTTGTTTTTTTTTTTAAAAAAACTAGACTAAAGAATGAGTCATTACAGTGTATATGCCTCAAATGTAAATCATGACATAAATCAAAGCATGCAAAAAGGAGGCACCAAAACTAGATGCACCTTTTTTTATTTTTGTCTCCCATTAATATTCAAGAATTCCAGACATATTTGTGATATTAGTACTTTTTTGTTATAACTGTCCAGTCATTTGCTTATAATTGCTCTTGTTGTTTGCAAAAGAAAGGTGCCATTAGCGTATTCGCAAGTTGTGTGCAAGAGATCCCAGTTTCAGAGCTCATGTTATTTCTCAGGATCAGAAAACAACACGCACAGTGTGAAATACAAGCCCTTTTCTCACGCAAAGATGCCAATCTGAATAGGACCTTTTTGCATATGCAGTTTTAATCTTGAATTATAAAAAATCAATATTTGTCAAATAAAAATGCCATTCCTGACCTAAGTGAGGAACCAACAGTGTATTTTCCCTATTACATAAAATTGCCAGTACAGTTTTTCTTAGCAATTACTTTTGTATTTCCTACTCTTCCTTCAGAATACTGCAAATGGAGAGTCAAAACTCTGGTGATATGCTTTACAACATCTAATCCCCACAGTTAAACGAGAGGACACGGGTTTAGTAGCTCTCATGTGTCAATAGCTTCTTGAAGGGGCTATAGTGTGGTTGAAGTGATTTGGTATTTGCTCTGTATCATTATGAGGTAAGAACAATTCCATGATATTATTTCTTTTAATTGAGCCTCTTCTAATGCCACAGCCCTCCATATTAATTTCCGAGTGAAGAAATATCATATTCCTGTACTCTAGATACATGTTCATGAATGCAGACATTTAACTTTTTACATACAGAAACCCTACTCCTAAGCCAAATAGTGTTTCGGTCTTATGTAGTCGTATTAGTATTAATCATATGGAAATATAGATGCTTTTACTAATTGTACCAACAAACTTAAAATTTATTATGTAAAAAGCTGATTGGAAAGGTATCTATTTATAGATCAGAGGTTAGATTAAAAATTGAAAATTTACTTTCTAAAAAGTTTTGATCCCTTTCTTACTGATACAGAGATCACTTAAATTTCTGATTAATGTACAATTCCGGATAAAACTGTGATATTTTAAAAGTATATTCTGTATGTAAAAAGAAAACCTACAAAAGTGACAGCTAAAGATACACATATTTTCTGATTTCTCTGCAATGTCTTTTCCTTGTAGTATTGAAAAGATTGAAGCAATTTTTAGACAAGTAGAAACCACGACAAAAATAGTGGCGGTTCCTACTGAACTAGAAAGGCCACTATTAGACTTCACAGATCCTTCAGAAAATGCCATTGAAAGTAGGGGTTTAAAAGAGAGAATAATTCTGGAAGTACATATCCTTTTCAAATGTGGCCACTGTGGTACCTGCATGATTTGATTTCGGTATGACAAGAAAACAAATTATTTGAGGCATGAGGAGAAATATGGATTTTACTTAAATGAGTGGAGAAGCAGCTGGTCTTGGGCCACAGTGAATTGTATTCAAAAACCAGCTGATACTGGGTTCAGGAAGGAATAAAGGATCTAAGGCTGGTGGAAGCTAAGCATGTTACCAAGGTGACATACTTCATCTTGGTGGGACAGCTATATTATTATTGAAACATCCTAATTCAAATAACCTATGGTGCGCTATTGCTCAAAAGACAACTTGCTTGCTCTGCTTGAAAGACACTAAATTGCTGTAATTGCTAACAGAAATAATGCAAGGAGCAGAAAAGGATGTGCGTTCTGCAGAATAAGGTATTAGGATAGGGATAAGAAAAAGTGTTATAAAACCTAATAACATTTTTGATGCTTTCCTCTTAACGAAGATTGCAAACTAGTCAGCTAACATTATACTTCTATATAATTACACTCCTAATTGTAAAATAAATCATACAAAGCCCTTAACACCAAGGAATCGGCTTCAGGAGGGAGAGTGTTTTCAGAGTTGCATGAAGGGGTTAGTAATATGGGTTACCCAAAGCAAGAGAGATCAGCAGTTATCATCTGGAAGGCAAAGGCTTTCTTCCAGAGGAGCTGTGAGGTTGGACATGCACAGTGGGAGGCAGTGGGATGCTTCTGTTCCAAGTAAGAGTGCCAAGGGCTCTCTTCCAGCTGATTAACACATGTGATAGCAATCTCCACTCTCTTGTTTGTAATTATATTTTTAAATTTTAGCTGTTGCATTCATTAACACAAGAACTTTGTAAATACATGCTTATGTAGGTGCTCTAACTTTTGTATACCCAAGGAAATAACAATCAGACAAATGATATGAGTTCAGAATTCATATATGTTTCTTCCTTGACTATTTGCAGTTCCCCTCCTTTTCTCTCTTTGCCAGCATTTACTTAAAATATTTCAGGCCTCAAACTTACTAAAGTAACATCTAATACTGTCACTCAGAAAATGAGAATGTTTGGGGTAAGTATACTTTACAAGGCATTTTGTGAATGATGACCTTTCTCAAGGCATCCAGAATGTAAATTTGCACTCATGTTCCGGCTGTACGACTCACAATATACTATCTAGGTGTGATCCACTGATTTGCTGATTATTTTTTTGTTGGTCATAAAAGCAAGCAGATTGCAGACAGAAGAAACAGTCCAGAGAGAAATACTGGGAAGTATTTTTAATGTAGAGTTTCTGAAGTTAATGTGGGTTTAATTTGAAATGCCTTAAAATTAACAAAATGAGTTTTCTTCTGGTTTGAGCTATGCATTTACCCCTAGAGCATGCCTAAGGTTTTTTGGTAGATTGGAATGGAATGAAAAGGGATACATAATACACAAATTTATCTGAGTCTCGCTTTATCAACGTTAATAACATTTCACTTCTTTCCTTTAGATTTGAATTTTGACAAAAATTATTTTAATTTGAAAAATATTTACCCCAGATCTTGCTGACTCAGCCCAGGGAAGGGCACTGTCCTCGCTCCGATAGCAGAGCCAGTGCTTCAGGAACAGTCAAGTATCCTGGTGAGACAACGGGTTGCAAACACCGGTCTCCATCAGCCAGCCAAAGCAACTAGCTAGAATCCAGATACTACACTAAACAGAAGTACTGGGGGGGGAGGGGGGGGGGGGGGGGAGGGAAAGGAGGGGAAGCTAGATTGGATCTAAAAAGCAGAATTAATAATGCATAAGAGGGAAAATACACATAGGGAGATTTCTTCAGAGCCCAGCTATATTGCCTAGTGACAGATTCATTATTACAGATACAGCAGGATTCCTCCTCTGCCCCAGAAGGTCATAGTGTAAGATTTTGCTGCAATCTGAAATAGGACTATTTCAGATTTATGGACTATGTCCGTATTTCTGCACATCAACCAAGAATATTAATGCTGGGAACAGGGAAGAGTTGTGGGAGTTGGAGAAAAAACAAAGACAAGTTCGGCTGGTGGTGGGAATTCTCAGGCTAGGACCGGGGTGAAATTGGAAATGCAGTTCTTGGAAAACTTGGGAATCTTCTAGAGTGCAGGGCTTTCTAAGACTGTTCAACCAATAACCCAATACTCTTTCAGTTACTATGCTGAGTACAGACACGGGTACCTTTCTCAGGCTGCACAAACGCAGTGCCATTGATGGCTGTACACAAAGAGCAATACTCAGAAAAGCATAAGTAGAAGCGCATGCATTTGAAAGTGCTAACGTAGCTTTACACACTAAACAGTTTTCGGAAAGAATTGAAGCTAGCGCTCTAAATCCTGGTTCAGGGGATCATGCTTAGCCCTGCTTTTATGCTCACTAATACTCTGCCTGCAGCTTCGCACAAAGATTACTTAACACTTAAAAATTAGTACTCACCTCCTTTTACAGCCTTCTTTTACAACAGCTAATTACATTGTGAGTTACAAGTACCAATTGTGATTTGAAACATTAATATACTGTAAGCATGGTAATTTCTACTGTTATACACACATTAAATCAAAGCATACTTTTGTCAGTTTTCTGGGACACACAAAATTATTCACAACTCCTCTGTCTGGCCTTGCAGTATCCAGACAGAAGCTTTCTAAAACTGTAGATGTGAAAGCTACATTTAAAGCTTCATTTCTGTAATATTAGAACTGAATGAACCCCATAATATTTTATATGCTTTTTTTCCCCAGTCATAGACTGGAAAAAAAAATGTTCTGAAAGTTTGGCAGCTCTCAAAACTCATGAAAACAGTGTTCTCAGCAGACCTTTAATGCATCAAGAGTACAGTGTTTTTAGTGTTTTTAATCTCCAAGCAATTTCTCAGTGACTAGAAGTATAAACTTGATCAGGAGATGAGTAATTCTTTAGACACTGAAATCTGTTGGGACCGTATTGAACCTTAAGTATTAAAAATAATTCTTCTGGTGTATGTCCAGAAACAAGTTGGATCTTGTGTCAGTATTGCCTTTATGAAGAGCACAGCATATTAAAAGTAATCTTTTTAATACAAAGCAATAAACTGCATCTTTTCCCTAATGAGCCTGACAACTAATTTTCTGTAGATTTACACTTGAGATCCCTGAATGAAACCCCTTTTTAATCAGTATAATGATATACAAACAGAAAAGCTCAAGACTTCTTTCCCTTAAAGCTCAGCAGCTCAAAACACTAAAGTTGCACATGAAGCACTGATAATATTTCTCTGTGGTTACATTAGATTTAACATTGCTGCATAGGTCAACTTGCAGCATCACCATGACCGAGTACAAGCTTCTCGTGCCAAAGGTCATGCAAAACTGTCCCTGCATTCAGAGCTATTTTGTCCTCCTTGTTTATTAATGCTGATCTATCTATACTAATGGATTTAGCTTGTAGGGGGTTGGGGAAGGAAGGAGAGTCGCTATAGCTCAGCTTCCATTCTTCATTAATATTAATATCATCTTCAGCTATAGCAGACTGGTACAGTACACACTAAGAACTTACAGGACAAAGAACTCCAGTGCTTAACGGCACGTGTATTCACATCGAGAATCAAACACACTCTGCAATATGTTATTATTCTGAATTATTAACTGTGGCCTTATATGTTAGCAAAGAACTTTTTTTCAATAACATCTCTTCAGACTTCACGGTCTGAAAGTGACTACATAAGGTCAGATGTTTACTACATGAAGAATCTGTTTATTTTAAAAACCACTGGTATATTTAAAACAAAAAGAAAATGTGTTCAGATATCAGTAATGCAGTCCCCATGCTTAAAAGCTTCCAGTTTGTTACTATGAGTTCGGTTACATAAATGCTGGAGAATCAATCCCACGTCCCACAAGAAATGCCATTAAAAGCAGTAGAAGTATACCCATCTGACAGGAAAATCTGTGCGGATAAGCATCTCGGACTGAATTCTTACTTTTGTAAATCATGAGAATCTTTGCATATGCAAGGCTTTGCATTCCTGTCACTACAGCTGGGTAATTGAATTTACTAGCCAAACCCCTTGAATGTTCTCACAGAAATTCCCAGTTCTCATATAAATTCCAGTATAAAACCATATACATTATGTGTTTACATGTTATATGTACTTTTGGAAAAACAAACAAACAAACAAACCCCCAAACTTAAAATACTTTTCCATAAATGTTTATTAATTAAAAAACAAACAAACAAGAAAAACCCCAATACTCAGGATTCTTATATGTCTGAGTAACTCTACATAAATACAGAACAAAGTCTAAAAGCTACCTCTGAACCCCAGCAACTGCATATAGGCAGTTCTGGAGAAGAGCGCTCTAGGGATGAGAAAAGTGCTGGAGAAGAAAAAAAGCTGCTGCTGGTGGTGGGAAAAAATATGAAACTATATTAATTAGAACAAAGAAAGGTAAAAAAAAATTAGAGAAGCCATTTGCTGATATACACAGAGCGGTAATTGTGGAAATAACAGGATATCTGGATGGAAACCCACCAGAAGCAACCTGACATTGCATACAAAATGTGTTCTATTACAAGAGAAAAGTAATGTAATATTTGAAAAGGAAAATGTCATATCAAACTCATTGCATCCGAGATATTATAGCAGTGGCCTTGGATCATCTTTTCCTAAAGGGTAAAGTTCCATTGCTGAGAAAAATTAAGACAACACTGAATGTTTCATTTTGGATATCAAAAAGTGCCTAAAAGGCAGTTAGAAAACTGATAAACAGAATACATAGTTTGCTCTAACTTGATTTTCATAAATAAGGGTGAAATAGTTTTCCTCTGTTAAAATATAATAATTTAAATGAATTTTCATCTCTATATACTTTGTTCTAGTTATGCTAGGATTTTCTATTTACCTACTAATAATTTGGGCCTATCTCTTGCTTGCTGCGTAATTTTCTTACTTTAATTCCATCTGTTATCTGAACACACATAGATGTTGCATATTTTACATAAATTTCTACTCGTTTCACTGTTACTTGTTGACAACAAAACCTCATATTTCACTCATGCTGAATATGTTCAATATTCAATATCCTTACATCAGAAAGCTTAAATTGATGATAATGTCTTGAAACTTTGGTAAAATTTTAACAAGTCTGTACACTTTAGAAATTGCTATTTCAAAAGAGATAAAAAAGGAAAAACTGAAAATGTAAAAAGAGGAACAGCTTTTAATACCACATGCAACAGTGCAACATATGTGTAGTAAATAAACATTACTGCATTGAATTAGCATTTCAATGTTTTGTAAACTAAAATAATATATGCTTTTCATTATTATAGTAAAATTAAATAATGGGTTTACCGCAGTATCTTTAAAATTTCATATCGTTCAAGCTTGTTTAGGCATGGCAAGTCATTTAACGTGATGAATGCCTATGCAGCAATCAGAGATACTTACAGATACTGCAATACTTCTTAAATTCAAAGCTAAGAGACTCATTTTTATGTAAGCCATTATTAGAATTTACTCATAAGAAACCTGATATACTATGTCCTATTGCTTTAATCTGAGCTATATATTAGAAAATACTCTTTTCTGTATTATGTGGGATTCACAGGAGCAAAAGCAATTGCATAATGTGGTGAAAACATAAAGATTTATAGCGTGTACACCCATGAGGGTGAAGTGAAAGGATTTTTGACCTACACTTGGACAACCTAAAGGAAAAAGTAATGTTAAAAGATCTTGGGAAATCCCACTAAAATATCTACAGTTATGTTCTGCAAAATGTTTTTAAAAGCAGTGACTGTTTTTACTTGACAGCTATGTAAGGAATTTTGAGTTTCAGGGCCTGTTCCTTCATTGTGTTAACCCAGCTTTACATCAGTATAACTGCATTGATTTCACTGGAATTTTCCCTGGTGTTGAACTTAGCAGAGAGGTGGGTCAGGACGGTAAGGTACGTGGCATCCATCATCAAGGGCGAGCAGCTTACTGTTAAAGCGAGGGGAATTTGATTACCTGTTACAGGTGCTGGAATTTCATAAACCACTTCAAAGCCATGAAATATAATTCTTTCCTCCTTCTCATTTGTTAAAAACAATGCCTTGCATTCAATTGAAAGCCAAAAAAAAAAAAAAAAAAAAAAAGGCACCTTCCAAAATGATCATTCTCTGGAATAATTCTTCATGCTTTTACAGCTCACTGGCGATTTGAATGTTACTCTAGGTTTGGACATTTTCTTAGACTGTAATGGCCTTTCTAAGCTGGTCTGTGCTCCCAGAGACTTTTATCTTCCATTCACTTTTGATTGCGAAATTGATGGGGTTTTATTTCTCTAAAGAGGGAAAACATATACAAATCTTAATTTTAAATGAAGGTGTTTCTGCATTTACAAGAAGTAAACCTATACTTATGTTCATAGACTTCCCTAAAGCTGGTTTCAAGCTACCTACAAATGCCAAAGTATGCTACTTATAGTGTAGTGTGATTATTTTTCATTTATTTGTCTACTTGGTGGTGGAGAGTGTGTGTGTGTGCACACATGCATGAACACCAGCATCAAAACTAGTAGTTTTTTGTTACACAGAAAGATTATTATTTCAAATACATATATTACCTTTCACAGAGTTTAACAGTAAGAAATGTAAATGAAGTGATATTAAAGTATCAGATATGGGTTTTTAAGAAAAAGAAAAGGATAATGCTTTTTGTTTCTTTGTCAGGAAGTCTTAATGTTAAACTAATCATCAGGGAGGAAACTTAAGAATGATTGCTATGAATTCTAGAAGCTTTGCTTTTACAGAAGCCAAACTGAAATAGTTTCTTGACTTTAATCTTGAGGTCAGCGATAAACAGACAATGATGTCCTTTCCTTTTGGTAGACAAGCACTTAGAAGTATTAAATAAGAGTGGACAGGTCCTCTCATTTCATAAAATGATTTCTTCTCTGACAGTGTGGAAAAAAATTCATTTGTACATTCACTTTTCTCTTTTAGCAAGCAGTTAGAAACAAATAAGCAACTCTATTTCTCTCTGGAAAGCAACTACTTTTCTAAGTAACAGTTGGGAAGAAAAATACATTCTCAAGGTGAAATAAAAGATGAGACTTCCTATGGGATACATCCAATTTTGAACATTGTTGGAATGCCATTTTGATATTTTATTACAGTCATACCGTCACTTCCCCACCCCTCCTGAGCTGAAAACTGTCTGTTTTCTGCCATCATCAATAACTTTTTTTCACACATTTGTGTGTTAGGTGATAGATATGACTCCTCTATGGTGCCTGACTTTTCCCAGCAAAAGGTATTCAGATGATGGTTCTGTCCTCTGTGGTTAGCCAAAGGACTGAGCAGTATTCTGTGTAATAGTCTTTATTCCAAGGAAGCAAAGCCAGTAAATGCACGAACCCAAAACCTCTTCAAATTGAAAAAAATTCTGCTGATCACTATCCAGAAGTTCTTCTCTTGAAACTGTCCCATGTGCTACTAGAAGTGGGAATACTACTGCGTGTATGTGCTCTTATCTGACTGCTGAATCACATTTCCCATAGATACAGATCTGCCTAGTGTTTTCAAATACAAATTGCTATGCCATAAGATAAAACCACACAAAGTTTCTGTAACTGTTGTGTTTTCAATAAACCTTGAATCTGTAGGAGGGATTGTAGGAAATTTGCCAGTTATACCAGAGAAGCATTTTTATCCCTTTATTTTACATTTGAAGAAAAATAATCAAAAGGTTATTCTGGTAAGATAACATAGACACTCAGATAATGTGACCTTAAATGTGGTATCTTACTATAAAATCTAGGCATGTAAGAATCTTCATGAAGTTGTGTAATGGTACATAAACCAGGAACACACCTTTTGCGATTTTAAGGGATATGGGCATAGCTGAAATACCTGTCTATGGACAGAACACACAGTGTGCTGCGTTAATTACCCTCTCTAGCTTTCCCACACCAAATTCTAGCTGGGACAATACTGATTTTTTTTAAGTCACAAATATGAAGGATATAAACAAGGACCAATGCAAAACTCTTCTTATCACTGAGCGTAACTATTCAGAATATCAGACATTAGTAAATAATTGACCCTTTGAGCTTGTTCATTGGCTTTTTATCTGATTCATGCTAAACCTGTCAACTGCTATGTGTCTAAGAAAATACCATCATATGCATTCACTAGTATAAAAGGACAGACTGAAATGAGGAGTTTTAGATAGTTTAATTACATTATAGGGGTTTTAATATAATTCAGTAAATATGTGAACTTTTAACTTGTGTTAACTCAATTTCCTCATGCTTTCATTTACCATTTCTTGGGGACATTACAGTGATTAGCCAAAGCCCTTCCAGCTCTTAATGTTCTCAATAAATCTGCTTTAAATTGACTGTCACTTTCTTGCTATAATAAAGTAGGTATCTGACATCTCAGAAGGAACCAGACTACCGTCAATTACATTTTCTTGAAGAAAATTTTTCTAGTTCCACAAAATCAACAGAAGTACATTTATAGCCAGGATTGCAAGGAGTAGCCACAGCTGGTAGGTGGGCTGGACAAGTACATGCTCAGCCAGTTTCACATTCCTGGCTCTTTTGGGAATTAAAATGATGCTGTGTGCCTTTTGTTTGACAAGCTAAATAACACTATATTCTTATTTAATTGTTTTGTTCCAAGTTATTAGCAGTTTCTGAACTCCCTGAGAAAAACAAAATATCCAACTTGTCAGCAATACGTTTCCACTGTGCTGAGATACAAACGCAACAGCAGTGTTCTTTTTCTGTTAGGTTCAAAGAGTAGTGTGGGCCAAGAGCCTTGAAAGTCAATCTGCTAAACTGCAAAATGGCACGCTAAAATTTCTGCAAATTTATGTATAAATTCTCCAAAGGCTTTTTTTTTTTTCCTCCCCCCAGATTCAAGCATTTTTAAGATATATTCATAACTTATTTGGTCAAGTAAAGATCAGGAATGACATATGGGACAGAAAAAGAGGAGATTCATAGCCCTATGTCTCTCAGTTCCTTATAATACTATATATTCACACTACAGACATGTATCTTACAAATATCTGTATTTTGCAATCATGGCCTACGCAGTGCTCAAAATATGTAGGCAAAATAATACTGTGCTAGACTAGCATTTTTTGGAGAACAAATTCTGCCTTCATATGAACTCTGCATAATGGATTTTTTTCTCCCCACTATGGCATTTTTTTTCTTTCTATTTTGGCTCCCTCTTTCTAGGCTTCCTTGAGCTCCAGGTTTTCCCCCACATTACATCGCTTGTGGCTGCCCTAATTAATCTCTGATTTATTTTTCAAGACAACACATTTTGAAAAGTGACAGTCTCCTCTCCATTCTCCCTGGTAACTAGATCTGCTTGGTAACGCCAATTTAAAATTTCCTAAGTCTCTTGCTCTAGTTTTTCCATGGATTCAGATGAAGAGCATAGCTCTCCCATGCAACAGATCCTTCCTCTGCATTTTATATTGCCTTATTTATTTACTTAGATATTAATCAAAAGCCACAAAAAACAGGAGACTAGTTAAATTTCTATATTCATGCTCAGGTTCTTAGGACCCTAGTGTTCTAAAATACTGATCTCAATGGGGAAACTTGAGTGTTATGCACTTTTCGAATATCAGCTCTAGCACAAAGGGTTTGAATATGGATTTAGATCCTAAACTCAGGTTGCTAATTTTATTTCTAATTTTGCCCTGCCATAAGTTTTGCCTCTTATTATTTTTTCTTGGAACAGTACTTTGACAATTTCTGAATCATTCTTATACCATTATCCAATCCCCATTAAAAAAAAAAAAAGTTCCTGCCCTCCCACAAAAAATGTTTTTATATTCAGTATTTTTATAGTTCCAGGCTTATTTGATTTTGAGTGAGCCATTTTTCTTTCACACCAGTACAAAAGGAGCTGCCTTCTGATATCTATCTTCTTTCACTCTCAGTTTCATCAACAATAAAACTCATAATATTCCATATGAATAAAATGCAAAAAATAAATGGTCTTGCATTGTGTCTTTTTTTCCTTTTTCCATAGTTCATTGCATAGAATCATAGAGCTCTAAACCAAAACCAGTATTTAACCAAAGATTTTGATATTAAGTAGCTGAAATCTCACAGAATAATTATACAAGGAGGGAAAACACTGTTTTACATTAGACTTGTAAAATAAATTCACAACATTGGCTTAATTCGCACATATATTTTCATAATAGTAGTAAACTTTTCTTTGGGAACATAGAAGTCTTCTGACTATCTGCCTGCTGTATTATTGTAATAGAGGAAAGGGGAGTTAGCCTCTAAATGCTTCAGAATGTTGTATTTATGTACTGAAGTATTTAGCACAAGAAGGCAGTAAGTAGATAAAGGAGATTTACCTGCAAATGCAAAGAAGGAATTGCATTAGTGTAAGCTGGCTGCCTAGCTGGGATTTTTTATTTGTATTGGAACTTTCATTTTGGCAGGATTCTTAGGCTCAAAGCATATATAAAAATATAACTTTTTTTTTATTATTATTTTTGTTTTTAACTTTAGGTCATATTTTGGATGTGTTAAAGTTTGATGGTGTGCCTTAAGCTTTCTTATTTACTTTGTTTATTTATTTATTTAAATTCTCCAGAACTAGGCAGAGAGAAGAATTTTTACTTGCTTTATATTTTTAAGGCAACTCTGGAAAATTTTTTTAAAATAGCTTTGAAACAGGAAATATGCATCACATTTAAATTTATTAGTTGCATTAATGCGATTAAGCTACTGCTTATTCTGCTTTTCCATTTTCCATCATGGTCAGTCCTGTCATTTCTATCGTAGGCATAAATCAATTGGCCTACCAATAAGTCTATATGTTCATTCCCAGAACATGCACTGCAACAGAAGAGGAATCAGAGTTGGTTTTTGGCCATTAGTATGTCATTTGTTTACCCAGTTGGTCCATTTTATCTCCAACTGCAAGTGTAATTTTCCATAACCTGATCTAATTTTGAAGGATGCAAATTACCTTTCCTGTAAACCAAGAAAGCAATAAAGTATGTCACATCTGTCAAATTATTCAAATTACGTCCGTTCCCTAGAGGTATACCTCCCGCAATTTTCCAACAATCAATGAGGACAACAGGAAAGGGATGGGAAGCTTTCTGTTCCTGGCGGGAAAGACTCCAAAGTCTGGAGTCTGCCCAAGGAGGCCATAATAACTGCAGGGATCCAGACTGATTTCTGAGGACAGGGTTCTGATGCAAAGACACCAGCACTGATGAGTGTGGAGAACACGGGACTTACAATGGGAACTATGTATGAGGCTTTGGGAATAAAGAACCAGCAGACAGAAAACCCTACATAACCAGTGAGTAAGTATGCCATACTTCAGCTTGGATGACATGAAATCCATGAGCACAATGTTCATTAAAAAGAAAGTGCTATTCCTGCACAAATGAAAACCTAAATTATTTAATCATAAGAGGAATCAGGTTTTGCACCAATAACAGCTCAGCAGCTTTCCTGGTTATATGCAAGCAGAAATATGTAATTAGAGTTATTAGAAACAGTAGAGAAAATCAGAACCATGCATGACATGAAGGATGTGCTTGAAATACTGTTGTATGCAAATCTGACCCATCTTTCACTTTGAAAATATTGTTAATAGCATATACCTGGCAAGTCTACAGCTATTCCTGTATCAAGCAAGACAGCAAGAGCACCTGACAGCCCCATCCCCGAGCTTGTGAATAATGCTGTCGAGGAACTGCCCTTCCCTTTGTAGCTTCCAGTGGGATTTGAATGGGCAATTTGTTAATATATGTAAGATAGAGTATATATCTTCTTAGATATTTTGAGGCAAATCTTGATAATAAAGCTACCAGAAAGAAAATACAAAAGCATAACACATATTTCTTAAAAATATAGTGCAATATACCATTTAACGCCACCAATCTGTCCATGAACAAGAAGGGAGGGGGAGAACAAGCTCTCTCCTCAGGTTACAAGGAAACCAAGCTTCTTTCAGAAATTCAAGTGATTTTGTCATGCCAACACAATGCCTACGACATAGGAAGGGAACGATGATCTATTAAGTCAGTTCAAGACAACTCCATCTTGTTTTTTAAAAAATAGTGGACTTACTATTACAATCCTCTAACATACCTGTATATGTATCAGGCTTCTGCCGTGCTTTCTCTTACCCTCCTGACATTTCAAGAATTCTCTGCCAGATCTTACAAATGCTCTCCACTAAAAATAACTGCTGACATTTGCAAGTGGCATGTACTAATCACATTCAGAATAGGATTTTTTACATACACTTATTTGTGTTGTATATTTTTTGTAAACCTTGGCTCTGTTTGTTAAAAAAAGAAAAGTAGCGTCTAATACATCCCATAGCTGCATTAAACCAAACAAGCTATTATAACTGAAGTATTTTGATACTAATATATTACATGGGGTTTTGGGTTGCCTTTTTTAAAAAATCATATTTAAATAATCACTTGCCTATCCAGTTTTCAGTGAGTGAAGGCAATGGCAGTCTGCCTCATTACGCAACCAACTCTTATCTCTAAAGGGGAGAATCGTGCACGCTGAATAACACAAGAACTGGCTCCACCTGTGAGATGGTCTTACCTCTGGGTCAAAGGGGAATAGAGGCTTATAAACTCATTTACTGCATTCATCATTCAAACTTCACCCCAGGGCTTCAGAAGCCCCTCACTTCTACTTGCTTCACGTAACTCTGAACTAGAATGGTGCTATAGGGCCTCTGCCCGTAACTGGCCGTGGCTCTGACCGGCTGCCATGCCACAAAACTGGAAGAGTGTTTTCCCACTAAACCCAAACTGATTTCAGTTTGCCTCGGTTTGGATCCTTTTGTCTTACAATGTAATGGAGGGAAACTTTTCTTTTCTTTAAATGGCTTTTAAAGAGCACAGCTGCTGAGCAGTCACTAGGAGGCTGAGGCCTGTGCTCACTAGGAATAAAATTCCAGTTAGTCAGTGGGAATTTTCATGCATTCTCCTGGTGGACCTTAGCCCTTCAATCAGAGGTGTGAAGTCTTTGCTAGCCAGAGTGCCCAGTTTGTACCTTATTTACCTGCTGTGGAGGAGAAAGAGGGTGTTCCAATCGCTGTCAGGTTGACTGAAGACACTATACATTTATTGCGGGATTTTACTGTGGGAGTCCTGTAATTCCCCACACAGACCACCCTTCGCGTTTGGCATGCTAAGTTAATAAACTTTTGACCTGCTGTTCAAATCCATCTTTCTTTTCATCTCAGTCTTTCTTATATCTTAACCAATGTTTCAGTCACAAATAATATGAATATGATTCACAAATATTGTATGTAAAAATGTAAACATTGAAATTAAAAAAAATCATGAAGATGTTGCCATAAATGTTTGAACAAATCTGCATATCATTTGGAAAAGAAGAGCTACTTTTAATTTTTTCTTCCTGAAAAGACCTTTTAATTCCCCTTTAATCACATGATGCAACACAGAAACCTGAGGTCGTATAACTGCACCAATACTAAGGTGAACAGGGAAGACACCCTACGTCATCTGATGGGACAACTCCTACTGCAGGTGATGCAAGGAGGCCACAAGCTGTCAGAACCTGGTGGGGTATGTTTGATCAATGATACAATGACTACCCTGTTTAAGTAATAACTGATTGCTTCTTTTGGCCCAGACGGAGAGGCAACGTACATGAACTCTGGGTTACTTACGAGAAAGATAGAAATATTTAGCCCATTATGCTGGTTCTTGCATGGCTCCACCACTGCTGTGGCATCTGACTGACTAATATTCTACTGAAACCATAGAATTTTCAGTACATATTCAGAAGAGCTGAAAACTGGTTGATAATAATCATAAATGTGTTTTCTTCCCCCCCCCCCCTTTTTTTTTACATCAGACGTCTATAAAACACATGAAAAAGGAATGCCTATATTTGTTACATTCTTCTGATAAACATTTCTCTTAACCACATTAAACAAAAAAACCCACCTTATCACTACCTAACAATCTTCAGTTAGAGTTCCTGAATCATAATATCTCATTCATTGCAGAACACACATCAATTACCAGTAGAGGTTCTGAAAAGTGAATGAATTAGCACATTCTCAAATGGAGATATTTTCCCAGGTGATTGATACACCTTAGCTTCCTCTTCCCTAAATTTAGGATACAGCCCTTCCTTCCCAGCTATGCTCCTTTAAGACAAATGCTACAGCCTGCTCAATCATGTAAATAAGATGACTCATTGCTGTCTGTTATTTGAGAGTGCGAAGAACTACCATAAAAAAGAAATCTGTCACAAACTGTTAACCTGGAGGTTAAATTTTTTATGTAGTCTGGAACATAAGAGACACCATTTCATTTTCATATCAGATACTGTCCGTTCCATACCAACAACGTTCTGTATAAACATAGCTAAAACGCAAAGCACTTTCAGTTGAGCTAAAACTGGAAGCATCTTCTTGATGAAGCTTATCTCAAAATCATTTGAAGCCCAAAGTGTCTATGCAAAACCATTAATCTCAGAATGTGTCTAAACACTATCCTGGAGACAGGCTGCAATTTATAGTTCTCCGTGACAGGCAAATCACTTGTAGAGCCCTGTCGCTTAACCCTGATGATCTCTTCACTAGGCATGGAAAGTGAGGTTTTCATACTGCCCTCTCATAGCAGAGCTACAGAACATGTCAACACTGTATAACTTTACATAAAAATTAAAGCAATGTGCAGGTATTTCAGTCATGAAAAAAAGATCAGCAAGGCCGGTTTTTAGATCAGTGTCATTGATAAAACCTTGCTACATAAAGAGACCTTTTGCACTTTTAGGGGAAAATATGTTGTTCTTGTGCATCAGTTTTTTCTCTCTACATACTTCTAGTGTGAGATGGAGTACTCTAGTCTTATACAAACCCACAGTATGGTTTCAGTCTCCAGTTCCTAAGGGTGAATGTTTGCTAGCAGCATAGAACACCAGAGCCATGGTCATATTTATCTGCCCGATACACACAAGTCTTGTCAAAATTCTGAAGGGCTCAGCTGGCTAAAATTTGGGTTATGCTTATTTAAAGAGGACACTCTCACTGGATTTACAGTTTAAATGCCTCTGTTTAATATATGTTTCACCATCACAAACCAAATTCTACTCAACTTAGAGTCCATCTTAAAGTTTACAGGTATTTGCAACACATTTTCTATAGTTTTTTTCAATTGGCTTCATGCACATATATTTAGAAACTGTTCAGTAAAACACAACAAGCCAAACAGATATTCGTTTAACGTTTTTGCAGCTGGTATATTACATTTTCATTTGAAAGATTTGTTTCAGGTTATGTAACTGAGAGGTCGTATTCCACACCTGCCATCAAAGCAACCCTTTTATGTTCACATTATGTACAGCTCTTCGTGTAAAACTGTATTCCTGGATCATTACCTAAAAAATATCACTGCTGAGTAGTGGAAAAAGTGAATGCCAGAGAGACACACATGGAGTTGCCCAAAAGTCATCTAGTGCTTCCTAACTTTACGTGCCCTGATCTTCCTGCAGAAAGAATTTCGTTGGTTTTGAGGGATATACAGGAAAGTTAAGGGACGGCATTTTCCTTGCAGGTCAGAGCTGGCAGTAACTTGGCTTAGCTGCAGTGGCTTTAGTTACAGCCAACCCAAAGGGATGTACTGAATGAGTTCGAAAAACCACGTGCTCCTCACACAAGTAGAAACTGGTGAAAGGATTAAGGAATAAATCAAGATAATGAAGGGAAGAAGAAAAGAAGAGACTGTTAGCTATACTCCTCAGTGTCTGCAACTTTCAAATATATTGATTTTTCTTCTTTACTACCCACAGACGTTTGCAATCACAGATTCAGCCATCAACTCATCACAACCTGCATTTGCTGTGTCAACAGCCTGAAAAATCCTACTGGACTACAGGATTCACCACCTTCTCAAGTCTAGTCAGATTCTAATAAAAATCAAATAATTCCAAGACTTCTTTAGATTTAAACAAATGAAATGTTGTGCACGTGCTCACAAATGTCAGTAGGGTTTGACTCAGTTCCTCGACTCTACCCCTGCTACATCAGATAGTGATGTGACCTTGCATGCTACACCTGTATTTCCCAGTGTTGGTGTGTCATTTGAACCCACCCTGTCTTCCTATGATGATGTACCTTTGCTTACATTTTCCTTTGCTTTCTCCAGTAGTAAAATGTTTCACCGTTAACAATTCCATATTTCTTTTGTGTGCCAGGGACACACACATGGCAATGGAGCTCCTATTAGTAATGATCTTTGGCAACTCTCTAAAACTGATGAGCTGTGCCCAAATTATGTGTTTAAAAAACAGGTGAAGGACTTTATTTAAAACCCCATGAAAGCAACAATTGCACCAGTGGGGGGACTAGAGTCGGTATGCTTGACTGCCGCGTCTGGGTTTGGTACACAGAGCAAGCGATTCGAAGGCAGACTAGATATGGAATAACATGCATTTTGTAGCTACATTTTTAAACTGTAATGGCAGTGATAAGCACATAGAAAACTTCTTATTATGAATTCATTTGTGTCTGCTCATTCAAAATTAGTTATTCTTGGTGAGTGATAGTAGTGCATTTTATACTGGTTTTGAGGTACGTTAAGCTATCAATTACTAACTTAGATAATCATAAAGCTAGCTAGCTACTAACTTAAAAAATAGTCATCAGCACTGTGCAGCAGGCAGGGTGTAAATACCCTTAAATCAGGAAAACATTATTGTATTTGTAAACAGTTTTAATAATACCCTGCATAGCACTGTGCCATGTTCAGTGAGCTTTGTACAACGTACGTGAGTCACGTAAACCGCAACTTGTCACACCATGCCAAAAATCAACAATCTCTTTGAAAATGGAGAGCTGAAGCTTGCGTGTTAGGGGGACTAGACAGCGCTTGTTAAATGACGTGGCTTACAGAAGGCAGCTATTAGCATTGCTGTGCATTGGTTTTATCCAGATACCTCAACTTTGATTACCAACACCTCAACATATTGAAGTTCTGAGCCTTCCCTACGAAAAAGCACTTAGCCGAACTCCAACAGATTGTACTGATTCACTAATCTGGACAATTGCCCATTAGGGCCAGGGGATCTAAACTATTTTAATTTTGGTTTTGTAGCCTGTAACTTCTGAGTTCCATGCTTCCATTTTCCATAGCTTCAGGTTTTCCGTGTGCATGAAATTCCCCACCTTAACCTTAAATTATTCTGTCCTTCTGGTGTTCACTGACAGTCTCTGAGGTTTGGCCTTTATTCTCCTTCAGGGTTCATTCTTCTTCTAAATACTCGTCATCCATTGCATTCTATAAAGAGAGTTCCCAGCAGTAGTTTTTAAAATAAAAGATAAAATGTTCAGTATCTGAACATTTAAGGCTCTAGTGTCAGTACCTGGAATGCCTCCTGTTGACAATGATGGTTATCACTGGGGGCAACTGAAATCTGTTCATTCTGAACTGTCTTCAGAAATCAGCCTTATCTGATTGTTCTTTCAGATCAAAAGAAATAGGAAGACAAAGTAAGCTGTGCATATTCTTTCACTCTGCACTTTGTTGTTAAAAAAGGAGGAATCCCACTAGGACCCATAAACCACTTTTAGATATCACTAATCTTTGCTATGGCTTTCTATTTTTTTCCATTTATTGCCAGCTGATTTATTAGATTTTGATATTTTAATGACATAGCACAGCACTGTTAGGAATTATTGTGAAAAACATATAACAGAATCTAGATAGACAAAAGAGCATTTATTGCTCGAAGGGAAATGACATGTAATTCTCAGCATCTGCAGCTGAGATTAGACCTTTTTTTTTTTTTTTTTTTCCCACATGATAGATATGTATTCAGTAATAGAAATACTTGCGAAGTCTCCAAAATCACACATGGAGCTCCTGGACTTAGACACAGTTACCATATCTTTTAGATATTTGTGGACGGTAGCCTGCACATTGCCTCTTACAGCAGGTTCAGTCTCGGTGACTGCATAACTACCTTTACCAACTGTGTAGCGAGCAGACTAGAGGAATACAGTCCTTCACTTTTAATTTTTTTTTTTAATAGCATAGTTAACATTGTTGCTGACAAAAGGGATGTAAAATATCAAATACTACATATCAAAGTTACACTGAAAAAAACCCAAACCAAATAGGCATTGGGCTGTGTATAGTACGCTCCACACCTCACACTCAGCTTCACGTCTGCTGCTGGAGTTGCAATGTTTGGACACTTTCCCAAAACTCAGTAGGACCCGTTTAAGGATCCCTACTTTTACATAAACAGCATTACTCATGTGATTGATAACAAGTTAATAAATGAAGCATATATGTTATACTGTTTCATAGTCTCTGACACAGGTATTATCAAGTGAATTAAACTCTTAACATGGAGCTTGTATCTTACATCTGCTTTCTGCATCTGGATTTTGGTTTATTTATAAATAATAAATACCATTAATTTATATACTGCTGAACAATTCTTGGGAAGTCTATGTATAACCAATCAGTTGCCTGTTTTCTAATGAGTTCCACTTGGTTCATTGATTTGCATCACTCAAATGATCTGTCCTTGTTTTATTTTTTTCCCCACTAAAAGACAACCAGGTCAATGACCATCTTACTGACACCCATAAAGCTTCCATTCACCTTTCTGCTTGTCTTACTATAATGTTAAAATGAGTTTTGTGAACAACATAATTTGTACAGTAGCCTCAAGCATACTGAGCCCTATCTGCCATACACTCCGTATCTGCCAGATGCTGGAGAAAAGGATATGGATACAACTGAACCCAAGATCAGTTTTCCACCAACTCAGACAAGTAGCATGCATGAATGTCCCTTTCTATTGTGATTAACTGAAGGAAAGGTCTCAAACCTATTCAAAACCCCACCAGAGTAGATCTGGAGGTCAAATTTCAGTTTTGGGAAGCTCCACCCCTTCCTGGAGAGGTCATTAAACTCTATCTACCCCAAACCAGCAAACACTGAAATGTTGTTTCTTATTTTACACAATACATGCAGAAATCACAATTTTAAACACAAAGGGAGAATGTTAGAAATCACCCCACCCACCCATTCCACCAACAGTTCTTTGTTATCCCAGCAAATTTCTCACTGAAAAATTGAGTTACGCTAGCTTCTGGTTCAGCTTGAAGTACTGGCTTCAGGTTTTACTGATTTCTGTGCTTCCTGACTTGGGCTGTTTAGGTTAGGTGAATTTTGTAGACTAAATATAAAAATCACAGTATGATATCTATCACAAATTAGCCTTAAAAAGTAGTTCAAAGAGCCATAACAAACTGCAAGAAAGGGTTTTTATCCTCTTGAAGGGAAATAACAAAATGCTCTTTGAAACAATAGTACAGCAGCTCAAAAAATCATTAAGCACCTTAAAATAATAAGGCTGCAATACTTGTGGCAACTCAAAGCATCAGCTGGACTACTTTTAGACATGTTATTACCATGCTGCAAAAGTGAAACTGATTATCAGCATTATTTAGCATTTTGCTTAAGAAACCAACAAAACCTTCAATTTATTTCCTTATTTTGCTTGTTTGGCATGCAAGTAATAAACAGTATGAGCAAAAGAAAATTGGGGCGGGGAGGGGGGAGATTTATTGAAGGAAAAGTCCCTGCTCTTTTTTTATCTAATGCACTACTAAAAACACCCACACCCTAATTAGTTCAGCTGTATTCATAAGACCTGACAACCCCCAGCTTTATTTCATTGTAAACATTTTTTTCTGAAAAAAACAACTTGTTTTTCTACATAGAAACTAAAATACCATTATTCTACTCTCCAGTTAGTATAAAATTTTGGAGACCAGCAATAACAGTATCTTCTTGAATTTATCACCTGGGATATTTACTGTCTGATCCTGGATTGAACAACATCTCTGTTAATAGCAACAAGGTATAGAACTAAAAGCAGGTGTTGCCAGACAGTAAAGAGCCCTAAAAGACAGTAAGTGAAACTCCTGGGTTGTACTGACGCAGCACCTCCCTCGGCACAGTTTTTCCCATTTCTGAAAGGGAAGATTTTGCCTGTTACCTCTGCAAACGCTCCAAAGGAGAATCCTACCAGTAAAGACACAAATTGTTCCTAAGGACAAAGGCAAGTTTTCAAATTTTCAGATTAAAAGAAAAGAATAAAAAATTACAGAATCACAGAACCATTTAGGCTGGAAAAGACCCTTAAGATCACCAAGTCCAACTGTTAACCTAGCATTACCAAGTTCGTCACTAAACCGTGTCCCTAAGCCCCAGGTCTACAACATAGATAGATATTTCCCCGACCACTTCATACCGAGTCACTTGGTGACCTGTATGGATAGGTCAGCCCTGCCTAGGTGAAACAGAGCACGAACGCTGTGGCTGCTGCCTCTTGCTCGTGGCTATGCCAGCAGGCTGCACTGAGGCTCGAGTGAGGGCTAATTTCCACTTTCTGCTGGAATCCCAAGAGGTTCAGGGTCCTGCTCATGTGGCAGAAGAGAAATGCTTTTTAGCAGCCACTTTCCACCTGAGGCCATCCGAGCTTTACAAAGGAGG